>NC_085139.1:104633934-105243332 GCF_024139115.2 Armigeres subalbatus | reverse complement strand
TTTCGAAGCTCGCAGTCCTTGAAGTGAACGGAATTGGTAAAGCCGAGTAGTATACTCGTCCTTACGGGGAGGGGAATGTTGCTACCGAAGGCGAATCATCGCGCCTGGCAACGCTTCCACGGTGACAACCAACGTCATGAATACGTCACATCAAACAACTTGTCATAACAACAAACCCTATACTCAACGTGGTTGTGAATTTTGAAGGTTTTAAGATATCCAAATCAATTTCGTTACGAAAAGGTATTATTTAAAAGGCATGCTTATGATAAACTTGTTGCTAAAAGTATCTTTAAATCTACCAGCCCTCCGTGAATTTGTGAACTCAGGTTTAAGCTACGGGAATTTCTCGCTACAGTACACTGTGGTAGGTTATACTTGTCCCTATTTTGCATTAGCTAATTAGTTCTGTCTGCTACAGTGTTTGTTACCCAAGGAATAGTTCTCGAAAGAGCCAGAACAGACTTTTAGAATCAAGGGAACACTATTTTGTAAGTCGTATGAATAATTTACTATCGTGTAGCGCATGACTGACTGTTATTATAATTGCAGCTTGAAGCCCCTTGAATAAAATTGCTATCGAGAAAGTGTTTGCCTGTGTAGTTCTACGAGAACAAAACGCTTACGACGCTACGACGTATGCAACGTTTCTCAAAAAAGTTAGAGCAGATCCTGAGTTGAGGGACTTGGGCGAAAACATGATAAGGACCAGGCGCACGCAAACCAGAAAGATGCTCTTCGAGTTAAAGAAGGACCCTGCGATTCATAGCTCGATTATGCAGGAACGCATACCGCAATCGTTGGGCTCAGAGGCGGAAGTCAAAGCCTTAACTCCAGAGATGATGATTTTGTGTAGAGACCCAGACGAGATCATGTCGGAAGAAGAGCTGCGGGTGCACTACAGGCGCAGTGCAATCTAGGCGATGTCGATCCGGATTAGGAAGGCGTACGGAGGCACACAGACAGCGATGATTGACCAGTAACCGCTGCTCATATAGCACTGGAAATAGGCAAAGTGACGGTTGGATAGTCGATATACCCATTGAAAGCCGCCCCCAGAAGTGTGCTGGAAATGTGGGGAAACAGGTCATCTTGCCTGAGACTGCACGCAAAGGCCGAAGGGTATCCTTTGCACTACAGATGACGGAAATAAATAACACCATCAGACGGGTACAAATGGCTAGCCTATACAAGAAAGCGATCGCAGGCCAGGAGTAGTTGAGATAATTCAGGTTAATCTAAATCATTGTGAAACCGCACAGCAACTGTTATGGCAGTCTACAGTAGAAACGATGTGCGATGTCGCGATCATTGCAGAGCCGTATCGAGTTACCCCTGATAACGGCAACTGGATGACAGATAGAACGGGTATGGCTGCGATACAAGTTATGGGCAAATTCCCTATTCAGGAAGTGATGGACAAATCATGCGCAGGGATGGAATGCTCCTCAGAGCGAATCAGGAGAAGAAAAAAAAATGCTCACTGCTCTCGACACACGAATCTTTGCTCTTCTCTTTTGTACTTTGGCGTTTCACTCTTTTTCGGGGAGCTCCGAAATATATTTATTTTTCAATGATAACTAAATAGTTTGACTCAATGAGGTGAGGAAAAAGTTGCTCATTGAGTATCTTTGAGTCTCTTTTATTAGGACGGAATTGGTGGTGGCGAAAAAAAAGATAAGATAAAAAAGATAATGAATCATGCGAAAGCTTCGTGATTGCCAAAATCAACGACGTCTTCATATGCAGCTGCTATCCACCTCCAAGGTGGACTGTGGAGCAGTTCAGCTAGATAGTGGATCAGTTATCCAATAAGCTGATCGGACGAAGGCCGATTATCATAGGAGGTGACTTTAATGCCTGGGTCGTGGAATGCGGCAGTCGAGTGACCAACACAAGAGGATATATCCTGCAGACCAACACAAGAGGATATATCCTGCAGAAAGCTAGATGTACGATTGTGCAATGAAGGCTCGGTGAGCACATTTCGGAGAGATGGGAGGGAGTCTATCATCGACATTACGTGCTGCAGTCCTTCGTTGACGGCAAGTATGGACTGGATAGTTAGCGAGGAGTACACCCACAGCGAACACCAGGCAATTCGATACCGTATTGGCCAACGAAACTCTGGTGCAACACGAAGAAGGATAACCAGGCACTTCGACTGGACAGCAGTACCGAGATCATTGATGCGCCCGAGCTAACAAGAAGGATGGTAACGGCTTGCGACGCTACAATGCCACGAAAACTAGCATCGAGAAGCAATCGGCGTCCTGTTTTCTGGTGGAACGATAGGCTCAGTACGCCACGCGCTGCTTGCCTCAACGCTCGGAGGCGGGCACAGAGAGCAAGGACGGAACCAGAGAGAGGTGAACGCAAGAAGGCGTCCTGGGAAGCTAGGGCCGCATTGAAACGGGCTATCCAACTTAGCAAGTCAGACTGATACAAGGAGCTGTGCCGAGAATTAGACGCCAACCCCTGGGAGAACGCGTATCGGGTCGTGATGGTGAAGATCAAAGGCCGATCGACGCCAGCTGAAATGTGCCCGGACAAGTTGAAGGCAATTGTGAAGGGTCTTTTCCCGAAACATGATCCAACTATAGTAGTAGAATCTATAGATGAGCGAAAGCATGGCTGAGTCAATTTTTTTGCCCGTGCACACGCGCATATGACGTCACAGCCCGGGGGCCCCGTGACGTTCGATGACGAGGTCGATTCAGAACGCGCTCTTCTTTGAAGGCGCACCATTAGAAGCGCAAACACTACATGCATTTCATTCCAATTGGAATCATAGTTCGCTGACTGCTCTGGTACTTCCCAATGCACTGCGTGTTGTATCAAATGTCTCTATCTTGTCCAGATAAACGATCTAGTACCGCGCCGTCAGCGTGTGCGCCGATGCAAAACTGTTGATCACTTTGCCTTCTTCGAGTCTCATGTGCCTGATCTGGGCTCTAGTACTGCGTCCTCGTGGTGATCCACTCTTTCGAGGATCGCAGTCGCAGCTCACTCTCGATGCTGACGAACGATCGAGCCCGCACCGTAACCGACACTAGCACTGCTTCTTTACACTTGTTATGCGCCCTATTGCGATGGTTGATTTAGGTAGCGCCGGGGATGCGTACGTGTCTGATTGCCACAGCAATGAATACGAAAGAAAGGCCCTAAGAAATATTCTTTGTTAGGCGTCAAATCTATTTGTAGAATGATTTAACTTTTACCTCGTGTAGAGAGCCTTTCTGGTGCAGATCGGGTGGCAATGCACGTTTTGGGCACTAGGTGTGCTTACCTTTTTACGCTGCTGTTTCCTATGAAATATTGCATTAGTGGTTTATCCCATTCGGCATGGATGTTTGATTTACCTCTTTTGTGATGAGTGGTGGCAACATGGGGACTTTAGCTGGATTAAGCGGTGAGAAATCGCATGGCGGTAGCTCTGAGGAAAGAAATACTATTTGTGATATTGATCACAAAAGGTATATGCATATGATTTTTCTACCTTCTGGATTCAGTGATCCGGGTTTTCTACCGTCGTTAGTTTAGAGGTGTATTGGCACTTTAGTATAACTTATGCACAAATTTAGTCCCCAGACCAACTTTCACTTCGAGGATCAGCGAGCGATAATGTTACAATGCCTGCTTTCTTAGCTTTCGATAAAGCGGAAATTCTGATTTCTCGAGAGAGAGAATATGATATGAGCAGAGTTTATTGAGTTGCCAGATCAATCTGATTGCGGTTTAGCGCGTTGAGTAGTGTTGTGCGCTGTTTCAAACGTTTGGATTCGTTTGGATAACGTGTGTGTTTGCAAAAACTGTAACAATATTTTAAAAAATAAGAACAGAGTGTTGAAGCAATAATTCGTTGTATTTGTATTCAAATTCAAATTAGTACTAAATTAAGTTGAATCTGTTGTGCAATCTGTGTCATCAATTATCACGTTTCGAGTCTATTAAATTCGCTGAGCTATCAAACAGAGACAATATTTATTTTTTTCCACGGGAAAGTTCAATTGCCGAACACTTACAACACCGGTTTACACATTTATTATTTACTATAGGTAGATATAAAAATTACATAAATTCCTTGGCTAAAACATATATCACTTCACCATTTCAACCTCAATCTACTTCAAGTTTCCTAAAGCTGCCAGCCAGACCATACGTACTATTATTTTCTTTAAGCCCTGAGCACCCGTTCAAGTTGTGCTTTAAAGAACTGACCGAACCTTCCCTGGCAGCTTCCGGATACATATGCAAATGAACAGCCATATTATCGTCGTTCAACAAAGTTGACCTATGCGCCTCCACCTCCGCTTTCCACAGTTTGATCATTTCTGCCATCGGCATAACACCACCGTACTCTTTTGGCAACAAAGTCTTATCAATTTCAATATCCTTAATATCGGTGTATAATCGGACTCGATTTCTTAATTTTTCCGAAATCAATGTCAGTCCCCATTCTACCGCCAGTTTCAACGCCGGATTAATGTTGCATCCGTGCATCTCCTGATGTCGCATGGGTAGCAGTTTTTCGCCATTCTTCGTAATTCTGACGGCTTCTTTGATCGTAAAAAGGGTCAAGTACTGCAATCCAATACCGGTCCCAACCCCAGCATGCACAATGCCACGTATCTGATTTTCCTCATCGGCCAGAATGGTTTCGTAGCAGATACCATGAACCCGTACCATGTCTTCATTGGAGAATTCGTTCAGATCGAACACCCCGGGCCGGTAAAACATCACTCGACGTCCATTCTTGTCCCGCTTGGGTAGAGCGAACAAGTACCCCAGATCCAGCAGTTTGTCCAACTTCGGAAGACGACAATCCAGATTCATGAATACGCTTCCGTCCCGGATGAATCTCAACAGTAAGAACCGTTCGATGTTTTCCTGTGCCAGTGGGATGCTGAACTTCTTCACCCGGAGAAATTTCAGCAAAAATTTGGAATCTGAAAGCAGAAGAACGTTCAACACACGGACATAATGGTTTTGTACATGATACGAATCTCACCCATCCGCACTTTAACGATCCGTGGGTTCTTCTCGGCCCAATCTCGCAGCATTTGTAAAGCATGCTCTCGTCGGTCATCGGTTTCGTTCAGTTCCTGCTCAGCTATTCGACGTAGTTCGTCAGATAGCGTAAATTTGTAGTCATCCGCTGGGGTGAGCGCTTTTGTGTACTTCATGGTTGGTTTCAATGAGGACGGAAAACTGTCGTAGAAAAAAGTGAAATAGTTTAGAAGTTATTGTTCACGTTTTGAAGGGAATGTGGTTCCTTACAATCTAAAAAGCAGAATGTAAAAATAAATCACCATAAATTACCTAAAACTCCTTAAAATGTTTCGAAGTTTTATACAGAGGCGTCGCGTCTGCATGTGCAACCTGTGCACTGCACATGTGGCAATTTTATCCCCAACATTTAAACTCTAGATAGATTTCTTGTCTTTCTAATTCAATCATATATTTGAATTATGTGCACTTGATAGATATTTCATGCAAATTTGACTACCAGATACATAAACGGAAAATATGCATGTTTTTTATAGGCGGCATGTGATGTGAGGCAACCAAATGCTGCGATGGGGACGCGTTATATTTTTCTCAACGATACCGAACCGACCCACCGGCACCACATGTTGTATCACCATGGAACTTTCAGCCGAGACCGCTTTGTCATGCATCATACACACATTATTTTGTATGTATGGATCATCTACTCTAACCGCAATCAGCGATGTATATATACTATAGCACTATAGTGGTGGGTACGATGCGCCATCGTGTGATTGGGTGGCAGCCAATCAACGCAAGGATGTGCAAGCTGAGGATTAAAGGCCGTTTCTTCAACTATAGCATCATCAACGTGCACTGCTCACACGAAGGGAGACCCGACGACGAGAAAGAAGCGTTCTACGCACAGCTGGAGCAGACATACGATGGATGCCCACTGCGAGACGTCAAAATCGTCATCGGTGAAACGAACGCTTAGGTGGGAGGAAATGTATAGACCGGTCATCGGCCCGGATAGTCTGCACACCGTATCGAATGACAACGACCAACGATGCATAAGCTTCGCAGCCTCCCGCGGAATGGTAGTACGAATCACCCGCAAAAATATCCACAAGGCCACATGGAGATCACCTACCCAAGAAACGGAAAACCAAATCGACCACGTTCTAATCGACGGTAAATTCTTCTCCGACATCACGACGCCGACAACACGCGTCGAAGTTGGACGCCTTGGCTTAACATTGGGCGGCTACGAGACGGCAGACTAGCCCAAGAATACGCGCAGCAGCAGGAAGTGGCACTCCCAACGGAAGAGCAGCTAGGCGCAGCATCTCTTGAAGATGGCTGGACAGATATTCGATTTGCTATTGGTACCATTGCAACCGCTGCACTTGGCACGGTGCCCCCGGATCAGAGAAACGACTGGTATGACGGCGAATGTGAGCAGTTAGTGGAAGAGAAGAATGCAGCATGGGCGAGATTGCTGCAACACCGCACGAGGGCGAACGAGGCACGATATAAACGGGCGCGGAACAGACGAAACTTGATTTTCCGGAGGAAAAAGCGCCAGCAGTAAGATCGAAACCGTGAAGAGACGGAGCAACTGTACCGCGCTATAACACACGAAAGTTCTATGAGAAGTTAAACCGTTCACGTAAGGGCCACGTGCCACAGCCTGATATGTGTAAGGACATAAACGGGAACCTTCTTACGAACGAGCGTGAAGTGATCCAAAGGTGGCGGCAGCACTACGAAGAACACCTGAATGGCGATGTGGCAGACGAAGATGGCGGTATGGTAATGGACCTGGGAGAACGCGCGCAGGACATAATTTTACCGGCACCGGATCTCCAGGAAATCCAAGAGGAGATTGGCCAGCTGAAGAACAACAAAGCCCCTGGGGTTGACCAACTACCAGGAGAGCTATTTAAACACGGTGGTGAGGCAATGGCTAGAGCGCTGCACTGGGTCATTACCAAGATTTGGGAGGAGTAAGTTTTACCGCAGGAGTGGATGGAAGGCGTCGTGTGTCCCATCTACATAAAGAGCGATAAGCTGGATTGTAGCAACTACCGCGCAATCACATTGCTGAACGCTGCCTACAAGATACTCTCCCAAATTTTATGCCGTCGACTAGCAGCAATTGCAAAGGTTCGTGGGGCAGTATCAGGCGGGTTTTATGGGCGAAAGCTCCACCACGGAGCAGGTGTTCGCCATTCGTCAAGTACTGCAGAAATGCCGCGAATACAACGTGCCCACACATCATCTATTCATCGACTTCAAAGCCGCATATGATACAATCGATCGGGACCAGCTATGGCAGCTAATGCACGAACACGGATTTCCGGATAAACTGACACGATTGATTAAAGTGACGATGGATCGGGTGTTATACGTAGTTCGAGTTTCAGGGGCATTATCGAGTCCCTTCGAAACCCGCAGAGAGTTACGGCAAGGTGAAGATCTTTCATGTCTGCTATTCAACATCGCTTTGGAAGGGGTAAAACGAAGAGCAGGGATTAACACGAGTGGTACAATTTTCAATAAGTCCGTCCAGCTATTTGGCTTCGCCGACGACATAGATATTATGGCACGTAACTTTGAGAAGATGGAGGAAGCCTACATCAGACTGAAGAGGGCACTAAGCGGATCGGACTAGTCATCAACACGTCGAAGACGAAGTACATGATAGGAAGAGGTTCAAGAGAAGACAATGTGAGCTACCCACCGCGAGTTTGCATCGGCGGTGACGAAATCGAGGTGGTAGAAGAATCTGAATACTTGGGCTCACTGGTGACTGCCGAAAATGATACCAGCAGAGAAATTCGGAGACGAATAGTGGCTGGAAATCGTACGTACTTTGGACTCCGCAAGACGCTCCGATCGAATAGAGTTCGCCGCCGTACCAAACTGATAATCTACAAAACGCTCATCAGACCGGTAGTCCTCTACGGACACGAGACCTGGACGATGCTCGTGGAGGACCAACGCGCACTTGGAGTTTTCGAAAGGAAAGTGCTGCGTACCATCTATGGTGCGAATGAACCACGAGTTGCATGAGCTGCTGGGAGAACCATCCATCATTCACACCGCGAAAATCGGACGACTGCGGTGGGACGGGCACGTAGCCAGAATGTCGGACAGTAACCCGGTGAAATTGGTTCTTGACAATGATCCGACGGGCACAAGAAGGCGAGGTGCACAGCGGGCAAGGTGAATCGATCAGATAGAAGATGACTTGCGAGTGCGACTGGGCTTGGGATATCGTTGAGTTGCTACTTGAGAGTAAGGGTCCGGAATCTACAACCGGCAGAGATGGGGAATCCCAAGGTTCATGGTTCGATTCCCAGTTGGTTTTTGTATTTCATTTTTATTGCAGCCACAAGATGTTGCAAATAGACATACGAAGCATCATGCCAGAATCAGACCTATGGTAGTCACACCATAGTTGCTGTAACTTACTGAGAAACCAGTGGTTATGCTTGGAGAGGTGACGGGACAATAAAGGTGGTGGTCGTGAAATTCGACCAAGGTGTTTTTATCGAAAAATAAAATAAAAGAGGTGATCTTGGTGCAGTAGGTGTGTATTTATAGAAAGGTAAACTAAGCTTATTAAGCTGTTTTACTTTAGCTTCCACACCTGGTTGATCTTCGGGCTGCTGTCTACGGAGTCTATCGAGGTACGATCCCGCTTTGGCATTCCATGCGATAAAATGCTGAAAATGTCGTACATTTTAGCATCGCTTTGCTTGTCCTTCTTCTTCGCTTGCTGGACTTCGGAGTTGTTTTGGTTTTCATTAGTGTGAAGACAGTAGAAGCAGAAGTACTAGAACACTAGTGCCGCTGAAGTCATTTAAATTATTTTGCCAAATTATGCTTCAACAAGCTATTGATGCTTGGCCATAATTTATGCATCATGTTGTAGTAGGGTAAAAGACCCAATAGTGGAGGAACCTAGCACATTCTCCCACTATTTATCGGTTTACACCAAGCCTATACTTCATTTCACCTACCTTAAATATGCAAACGAACAGTCACTAATTATGCTTCAAAAGAAAAGTTTTGCAATTGCAGCACCATCCATCGTTGTTGCCTAAAATGATACCTCCAATTATTGGTGTCATGTGCCAATAGTTGCGATATTTTTTAATTCATGTTCCTATAGTTGCGAATCCCATTGCTTTGGAGCAAATACGAGTAAAAGATAATGTATTTCAGTGATAATTTACCGATTTTGAGGGAAATCCAACCCGTTTTCCGTTATTTCATCTAACGACAAGACAACAGTTTGATTGACTACATGGGTTGCTGCGTTAAATACGTAGATTTTGTGAAAACAACACTACCGCAACTATAGGAACACCCACGACTATCGGATCATTTGCCCTACATGTTTGGTTTCATCACCAACATCGGTTTGACACTTGTACTACCGGTACTTTAGCTGCTAGGTCGAAGTAACCCAGATGTTAGTCACGCAAACAGGAACGACATTAGCAAACTTATACTTTTGAATCAACTGTGAAGACGCCAGCAGCCATCAGGAAATCACCCATCACGCTCGCTCTGCAACACGTCCTACCTGTCCGGATGCCAACTCATGTTATGGGATGGCCGTGCCTGCTTCAAAAGTACAGTATGATATAGAGTGGCGCGTAAAATGTCGAGTCGCCTGGCATAATTAGTTCCTGGATTTCCTTATGCTTATTGCTTTCGTTGGTGGCTTTTGCATAGGATCCTGTTTAACCGGAGCTGGAACATGCTTTGAAATCCTTTCGGGCTTAGACGTACGAGATTCCCTGGCCTACTTTGAGGATGACTAATTATTGGAACGATTAATTAGGACGCGGTTTTCGCTGAGTGAAAGCTCTTGAGTATTCCTTTTAGCTATGTAGGTTTTCTTCTAACCTGCGCTTAATGAGGAAGCGTCATTATCAGTATGGTGAAAAAATAAATTTCCCCTCGGAGACGAGCCAGCCTCGGGCTGAAAGTCTCTTTAATAAAGAAACAAACAAAAATTCCCCACACTAATTTGCATGCAAACTTGAAACTTGGCTTGTGCTAAATCAGATTTAATCCAAATGAGCTCAAATCTTAAGAGGACACTCAGAACACGATACAGAATCATATGAGCGCTGAGGAGCAAAATCGATTTTTTGAACCACCCTACTGGTCATATCCTGCTTGATGTTTGGTGGTCATGATTCTTGCAGAACTTGCAGAATTGGCTATCGCGGGAGTGTAGGCGACTGATCAGGGCGTTAGGGCTGTATTCAACAACTAGCATCACCAACCGGCACGAATGGTATGTGCAAATGGGTTTTGTTTCTTCGTATAACGAAAAAGCGACGAAAAAACAAAAAGTGAGCCCTCACCGCACTAGCGCAAAAAGTTCGTCTTCTCCCACCATACAAGTTACTTTCGTAACCTATGACAACACCACGTGTCTCCATCATACCGGTGGAAAAGTTCGCCGTTTTCCCCCCCGCGCAAGTTACTTTCGCACCGACCGGAAATACAGTGCGCCTCCTTTGCACTTCCGGACGTTTCCCCCTACGTGCAAGCCACTATCATACCAGTCAAATGAAGTACTATGCGTCTCCTTCCATCTTATGAGAAATCAATTTATTTTAATTGTATGTATGGATGTAATAGATGTCATACATTTTTGAATAACTACGTTTATAAAACTATTTCTACTGAAAACTAAAACTCACAAATTGAAACTAAATTGAGCTTGCACGCAAAAGTCCTAAACACTAGCCGATATGTAAGCGATATAAACGAGCCTAAAATTGTTCTCCCCCACCTTCCTCAACTCGTTCATTCCTTCAAACTCATTCTTCTCTGAATAGGTCAAATTAAATTTCAAATGGCGACATGGAGTCCGCTCCTTTAGAGACTTCAGAGATATGGCCACCATCATAGTACTTAATCGTCATAATATCCAAATGTAATTAAAATTGAATGTGTAATTTTAAGGAATTTGAAAGAAATACAATAGTTCAGAGCCAAAATACACACACGTTTGAATCCATTCGATATTATTTTTCTGTATTGGCTAAACGAAACTCCACATCAATAAACGAGCCGGCATTTTTTGTATGCTACACCTTTGTCCTTTCCCAAGTGCTCCAACCTTCAAAGTTGAAACGGGTTTTCCACTTTCTTGTCGACACAAAAGAAACAAAAACTACCTTCCAGCCAAGTCACAACATTTTAGTATATATAAACAGAAGCATTTTGTTTACTAAAGTTGGTCACTGCGCAATGCGACGGTGAAGTTCAACGACGAATGACCAAGAAAGAATAATATTTTCAACTGGCATCTTTTAAATATTGACAACGAAAAGAACATGCGAGGGTAATGTTACTAGCACGTGCTCTCCGATTATGCATCATTCCCAGATGAATGAAGCATTGATCATGCTTAAGTTTATCTGACTATAGTGTGGAACAGCGAAAGGGCACCAATCAGCAACACCACCGTGGTGGCAATTGCGCAATTTCTCTGACATTGCAATGAAACTGCATGGATGCTTAACAGTTGCATATTCCTACGTACGAAACCATAAAACGGACAGGTCAACAAAAGAAGTTCTTATATTTCAAGTGCAGCATCTCCTGAAAGCGCATATAACAAGCGATTGCATGCTGTCTGTGGCGAGCATTGGCGATGTAAGACGGGGTTTCTTCGCCAAGAAATTCAACCAAAATTTTGGTTATTTACTTCCTCTAAAACAAGTTTTCGATAGAATTCAAAAAGAGTGCCAACGCGTTTATGCAGGCTCATTACAAAAATGACGAATTGAAAAAGATTATCCGGTTTTGGGAAGGCCTTTTTAGAATGTGGGGGGCCGGAGTTACACACCACCTGCAACCTTGCAGGACACACTCCATTCAGGAAATTTCCTAGCTACTCCAATGACTGTGATCGAACATGCAAGTCTACATAGAATGGAAGTGGAACAGTGCAGGTGACAAAGGGCTGCGAACGAATGCAATGATGTGCACATTTTCAACGCTCATAACTGTTGATCATTGGTTGATGCTGAGTGTTTTGCTGTGCATTTGGCCGCGCTTGAAGCTTGATGAATGAAGAAAAGTTCTATTGGGCAATTCTCTAGGTGACGAAACTCTAATGTTGTATGCTAAGATTTGTTGGCAAAGAATGTTATTGGTCACTTACTGAGACTGAGAAAATTATGACAAACTCTTGAACAAATGCGAGTTAATCTAGTCACGCTAGGTATGTTGACTTCCAACCTGGGCAATATTTTAGTTGCGAAATGTGATGCAGTCTAAAATGAACATAGTCCGGCCCAGGTAATATGCATATCCGACTTCATATTCTTCAAAAGACATTAAGTTCTGAAATTCGCTAAAGAATTTCCCAAAAGAAATTCGGAAAATTTTTTTAGAAAAATCTTCCTAATTTCCTTCGGGAATTTATTATTTTTAATTTCTTTAGGTAAAATTATTGAGATTTTCTTGGGGATATTTTTCCTAATTTTTCTTTGGGAAATTCTATCGAATTTCCTTTGGAAAATTCTTTCGATATTGTCTTGAGAGAATGTTCGAGATACTATTGAGATATTTTCCAGAATTTTGTTTGGGAAATTCTTCTTAATTTTAACAAATTATTCCATATTTTTGTTTTGTGAAATTCATCCAAATCAACTTCGGAAAGTTTGGCCAATTTTTTTAGGATATTTAGAGGAATTTCTGTAAGAATTTTCTTTGAAATTAACTTAGGGAAATTCTTCTATTTGTAAAATACTTCAAATTTTGCTTTGCGGAATTCTATCGAATGTCTTTTTTTTATTTTTTTTTATTTTTTTTTTATTTTCTTTGGGGTATTATTCCGAATTTCATTTCGGAAATTCTTCCGATTTTCCTTTGGAAAGTTTCTTCGATTTTTTTCCGGGAAATTCCTTCTAATTTTCTTTGAGAAATTGTTTCGAATTTCTTTTGGATTTTTTTTTTCAAATTTCAAAATTCTTCAAATTTTTCTTTGGGGAATATTTCCGAATATCCATTGGAATATTCTCGGGAATATTATTTCAAATTTCCTTCGGGAATTTTTTTTTATTCCCTTCACAAAGTAGCCTTTCGATTTTTATAAAATTCTTTTGAGAAATTCTTTCCTTCTGAAAATATCTCCGAGTACCCTTGGTAAAATTCTTCCGAAATTTCTTTGGGAAATTAATTCAAATTTCCTTTGGAAGATTGTTCATTTCGAATCTCGTTTGGGAAATTCATCTGAATTTATTTTGCAAAACTCTTCCCAACTTCCTTTACGATATTCTTCCAAGTTTCCTTTTGGACAAATTTTGGGAGAACTCTCCAAAATCCAATCTTCTGAATTTCCTTTGAGAAATTCTTTTGAGTTTCCATTCAAAAATAATTCCGTATTTCTTTACAAATTCCTTAGGAAAAATGTTCGAATTGGAAATTGGATAATTCTTCTGAATTTTCATTAGCAAATTCTTTCAAATTTCCATTGGGAAATTATTTTGAATTTGCTTTGGGAAATTCTGATCGGAAATTCTTTTGAATTTACCATAAGGGAACATTTTTTCGATATTCCTTTGGATTTTTTTTCGTATTTCCTTTTGGAAATTCTTCCGAGTTTCCTTTAGGATTTTTTGAAAATTTCTTTTAGGAAGTACTTTCGAATTTCATAATTTCAAATGTCCATAAGGAATTTCTTCCAAAATTCTTTAGCAAAATTATTTTTATTTTCTTTGGGAAAATGTTCGAAATTCTTTTAAGGATATTTTTCCTAGTTTCTTATGGGAATTTTTTTCGAATTTCTACTAGGAAATTAGTCCAAATTTCCTTCGAGAGATTGTTCAAAATACTCTTGAGGAATATTCTCAATTTCGTTTGTAAAATTCTTCTGAATTTGTTTTCTTCTACGATATTCATACGAGTTTCTTTTGGTAACTTCTTCCGAAATTTCATTTTCTCCAAAATCCATTTTTTTTTTGTTTTAAAAATATTTCTGATTTTCCTTTTAGGATTTTATTTGAATTTCCTTTGGGAACTTCTTTTGAATTTCCTTTGGAAATTCATTCGAATTTCCTTTGGAAATTCATTCGAATTTCCTTTGGAAATTCATTCGAATTTCCTTTGGAAATTCATTCGAATTTCCTTTGGAAATTCATTCGAATTTCCTTTGGAAATTCATTCGAATTTCCTTTGGAAATTCATTCGAATTTCCTTTGGAAATTCATTCGAATTTCCTTTGGGAAATTCATTCGAATTTCCTTTGGGAAATTCATTCGAATTTCCTTTGGGAAATTCATTCGAATTTCCTTTGGGAAATTCATTCGAATTTCCTTTGGCAAGAATTTCCTTTGAGAAATTCATTCGAATTTCCATTGTGAAATTCATTCGAATTTCCTTTGAGATCCTTTCGGAAATTCATTCGAATTTCCTTTGGGATCCTTTCGGAAATTCATTCGAATTTCCTTTGGGAAATTCATTCGAATTTCCTTTGGAAAATTCATTCGAATTTTCTTTGGGAAATTCATTCGAATTTCCTTTGGGAAATTCATTCGAATTTCCTTTGGGAAATTCATTCGAATTTCCTTTGGGAAATTCATTCGAATTTCCTTTGGGAAATTCATTCGAATTTCCTTTGGGAAATTCATTCGAATTTCCTTTGGGAAATTTATTCGAATTTCCTTTGGGAAATTCATTCGAATTTCCTTTGGGAAATTCATTCGAATTTCCTTTGGGAAATTCATTCGAATTTCCTTTGGGAAATTCATTCGAATTTCCTTTGGGAAATTCATTCGAATTTCCTTTGGGAAATTCATTCGAATTTCCTTTGGGAAATTCATTCGAATTTCCTTCGGGAAATTCTTTCGAATTTCCTTTGGGAAATTCTTTCGAATTTCCTTTGGGAAATTCTTTCGAATTTCCTTCGAAATTCTTTCGAATTTCCTTTGGGAAATTCTTTCGAATTTCCTTTGGGAAATTCTTTCGAAATCCCTTTGGGAAATTCTTTCAAATTTCCTTTGGGAAATTCTTTCGAATTTCCTTTGGGAAATTCTTTCGAATTTCCTTTGGGAAATTCTTTCGAATTTCCTTTGGGAAATTCTTTCGAATTTCCTTTGGGAAATTCTTTCGAATTTCCTTTGGGAAATTCTTTCGAATTTCCTTTGGGAAATTCTTTCGAATTTCCTTTGGGAAATTCTTTCGAATTTCCTTTGAGAAATTCTTTCGAATTTCCTTTGGGAAATTCTTTCAAATTTCCTTTGGGAAATTCTTTCGAATTTCCTTTGGGAAATTCTTTCGAATTTCCTTTGGGAAATTCTTTCGAATTTCCTTTGGGAAATTCTTTCGAATTTCCTTTGGGAAATTCTTTCGAATTTCCTTTGGGAAATTCTTTCGAATTTGCTTCGGGAAATTTTTTCGAATTTCCTTCGGGAAATTCTTTCGAATTTCCTTCGGGAAATTCTTTCGAATTTCCTTCGGGAAATTCTTTCGAATTTCCTTCGGGAAATTCTTTCGAATTTCCTTCGGTCAATTCTTTCGAATTTCTTTCGGGATATTTTTTCGAATTTCCTTAGAGAAATTCTTTCGAATTTCCTTTGGGAAATTCTTCCGAATTTCCTTTGGGAAATTCTTCCGAATTTCCTTTGGGAAATTCTTCCGAATTTCCTTTGGGAAATTCTTCCGAATTTTCTTTGGGAAATTCTTTCGAATTTCCTCTGCGAAATTCTCTCGAATTTCCTTTGGGAAATTCTTTCGACTTTCCTTTAAGAAATTCTTTCGAATTTCGTTTGGGAAATTCTTTCGAATTTCTTTAGGAAATTCTTTCGAATTTCCTTTGGGAAATTCTTTCGAATTTCCTTTGGGAAATTCTTTCGAATTTCTTTTGGGAAATTCTTTCGAATTTCCTTTGGGAAACTCTTTAGAATTTCCTTTGGATAACTCTTTCGAATTTCCTTTGAGAAATTCTTTCGAATTTCCTTTGGGAAATTCTTTCAATTTCCTTTGGAAAATTCTTTCAAATTTCCTTTGGGAAATTCTTTCGAATTACCTCTGGGAAATTCTTCTGAATTTCCTTTGGGAAATTCTTTCGAATTTCCTTTGGAAATTCTTTCGAATTTCCTTTGGGAAATTCTTTCAATTTCCTTTGGGAAATTCTTTCAATTTCCTTTGGGAAATTCTTTCGAATTTCCTTTGGGAAATTCTTTCGAATTTCCTTTGGGAAATTCTTTCAATTTCCTTTGGGAAATTCTTTCGAATTTCCTTTGGGAAATTCTTTCGAATTCCTTTGGAAATTCTTTCAATTTCTTTTGGGAAATTCTTGTGAATTCCCTTCGGGAAATTCTTTCGAATTTCTATTGGGACATTCTCTCGAATTTCCTTTGGGAAATTCTTTCGAATTTCTTTTAGGAAATTATTTCGAATTTTCTTGGGAAATTCTTTCGAATTCTTTGAAATTTTTCGAATTTCCTTCGGGAGATTCATTCAATTTCCTTCGGAAAATTCTTTCGAATTTCCGTCCGGATATTCTTTTGGATTTCCTTCGGGAAATTCTATCGTTTTCCCTTCGGGCAATTCTTCCGAATTTCCTTTGAGAAATTCTTCCGAATTTCCTTTGAGAAATTCTTCCGAATTTCCTTTGGAAAATTCTTCCGAATTCCCTTTGGAAATTCTTCCGAATTCCCTTTGGAAATTCTTCCGAATTCCCTTTGGAAATTCTTCCGAATTTCCTTTGGAAAATTCTTTCGAATTTCCTTTGGGAAATTCTTTCAAATTTTCTTTGGGAAATTCTTTCGAATTTCCTTTGGGAAATGCTTTCGAATTTCCTTTGGATATGCTTTCGAATTTCCTTTGGAAATGCTTTCGAATTTCCTTCGAAAATGCTTTCGAATTTCCTTTGAAAATTCTTCCGAATTTCTTTGGGAAATTCTTCCGAATTTTTTTGGGAAATTTTTTCGAATTTCCATGGAAATTTTTTTCAAATTTCCTTGGGAAATTCTTTCAAATTTCCTTGGGAAATTCTTCCGAATTTCCTTGGGAAATTCTTTCGAATTTCCTTTGGGAAATTCTTTCGAATTTCCTTTGGGAAATTCTTTTGAATTTCCTTTGGGAAATTCATTCGAATTTCCTTTGGGAAATTCATTCGAATTTCCTTTGGGAAATTCATTCGAATTTCCTTTGGGAAATTCATTCGAATTTCCTTTGGGAAATTCATTCGAATTTCCTTTGATAAATTCATTCGAATTTCCTTTGGGAAATTCATTCGAATTTCCTTTGGGAAATTCATTCGAATTTCCTTTGGGAAATTCATTCGAATTTCCTTTGGGAAATTCATTCGAATTTCCTTTGGGAAATTCATTCGAATTTCCTTTGGGAAATTCATTCGAATTTCCTTTGGGAAATTCATTCGAATTTCCTTTGGGAAATTCATTCGAATTTCCTTTGGGAAATTCATTTGAATTTCCTTTGGGAAATTCATTCGAATTTCCTTTGGGAAATTCATTCGAATTTCCTTTGGGAAATTCATTCGAATTTCCTTTGGGAAATTCATTCGAATTTCCTTTGGGAAATTCATTCGAATTTCCTTTGGGAAATTCATTCGAATTTCCTTTGGGAAATTCATTCGAATTTCCTTTGGCAAAATTCATTCGAATTTCCTTTGGGAAATTCATTCGAATTTCCCTTGGGAAACTCATTCGAATTTCCATTCGAATTCAGATTCCTTTGGGAAATTTATTCGAATTTCCTTTGGGAAATTCATTCGAATTTCCTTTGGAATCCTTTGGGAAATTCATTCAAATTTCCTTTGGGAAATTAATTCGAATTTCCTTTGAGATTCTTTCGGAAATTCATTCGAATTTCCTTTGGGATCCTTTCGGAAATTCATTCGAATTTCCTTTGGGAAATTCATTCAATTTCCTTTGGAAATTCATTCGAATTTCCTTTGGAAATTCATTCAATTTCCTTTGGGAAATTCATTCGAATTTCCTTTGGGAAATTCATTTCGAATTTCCTTTGGGAAATTCATTCGAATTTCCTTTGGGAAATTCATTCGAATTTCCTTTGGAAATTCATTCGAATTTCCTTTGGGAAATTCATTCGAATTTCCTTTGGGAAATTCATTCGAATTTCCTTTGGGAAATTCATTCGAATTTCCTTTGGGAAATTCATTCGAATTTCCTTTGGGAAATTCATTCGAATTTCCTTTGGGAAATTCATTCGAATTTCTTTGGGAAATTCATTCGAATTTCCTTTGGGAAATTCATTCGAATTTCCTTTGGGAAATTCATTCGAATTTCCTTTGGGAAATTCATTCGAATTTCCTTTGGGAAATTCATTCGAATTTCCTTTGGGAAATTCATTCGAATTTCCTTTGGGAAATTCATTCGAATTTCCTTTGGGAAATTCATTCGAATTTCCTTTGGGAAATTCATTCGAATTTCCTTTGGGAAATTCATTCGAATTTCCTTTGGGAAATTCATTCGAATTTCCTTTGGGAAATTCATTCAAATTTTCTTTGGGAAATTCATTCGAATTTCCTTTGGGAAATTCATTCGAATTTCCTTTGGGAAATTCATTCGAATTTCCTTTGGGAAATTCATTCGAATTTCCTTTGGGAAATTCATTCGAATTTCCTTTGGAAATTTCATTTGAATTTCCTTTGGGAAATTCATTCGAATTTCCTTTGGGAAATTCATTCGAATTTCCTTTGGGAAATCCATCCGAATTTCCTTTGGGAAATTCATCGAAATTTCCTTGGGGAAATTCATCCTATTTCCTTTGGGAAATTCATTCGAATTTCCTTTGGGAAATTCATTCGAATTTCCTTTCAGGAAATTCATTCGAATTTCCTTTGGGAAATTCATTCGAATTTCCTTTGGGAAATTCATTCGAATTTCCTTTGGGAAATTCATTCAAATTTCCTTTGGGAAATTCATTCGAATTTCCTTTGGGAAATTCATTCGAATTTCCTTTGGGAAATTCATTCGAATTTCCTTTGGGAAATTCATTCGAATTTCCTTTGGGAAATTCATTCGAATTTCCTTTGGGAAATTCATTCGAATTTCCTTTGGGAAATTCATTCGAATTTCCTTTGGAAATTCATTCGAATTCTTTTGGGAAATTCATTCGAATTTCCCTTGGGAAGTTCATTCGTATTTCCTTTGCGAAATTCATTCCAATTTCCTTTGGGAAATTCATTCGAATTTCCTTTCAGGAAATTCATTCGAATTTCCTTTGGGAAATTCATTCGAATTTCCTTTGGGAAATTCATTCGAATTTCCTTTGGGAAATTCATTCGAATTTCCTTTGGGAAATTCATTCGAATTTCCTTTGGGAAATTAATTCGAATTTCCTTTCAGGGAATTCATTCGAATTTCCTTTGGGAAATTAATTCGGATTTTCTCCGGGAAATTTATTCGAATTTCCTTTGGGAAATTCATTCGAATTTCCTTTGGGAAATTCATTCTTCGAATTTCCTTTGAAATTCATTCAATTTCCTTTGGAAATTTCGAATTTCCTTTGGGAAATTCATTCAATTTCCTTTGGGAAATTCATTCAATTTCCTTTGGGAAATTCATTTCAATTTCCTTTGGGAGACTAATTTAAATTTCCTTTGGGAAATTCATTCGAATTTCCTTTGGGAAATTCATTCGAATTTCCTTTGGGAAATTCATTCGAATTTCCTTTGGGAAATTCATTCGAATTTCCTTTGGGAAATTCATTCGAATTTCCTTTGGAAAATTCATTCGAATTTCCTTTGGGAAATTCATTCGAATTTCCTTTGAGAAATTCATTCGAATTTCCTTTGGGAAATTCATTCGAATTTCCTTTGGGAAATTCATTCGAATTTCCTTTGGGAAATTCATTCGAATTTCCTTTGGGAAATTCATTCGAATTTCCTTTTGGAAATTCATTCGAATTTCCTTTGGGAAATTCATTCGAATTTCCTTTGGGAAATTCATTCGAATTTCCTTTGGGAAATTCATTCGAATTTCCTTTGGGAAATTCATTCGAATTTCCTTTGGGAAATTCATTCGAATTTCCTTTGGGAAATTCATTCGAATTTCCTTTGGGAAATTCATTCGAATTTCCTTTGGCAAAATTCATTCGAATTTCCTTTGGCAAAATTCATTCGAATTTCCTTTGAGGAATTCATTCGAATTTCCTTTGGCAAAATTCATTCGAATTTCCTTTGGCAAAATTCATTCGAATTTCCTTTGGGAAATTCATTCGAATTTCCTTTGGGAAATTCATTCGAATTTCCTTTGGGAAATTCATTCGAATTTCCTTTGGGAAATTCATTCGAATTTCCTTTGGGAAATTCATTCGAATTTCCTTTGGGAAATTCATTCGAATTTCCTTTGGGAAATTCATTCGAATTTCCTTTGGGAAATTCATTCGAATTTCCTTTGGGAAATTCATTCGAATTTCCTTTGGCAAAATTCATTCGAATTTCCTTTGGCAAAATTCATTCGAATTTCCTTTGGGAAATTCATTCGAATTTCCTTTGGGAAATTCATTCGAATTTCCTTTGGGAAATTCATTCGAATTTCCTTTGGGAAATTCATTCGAATTTCCTTTGGGAAATTCATTCGAATTTCCTTTGGGAAATTCATTCGAATTTCCTTTGGGAAATTCATTCGAATTTCCTTTGGGAAATTCATTCAAATTTCCTTTGGGAAATTCATTCGAATTTCCTTTGGGAAATTCATTCGAATTTCCTTTGGGAAATTCATTCGAATTTCCTTTGGGAAATTCATTCGAATTTCCTTTGGGAAATTCATTCGAATTTCCTTTGAATTCATTGAATTTCCTTTGGGAAATTCATTCAATTTCCTTTGGGAAATTCATTCGAATTTCCTTTGGAAATTCATTCAATTTCCTTTGGGAAATTCATTCGAATTTCCTTTGGGAAACTCATTCGAATTTCCTTTGGGAAATTCATTCGAATTTCCTTTGGGAAATTCATTCGAATTTCCTTTGGGAAATTCATTCAAATTTCCTTTGGGAAATTCATCTCAATTTCCTTTGGGAAATTCATTCGAATTTCCTTTGGGAAATTCATTCGAATTTCCTTTGGGAAATTCATTCAATTTCCTTTGGGAAATTCATTCGAATTTCCTTTGGGAAATTCATTCGAATTTCTTTTTTGGGAAATTCTTTCTGAATTTCCTTTGGGAAATTCATTCAATTTCCTTTGGGAAATTCATTCGAATTTCCTTTGGAAATTCATCTGAATTTCCTTTGGGAAATTCATTCGAATTTCCTTTGGGAAATTCATCTGAATTTCCTTTGGGAAATTCATTCGAATTTCCTTTGGGAAATTCATTCAATTTCCTTTGGGAAATTCATTCGAATTTCCTTTGGGAAATTCATTCAATTTCCTTTGGGAAATTCATTCAATTTCCTTTGGGAAATTCATTCAATTTCCTTTGGAAATTCATTCAATTTCCTTTGGGAAATTCATTCAGAATTTCAATTTCTTTGGGAAATTCATTCAATTTCCTTTGGGAAATTCATTCAATTTGGAAATTCATTCAATTTCCTTTGGGAAATTCATTCGAATTTCCTTTGGGAAATTCATTCAATTTCCTTTGGGAAATTCTTTCGAATTTCCTTTGGGAAATTCTTCCGAATTTCCTTTGGGAAATTCATTCGAATTTCCTTTGGGAAATTCATTCGTATTTCCTTTGAGAAATTCATTCCAATTTTCTATGGAATTTTTTTCTGAATTTCCTTTGGGAAATTCATTCGAATTTCCTTTGGGAAATTCATTCGAATTTCCTTTGGGAAATTCATTCGAATTTCCTTTGGGAAATTCATTCGAATTTCCTTTGGGAAATTCATTCGAATTTCCTTTGGGAAATTCATTCGAATTTCCTTTGGGAAATTCATTCGAATTTCTTTAGGGAAATTCATTCGAATTTCCTGTGGGAAATTCTTTCGAATTTCCTTTGGAAAATTCTTTCTAATCTCCTTTGAATTTTTCTTCGATTTTCCTTTGGAAAATTCTGGAAATGGAACTGAAACAAATACCAAAGGAAATTCCAAAAAATGTCTCAAAAGAATATTGAACATTTTCCTAAAGACAATTAAAAGAATTTCATGAAGAAATTTCGAAAGAAAATTCAAAAGGATTTCCCACAGGGAATTGGAACTATTTTCCAAAGAAAATTCGATAAATTTCCAAAGTAGATTCGACAGAATTTCCCTAAGGACATTCGAAAGAATTTTCCAAAGATAATTCGATAGAATTTTCCAAAGATAATTCGAAGGAATTTTTTAAAATAAATTCAAAATAATTTTCAAAAGCCAATTCGAAAGAATTTTCCAAAAGAAATTCGAAAGATTTTCCCAAAGAAAATTTGAAAGAATTTCCCACAGAAAATTGGAATAATTTTCCAAAGAAAGTTCGGAAAAATTTCCCAAGAAAATTCGAAATAATTTCCCATAGGAAAGAAAGGGAATTCACAGAATGAATTTCCCACAGGAAATTAAAAAAAAATCCAAAGGAAATTCGAAAAAAAAATCAAAGGAGGAAAGAATTTTCCAAAGAAAATTTGAGAGATTTTTCCAAAGAAAAATCTAAAGTATTTTCCAAAGAAAATTCAAAAGAATTTTCGGAAGTAATAATTTCCCAAAGGAAATTAGAAAAAAATTCCCCAAAAGAAATTCGAAAAAAATTTCCAAAAGAAATTCGAAAAAAATTTCCAAAGGAAATTACAGAGAAAGGTTTTCTTTGGGAATATTGATTAGGAAATTCTTTCGAATTTCCTTTAATTTTTTTTTATTTCCTTTGGTATTTTTTCGAATTTTTTTAGGAAAATTCTTTAATTTTTTTGGAAAATTATTTTAAATTACCGGTGGGAAATTCGTTATTTGGATTTTCTTTCGTTCTCTCATGTGGGAAATTTTTCGTTCTTGAGAAATTTTTTCGCACTTTCTTTTCAAATTTGTTCCGATTTCCTGTGGGAAATTCTTTCGATTTTCCTTTGAGAAGCTCATTTGAGTTTCTTTCGGGAAATTTATTCGAATATTCTTCGGGAATCCTTCCAAATGTCCATGGAGAAATTGTTTCGAATTTTCTTCGGGAAATTAGTTGTTTTGAATTTCTTTCGGGAAAATCCTTCGGAAAATTCTTTTCATATTTCTTGAGGAAACTTATTCGAAATCACTTTGGAAAATTCTTTCGAATTTCGATTAAGAAGTTCTTTTAAATTTATTCTGGGAAATTCTTCCGAATTTATATTACATGTGAGGTCACCCAACCAGCCGGTACCTAGGTAATGCTCCAACCTTCTAGCTTTTCCGAAAAAGAATATGATGGTCGATTGATGTAGCTTCTCTCGCTTCCATGCTTGATAAAGTATTCGTCCTTCCAAGCAGCTTTACTCTGTTTTAGCCCATTCAAGGTTCTCATAATTTTATCTTACATTAGTGGTTCCACAACTTGACCGTCTTCGACCTAATAAATTTAGCTTCTTATACATTTTTATTCTTAGCTGCCACCATAGTTTTGTCACAAAATTTTCCTTCCGGTCATTACACATTGAATCACTGTTTCATTTATTTTTAGTCTTCCATAAACTGTAAGAATCGAACTACCTCCTACAGAGCTAATTCGATTGTCCTCACACACTCATGTAATGATTGTAAAAACTACTCCTGTTATTACGCCTTTTTGCTGTCGTAACGGTTTGTTTTTTTTTAATGTGAGGCAACAATTGACTTTCTACAGTTCATCAAGATGCCACTGGGATTAGAATTTTATCAGTCTATAGTTAGTGCAATTTGCTTGCACCCTTATTAGAGCCCACCTTTGGCCACAGGTTCATTCGTTGTGCAATGTGTAATTGCTGTTTGTATCATTAATTTCAAGATGATTCTATAACCTAGTAGTTAATATTTGATTTCGAAGAGTCTTCGAAGGAAATTGAAATATTCCAAACTGTTGGACAATTTTTATAATTGGGAGCGATTAAAATGCGATACTGCATGATATCGTGTAGGCATTCTTATTAATCTTATTGTTCAATGATTTATGATGAATGAATGCGCGATGGTGCAAAATTAACGATTTCTTCAGTTAATCGCCGAAGATCTGTACATCTGGTTTTAATCCGAGGTCAGAGTGTGCTATTCAAAGATCAACTCCGCATCATTTTCATAATTTAATACAAATATTTTCTCTCACGCGTATCTTGAATGCCACGCATACTCAATGCAACCTTGACTATGATTCCTTATTTAGCTACAAAGGTAAAACAAACCCTTTGCGAGACGTCTACGACAATATTATGAAATAGTAAACTTTGATTTCCGTCGCATGTGACGCTATAGGTAAAGTAAAACGGCATATGATAATAGGTTTATGGAGAAGGCACTCTCCTCCTTCGAGGCGCGGCCCGTTCCGGTATGAAGCATCATCGATGAAACCTTGAACGCCGCCCTGGGATGACACCCCTTCTGCAGTTAGAATGCAAAGCGCTGACTACGTCTATTTGCACAATAAATTATTGTAAATTATTGCAAACGGCTTACTGCCATATAGCCGACAGCATCCATTATAACAGTAACAAAATGATTGATTTTCCTTTTAGGGCAGATGTTCCTCAATTGAGGGATTATTTAGCATTCTTATTCCAGCATACAACATTTTGTTGCGCAACCTATTGGCTTGTGTCGCTTGATGAATTAGACGTCCGTCATTGGCAAATCTTCTTCTTCAATGTCTCTGAATTACAACTAGAACTAGGCATGCTTTTTAACTTAGTTTTCTAATGGCATTTCATCCGCAAACATCCTAGGCCGAACGAGATTCGATTCGACCAGACTTTACCTCCAGTGAAATATCGACAATTTTTGGAACAACCTTCCTAACCTGGAACTGCTGGTGCGCCACAACGTACCATCGCCCTCCAAAAGGTCAACCGTGTGTCCAACACAACCATGGATCGGACTCGGGGAAAGATACAGATGGATCAGTAAGATTGGGAGTAACTTCAGACATTCCATATCCATTGGGGTGCTGCAGGACATTCCCTTCGATGTCCTTGACATTGATGAGGATCTGTCGGTTGCTGGAGTCCGATTTCACGAAAACATACGAGTTTCCATCATAAACAACTACATCCCATGCGGCGCTTTCCTCACCGTCAGATCTAAGGTTCGTAATATCACCCGAACTCCCACCACCCTACGTGAAGAGGTCCTAGGGCCGACCCGCGAGGTACCGTTCTGGTTGAAGAGTTTAAAGAAGATGATCTCGTCACATTCAACGACGGGTCCTCCATCTTCTGCAACGGGCATTCTGCCATCGCTATTGACGTCTCTGCTGTAAGTCGAAAATCCTATCGCAATTTATCGGGAAAGCCGGTAAAGACTTATACGGCAGCAATCACTATCCCATTCAAATCTCTGCCAACGCCCCCCTCCTGTCAATGTCAAGCGGCGCCATTGGAAATACGCCATTGGGAAGAGTACGAGCGCACCACCAATTCACCAACGAAGACAACAGCGTTGCCCAACAAACCATTCTAGAGTCTAGTTGCCGCCCCGGCTGTCGAGTCCTCAGATGGTGGACCGAGAAAACTCGACGTGCAGTCAAAGGCAGTCGAAAGCCTTTGCTCGCCTTGAGGAGGCTCAACCCTGATCATCCCCTTAGGCCAGATGCTCTGGAAACCTACAAGGAGAAACACGGGCAATGTAAGATTGTTGTTGTTCCAAACAGTGGAAGGACTTTATAGACAGACTTTATAACAGACATCGTTTCTTGGAACCTTGAATAGTAGTGCACTCAGACAGAGGCCTTTTTTATCAGTGACAATGATATACAATACTTTTCTTATGCCCTCCCTGATGCCGATGAGTCGTTATTTATTATTTATTCAGACTAAGGACGAAGTGGCCTGTGCGGTATATAAGAGTCTTCTCCATTCGGCTCGGTCCATGGCTACACGTCGCTAACCACGCAGTCTATGGAGGGTCCGCAAGGCAACTTCCACCTGATCGATCCACCTTGCCTGCTGCGTACCTCGCCTTCTTGTGCCCGTCAGATCGTTATCGAGAACCACAGTCGCCCGATTTTCGCGGTGATTTCCCAGCAGTTCATGCAACTCGTGGTTCATTCGCCTCCTCCACGTACCGTCCGCCATCTGCACTCCACCATAGATGGTAAGCAGCACTTTCCTTTCAAAAACTCAAAGTGCGCGTTGGTCCTCCACGAGCATCGTCCAGGTCTCGTGTGCGTAGAGGACTACCGGTCTAATGAGCGTTTTGTAGATTGTCAGTTTGGTACGGCGGCGAAATCTATTCGATCGGAGCGTTTTGTGGAGTCCAAAGTACGTACGATTTCCAGCCACTATGCGTCTAATAATAATAATAATGGGATCATTAAAGGCGACTTCTCCAGTAGGATTCGACGGCAGCCACAAGAGGAACCCAATTAAAATTATTGAATTCAAAAAAAATCTTTTGACGATGCGTTAGGCACGGATGTGGTAAACCCCTTTGCCAAGGGTGGTTTGGCAAGGTCTCCTCCCAGGGAGACGGAGAGCGGAGTGACGGAGGCTGCAGCTAGCAGTACCACAGTCTCCCCTCCAGTGATGGGGCATAGCCCTATCAGCACGCTCGACGGGCCACTACCCGGGATGCGAGTGGTCGCCGAGCAACGTGATCTTGATAATATCATCGAGTTTGCGAGCGCAAGGCAGAATATCAGTAAGGAACTGAAACAGACCCTTCGAATGCTCTACCAGGCTGTTCGAGTCGTAAGACAAGAACAGGATGCGTTTATCAGGTGGGAAGAGAGAAAGCCGACAAAGGTGCCCAAACCGCTTTTTCTTTCATGGAGGAGCGACTATGGCCCAAGAGGCGATTGATTTCGCCCTGACGGCAAATGAAAAAACGGCTGTGCCTAACCCGAAACGGCTCAGGCAGCAATTCGGTGAAGGCGCTCAGAGCAAAGTCAAACAACGTGCGACCATAAAGGCCAAACATCGTCTGGACGGAGCAGATCGGGGTGCAGAGGAGCCCGAAGGGCGTCAACCCGAGAAGTTGACTTCTCGGCCCAAAAAGGCTAAAGACACCAATCAGACGCAAGTCGCCGGGCCGCAAGAGGGTACCGGTCGGTGCCATCGGTACAAGGGACCGAAAATCCCTGGCAGCTGGTCAGTAGGGCAAAGCTGAAGTCGGCAAAGAAAACTAAGGACAGAAGCGAGGCCTAGTTCGTGAAAACTGATAAAGAAAAAGTACACTGAAGTCCTTAAATCGATGAAGACCGGTGAAATGATCATAGTTCTGAAACGCGTAGCGCAGGCTAGTGGGACTAACTACAGGAAGCTGGCCCAAGAGGTCTTGAGTGTCTGTGCTGAAGTGAGGTTGTTGGGGGCGGAAGTGATCCTCCAGTGCAAGCAACTGGACGAGGTCACGAACGCGGACGACGTCGTGAAGAGACCAGTGCGGTACAGATGTCGAGAAGACCTCTGTACGCCTAAGAGGCGGTCTCTTTGGCCCGCAGGTAGCCTACCTTAGGTTACCGGTTGCGGAAGCCAAAAAGGTAATGGAGCGAGGAAAGTTGAAGATCGGCTAATCAGTATACCCAGTAAGCATTCAAAAGACAGGTGCTGTCGGTGCTTAGAGTTGAGTCCTACAACTGTAAGGGCCCAGACCGTAGCAACATGTGTCGTCGTTGAGGTGAGTGCCTCATCTGCGCCAGCAAAAATCAAGCCTGTAACCACTTTATGAGTGGATCCTCGTGTCCCATCGGAGAGACAAACAAGAAGAAGCCGTGCAAGTAACACAGCTGAATCTTAACCACTGTGCAACTGCCCAGCAGCTGCTGTGGCAGTCTGGATCGTAATCGAGGACCGATGTCACCCTCCTGTCCGACCCGTACAACGTCCCTGTCGATAACGGCAATTGGGTGGCGAACGGGTCTAGGTACCGATGGAGCGGTACCGATCCAAGAGGTACACTCCTCTGCTGAGGATGTCACGATAGCCAAGAACAATGGTGTGTTCTATTGTAGCTGCTATGCCCCACCAAGGTGGCCATTAGAACCAGATGATCGATAGGCTATCGTCTGATCTAGTGGGTCGTAAGCCGGTCGCCATAGCAGGAGATTTTAACGTTTGGGCAGTAGTGTGGGGCAACCGCTGCGCTGTTCCAAGGTCGAAGAGGTCAAGCGTTACTAGAGGCGCTAGCGAAGCTCGACGCAGTGCTAGTCAATGATGGTTCCGCTACCACATTCAGAAGGAACGGGGTCGAGTCATGGATTAACGTAACGTTTGGCAGTCCTGGTATGGTACCAGACTTATACTGGAGGGTGGATGAGGCTAACACCCATAGTGATCATCTAGAAATTCGCTTTAAGATCAACTATGGCATGCAACATCCGAGGTCCGGGGATCCCTGTCAGGTCCGTAGGTGGAGGACCAATCACTTCGACAGCGAAGTTTTCACCGCGGCCCTGTGACTGGAAGCCAACACTGAAGATCTAACCGGGGTTGCATTGATAGCTGTCCTATCACGCGCGTGCGACGCCCTTATGCCAAGGAGATCCCTGTCGAGAAATGGTAGACGCCCGGTATATTGGTGGAGTGCCGAGATTGCGGTCCTTTGATCAACCTGCCTCAAGGCAAGACGAAAAATGCAACGTGCCCGCATCGAGGATGAAAGAGCGGACCGCCGTAAAGTGTTTCGAGCTGCGAAACTGGCCTTTAACAAGGCCATCATAAGCAGCAAGAGAGCGTGTTTCGACAACCTATGCGAAGGAGCCAACGCGAATCCGTAGGGTGACGCCTACAGGATAGTGTTGGCCAAGACCAAAGGGAGCTCTTCATCCACCAAACGGTCCCCGGATAGGATGGCGAGGATTATCGAGGTACTCTTCCCGCCCCGAGGCACAAGTCCCTGGCCTCCTGCACCACAAGGCAAAAGGGGTGCGGCCGAAATGGTAGCTCCGGTGACCAAGGATGTTTCCAATCATTTAGTAATCTGCGTTCGATCACTTAGTGTCAATAACTCATACCAGAGGCCCAATTTCAAAATGTGTTGTATGATGGATCTAGTGCGAAAGTTTTTCTAAAACTCCTAACAGGTCGATGTTTGATCTTAACTTTTTACGGAGCTAAAGCGCTAGTAGCAGTAGCTTGTACTAAATGATAACAAAATTTCAATAATTTAGTATAAATTACTGCTACTGGAGCTATAGCTCCGTTATTAGTGAAATTCATGCAACGAACTGTTAGAAAGAGTTGTAGATAAACCTTTGCACTAGAAGTCCACCATACAACACATTTTGAAATTTGGCCTCTGGAATGAGTTATTGACAAACTACTAAGTGATAGAACGCAGATTACTGAATGATCGATAACATCCTTGCTGGTGACGAACGAAGAGTTACTCGCGGTGGCCAAATCCCTGGTAACGAACAAAGCTCCAGGGGCTGGTGGAGTTCCAAACAGCGCTCTCAAGTCAGCAATCATAGCGAGCCCGAACATGTTCAGGATAGCTATGCAGAGATGCCTTGATGAGTGTAGATTTCCCGAAAGATGGAAAAGGCAGAAATTGGTGTTGTTGCCGAAGACTGAGAAGCCGCCGGGCGACCCATCGACGTACAGACCAATTTGTCTTATAGACACGACGGGCAAGTTGCTAGAGAAGATCATCCTCAACAGGCTGACCCCGAACTCACAGAGTACGGACGGCCTGTCAGTTCGGTTTTCGCAAGGGTAAGTCCACGTTGAACGCTATTAACTCGTTGGTAAAGACCGCCGAGATAGCGATCCGAAAGAAAAGGCGAGGTATTCGATACTGTACGTTAGTGGCACTTGATGTGAAGAACGCATTCAACAGCGCAAACTGGGATGCCATCGCGCTCTCGTTACACCGGCTTAGCCTGCCGGTGGGCCTGTACCGGATTTTGGAAACCTATTTACAGAACCGTGTACTATTATACGAGACCGATGCCGGTTAGAGAAACGTTCCTATTACCGCAGGAGTTCCGCAAGGTTCAATACTGGGCCCAGTATTATGGAACCTTATGTACAACGGGCTTCTGAAGCAAAAGTTTCCTTCTGGTGTTAAGATCGCCGGCTTCGCCGATGACGTAGCCTTGGGGGTTTATGGGGAGTCAATTCCCGAGGTAGAACTGACGCAGCACACGCGATCAGGCGGATTGGATGAGCGCTAAAGGCCTGGAGCTCGCTCAACATAAGACGGAGGTGATTATCGTCATCAACCGCAAGTCGGTTCAACATGCAGTGATTTATGTGGGTTAAGTCGCGATCGCATCAAAGCGGAGTTTGAATCTCATTGTAGTCGAAATAGACGACAAGCTGACAAGCTGGCAATCAATATGGTCGAAACTTAGGTGTGGTGTATGAAAAACGGCAAGTGGGCTTTTTATTATGTAGGTCACTGTACATGTTTAAAATTCACAGATTTGATTTTTTTTTTCTCCGGGATATTCCTTTGTATTGGATATTTGATCAAATTATTATATTTTTTCCTATTTATTTCCAGAAAATTCCTCAACATTCCTAAGAAAATATTTTTTTACATCAATACCACATGCAATATTTTGTAATTTCCTCAATATTTTTTCTAAATTTTCTCGAAAAATTCTTCTAAATTGACCTAGAAGAATCTTTGGAATTTTTTATATGAAATCATTCTGAATGTATTTCAAATTTTCAAAGGAAATTCTTCTGAATAACTCTGCGAGTTGTATAAAACAATCTCCAGAATATTCTTATGATTTCCTCTTGGTCTTCTTAGTATCAACACTTTTTTATAATTTAAACACTTTGTCAGTATTTTAACGAATTTCAATTTAAAATCACTTCTTTCCACTTGAATTATTTATAACGAAACTGTGCTCAAATTAACATTTCAAACTTTCAGAAAAATCTTGATGTAAGTTGCTGGGTGACATACCGATGCCAAGGGACGTCTGAAAATAATAACTGATCATATTCAATATTCTAGGGACAGGACAGAATATACTGTATATACTGTTGTATATTTTATTTTTAACGGTTATTCGGTGCTTTATTCAAGATACCTTTGAATTAGCATCAACAAGTAAAATCCGGCGATAAAATATTAATTTTCGATAAACACATTGAGAATCACTGATCCATCAACGTCAATGGCAAATGTTAAAGTTTAATCACTATTTCTTGATTATGACAAATATAATACTTAATAGATGAGGATGTTCTAACTGCACAATTACCTTTCCTTGGCGAAGCAGATTGTTGTTGAACTCCCAAATGATTGTCACTATAGATTGTTCTCACGAAACACCTTTTGCACACTCTTGTTCAACGGCTACCGAACGGACAATAAATTGAAGGAATTATTCTCGGAGGAGGCACTTTGGAACTGAGCTATTTTTGACTGCCCTGTTGCAGATGAGCTTCAACGACTTCAACGAAAGGGAAAACGCGATCCACCTCGTACCGACACAACAGCGACACTGGCCGGTTAATCTAAAAGTGATCTCACTCGAACCCCCTGCTAGCCATTGTTGCGATCACTGAAGTACGGTAGTACAGCTACTAGTGCAAATGCACGCGACTCATGTTGAAACTTTAGCCATTGTCACTAGCACAGAAAGACAGACATCACCGGCTATGTATACGGCTAGTGGCTTGCTTTAAGAGTGAAAGGATAACAACTCTAGAAACCTGCAACAAATTAAATATTTAATCCATTGAATAGACCTCAATGACCACGACTGACACTACCCCCAAATATCCGTAGCACCAATCGTGATAACAAAACGTGAACTTGAACCACATTTTCAAATCGTCTCGTCTGGTCACCATTCATGCCACGCCGCGCCGCGACGACGGTAGTCTTTGCAGACTGCATGAAGGGGTTGTAGAACCAACAACCAAAATTATTTCTGATGAGTCACCAAAAACAAAGCGGGTGCGTTTTTAAAACAGGTGTGACAAAAATAGTCGTCCAGTTCAGGGAGAAGAAAAACAGCTTTTCGAACAAACGGCCTTCAGACACCCTAACCACAGATAACAGATATTGAGGCTGGCATCCGACACGTGTGTAAACATCCGCAGCCATTAGTTCAAATGTATTTTAAATTGCGACCACGTTTTGCAATCGATTGGAGATGGCGCAAGGATCATTGTTATTGAAAACGCAGCCCGAATGCGACTGTCAAATGCATTGGCTGCGTTCGACGGTTGTTAATCAGCTGCGTCCGTATATACTGCCGCAATCAGTTGAGTAGATGGCAGTAGTGGGCCAACGTATATCAATTCAAAAGTTTACACAGGATTTTCAATAAAATTTGTTCTAGCCTAAATATCTGTTATCTGTGCCCTAACCTTGGCGGTTTCTGCTCTGCATTCTCGGTTGTCATCACGGGTCACTGATTATGGACGACAGTATAAAAGCGAAATTTGGAAAATTAATTGGCTAATGAGCTGGTTCAAATATGGAGCAGCTCTGAACATGTTGTGATCAGCTTTCGAACCATTATTGTATAGATATTCGTTCACGTCATCTTGCACGAGAGCATCGATGCGGTTGAAAGTGCCCTGGGCTACATGAGTTGTCATTTTTTTAAATTAGCACATGGTTGATCAAATGTTCTTCAATTACTAGGCTTTTCAAACTTATTGCTTATTGGCAATTGGCTTAAAGCCGACTCTCAACTCAACGTCCCAGATGCACTTTCACAGTTATTAAAACACTAGGATATTTACATTCGCTGAAAAAACGCGGATACATTCGTGCCGAAAATCGTTGTAACTAAATTTTCAATGGCTATATCTCAGTCGTTTTTAAACCGATTTTCAGGATTTTCACCACTCTCTTATAAGCCATTAATAGCCATCTCTTCTACACGGTTACTGGCTAAAACCCATTAATGTGTAAAAAAGTATACATTTTTTGATGGTCCATTGATCTGTCAAAAAATGGGTAATTTTAAAAACTGTCAAATGGGTGAAAAAGTACCCATGTTCAAATTTTATTTGGAGAAAAAAAAAGTATATTTTTTACCCATTAATGGGTGAAAAATAGTTGTGAACATTTTCGAACTGTTACCCGTTTATTTTGATGGAAAGGGAATTTAAATCACCTAACTCACGTAAAATGTAAGTAAACGATTACGATTTTCTCAATAATATCTACCATTACCGCTTAATTTTTATTTGCTAGGATTTTATTTCTAGTTCTTCGCTTGTGAAATTTCAGAGGAAAATAGAGGCTACGATTTTGCATTTCTGCCTGACGATTACAAGAAACGGTAAGTTTTTAAAATAAATCTTCTGCAATGCTTTAGATTCATTAGAATTTCGTTAAACTACAGGTTATTCCACGACTAATTAATACGAAGAAGGACCAGGTATGGATAAACTCAAAGACCACCTGAAATGCGGGCCGCGGGCCACCATTGGAAGCATTCATCCTGAGACGAACCATATTGCCATTCAGGAGGCGGACATGATGGATTATTCGTATGCGGAGCAATAATTTTCATTATGTTCAATGTTTATAATAGTTATGTTTTCCAATAAAAAATGTATAGTCTAATTGATTTTTCATGTTCCAAAATATCTGCATAAAAATCGGTATCAAAGCAAACCAAAATTATTTTGATAAAAATGGGTATTTATTTACCCATTTTGCAGGAAAATCGCTTCGATTTTATGGGTAAAATAATACGCATCTTTTGACAGAAACATGACTTACCCATTAATGGGTAAACCAGTTTTACTCATTAAATGAGTAGTGGCGGTTTTGGCGAAAATGGGTGCCATAGTACCCATTAATGGGTTTTAGCTTTTTCCCTTCCCCTCACCCAGGAACGCCTGTGAGCTTTCCTCCAGCTAGTGTCAAACAGTACAGTGACCGATTGATTTTTACACAGCGAAAAGCCGCCATTACCAAGCGTGGAAAGCTGGATAGCGCTTTTAAACAGTACACACTTGTGAAATTTTTGTAACTCGAAATAGAAATCCAAGACTTTTCGACGCTTTTGAAGAAATGTACGCTATGTGGTCCTTGAATGAGAGCTTACAGTCAAGCATAACCCCTAAGTCTTTCACGGTTGTATCCTTCCTTAAAGTTATGTCAAAGATTTTGTAGTCAAAGTTTATGATTGAATGCTTGCGAGCAAAACTTATAACAGAACATTTAGAGGCATTCAAAACCATCCGGTTGGCAACACACCATTCGGCGAATGCGTTCAACTGAGATTGCAGGTATGAAGCATCGGTTACGGTACGAATTACACAATAGAGTTTGAAATCATCTGCATACGAAACTTTGAAGCAGTCGATGGAGAAGTTTACATCGTTTAGATATAATAAGAAAAGGTATGGTCCGAGATGGCTTCCTTGAGGTACGCCTGATGTAACGTTGAAAGATGTTGATATATTATTTCCGATTTTGACAGACATTTTACGACAAACTAGATAGGAACTGAGCCAATCTAAGATTTTTCCCTGAAAACCAAGTCGCTGCAGTTTGAACACCGCAATCTGATGATTAATTTTATCAAAGGCAGCTGATAGATCAGTGTATACTGCGTCAACCTGAAGACGATTCTGTAGCGAGCGAGCTATAAACGATACGTACGATACGAGGTTTGTGGATGTGGACCTCTTAGGGATGAATCCATGTTGAGATTCAGTAATATAATTACTGCAGCTGTGTGTTAAAATGCTAGAACAATAACCTCGAGCAGTTTCGCCATTGCGCAGAGAGAAGCGATCCCACGGTAATTTGAAACTTCGCGTTTGTCTCCCTTTTATAGACTGGAAAGATGTAGGATGTTTTCCAAACATCTGGAAAAACTCCAGAGCGTAGAGATGTGTTGAAAATGGCAGCCAATGGTGAAGATAGGGCAGTTGAGCACTTCTTAATGATCAGTGAAGGCACTCCGTCTGGTCCAGGATTTGTCGAGCGTTTCAGTTTCGTACAAGCATTCATAACAGTCTCGGCATCAATGAAAGGGTGAGATCCAAAAGTAGATAGAGTGGGTACATTTAGTGCTGCAGCAGATACTTGTTGTTCATCAAGAATCTCGTTAGTAAAAACACTGCTGAACTGCCTGCGGAAAAGTTCACAGATGTGCTTCGTAGAAGAAGCCTCAGCATCACCGAGCGACATAGACGAGGGCAAACCAGATTCGCGTTTTTGCTCGTTAACGTAATTCCCGAACTGTTTTGGGTTGTTTTTAAGACTGCGTTGGATGCGATTCCGATAAGAACTAAAAGCGATTCGTTCAGCTGTTTGTAGCGATTATTTAGAGAGATGTAATGGGATTTTAGCAGATTTGTTCGGTACTTGAGTACTTCTTAAGAGCAGATCGTTTAGCAGCTTTTAGACGTTTGAGGTGTCGCGTAGACCATGGAGGGAAAGTCGGGGCACGATGTACTCTTTTGGGAGTGAACTGATCAATGGCATAAACCAACACATTTGAGACAGTCATTGCGGCAGCATTGGCATCCGAATCGTCGAGTATTTCGCTCCATTTAACACGAGATAAGAAATGATTCATTCCATCGAAATCAGTCTTCCAATAAACGTAGGTTAGGGTTTCAGTGAATTTTTTGTAAACGTATGGTTGACTTCGCTGAGCAGAACATGAAGCGCTGGGTGATAGCGACTTATCATAACAAGAGGAGCAGGTGCGCGAATAACAAGGCTGCGTTCCACTATATCTTCGCTCATAAAGCAGAGATCTAACATACGATTATTTTCATTCTTAATACCACCCAATAGGACTAAACCAGCAGTACTATAACAGTCCAGCAACCGCGCAATTGAAAAACTTAACGATGAATGTGATGAATCAGCAAATAGAAACGATGCGTTGCTAGGAATCCAGTTGATGCCGTTGAAGTTGAAGTCGCCGATTATCAGAATCTTGTCACAAAGCGCCATTTGCGATATTATCCAGTCAAGCGAGTCGATGTGTTGATCGAAGAGGGATGCATCGTTCAGGCGGTCGGGCGGAATGTATATGACACAGATGAATAGCTTGTAATTGCGGAAGGCAAGTGAAACCCACAATTGCTCAACGCCCGAACAGTTAGGTGGAGATAGAAGATGCGCCTTGTATTGGGATCGCGCAGCTAAGAGAACGCCGCCACCAGATTGTTTCCTGCTATTGTTAGGCGAGCGGTCTTGTCGAAAAACGGTGTACGAATTGCCAAAAATTTTTGATTTGAATTAGTGCTATCATTAAGCCAACTTTCTGTGAAAATGTAGAGGTCGTAGGTTTCACAGGAACAAGCGAGAGCATAATTACTTACTCGAGTATTGATACCACCAACGTTTTGGTAATAGACTGAAAGTTCATTGCTTAAACTAGAGTAACTCTGTTTATTGTGGGAGGTTGAGTTTGCGTCGGTGTCTGCGGAAGCTGATACACGTTGGGAGCTAATTGCAGAGTAGGTGTTCGAATTGATGAAGCTTGTTGCCGATATTGAGGGTACATCATCCGAGGAGGGCCACGTGCACGGATACGATGGGTCACAGCCGGGGACGGAAACGAGGTTGTTTGATACTCTGGTCGAACTTGTTTGTAGGTGTTCGATTTGCGGTCTAAAAAAGGGGCGATAGATACGCCTTCAGGCCAGAAACCATTTGAAAGAATTATGCTTTCAATGTTCTCAGGGACATTCAACTTGAAAGAAAGGTATGAAAGAGGTCTCATGTTTCTGTCTTGACGAGCGAGCTTATGACAATAAATGAGATTAGGATCGCAGTTAGCCTGAGTTGAGACTTCCGATTCGTGTGTCATAAATCGAGTGATGTAGAACCACTTGTCGTAGATAATAGGACGAGTTACAGCAAGAGTGGGTTTCACAGTTGTGGGAGAAGTCCTGGTATGGTTTGGTGAAGGATTAGGTGGCTTAATTACTGTATCGGAGAGAACAGTAATTCCTAATCCGGTGAAAATGATTCTCGAGAATGATCCGACGGGAACAAGAAGGTAAGGTGCACAACGAGCAAGGCGGATACACACTTAGCTCATTTTACAGTATTCGGTAAATTTTACCGAAATCTCAACCGCTGAACTGTTCGGTAAATTAATTTACAGATTTTTTGTAATGGAAAACCATTGCTCAACTGTCAAAATCGCCGAAAATCAGTAAAATAATTTACCGAACAGTTCAGCGGTTGAGATTTCGGTAAAATTTTACCGAAGTCGGCGATTTATTTTAAGTGTGTAGATCAGGTTGAGAACGATTTGCGGACCCTCCGCAGACTGCGTGGTTGGCGTCGTGCAGCCATGGACCGTGCTGAATGGGGAAGACTTCTATGCACTGCACAGGCCACTCCGGCCTTAGTCTGGTAATAAATAAATAAATTGTGTCTCATATCTAGGTATACGAGATGTTGTTCGATCTTCAAATTGTCTTGGAGTTTAAATCAAATTGTCTACCGAATCAACCACGACTTCGATGATGTCCCCAGCCGCGGAATCAACCCAATCATGCCCTTCGAGTATTTGTTATTCATTTGCATCTCAAATCCTGGCATATGAGCCTACCGAATCAATCACGACTTCCATGCTTTCGAGTTCGCGAACGCAAGGCAGAACATCAGTAAGGAACTGAAACAGAACCTTCGGATGCTTCGCCAGGCTGTTCAAGTCGCAAGACAGGGCACAAGGCGCATGAATGTGATAAGGCACCAAAGTGCCTTATCTGCGCCAGCAAAAAGCAAGCCTGTAATCACGTTATGGGTGGGTCTTCGTGTCCCATCGGAAAGAAAAATAAGAATAAGCCGTGCAAATAACACAGCTGAATTTTAACCACTGTGCAACTGCCCAGCAGCTGCTGTGGCAGCCGGTCTCGGAGTCGAGGACTGATGTCGCCCTCCTGTCCGACCCGTACAACGTCCCTGTCGATAACGGCAATTGGGTGGCGGACGGGTCTAGGATGGCGGCTATTTGCACGACGGGACGGTACCCGATCCAAGAGGTGGTACACTCCTCTGCTGAGGGTGTCGCGATAGCTAAGATCAATGGTGTGTTCTATTGTAGCTGCTATGCCCCACCAAGGTGGTCATTAGAACAGTTTAATCAGATGATCGATAGGCTATCGTCTGATCTTGTGGGTCGTAAGCCGGTCGTCATAGCAGGGGATTTTAACGCTTGGGCAGTAGAGTGGGGCAGCCGCTGCACCAATCGAAGGGGTCAAGCGTTACTAGAGGCACTAGCGAAGCTCGACGCAGTGCTAGTCAATGATGGTTTCGCTAGCACATTCAGAAGGAACGGGGTCGAGTCATGGATTGACGTAACGTTTGTCAGTCCTGGTCTGGCACCAGACTTGGACTGGAGGGTGGACGAGGGTTACACCCCATAGTGATCATCTAGCAATTCGCTTTAAGATCAACTATGGCGTGCAACATCCGAGGTCCGGGGATCCCTGTCAGGTCCGGGGGTGGAGAACCAATCACTTCGTCAGCGAAGTTTTCACCGCGGCCCTGGGACTGGAAGCCAACACTGAAGGTCTAAGCGGGGATGCGTCGATAGCTGTCCTATCACGCGCGTGTGACGCCACCATGCCGAGGAAAGCCCTGTCGAGAAATGTCAGTCGGCCGGTATACTGGTGGAGTCCCGAGATTGCGGCTTCATGAAGGATCTGTCGGAGGAATTGCTGAGGGAAATTCCGAAGGTATTGCTAAAGGAACTTCCGGAGGAATTCTAGAAAGAACTTCTTGAGAAATTCCTGAAGGAACTTCCGGAGGAATTGCGGAAGGAACTTCCGAAGGAATTTCTGAAGTATCTTCCTGAGGAATTCCTGAAGAACACTTCCAGAGGAATTCCTGGAGAAAATTCCGGAGGAATTCCTGGACTAACTTCCGGAAGAATTCCTGGAGGAACTGCCGGAGGAATTCTTGGAGGAACTTCTAGTGGAATTCCTGGAGGAACTTCCGGTGGAATTCCTGGAGGAACTTTCGGAGGGTGGCCTCAACCAAACCTATGATTGTTTTTTTCTCGATCTGATTTCGAAAAGTCAAAATGTGCGTACAACAGCTTTGGTAACGAACTTCAACTTATAAAACAAACTTCAAAATCGCTTCCTTCGACTTCCGGATTTTTCCGAAAGTGGCCAAAAGTAGAATCAAGATCTAAAAAATGTTATCTTACATTTTAGTCATAGTGAATCATGAAGTTTGATATGTCGCATGCTATGTTCTTTTCAAAACCGGATTCATGTCTTCCATAGGGTCTCCGGAATTGGTTCCAGGTGTCCCGGGATGTTTGAATCAACAGAATCAAAATTGATAGTAGAAATCTAAAATTAGTTTCAAAATATCTTTCGCCAAAAAAATGCCGGTGATTGATACGCCTCATAATACATTTAGAAGTATTTTGATATATATTCCAAATAGAACCCCGGAACCGGTTCCAGTGTGGCCATCATGCCTCCAAATTCGTTCAGAAGCATCGAAAATAAGTTTTTTTTAACGATACGGGTATAAAAAGACGATATTGGTACGAATAACAAACATCAAAAATGTTCTAAATGGCCACCCGACGGACCCCACTGGAATTCCGTATAAATCCGGAACCGGTGGACCGACATGTCCAATCGATTGATCCTCTGAAACTGATTATTTCTGGTTCATGTATGAAAATGAATTAGAAAATTTAATGAATTAGAGCAAAAACATCACCAAAATTTTGATGCACGATAGAGGTTAGGGATGCAAAGGCTGATTGAAATCTTTTTTATACCCGCCAATTGCACGAATATGCATATTGTGTCGAAAGAACAGTTCAGGGAGCCTAGAATATTGCCCGCCCGAAAATACCCAGTAGTCTTTTTGGAACGTCATACATGTTATTATCGGTGGGAACATACAATATCAAGTAATATTCGTAGTCTGGCTTTGATATACTCAATCCAGTTGAAACCCGAAATTGGGTGCTAGCGAAGTCACAATCCTTACGTTAAACCTAACTTCGGAAGTGGTGCGCTGAATAGCGCTTCGCGATACGAAAACAGCGCACCACTTCCGAAGTTAGGTTCAACGTACGGATTGTGAGAAAAATCCAACTTGGCTATCCCCCAATTCCGGTTTTCAAGTGGATTGAGAATATTAGTATATGTTGCTATATTTACCTTTGGTCTTGCAGTCGCCCGGATACCTATATGATTACTCAAGAACTGATTTTGTCCGCAGATTGAAAGTTTTAAGAGATTCTCCAATAATTTCTTTCGAGTGCTATCTTCGTATTTCTTATGACACCCGAGTTTGGTACAAGTACATGGTTGTTTGATACTGCGAGCAGGTACTTTAACACCATTTGGTTGTCTATATTCAAGCCCTTGCATCCGCTCATCTTGCAAGTTTTTTCGTTGATTGGCTCTAGGCTTCTTAGATGGTACGCAAGATGTGTCAATTTCTTCAAATCCCAGATCTCCACGATTTGCTATAGCTAAAGGTTGTTGTTTACCTAGAATAAAGTAATTTAGTTATCCCAAAAAAATAATAATCAATAAGTCACTGAAAAATATAATGGGTTTTATGTTTATGTTTGAGAAGATCGTTGAATTACTTACCACGATTTTCTTCCATGTTATTTTGCTCATCATCTTCAATCATTAGCGTTAAGTTATGGTACTTCTCGAAATATTCTTCAACTATAAACTCGTTAAATAACGTTAAATCTCCAATACGCACTTCTTGATCTTCGTCGTCGATGTCTCCGCCTTCAGATCCGGAATCCGATTTTTCAATGGAGTTGTTAACCGCAGCCTTGCCATTTGCACTGTCATTAGCCTGATGTGGTTCGATATCATGAGAGCTAGGAGAGTACGTATGAGGTTTTCTCGACTCCGGTGAACTGAAGACGTGGACTGACTTTGTCTCGACACGCGATATCTGCAGGTCCGTTGAGTTGGAAATATTAGAAGGTATATCTGGATGACTAATGGATTCATCATAAACCTTTGCGATTTCATTTATAACGGTGTGAACTTCGGAGCTCTGTCCGTCACAAGGCACATCGACGTTGCAAGATCGACGATCATTTTCCAAATCGAGATATTTGGTCTCGTTATTTGCGACTAGCATGCTAGAAAATTTCGATAAAAATGAGGTTTTAGGTACGGGAGACACGTTTTGAGGAAATTGTTCAATAGCTACAGTCGATTTGGATTTGCTGCTGACGTTTCGTACTGTCTGGTTATAACGATCTTTCCTAATACTGTACGGTTGATACTCAGCGCTGCTGTGAAGTTTGTAGTTATCATTTTCGATATTGTGACTCGACGATCGAAGAGTACTGCCACGGGTACTCGTTTCGACGGAAGCGGACGAAGAAAACATACGATGGTGATTATTGCCAGCATAATCACGTGTCAGATCGGTTTTAACATGGAACGATTCGACATCACCAGCAGTAGGAGATCTCTCGGAAGAACTACGAGGCTTGATGCAATCATGAGGTAGTTTGCCATAAGAAGAATGAGTCGTTTTCTGTGTTCGTTCGTCGGATCTGAAACAAGATACATATTATTGAAGGGATTTTCATAAGCATTAAATTTATATAGGAATAACATACCTTTGATGATGATATGGTGGTCGGATAGAGTTTTGTTCGTTAATCGGCCTGAGTACTACACGAGATGGTTCGGCAGAGACTGATATGGAATTTCTGGATACCGGCTCGTATTGGAAAGTTTTTCGTTGTTGAGAAATGTTGCGACACGCTTGCAGAGTGTTCGTATTGCATTCTCCGTCCGTATATTTCCGTATAATCTTACTCGGGTATCGCAAATCAAGCGGTTCATCATAATTGATGTGCTTTTTTGGAGTAGATGTACAAATGTCGTTGAAAGAGAGTCCGAAAGAAGGGTTTAAATCTTTAGCTTCAAACGATGGTACAGTTGAATCCATAGAATATCGTTGAGTTTCACCGGCAGATACCTCTTCATACCATCCTACTGACGGAATCGAAATAGGAGGTAGTCGTGGGCACGTTGAATTTTCAGAAAGATCATTTTCTTCAACGCGGTGAGAAGCATCTCCACATTCGGACATCGCAGCAGCAGCATCTAATAGCGGACATACATTATTGAACTATATCGATATATTAATAGACTTACATACCCAGAAGAAGTTGTATTCCGAAAAAATACAAACTTTAAAGTTTTTTTCCCTTTTTGATTAAAATAAAAGATTTATCACTACTGTTTTCAACAAATTAAACAAAATAACACCCCGCCTTTGTTTCGTAAAAACATGACGGTTTCGCCCGGTCTGTGCTTATACAAAAATCAGGGCGAAATTAACACTGCAATTTGTAAACAAAAATATACGTTTTCGTCTTTTTGTTTTTAGTTTTTAGTAAATAGTTTTCGTTGAATATTATTATGTTGTATTTTGTAGTTTTTTATGGACAATATTATAATGCTTTAATCCCAGTTTGTTTACATTTGCGACATTCGCCCTTATTTTAGATAGAGGTTGATATATTGCTTATGTTAGATCGATACTTGAATATAAGCCATTTCATAAGACAGATTCGAACAGCTGATCGAAATTTTGAGTGGAGGGCTCGGTCTTTGTTTTGGTAAATTTGCATGTAAACCATCATCATTTCGTCATCATCATCATCATTTCATTTCATTTTCGAAAATGTTCCTTGTAAAATGTAAATATTAGTATTTGGTCTCCTGTCATTTGAGCTTTCTATAAAATGGCTTATAGCAGCATAGTTTGGTCACCTTACACAGTCACGCATCGCATGACACAAGAATTGAGTCGGTACAAAAGCAATTTTCCTTGCAATTTTCATTATATGCACTACGCAAGTTAGGGTGGACTCAACTTCCATTCTCGTATTATAAAGCACGATGCATGCTAATTAGTATACAAACATTGAAGGAACGACGGGAATATGCGATCTTTCATTAATGATATTATCTCGAACAAGGTCGACTCAAATGCAATATTTTTTATTAATTTTTATATCCCATCAAGACCTTTGCGAAATCAAACTTTATTTGCCTGTAGTAGTCGTCGTACAAACTTATATGTGAAATTCGGACCCCTAAATCAAATGATGATTGCTTATAATAAACATTGTAATGCTATTGATTTCACTACATCTAAGACTAAATTGAAGCAATACTTTCGTACTCAGTAAATGCGTGGTGTGTCCACAGAGAACAGACATGGAGGCTCGAACAAAATTTCGTGCAAAACATGTGTAAACAAACACACCGAACCTCAACGCCATCGACGTCGACATTGCAACTCACAATCTCATTTTACCAACACGATGGCGCTGGTATGCTCTTGCGTGCATAACGACACTAGCGCACAGTGGCATTTTTTGATGACGATAGCGCTGATTATGCACGGGATAACGGCGAGATTCCAAAGTTATTCAAAAGGAACAGTAAAAGGGTATCACAACATGGCGAGTGCAGCTTCAACGTCTGTTCTCTGTGGTGTGTCGAACCTTCATTTCGGATAAAAGTTGTGTTTAGTAATTTAGTAACGGTGAACTATATTATAAGATCAAAGTTGTATCAAACGGTCTACAAACATGATTGACGACAATAAACAAATATTGATCCCATGGTTATCTATACATACCTTGCGGCATACAGGAAGGCCATGCGAGGGTTGACACTCTCGTATTCAGAGTCAGATCTCCGCTTGTCAGGAAAAAGCATCAGAGCCTACCCCACGCAGTTGTACAACTTTGCGACAGGATTGTACTGCGTGCTACAAGGCCCGCCATAGTTTTATGGGACAGCCTGACCATTAGCCCATTCACCGTTTCAGGTCGGTGCCACCCGCCCTTATTAAGAGAACAGATTGTCCAGACTACCGTCCCTCGCTTCACAATATTGCAATATTCAAAGTCAAATAACATGTATCTAGTATACGATAATCAGGATCTTACTGGAATCAACCCTGATGTGCCGATGACACTTCCTGGACTTGTGCTTTGTAAGCGGCACACAGTCGCTTTGACAGAGTCTGCTTACGGACACGTGGTCTTTTGGGAGGGATTTAGCAGAGCCCACTGCTAAACACCACCACGTCCTAGGTCCTAGGTGGTAAAGCCCTTGGACATAGTCCCTGCTCACCCCAAATTCCAACCACGTAACGGGTGACATGAATAACTAATATGAATACAATAACCTAATTGATTCTTATGCTGTATTCTTAGAATATGCTCGAGCTATTATGGAATTCCTGGAGGAACTTCCGGAGGAATTCCTGGAGGAACTTCCGGAGTTATTCCTGGAGGAACTTCCGGAGTTATTCCTGCAGGAACTTCCGGACGAAATACCTCATTTAGGTAAATAGTATTAGATATTGAACACCTCAGACAATTATTTTAAAGCTGTTCTCTCTTGCTCGGGTAAACGCCACACTGCCTGCGCTATACAGAAGGTATTCTCCAAGATATTATACAAGCGTACAAGACAATAATACAAAATTAGCATTAGCATTGAGCATTTCGCACAAATTCGTAGGTGGTACAAGCCAAGACTATTGTATGAGAGTAGAATCACTTTCATCCGTTACCACAGATATTGATTTGGGACTAATCGCTATCTCTTAGATGGAAGCAATGCACTCTCCAATAGTCGAGATCTGTCCTGGCCACGTCCTTGCGAATGCTGAGGAAGGGGAAGGATGGTTAGTTGGACACCTACTTAAGAAAGATGCAGAGAACTCTACGACCTCTGATAGGTGCCACGGGAGGTTTTTTGGATTGTTAGTGTTGAAGGTTTAACAGTAGGAATCGTTCTGGTAGAACGTGAAACACAGAAAGAACTAAGATAGAAATACAAAGTAGGAAAGGGACGAGCCTGGAATTGAACCCACGACCTCCTGCTTATAAGGCAGAAGTGGTAGTCACTAGACCACCGAGCTCGTCTTACAAGACAATAATACAAAATGGAATGAAAAGAAACAAAAGAATTTCACGTACCTTTACTTCCGTGTGGCGACTTCCACTTAAAACTTGTTCTAGAATAATGCCGCAATTGCTTATGCAGTAACATCTCGGATGAAGGTCTAAGAATGTGGACAGCGAAGAGTAGACATTAGCCTACATCATGCAGATAATTGTGTAGATCCATGAACTAAAGAGAAATTGAATAAGGAGGATAAAGTGTGATCGTGATCAAAAACATTAGAAAACTAAACTGCCTGTAATCGCATAACTGTCCCATATGACTTTTCATCATTTTTGAGTTTTGATGACGAATGGTTATATTTTGGTTTATATTTGTATGCTTTTAAATAAAACTATGTAATTTGTTCTAAAAATTTCGAAAAAAATACCAAGTCGATTTGTCCCATCTTGAAAGTAACCGCATTTGAGTCCCATTGTGAATGTAGTCGTATAATATGTCCCATAAACATGAATTTTAACTGACTCTGGTTCAGGAAGATTTTCTTTTCTTGTTTTTATTATGATAATTATTCTTAGAACTTTTATCTCGGCCAACAAATGACGTTTAAGGCCCGGTCATACCAAATTGAGATTGAATGGAGTAGAAACCCATTGGATATTATTTCCCAAAAATTTACTAAAGGTTTGATCTACCAGAACTCTATACAAACACGTTGCGACAATGTCACATTATCTTTTGTGGATATACTAATTTAGCATTAAGATGTATCTGTTTTTATTTAGCAATAATCTGCTATTCTTAATTTTCACTCGGTTGCGTGACCAACATGTACCCATAATTTTGAACGTGTAACTTCAATTTCCCACCAACACATTTGGAACATGTTTAAATCATAAATAAAGAAAAATCAGACGGTCTCTGAAATTCGGTAAACATTTAGGATGAATTTTGAATGTCCAGACGATGTTTGGTTTGCTCTGTCGAATCACATGTTTCACAACTTTCGTGTTTTCATTTCACGATAAAATGAACATTTTTATAATTTGGCTATAAAACTTGTCTAGAACTCTTAGTACAGGATAGTATGATAACAATTACAATCGTTTCGGTGTATACGACGGTAATGCGAAATTCACGACGTAGTTGGACAGGATATGCGATTACTTTCTCTTCCAACAGGCAAAGTAACCGCATATACTGTCCCACGGATTATTTTCGTAAAAATAAGCAAAAATCATTTTAATAATGCAAGGCATAGTAAAATATACATATTTTTACACCACACTGGCGTGAAAAATGTTTGAAAAATATTTCAATCAAGCAACGCTGAAGAAAATATTGATAATCTTTTAAATGGTCGTTTTCTCGATTTGCTATTTTTTCATATGGGACTCATATGCGGTTATAGGCAGTAAAGTTGAATGAACCTGAAGAAGAACCTGTAAATAAAGTTGATTGAATAACAAGATTAGAGTTAGGTTGGTAAAATGATTAACTTACGGATAATTATACTTACGAGACTGAAGAATTCTTCAAGGGAAGGTCGATTGGGTGACATTCCAAATATGTAAGTTAATCAAGTATAAAACAGAATCGCCAATTAAATAATTATTGCAGCTTTTAGCGAGATCATTACAAACCTGCGTTTGTCCTTGGTTTAAAAGACGGTCAGCCCACCTCCCTCAACAAAACTTTTGTCTACCCTCTGTGGCACCACAACATCCGTTCTGCATATTGCTTCGTGAATCTGAATCCTTAGAACGGATAGGAACCACTCGTTCACGCAACGACAGCCAATCAAAAGCAACTAGAAACAACACCGAACTAACAGCAACCAGAATACACAAAACAGCATATAAAGTAAATAATACCTCCAATTTTTGTTCTCAAATAAATCTTCTATATGTTTACATTCATTGCATTCCAGCAACAGATTATGATGTGCTCATGATACTATTATTGCTGTGATATCTAACTTAAAAGGCAAAGAATAAACATCTTACAATACTCCAATACTTTCAGGAAAACTAATTGAACATTTTAAAACTTTTTATTATTTTTGTAATCTACTCAACATAAATTCAAACTTTAATATTTTATTACCTACTTTAATTATTCTTCGTGAAATATTTTCTAAGTCATGCATAGCTGCAAGAAAACTTTTACTTCCGCTTTAGTTCTTTTTCTGCAAGACTAGGAAAAATGACCTAAATGTGCAATCTTAAACATCTAAACAAAAATGTTTTCATGATTACTTCAACTTAATTATTTAAAATGGCAAAATTTTATTTTAATCAATACTATTAGTGCATCCCTACTAAGCGTGTCTTAGGTTTTCTTTTCGTCATACGTCTTGAGCCCAGAACAGGTTATTCCCGTACCAACTGGGTGTGGTAAGCGTGGGTAACAACACTATCCAACTAACTAGCCCTAGAACATACAATCCTATGAAAATGGCTTTTCTACGATCGGGTTGACTGAGCACTTCTTGGAAGTCCGGGAATCCCATATGGTTGCAAAAGGCGTGAGCCACAAAAGGAGCCGCAAAGTGGCCCGTTCGCACAAACAGATAAGCTGAATAGATGCCAAAAATTGTGGTGTAGAAAAATTGAAAGAACGATACCGTGAGAACGATTTTCAGAGGAGTTCCATCCCGCAGACGTTCCTTGATATGGTGAAGATGGGCTGAAAGGCAAATCCTTAAGTATATTTTAGTCTATACAATGCTAGTGAGAACCTTACCTAATCCAAACAGCAATGGAGTGATTAGCATGGCCAAGTGAGGTCGGAAGGTCTGCAATAGCAGTGGCAGCATACAGGCACGAAAGGTAAATTCCTCCGAAAGTGGTGCTACCAGATGATTCCTTAACCACTTCAAGTTTTGCACAGCGTTTAACCAGTACATCGGTTCCGAATATACCCGCCACAAACCATTGCTTAATGTTCCGCTGAGGGGACCTAGGAATAGTATGGCCGTCAGCACCAATGGCAAGGATATGGCCGTCAGCAGCCCTTGTATGCGGAAACCCATTATTTCCCACATTGAGTATTTCTGAAACACAGTATCGCAGGACAGCGTCATGACGAATACCGGTGCGATTAGCATTACGACGAATACGCTAAAAAACCGTCGTTTAATCGTCGAAGGGTGATCACTGAAATAGTTTGCGTTAATTTATTAAATTCAAGCATCTTGTTCCATACTCACCGATCATGTCTCGATTGCCACACATACAAGCTGGCCACATATATTACGGATATTACAAAACAGGCACCTACTGAAATGAACCCCGAAAGGTGAATGTCCGATACTGTTTGGTAATCATCTGGTGGAAGCACACCAATCACCGCCTCTCCGTCCATCCGAGAAGCGATCCAGATGCGTGCAAACGAATCCCAATTTGCTATCAAGTAAACCAGCTTATCCACCTTGATTTTGGTTTTGTTGGATTGTCGCTTAAATAATGATTAATGACCTCAATGGAACATATTATAAAATGATAAACATAACTTAGAAAAATTAATTTAAATTCATCGCAAATTTTTTTAATATTCTTTCTAATAAGGAGATTCCAATGAAGGAACAAGGAAGCAAAACAAACGAGATGAAATAAATAAAGGAAATAAATATTAGGCTGGTGCAAAAGGCAGCTGCGTCCTGATGCGCCAACTCAATTCGAAACTCACCGAACTTATCGTTTTTCACCCTTGAAATGAAAAAAAAATAATTTAAAAAGCTTTGATCGAGGCTTTGGTCCAATTCGCGAATTAAAATCAAATTAAACTAATCCTTGCCCACAGAGCAAGATTACTTTTGACAGATATTGAATCAATTTTGATAGATGTTTTGTTGGTCTTGCTGCGTATCACCAGCCATTCTTATGACCGGGGGATTTCATAATTTCCTAACTGTCACTTTCAAGTTTAATTTGATTTTAATTCACGAATCGGACCAAAGCCAAAGTACATTGAGAAAAATGAACGTATGATTTTCAATCAAACGCCTTATGCAAATTTTCCACAAGAAATCGGAATGAATTTCAACAAAAGATATTTTAGTTACCAGATGAAGATTGTCGCTTCAGGACAGCGACGACAGCGACAATCTTTATCTGGTAACTAAAATATCTTTTATTTCAACATGTTGCCTTACGAAAATGATTTTCATTTATTTTTTTAACCATTTCATTTATTTGGTAGGCTCATTCGTGTGTGTAACACTTTGCGGAGCCGCAATTCATAAGGACAAGCATCTCGGAATCCAAAATAAAATTCACTCACGTTTTCATGGGCACACCACTCAATATGAAAGCATCGCACAACTGTCATTTTTATTATTCCACGCATGCTACATGCTACAAAGCAAAGCAAAGCTAAAATATTGTAGATCCAGTTGAAAACCGAACTGAGCTCTCACGATAATCGCATTTTCTCCCAATTCCAAATGTCGCAACTGCATCGCGGGTGGTGCGTATCATGGCGCACGGCTATGGCATAGATGCGTACTACTCGCGATGCAGTTGCGACATCCGGAAATAAGAGAAAATGCAATTGTAGCGAGAGCTCAGGTCGGTTTTCAACTGGATTTACAATAATATAAATAAAAGTTGTTCGCTGCCTCCGTATTGAGAGATGTGCCCTTGAAAAAGGTAAGTGAATTTAGTTTTGGATTCTGTAATGCTTGTCCTTAAGTATGATATTTATATAATTTGTATCACACTTAATATTACAGTCGCGCAACTGACAGTCATTTTAACACGTGTATTTCGACCTGAACATCACAAATGATGTCCAGTGACACCCAATCCCGTTTTCCGTGTTTACATTGAGTTTTGACGTACGTACGTACGGTTGCTTTTTAGTTGGACTATGACCCAACCGGCGGAGGCCCAACTAAAAAGTGGCCCAAGCATTAAAATCCCAACCAGCGAATACCGACTGTATTTACCGGGCCCAGTTAGGCGCTGTCCATATACCATATACCACGTGGACAGTTTAGAGGGGAGGGTGAGTATGTCGATTGTCCATGGTCCATACAAATTTTTGAAAATTTATATGAGTTTATGTCCACGATGGGGGAGGGGGTAACTACCATATCACCGATTTCTTAACAGATGAGTTCTCGGTACCCACCTAGGTAAAATAGTTCAATTTGTTACCGAGTTTTCGGTTCTGATTGCGCATTGGCGAAATGTCAATTATTACTGAGCACTCGGTAAAACATTACATTGCCGAGATCCCGGCTGTTGGATTGTCGACAATCGTAAAATTTTGATTTGTATGTGTGTACCTAAATACCATTTATTGTTTAATACTATTGACATACTGGTGGTATTCGTACCATGGTACAAGTTGTACCACTAGTGTGTCACCTTGTACCATGCTGGTACAACGTGGAAAACCATGGTACAATATTTACTAGGGTATATAACCGTGATACATGTAACTTTTAAGTTTATTTTTAGTTTAATTCTCCAAATGAGACAGAGCCCACATGTTTCACTGATGTCTTCTATCACGAGTTTCACATGCATTGACACCGTCGCGTGAATATCGAGCATGTTCTCCGGAGGTTTTACCACCGACGAACCGACGTGTCACCCCATAGAAAATAATTCAAATTTGCTGCCCACGACGCCATGATGAAAAATCATCGAACACTACCGCCACCCCTATAATGGCTCGCGAAGTTTTCGTAGCTCAGCCACCAACCTACGTGTATTAACATTGCAGCGGAGTTGTGTCTTAGCTCATTTGACAGGAGCGATCGCCCGCTAAAGCGAATGACCGTTAAAAAGCGTGGGACAATCAGAGAGCGCCAGTGACACGTCGGTTCGTCGGTGGTATTACGATTGACAAACGATCTCGATAGTGAATCATCCGAGATCTCGATTGAATTAGAAAATCTGTGTTATGTTTCTTAAGTGCAGCTTCAACCATTGGTATCAGCATTTTAACTTGCCCTTCACAATGAGTAATGTTCATGTCTGGCGCTACACACTTAAAATTCGAAACTTTACGATTGCCGAGAATCTAACAGCCGGTATCTCGGCAATAATTTTGTTGAAACTCGAAAAATGACCAAGGTCTCGATCGGCTGTTGGAATCTCGGTGAAAATTTGGCTGGTCGGCAAAATAATTTAAGTGTGTAATGCATGCTCAGACGATGTATGTTTTATGTTGTTTGTAAACTCTTAAGCCCCAAACGCAATACAACGGAACGGCGACGGAAACGGAAAATTTGACAGTTAGCCCATATATTTTCTGTCAAATTTGCTGCTTCAATACGAAAAAAATTTGTATCTTCAATACGAAAATTTAGCCAAAATGGACAAAAGAACTTGAATCCACACAAATCTAAAAAACAATTTAATTAATGCTATGAGTTCTTTTTGATTGGGCGCCAATGTAAGATTCTACCTTTCTGGAGGGCAAGAGCAAATGTCGGACCGGCCAGTAAACACAAAATGCCTCAAGACTCATGTGCAAACATTTTATGTCTGAATCCTCATCTGCTTCCGACCCAGTAACAACCGTTTTCCATCTGTATCTAATCTGCTATCCTGCCTGCCTGCTAATTTTATATCAATCCTTATTTTCTTCCACATCTCGTGGCTACTCACGCCAACCGTTTCTTCCCATTTGGCTTCTCCGGCTCCCGATGCGTACAACTGCTACTCGGAAACTAATTCGCCCATGAGCCCAAGCAAGCACCGCTCCCGCTATCGATGACTCGGGAGCAGTGGCGTAGCCACGGGGATGGTTTTTGACATAAAAACAACAACCCTCCTCCCCCCCCCCTCCGAGACAAAATTTTTAGAATTTTTTTTTTTGAGCCCTCAAATTTTTTTTAGACAATTTTTGAGTTGAGATTTTCTTAAGTTTTCCTGTTGGAATATTACTGGACTATAGGAAGAAACTCCTAGGATAATAGAAAATCATTATATACAGATATCCGCCCAAAAGAAAATTTCGGTATTTGCAAAAATCAGTGCGAGTACTTAAACGTTTTTATCATAAAAAAAAATTTGAGTGCTTCTAGTGGAATGTCTTCAACTGCATGTCCACTACGTTTTGTTATTTTTACAGATACGTATTTCGACCTCAACTGTGAGGCTGTCTTCAGTGTTTCGTACTTGACTTTTATCATGATGACTACTCGCGGCCAACACACTGTCAATCCGGTTGGGTGTTCATATGTTTCGAATCAAAACAAACACGATGCTGCGCACACCAACATACCCACGAGCCAGTTGGTGATTTACCAAATGCAGCTTGCTTCCCTCTAGCCGACAGGATTTCACCTTGCGAAACTCGACAATCGAGTCGGCAATAAAACACACCGCGCCGAACATCAAAAGCACACTTTATCAGGTAGTTCGCGTGAAGAGATACCAACTTTAAACAATATGCGTTTGATTCAGTCCAATGCCGCACTGGGAAGCATTACGAAATTTTCTCTATTAATCTATTTGCACAGTATACGGTCAAATCTTTTCTCCTCGTTTTTAAACTTCAGCAGCATACTAGGTTTGAAAATGAAAACAAAAGAGAAAAGATTTGACCGTGCAGTGCCCTATAAACGATAAGTTCGACAATATGAATCAGACGAATGCCAATTCCAAAAAGGTTTTTTGATGAAAAGGGCCTTTTCGTATGACATTTCCCAAACATCAACAAATGACTGTCAAACAGTGCTCTGGCTTGAAGATTTGCTGCAGGAGGAATTAAAAATCAACAAATTAAATAAATCCTTCAATCATGTCTATTGAAATTGAATCAGCTGAGTAAGTATTGTTTCCAACTAATAAATCAATTAGAGAATGTTTAATTCAAACAATTCCATCGCTCCGACAGTGTAATCCGTTTGATCCAGCAGTACCTCAAAGAATCGAATCTCCATAAGACGCTGCAAACTCTTCAAGAGGAGACCGGTGTTTCCCTCAATACGGTCGACAGCGTAGAGGGATTCGTGTCCGATATTCACAATGGGCACTGGGATACGGTGCTGAAAGCCATTCAATCGCTCAAGTTACCGGACAAAAAACTGATCGATCTGTACGAGCAGGTAGTGCTGGAGTTGATTGAGCTGCGAGAACTGGGGGCGGCCCGTTCGTTGCTTCGACAGACGGACCCGATGATTATGCTGAAGCAGCAGGAAGCCGAGCGGTACATCCATTTGGAAAATATGCTGCAGAGGGCCTATTTCGATCCGAGGGAAGCTTATCCGGAAGGAGGCAGCAAGGAGAAGAGAAGAGCGGCTATTGCTACGGCACTGGCCGGGGAGGTTTCGGTGGTGCCATCGTCCAGGCTGTTGGCTCTGCTGGGACAGGCACTGAAGTGGCAACAGCATCAGGGTTTGTTACCGCCCGGAACGACAATTGATTTGTTCCGCGGTAAAGCCGCTATCAGGGATCAGGAGGATGAAATGTTCCCAACGCAACTGGCAAGACAGATAAAGTTCGGCCAAAAAAGTCATGTGGAATGCGCATTGTTCTCACCGGATGGACAGTACTTGGTGACGGGTAGTGTGGACGGATTTATTGAAGTGTGGAATTTTACGACCGGAAAGATTCGTAAGGATTTGAAGTATCAAGCGCAGGACAATTTTATGATGATGGAACAAGCCTTGCTGGCGATGTCCTTTTCCCGTGATTCGGAAATGTTGGCAACAGGGTCGCAAGATGGGCAGATAAAGGTTTGGAAACTTTTGACCGGTCAATGTTTGCGTCGCTTCGAGAAGGCGCATTCCAAAGGATTGACGTGCCTGCAGTTTTCCCGAGATAACAGTCAGATTCTGACCGCTTCTTTCGATTTTTTGATCCGCTTGTATGGACTGAAGTCCGGTAAGATGTTGAAGGAATTCCGAGGCCATACTTCGTACGTTAACGAGGCAGTGTTCTCTCCGGATGGCCACAATGTGCTGAGTGCATCATCGGATGGGTCAGTTAAAATTTGGTCTCTGAAAACGACGGAATGCCTCTCCACATTTAAAGCCTTGGGTAGTGAGCTGGCGGTTAATTCGGTTCTGATGCTACCGAAAAATCCCGAGCACTTTGTGGTGTGTAATCGGTCCAACACGGTGGTCATCATGAATATGCAGGGACAAATTGTTCGATCGTTCTCGTCTGGTAAGCGAGAAGGTGGTGCGTTTATCTGTGCGACAATATCGCCGAGAGGCGAGTTCATCTACTGTGCCGGTGAGGATTTGGTGTTGTACTGCTTTTCAGTGACTTCCGGAAAACTCGAACGTACCTTGAATGTGCACGAAAAGGACGTTATTGGACTGACGCACCACCCACATCAAAACTTGCTGGCAACCTATAGCGCAGATGGCTTATTGAAAATGTGGAAACCTTAAACCAATGGTGGTTTATCGCTAGGCTACGGTTAGAGTTTAAGGCAATTACTGTATTTTGACAGTCATAAATATTTCGTGTGAAAAAAAGAAGGATCTAACTGTGTTCTGCTTGAAACCGAACTCCAATAAAGGTAAAATTATTCAAGTCTGATTCTGATTTACTTACATCGCTAAGGTTGTTTTCGGTTATTGCTGGAGCGAACCTATAGGTTTGCCCTAACAGTTGTCAAAACGTTTGGTTATGAAATCGAGTTGGATCGCGATCCACCCAAGGTTCGCTTCAACCTCAGCATGGTTAAATCTGAGAAATTTGCGAGATCCAACCTATATTTTATAGCCTATTCAGATTACGAGTTTATTGACACGATAAAGAGTATCTTGATGTCAATGTTCCCTTATCTTATTTTCATTTAATTTCTCACGGTCAATTATCATCTTAAAAACCTCGTAAATGGTCATAATCTGAATAGGCTATTATACACGTAGTACATTTAGAGATTTTGTTATTTCCCGCTAAATATGGTAAGGTGTGGTGATATGAGCAGTGAGAAGGGTTAACAAATTGTTTCATTCATCATGTTTATATCAATTGATTTCGGCATGAAACTTGTACTGAGAAAATAAAAATGTATTATTGTAAACTTGAGGATCTGACCTATGTTTAAAAACGACATAAAAACTATTTAACGACGTATTTTTTAGCGTAATAAATTTTCTTTGCAGTCTACAGTTAAGGTCTCTTATTTGAAAAGGCTATTGTTGCACCGCGCATAAAAAAATCTACTCATCCGCTTATTTTTCGTCGCAATCAAAAATCAGCGCCAGACAATCGCCTGTGAAAAACATACACTGAGGAAAATGGACGTATGATTTTCGATCAAACGCCTTATGAAAATTTGCCACAAGGAATCGGTATGAATTTCAATATGTTGCCTTATGAATGATGTTTTTAATTTGAAAAAAAGTAAAGTGCGGCAGACTGGGTTCGAACCATGGACGTCAGGGTTAGGAGGCCGGTATTTAGACCACACGCCCATCGACGCTTGAATACTAGGGAAGGTAACTTTGTATAAAAAGTACTGTTGGTGGAATAATCAGTCGGAGATTCATAAGGCGCAAGTTATGAATTTCGATAGTCCAGTTCGCTGAGTGTACCTGCAGCAAAAAAGCTACTTTGATAATTTTGAAAACTTGACCGCCACGTGGTGGTTTGTAGCGGTGAATGCTTCGATAGCACGTGCTATTTGTACTGCCGATAAATTTTTCAGATCTGTGGGAGCCTTGAAAAATGATCACGAAAGTTGTCGTTTGGTTGCAAGGCACAATAATAACCTTGCGAGAAAAAGCGAAGGATTGCCTATCCGGAGATGGCAAGTTCGAAAAAAAACCAGCCAAACACATCATTTTCGTTTTATACCCTATTCCCCATATACGTACCTGTTTGATGGGAACACTTTCATGCTGTTGACTTCTGTCACGACCGTCAAAAACGTTTTGCGTCCTCGCGCCGTGCGTATACTCGCATCTGTTTTTCTATCGTTTCGTTCGCTGCTGATCGCAGTTTCCCCATCATCATCAGTGGTTCTTTTCAGGCCGCCATCTGCAAATAATATTTTTATTGCTCGAGTGGTCTATCACCTCGCGCGTACATCGTTCGTATATTCTAAAAAGATTGGCCTACTGCTACTGATCTCGATACCGACGTCGCAGAGTCAGCGCGAGTGTTGTTCGCAATAACAAGTGTGTGGAAAAAAAAACAAAGGCCAGAAAGTAAGCTCCTCAGTTTTCCTATTCTAAATGTCAAGCAAAAGTTGAAAAGTTCGGTCCAGTTTCCAAATTTGTGGTGTTTTCATTTTCAAAATTTCGAGTGAAGTGCTTGAGGTTGAGTTTGTTTTGGCAAAAAAATATAGTGCTTTGCGTTTGCTGGCACCATCCAGGAACCCCGTGGTTCAGAATCTCCTCACCTTGCTCGTCTTTATTAGCCCCACATCGACCACGCAGGTAAGGCTGAAATGACCTCTTGGAGGCCATTCAACTAAAAGACGAACACGTACGAGCAGTGCTCATGAGTTCGTCCATCTATATTTCGTAAATGCGTCGCTGGATGTTGTTCGAAAATTTCGCTTACTGGCAAGGAGAGCTCACCTGCCAGCATATTTCATATTAAATCGATACCCAACAGATAACTGTAAAAAGAACCGTGACATCACGACGTCGAGAAGGCGGAAATGTATAGATTTTCTCTGATTTGCATTCGTAGCCAAGAAGGACGTATTTATACAGTACCAGTGGTTCTCAATTGATGTACATATTCTAGTTGCGTGTTAGATTACCAAAGAGATTGTGGACTAACACTTTTAATGTTTAGTGCCGAATAATCACTCACAGAGGGCTTTGTGTCTTATACAATTAGCGTTTTTTATGATTCTTCAATGTTTCGCAAAGATGATAAAAAAATTGATTTTTCATGTTTGTTTTTCATGATTTTGACAGGGATTGAAGTTTTAAAACTTCAGGGTTTTTCGTCATGTAATTTGCATTTTATTATTATGTAGGTACATTGAACTCTTTCTTATACTAAAGACACACTGTGGTACAAGTACCGCACGGTTATATACTTTAGTACATAATGTAAAAAGTGAGTAATGTGATAGTTGCGAAATGAGAAGTAAAAAGTGAGTAGTGAGGAAAACAGAAGCAATAGGTGAGATAAAGGTGGTTCACGATTAGAAAAAAGTACCTTATTTTAGGTACTTTTTTTTCTCTTGCATCTCCCTCCCACTTCCCTTTGTTGTCATAAAATGAAGAGCAAAACCACTCAACAAGGGCAGTACACACCCATATTCTTGTTTACGTACGAACGCGCTTTCGAACGAAAGTGCTAAAGCACATTCTCGTTTACGCCAGCAAAATCAAATGGTTTCTCCATCGCATTCGTTCGAAAGTATCGTTCGTCCGTAAACAAGAATAAGAGTGACAGTGTGGGAACCCAACGTTAAGTAAACTCATGTTTACAAAAGTTAAGTTAAATTTACCTAACTTTTGGTTAGTTTCTATTTAAAATTAGGTATATTTGACCGTCAAATTTTGACGTAATATTAAGTAATTGCTTAATTTTGTGTTCCCACACTAAACCCCCGATTTGAGTGAAAAGTACCTAATAATATGATACTTTTTTCTATCCATGTAGGTTATTATTTTATTTATTCAGACTAAGGCCGAAGTGGCCTGTGCGGTATATAAGAGTCTCCTCCATTCGTCTCGGTCCATGGCTACACGTCGCCAACCACGCAGTCTACGGAGGGTCCGCAAGTCATCTTCCACCTGATCGATCTACCTTGCCCGCTGCGCACCTCGCCTTCTTGTGCCCGTCGGATCGTTGTCGAGAACCATTTTCACCGGGTTACTGTCCGACATTCTGGCTACGTGCCCGGCCCATCGCAGTCGTCCGATTTTCACGGTGTGAACGATGGATGGTTCTCCCAACAGCTGATGCAATTCGTGGTTCATTCGCCTCCTCCACGTACCGTCCGCCATCTGCACCCCACCATAGATGGTACGCAGCACTTTCCTTTCGAAAACTCGTGCGCGTTGGTCCTCCACGAGCATCGTCCAGGTCTCGTGTCCGTAGAGGACTACCGGTCTAATGAGCGTTTTGTAGATTGTCAGTTTGGTACGGCGGCAAACTCTATTCGATCGGAGCGTCTTGCGGAGTCCAAAGTACGTACGATTTCCAGCCACTATGCGTCTCCGAATTTCTCTGCTGGTGTCATTGTCGGCAGTCACCAGTGAGCCCAAGTACACAAATTCTTCTACCACCTCGATTTCGTCACCACCGATGCAAACTCGCGGTGGGTGGCTCACATTGTCTTCTCTTGAACCTCTTCCTATCATGTACTTCGTCTTCGACGTGTTGATGACTAGTCCGATCCGCTTAGCTTCCCTCTTCAGTCTGATGTAGGCTTCCTCCATCTTCTCAAAGTTACGTGCCATAATATCTATGTCGTCGGCGAAGCCAAATAGCTGGACGTCCATGTAGGTTACGTGGTCCTATTTTCCACTTCTCATTTTTCACTTCGGACTTCTCACTATTCACTTCGCACTTCTCACTTTTAGCTTTTAACTTCTCACTACTCATTTCTCGGACTTTTCACTTTAAATTTCTCATTTCTCAATTCACTACCTACTTCTCACGTCTTATTTCTTTATGAGATGTGAGAAATGTTTTTTCTAATGTCGTTTTCGGTTATTGCTGGGTCGAACCTAGTTCTGCCCCGGATCCGCTCTAACAGCTGTCAAAACGTTCGGTTATTCGTTCAGGTTGGATCGCGATCCGACCCAAAACGAATGAGGTTCGCTCTGCCGATTTATCGAGATCGAACCTAGGTTCACCAATACATTCGAACACAAACTGTCAAACAGGTGTTTATGTTTACGCTAAAGGAAAATGAAAACATGAAAGACACGGAAGGGTGCGGATGGGTATTTGACTTTTAATCGTTTTTATTTCATTTGTTGAATTTATCAATTTTGTTGCTATCTTCCACGTAAAAATGGATTATTTTAATTGTGTGTTGCCTTCAAGTTTCTCTGATGGTGAAATGGATTCAGATACCGACATATTTTTTGCTGATTACTTCAGACGGTAGCTCCGTTATAAACAAAATGATGGTTAAAAATTTTGATGAAAATGTGATTGATAAATGCAGTGACGAGAAGTTAGCTGTAGCTGCTATTTATTCACTATTACGTTGTGTATTCAATGATGATGATGATGATGATAGTACCATCTATTGTAGCAAGGCACCTGCCAGTAGTAGCACTGGTCATATAGAACGATTTGATCATGTTTTTATTATTGTCAGTATTTCATCAAACTCCTGTATGGAGGGCCAAAAATGGGTGGGGTGGTTCCATAAGCAAAAACACTTATGCGAATCCACGGGATGAATAGAGAATCTCCTTCCAGAAGAAAGTTCGTACATACGATAATATAATCAAGCCCTCGTTTCCCAGATTGACCCAATAGATGGGGAGAAGAGCCCGCCCTTTATCCACGAGATGTTAACAACAGGAAGTTGGCGATTCCACTCTTCCTATCCAAATCGCTTCAATCGGGTGCCCTGATGGTTTTTTTTTTGTATGTGATCATATAGTTTCAATATAATTTGGTATGTATATAATGGAATTCTCTCACCAAGTTTCAATTCGCATGTCCTGGACGAGAACCTTTCTTCAACACCAGGTAGTTTTAGATCCATCCTGTCTTCAGAAATTCAGAGATAGTTTGTCAAGAAATATCCTAGTTCAAATCGGGGAAAATTCTTCATCTTCCGTGTTCACAGATTGAAAAAATAGACTTCTTGATTTCTGAAAAGATGAAACAAAAATACGGATGGCAGTATGATACATAATAACATGAGCTTTTGTTAAGAAAATTATTTTGAGCTTTTTAGTGGAATGTCTTCACTTGTCATAAGACGAGTTTGCACAATCCCAACGAATTCCACCACTAGAGATGGTCGGGTTTCGGGTTTGGAAAATTAGAACAATGTCGGGTTCGGGTCGGGTACGGGTTTGTGAGATGATAAAATGTCGGGTCTGGGTCGGGTACGAGTTTGAGAAATAAAGTATTGAATATTTTTTTATTCGTTACTGATAATTTTAAGGCTTGTTCGTTGTTTGGGCCTATACCCTTTTGGGTGTAAAGAGAAATATAAAATATCTAGTTTGAGTTTTCCGCCAAAAAAATAGTTCGGGTCCAGCTCGGGTTTAAGACTGCAAAAATTGTCGGGTACGGGTCGGGTTCGGGTTTGATAAGAGTTTTCATTCCGGGTTCGGGTCGGGTCCGGGTTTGAAAGGAATTTCTAAATCGGGTTCGGGTCGGGTTCGGGTTTACAAAATGTGAAACCCGACCATCTCTATCCACCACCCAACTGCATCTTGACAGACACGTACCTCGACCTCAACAGTAAGGCCGTCTTCAGTGTCTCGTACTTGACTCGACTAAGTCGACTAAGTCGAGTCAAGCACGAGACACCGAAGACGGCCCCACTGCTGAAGTCGAAACACGCATCTGTCAAGATACAATTAAGGGGTGGAATTCAATGGGATTGCACAAACTCGTTGTATGACAAATGAGCTTTTGATTAAAATGGGTATGTATCCTGATTTTTTGTAATGACCAGAAATTAGAAGGGGTGCGTAAGAGATTGGTAAAACCTGAGCAAATTAGTTGAAAAACCACTGAGATATAGCCATTTGATGGTAGCGATGATTTTCACCCGAAATTCAATGCCAATTCAAAAATTAATCCACTTTTAATTTTATTGTGCCATTATTGGTATTGGCAAACACTTTTAATAGCGATTAATCATTTAGGGATAAAAATCACACTCCTGCTATATGCATTTAATCTTCTTCTTCTTCTTCTATATACATAAAAATGAATTTCTGTCTGTCTGAACCTTATAGACTCCGAAACTACTGAACCGATCGGCGTGAAAATTTGTATGCAGAGGTTTTTGGGGCCGGGAAAGGTTCTTAAGATGGTTCGAGACCCCTCCTTTCTTTGGGAAGGGGGCTCCCATACAAATGAAACAGACATTTCTGCATAACTCAAGATCTAAGCAGAGAATAAATTAATTTTAGGCGAAACGAAGTTCGTCGGGTCTGCTAGTGCATAATATTTTCAAAACACACTTATTTGTATGACTCTTGGTACAACCACCAGACTTTGATAAAGTGATCTATGAGCTTCACGTACAATCATCTATCATCTATATAATGTCGAGAAGATATCTAACTTAAAAATATCCTAGTACTCAGCCACCTATAGCATGATCTTGGCATCTTGTCTCACATGCTTATCGCGATAATAATATCTTGGAAATGTGATAGAAAATCGTATGGTTTTCAGAAATGTTTATGTCTTGAATATCGGTTTCCTATCGGTTTTCAAGCTTAAATAATCAATTACTAAATTCACATATGTCTGGTTTATGCTCTACGAGTTTTGCTAATTCACATTTAAATCAAGAGGTGCAATTGTCACTGAAAAATGCAAAAAGAGGATAGCGATAAGTCTTTGTTCTCATCTGCAGAGGATAAAAACATTTCCATTTTATCTGCAAAAAACATGGAGAGGGAATTGTTGTAAACTTTTCACACTGCGATAACTTGTATGTTTCAGAAGTATGGCACAAATCATGTCAACAGATGGTTAACTTTATATCTAAACATTGATAACTGATTCCTATTTAACCGAAAACATCATCGAAAATCGACTACCTGGTATGACGCCGAAAATGGTTTCTGGTAATATCTGGCATGACAAATTTGAAAATTCGGAAGATTTCCCTGTGAAAACGCATTCAGCACATTCAGAAGAATTTCTGTAAAAATAAAGAAGAATTTTCCGTGCAAACTAAAAAAATTTCCCCGTAGACATAAGAATTTCTCATGGATATAACATAGGATTCCCGTGAGTATAAACAAAATCGACCTATATTTGAAAGAATTTCTGGTGGAAATTTTGTAGCAAGCAGAGGATTTTCCCGGGATATTTAAAAAAATCAAAACTATCAGTTAAATTGCATAGCAGGAAAAGTCCTGCGCCAAGCAAACAATATATCAGTCACTTTCCTCTAAGCATCTGATCAGTGGGTTTCATCGGTTTCATCAATTGTCTAGTTATTACCTGTTATTACACTTTTGTTACAGGAAATCCAAGGAGCATTGTATCAACAGCCGAAGAGTAATTCTCGACGTCAATTGAGCCCTCCCCATGTCCCGGTGTCACAATCGCGTTGGGATTTATGTCCATGCTGGCGCATGGCTGTGTTGTAGATGAGCATTACTGTCCCGGTAATCAAATTCCCTACTCACCAAATTGGAGATGCACAGTACTTAGAGTGAAACAAGGATGTTGTTCTTGCTCGTTTTGTTCAGTCCGGTGATGGCACTCAATTCCAGTTCAATCCTATGGACTTCCGCACGCTTGCTGAACGACTTGAAATCTTTAATAATGGTGGGTGTTGACGTACATTTTCCAATTCTACACACCAGTAGTGGGTCATGGTCTCGGGATCTGCTTGTTACCATTCATTCACGAATCATCCTATTCACGGTAACAGGAGCTTTTTTCCAGGAGATTTACAGAAGCATTTCTATAAAATCATTACGTTGTGTATTCAATGATATGCTTTAAGTATAATTGCTCTCTCAATGGGAAAATAGCGTACCGGAGTATCGGATTATTATTTATACCAAAATGTTCATACTATTATTTTATTCGTTATTGCAGCTCTGTGAATAATTTGTTTAAGGTTACGGATTTAAAGAATATAAACATAATGTATTAACCCTTTATAAGGCAGTGATAACTATATTGCCATCAACAAATGATACGTTTTTCTGATTATTTACAATAGTTTTATTAATTATTCACCTTGTAGAGGGTATATTTGCTACTTAGTAACACTCCAGATGATACTTGGCCAGAAAATAAATTCAAATGTAAATTTAGAAACAGTTTTATACGAATTGAGCATAATTTTAGAGTGGAAGAAAGATTTTTAGTTGAAATTCGTAAAAAAACGACAAAGACATATTTTACCTCGTTGATATTTATTATGTTGAATCTCCTGTTATTTAGTGGAAAATTATGTAGAGAAAATTATTTGCCTTTCTTGTATATTTGGTTTTTGCAGTTTTGGCGAAATCGCGGTTTATCCCAAAGGTTCCCTCTTGGGAGGAAAAATACAAAAATATTAGTCAACTCTTGTGCGATTTGATTCTTTGTTTTAAAATAAAAGGCCCCAAATCTCAATAAATTTTCTATTGGATTTTTTACAAAGTGTTTCCATATTTTCTTGTTCTATTACATTTGAATGGCATAATTGATAATTCAAATGTAACAGAATCACTGTTATCCAGAACGCCACATAGAACCAGTATAACAGTTTATCGGGAAACACGGATTGGCATAATTAACGGAAATGTTCCAGAGCGCCAAAATTGCTTCACGGAAATCCACATTGCCGTCGCCATTCATCACAGCTTCTAATCACATAAATTTATTGATGGATTAACTGTCATTTTTAAAATAAACAATTAACAGAAGAAAAATCTGACTTCCCCATTCAATTTATATAATAAGAAACAAAATAACACTAATAACAAAATTCAAAAGATAAAATCTGTATAAAATCTGATAAAATATTTATATTTCTGCCAGCTGATAAAAGTGCGAACTAAAAACAAAACAGATGATAGGGCTTGCGTTCTCACTAACACCATCATACTGACTCGATCCCGATTCGTTTTTCGTTCGGTTATTCAGAGTCGGGGTCGGACCTGACCCAGGTCTAAAACCGAAAACGACATAAAGTTAAGATCAAAATTGAGCTGACTACAGCTAACAAACAATTTGGTTCAAGCGCTTTGTGGTAATATGTTGAAATAGTTCAATCAAAGTTAATTGCCTATATTCCGGGTATTTAACCACTCGACTTGGACGTTAATTTACAATGTTATGAAAACTCATATGTGAATATGTACATTATGTGGAAGATATTGTTCTGAAAATGTATTGGAGGTAACCACTTTTCCTTCGATGGGACTCGAACCCACGACCCTTAGTACGCTAGACTGGTGCTTTAACCAACTTAATTAGGAAGGACATCCGTCGGCCTTCGCAACCTGTCGGATTGTTGCATTGCGGTCGGATCTGAGCTTGACGACCGACTGGCAAATAGCACACACAATCCCACTTGATCAGTACAATTGCTGATGAAGAATGCGTGTAGCCGCCAGACATTCTATTTTTTTTGTTGGGGCGTAGAACCACTGCGTCCATTGAGTTGAACTTTTGTGGTATACCCCTGATTACTCTTAACTATGTATTTCGCATCTTGTAGGTTGATCACCGTTTGTCAAGTAAACAACCTAAGACGCGTCTTTTCCCAGTCCGGTATAATTGAGTTAATAAAACCCACTACCTTTCCAGGATTTGCAGTCCAAATATCTCCTGGTTGCATAAAGCCACGATTTTGTTTTTACACGATTTACATTTTCTCAAGTTTCCACTCATCCTAAATGTTTAACGTATATTAATTATCATGTGATTTTTCTTTGATTTATTCTGGATTTTTTGAAACATGTTGCGAAGAGTTTGGTGGCAAATTGAAGTCACACGATCAAAAATACAAGCGAAAAAAATCGTGTAAAAACAAAATCCTGTGTATTTAGAAATTTAGATCTACCCTTGTACAATCCATCACAACTGCAAAGCAGATGTTCCGAGGTTTCACGTTCCATGTTACAGAAACGACAGATATCATTCTGAATCTGGTCAATATTTTTCAAGTGATATCTGCTCCGGCAGTGTCCGGTTATTAGGCCAGTGAAGGTGCAAAGAGCTCTCTCGCTGAGCTCCAAGAGCTTTTCGGGTACTTTAACATTGGGAATTATAAATCTATTTGATTGAGCACACTTTTCGGCAACCAACCAGTTGGTCATCAACAAAATCATCAACATTTGTGCTCCCAGGATTTCAATTCCATTTTTATAGTACAGTATGATATACCGCCGAAAGGTTCTGGGCCAATAAACTGTGTGTTCGAACTTCGTTTTGCAAGCTCGTCTGCCTTTTCATTACCTTCAATGCCACAGTGTCCTGGAACCCAGTACAGATTTACGGAGTTCTCTTGGCACACTTTTCGCAATGAAAGAATGCAGTCCCAGACAAGTTTTGATGTACATTTAAAGCTACTCAATGCTTTGAGTGCCGCTTGACTATTTGTGAATTTGCATATCTATATTTTCTCTCACAGATATTAGCACATTTCATTATAGCAAAAATCTCCGCTTGGAACACCGTTGGATAGTTTCCCATTGCCACTGAGATCGATATCCCAGGGCCGAAGATTCCTGCTCCCGTTTTTGTTCCTATGTTTGAGCCATATGTGTAGAATTTTATGGAACCGTCCCGAACGTGGGACCTCCGACTTCCCAGTCTATACGTGATGGCTAGTTCTCCACAGGTTTCATCCAGTCTCCAGACATATTCATCACTGGCCCATATTAAAAATTTTGTGAGATACTCAAGTGCCCCACTAAATCGCCTGACTTGAATCGTTTAAGTTTTTGTATATTCTCTTCCGCTTCTAACTGCACGAATTCATACAATGGAAGCAGATTTAGAATTGCAACTAACGATTTTGAAGGAGTGCTACGCATTGCTCCCGTTATAGCAATGGACACCAACCTTTGTAGTTTTGTCAGCATTTTCTGTTAAGTAGCCTTTTTTGTTTTTGGCCACCATACAATATGTCAGTTTTGGACGAATAATGGAAGTATAGATTCATTTAATCATTTTCAAGCCCCGTTTTCTTCCAAATGTTTTAGAGCATATCCAGAAGGCACTGGTTGTCTTTCCGAACGCACACTCAATATGAGCATTCCAGTTCAGTTTAGAATCTAGAATGACTCCCAAGTATTTGACCTGTTCACTAAGCTGAGTTTCTAGTCCTCCAAGGGTTAGAGCTTTTAGATTAAATTTCCTCTTCCTAGTGAATGGTACAATTACAATTTTTGACGGATTAATGCTAAGGCCTTCCTGAATACATCACGATTGGGTAAAATTTAGAGCCTATTGCATTCTTTCAGAAATGATACTGTCGTATTTCTCCCTCACTATGATGACAATATCGTCAGCAAAGCCTACAACCTCGAAACCTTTTTCTTCTAAGCTTCCTAGAAGATCGTCTACAACTAAGGACCACATTAGTGGTGAGAGGACCCCTCCTTGAGGGCAACCTTTTGTTGCCCATACTGTAAGAGACGAACTTCCCAGCTCTGAAGAGATTTTTTTTTTGCAAGCATGGTGTGAATCCATTTGATAATGTTCGTGTCAAAGTTTCTTTTCTTCATGGCACGATCCATTGACGAATAAGAAGCGTTATCGAAAGCTCCTTCAATGTCCAAGAAAGAACAAAGTGCTATTTCTTTTTTAAAGCGCTTTTTCCACTTTAGATACCACTGTATGAAGTGCCGTAATTGTTGACTTACCGGACTGGTAAGCAAACTGGAACTTAGACAATGGATGTTTAATCATGTAATTTGAGTTGATATAATCACTCAACACCTTTTCCATAGTTTTCAACAGAACTGATGGAAGACTAATGGGCTTGAATGATTTAGGATGCGTCTTATCTCGCTTTCCTACTTTTGGTATGAAAATAACTTTTACTTTCCTCCATGAAGATGGAATATAATTGAGTCTTAGGCTTGCCTTGAAAATCTCAATTAACGGCGGAATCAGCACTGATTCTCCGTTGAACCATTGCTGGAATTATTCCGTCCGGTCCGGTAGATTTATAAGGCTTAAAAGATCTCACTGCATTTTCTACCCTGGCTTTCGTAAAGATATCGTCAGCAAGGCTTGTGCAACATTTTTCGCATCAACAGACATTTTAGTTGTTCTTGCTGAACATCTTTGACTTTCAAACGAACCACTTGTTGTTGGGTCTACACACATAATCGATCCAGGAAAATGGGTTTTCATAATCAACTGTTTCACCAGAAGTTTGTGTGGAAAATCCATCCTTTTTTTCAGATTCCCTAGTTCAGAGCTTCCCAAACCTTTGGGTATGCGACCCACCTAGCAAAATTCTATATGTCTCGCGACCCACCTATGAAAAAATGCATTTTACCAAATAGTATTAAGCATTAATTGAATCAGAATGTCATCTGTTTCGGCTTCTTCCACATAAAAAATATTCACATGTACAAATGCAAGAAATAACGAACATGGTATTGTTTGTCAAAATGTTAAGGGACAGCTTTTTAGGCATGAATGTTTAAATAAAATAGCGTGGTGATGGTTTTTAAAATAAAATGCGGTTTGAACTTGAAATAATGTTCCCAAAAAATGATCAAAAGGTTCGGCATTCGAGCTGCAATTAATATTTGTTCAGCGCGACCCACCAACAATCCGCTCGCGACCCCCCTGGGGGTCGGGACCCACAGTTTGGGAAACCATGCCCTAGTTCATTAGTATGATCTTTTGCAAGTGCCCTCTGAAGTCTCGCGACTTCTGGAGTATTGCTAATATTTTCACACGTTTGAACCCAAGATCTTCTTTTGGACTTTCTTATTTCGTTATTGTACTCAGTAAGTGCACTCCTATACGGAGTCCAACTCGAGGTTCTTTTTGCTTTATTAAAAAGTTTACGAGAAGTCTTCCACAGTTTCTCCAATTTTGAGTTCCACCACGGAACGTCCCTGTTAAAGCACGACTGTTTCGTAGGACAACTGTTGTAGAAAGCATTTAAAATCTTATCATTTACCTTTTGGGAAAAATATTCCAGTTCTTGAACTAAATCAATTCTTCCCCCTTTTGTAAATGGGTCTGAATTTAAATATTGCTCATATTGTTTCCAGTTCGTTTTTCTAGCGTTTCTAAATGAAGTTGATGATCGTTTAACCCCAACTCCATTCAAACACAATATATCTATGATCTGACAATGATGTTTCCTTGGAGACATGCCAGTTTGCAATTCTTTCATAAATCGCACCGTTGCACAGTGTCACAGTGTCAATAAACATTCGCTGCCTGATACGGATCTAACTTTCAGTAGCTCTCCGCTAGTCTCATCAACCCGGTCGATCGATCGCGACACGGATGATCTCTTGATTTACTACCAAAACGTAGGGGGTATCAACTCAGAAGTAGATAGAAACTCTCGAGCCAAGTGTTTGGTACTGAATACGAAGCGTATCGGTGTGACCGAAATCCTGACAATAATAGTAGAAAATCTACTGGTGGCGTTGTCATCAATGCAGTACGGCGTGCTTTGAAGGCAAGGTTAATTGGAAATGCCACGTGGCAATGTTTGGAGCCAATCCATCCAATTGAAGAAGAGCGCCATTTTCCTTTGTGCCGTGTACATACCTCCAGATCTAACGCGTAACGTTGACTACTTAGACGATGCCCACCAGTGCGTAAATAAAGCCAAACTAGCAACCTCTATCATGACGCGAACGCGCACCGGTCGTTGGTAAACGGGTTTGGGAAATGTAAACGCAACCTTCGGTGAATAGCGAGTTGGCAAATTTGGCGACCCGCTCCAACCGTTGCCAAACCATCACACGGAAATATAAAGTAACCCATAAATAAAAAATCTGCCGTCTGCTGAAAAATTGTTCGGGTATTAATCATCAAAACCATTGTGATGGAGGTCAGTTTAGTTTGGATTTCAACTGATTGGCGGCGCTAGCGCATATGAAATACCTGATAGGTTAGATATCTCGAAATCTGGAATTTTTAGAATATTGGCGTCTTCTACAAAGTTGTTCGGGTGGTCAAAACCATCATGACGAAAACAAGTTTAATTTGAAATACAATACAATAATTTGAAATAACCTAAAAGGTTAGATATTTCGATAGTTGAAATCTTAAGAATATTGCCGTCTTCTACAAAATTGTTCGGATGATTAAAACCATCATGACGAAAGCAAGTTTAGTTAATAATACAACCGCTTGGCGGCGCTAGTGTATTGGAAATAACCTGATAGGTCAGGTATCTCAAAATATGTAATTTTTAGAATATTGCCGCCTTCTACAAAGTTGTTCGGGTGGTCAAAACCATTATGACCAACGCAGGTTTAGATTAAGATATAACCGCTTGGTGTATAAGAAATAACCTGCTAGGTTAGATATTTCGAAAACTGAATTTTTTTGAATATTGCCGTATTCCACAAAGTTGTTCGGATGGTGAAAACCGTCATGATGCTAGCAAGTTTAGTTTTAAACACAATCGCTTAGCGGCGCTAGTGTATAAAAAATAAACTGATAGGTTAAATATCTCAAAATCTGGAATTTTCAGAATATTGCCGTATTCTACAAAGTAACTTGCCATAAGACGAGTTCGTACAATTCCATTTAATTCCACCACTTGGTTGTACCTTTGACAGATACTACAGTAAGACCATCTTCAGTGTCTCGTACTTGACTCGAATCGACTCAACTCGAGCGCCAACGAGTATTGCGGTTTCAAACTAAACTTCTGGTTTTGACTCCCCTTTTAAATCTTACATAATAACCAACCTAACAGATAATTCGGATAACTTTGTAGAAGATGGCCACTTTCTAACTCTAACGGATTTAGAAATATTTAACCTAACATGTTATTTCTCATATACTAGCGCCGCTATGCGTATGAATTCCAAACTAAACTAGTCTCCATCATAAATGTTATGGTTACACGAACAACGTTGTAGAAGACAAAATCTTTCTAAGTCTTATAGATCTCGAGATATCCACCTCACTAAATTATTGCATATAAGCTAGCGCCACCTAGCAGATGTGTGTCTAGCTAATCTGATAATCACAAAATGTATTACGCACATATTTATATTACAAAGAAAAGTTGGAGCGCGTTCTGAAATATCTGAAAATAAATAATAATAATAATTTTTTCCTGATTTTATTTATTTCCGTGTTTGCCTCAATAGCAACCGGATATTCACCACCGGTGCGAAGCATGATTGCACTTCAACAACCTTGATAGAAACAACCGGTGCGAGAACAAGTGCATAAATAAAATATGAACGCATTTTGTTCCTATACTAGACACTCATTTGGATACACATTGGTGGGGATCATCTTAGATGCCCACTGTCGTTCCGTCTTCACCGTAGTCGAGGGTATGGCAGCAGCGGCGGATGAGCTTCCTGTCATCGGTAACTTTAATTTTTCCGGTGTTTCGTGGAGACCGTCTCACAATGGTTTCCTCTATCCCGATGGAGAAAGGTCAGTATTTCACTCGGGTGCTTTGAATCTTCTCGATGACTACAGCACGGCGATGCTATCTCAAATCAATCATGTAGCGAATGAGAATCAACGTTGCTTGGACTTGGATTGTTTTGTGAGCAAGCAAGATGTCGACCAGTTCATCGCCGCAGCTCCAGCTGCCATGGTCAAGCTCGTCCCTCATCACTCTCCTTTAGTTGTCTGAATTCCTGTGAGCCTGGCCAACGAGTTCGATGTATTTTCCATGTAATACAACTTTCAGAAGGCCGACCATCAAAGCATTGTCGACGTACTATTTGGTATACGTTGGGACGCTATACTTGCCGATAATGTCGAAAATTCTGCGTTGACTTTCTCGCATATCTTCCCAAAAAACTACACAAGAATAGCTCTCATCCGTCCTGGTACCCTCGGGAATTAAAAGGACTTGAAACTGCCAAGAGAGCTGCCTTAAGGAAATACACTAAATACCGCACGTTTTCTTTGAAGGATCACTACGTCAGACTCAACAACGCCTTTAAACGGATCAGTCGTATATGCTATTCCCGATTTCAAAGTAAGATCCAAACCAATCTCAAAACGCATCCTAAACTGTTTTGGAATCATGTCAACAAACAACGCGGGGAATCTAACCTCCCTTCCTCTATGGCATTTCAGAGCGAAACTGTATCATCACTGCAAGAGATCTGTAGACTGTTTTCGCTAAAGTTTGCTGATGTTTTTACCGATGAACAGCTTACCGACAACGAAGTACATCACGCAGCAGACAATGTTCCACTATATGGCCATGTACTAGGTGCTATCGACATCAGCGAAGAGATGATTTCCTCTGGAGCATCAAAACTAAGGTCATCGATCAAACATGGTCTCGATGGTGTTCCGTCCATTTTCCTGAAAAGACGCATTTCCAGTTTGCAATATCTGTTGTTTCGGCTTTCCTTATCCAGTGGGATTTTTCCTTCATGTTGGATGATTTCACAAATGTTTCCTGTGCACAAGAAAGGGAAAAAACGTGACGTAGACAATTATCGAGGAATAACATCGCTGAGTGCAATATCAAAACCGTTCGAACTCGTTGTGATGAAACCTCTGCTTTACCACAGAAAGCAGTATCTTTCTGAAACTCAGCATGGATTCATAGCAGGTCGCTCCACTACCACTAATTTATTGTGCTTTAGATCTTTCATCGCGAATAGCATGACGAAAAGAGCTCAAACAGATGTCATCTACACAGATCTGTCAGATGTTTTTATAAGTTAAACCACTGCATCGCTATCGCCAAATTAGACAAGTTAGGAGTGAATGGCACTCTATTGGAATGGTTCCGATCATATTTATCCGGCCGCCAACTAACGGTTGCTATCGGCGACTGCACATCTGATTCCTTCGTGGCTACATCGGGAATACCCCAAGGAAGTCATTTGGGTCCGTTAGTTTTCCTACTATATTTCAATGACGTGAATTTTGTACTCGAAGCTCCCCTTCTATCGTATGCTGATGACCTGAAATTGTTGCAAATCCATCGACGATTGCTATTTCCTTCAACGTCAGTTAGAATCCTTTGCCAATTGGTGCAACATCAACCGTATGACAGTCAATCTGGCAACATGCTCGATTATCACTTTTTCTCAATCAAAAATCCCGTTAGATTCGACTACATACATGCTTTTGAATACCAGCATAGAACGTCTGAGTCATGTCAAAGACTTGGGCGTAATTTTGGATTCCCAGCTGACGTACAAAATGCATATTTCATACGTTGCAGGTAAGGCTTCCAAAACCCTGGGCTTTATCTTTCGGATGGCTAAATAATTTTCTGACATTTACTGTCTGAAGTCTTTGTATCGCTCACTGGTGCGGTGGATACTGGAGTATTGCTCCGCCGTTTGGAATCCCAATCATACGAACGGTGCAGAACGAATTGAGTCCGTTCAACGACGCTTCCTACCTTTTGCACTGCGTAGACTACCGTGGAGAGATCCATTACGCCTGCCAAGTTATGAAAGCCGCTGTCGGTTTATCGATCTGGAGTTGCTAAGAGAACGCCGTAACACCGCTCGGGCTGCACTTGTTGCAGACGTTTTGCAAGGCCGAATAGATTGTAGTGGAATTTTGAAACAGATTAATAAATGTACAGCCGAGAGAACTTCGAAATAACGCTATGTTAAGAATGCCATTTCGTCGGACTAACTACAGTATGGACGGTAGTATTGAAGGATTACAGCGTATATTCAACAGGATTTCTTTCTACAATATTCGACTTTAACCTGCCTCGTCAGACGCTGCGACGACATCGCAATAGATAGCTGTTTTAGTGTTTGTGTCCATTTTTTAAGTTTTGACGATATGTATGCTTATATTTTCTTACCATCATTAGGACATAAGTAGTCTGTTGATGTAGACCTTGAATAAATAAATAAATAAAAACGTCAACAAAACCAAATCGTTGGATGTAAACACGGTGACTCCTTCCAGTTTCACAGTAGCCGGGCAACCAGTGGAGAATGTTGAAAGCTTCCAATATCTTGGTAGCCAAATGGCGTCAGACGGCGGTATCATGATCGACATAGGCGCACGGATCAAGAAAGCAAGGGCTGCCTTTGCGAGTTTAAGAAATATCTGGAAAAACAGGCAGATAAGTGAACGCACCAAAATACGAGTTTTCAACTCTAACTTGAAATCTGTGCTGTCATACGCTAGCGAAACATGGTGTGTATCAGTGGAGAACCCTCAACGGTTGCAGGTGTTCATAAACAGATGCTTGCGGTATGTGATTCGGGCCTGGTGGCCTCACAACTGATGGATCTCAAACAACGAGATCCATCGTCGTTGTCACCAGAGACCGATAGCAACGGAAATTCGGGATCGGAAGTGGGGCTGCTCCACATAGGGGCGGAAACGAAATCTGTAAACAAGCATTAGACTGGAACCCAGCGGGACATCACACAAAGACTGATATTAAACGAGCAGAAAAAAAAAACAAAACAAGCCACGGTGGCTTTATTGCTAAGCAGAGTTCATAAGTTCAACGGTTACTCAAGAAGCTGTCTGGAGAAAAAGATTTCTGCATGAACTGTACGACATCGATGATTCATTGGCCATGAAGTGTGACAACAAAAGCTCGTTCTGTCCAGCCAAGAAGTAGATGGGTTATTCGGCGAGAACGAAGTACATCGAAGTCAGACACCATTTTGTTCGTGAACAAGTTGAGATGAAGGTGATCAAGCTTGGTCTTCTTCTTCTTCTTCTTATTGGCATTACATCCTCACACTGGGACAGAGCCACCTCGCAGCTTAGTGTTCATTTAGCACTTCCACAGTTATTAACTCCGAGGTTAAGCCAGGTTACTATTTTTGCATTCGTATATCATGAGGCTAACACGATGATACTTTTTATGCCCAGGGAAGTCGAGACAATTTCCAATCCGAAAGTTGCCTAGACCGGCACCGGGAATCGAACCCAGCCACCCTCAGCATGGTCTTGTTTTGTAGCCGCTCGTCTTACCGCACGCAGCTTGGTCATGTGTCTTAAATAGAGGTACATAATTACCTCTATTGTGTCTTCCAATCTGGTGTAATACAAATATCCACTACAACATGGGAAATATTAGCTTAGTAACCAGTGCATTTTTACACAGTCAAATAAATTCATTTGTTGCTATTCTCTGTACCTGTTCAGACGCTTTTACTTCTATCAGGGCTTCTACGATTAGTGGATCTTCCATAGATTCTGCGGTTGATGCTGCACCTGCACGTCATCAAGTGTACCAATCAAATGGAGATTCGTAACTTAGTAGGGAAATCACCTGTCTAGCGTACTGGTTTCGTGGGATCAAAACCCACCGAAGGGGTTGTTACCCTCCAAAACCTTTTCCGAACTAAACTGCCGTTCTACGCATTATTGTCCCATGTTACCTTTGATAAAAAAACCAAACTCAAGTCAAATTGTCCCACTGATTTCAGAATCGATTGGATCTTAAAATTTAACAAATATTTTTGGGATATTATAAGCGTAGGCAACACTTTTACAGGACATAAACCGAATCACTATTTATTAAACCGGTTTTTATTCTTTATTATCATCAAACAACAACTTAATTTTTTCAGTGGTACAAATTGACTCGAGTTTGAGATTTTTCATCAAAGATAACATGGGACAATTATGCGTAGAACGGCAGTAAATCTATCACATGTTGTGCATATGCATAATCAAGTTTCAGACATAGTAATTAATTAATTAATTGTTTTTTCGTCTTCGATTGGATCGTACAGACTCCCAGCATATAGGCAATTAACTTTGAATGTACCAAATGGAGATGACTGGTCACTCCTGACAGAATCCAAGTTTCAAAGTACTCGCGTTTTCGGGGGCACACCACTCGATACGGAAGCAACGCACAACTGTCATTTTTATTTTTTCACGCATGCTGCGACGCAGCAAAGCTGAATCAACAAAAATGACAGTTGTCCGCCGCCTCTGTATCGAGTGGTGTGCCCCCGAAAACGCGAGCACTTTAAAACTTGGATTCTGTCAGGAGTCGTACACTAATTACATAAGCACTTATGGGTGGAGGGGGGTCTGCCATTTTCTTACGCTCCATATAAATAAAAAATGATTTGTACGGGAAAAATCTTACATGGGGAAAGGGGGGTAGAAAAACCCAGAAAAATTGCATACGTAATTAGTGTACGGTTCCTTAAGTACTATAGACTATTTTGGCTGAAGCCTCCATAAATACATCAATAACGACCTATGTAAAAACTTCCAGAGGTGATATTTTTAGCCTAACCAACTTATCTTGTTATCTTTTATAATGAATTATTGGCAGTGGCTGATTTTCTACCCGCCGCTGGCACATCCAGGCGCTATAGTATATGCACAAAATAGCCAGCATGAGTTAACCGCCAGAAATTTGTATAACGAAAGACATCTAACGCGGGTTTTCTCAAAATTAGAAACGGATAGAAAGGATCTTTCATGAAAAACTATTTGGTACCGGTTATGAAGGATGGTGTCCGCTACTACGCCTACCAAATATTTTTTCGATTAAGGTGCCTAATTTTGAGAAATCGAACCTTAGATGCCTTTCGCCATACTGATTTCAGAAAGTTAACTCCTAGTGTGCCGCTGTAAGCACGCTCAAAGCAGGCGATTCATTACACAGGAAAGACCGCTAGATAGATTGACCAGTTTTTCTTTTTCTATATTACGCGAGCAGTGCATAGAATTTTTATGAAATTAATTTGCGAACTGCTGTAAAAAAGTGTAACGAAACACATTGAAAGGCTACCACTAACGAATAAAATGACCGATGTATGCACATTGCATTGTATTAAGCAAACGTCGTCGCCCGTCCCTGGGCTAAGTTCTTCTCAATCGGTCATTCCATTCGTCGCTGGCTGCCGTCTATACGGTGTGCGTTAGCTGGTGTTGTTTTGTGTGCAGCGTGTAAATATCGCTCAGCGTTTATCATAGCGAGGTGTCTCGTAATTAGCTATTTATGTTTATTTTTGGGTATCAAAAATGAAAAAGTGAAATGCACACATGTGACACACACCGACCAGTAGTACTGAACACATTTGTTTATAGCGCTTTCTGTTACCAGTTTATAAGTTCGTTTTTGCACCGTAGATGTTTTTTGCTTCTGTTTTACTTGATCCTTTCTTGTGGAAACTTTAACACTGGCATTGAGGCTTACAGCGGATATGAAAGTATAGCCTGATTCAATGTATTTATATCACACTACCTTATTCAACATTATGCTCTAGTGGTTCATTAGTGACAAAAAATCAAAACAATCCTTCAGGTATTCGCATTTTTGACGTAGGACTACGTCTGTGTTTTCTATATTGGGGTACACTTTACGATTGCGAAAATCTGGGACCGTCACGAAAATATGATAGACTTTAAACTTTAATATCTAAACCGTTTCTCGATGGATTTTCAATTTTTTTGGACCATTCGATCAAGGATGAGTCAACGCTTCTTTGTATTTATTTGAAAATACTGATTTTTAACTATTTATTATCGATAATTGATAAAAAGTTTAGAAATAGGTAAACTAACCAATCACGTACATGCATCACTAGCACAGACATCAAAAATCAATCACTTGCGGGTTTGGATCTAATCCTCAGTTTGAACAAGATTTTACGCATAGCAGACGCATCAAAGCGATCTTAGCGGAGAGAACACAGCATCACGTAGACGCTATTAACATTTTCAAAGAAAATCCATCGCATTGGTGGTGGTGCTCGATGTGTTGCTGCAGATCATTCAACCTCAACGAACCAGAATTTCATATGAAGAAAAGGTTGACCATAAAAATAGCACTGTGGCGATCCCGCACCGCCAGTGCCGATGCTGAAAATTTATTACAAATTGTGGTGTCAGTTAGTTGGAAAGGAACACTTGGAAAAGAGAATTGGTTCTTCTCAGGACCAACATTTTATAAAAAGAAAGAGTTAATTGCGAAAATAGACTGTTTCGGTGGCATCGGGTTTGGTGTGGTAGCTTGGTTACTGTTAGTGATCCCATCCATTAAAATTTTCTACATCATCTCCCTCCGACGCGCTATCAAATTCGCTATTTACGATTGAGTTTTGAACTTTGAAGAAAGTTTATTTCGGATCAACTTTCTTTTGTATAAAATCCATGAAGACGCCACTTTTGTGAAAACTATCTACCTACAGCAACTACCCATTAGTGAACGTCGCTTGGACAGACAGATGTCAAGAGATACCCAAGTAACCACCAAGCATTAATTGATGCAGGTAATTGCATTTTATTCATCAACTGTCAAGCAAAGATACACTAGTTCAGCATTACAAATGCAGCAATGCATTACTTATGATTTATTTCAACATGTCAAAGTAATGAAGCATTATTCCGGTCGTAAAAGGGCCTTTTTCCACTTTAAGTCAACTTTAATGGCTGTATTATTTGCAAGCATATATAGCTCCATGGTTACTTGGGTAATGTTTGGTAATATGAAGAAACATCGTCTTGAGTAAAATTTCTGTTGTCATTCCTCGCAACAATACGCATCTTAGATAAACAACATCTCATAACCAAATTCAGAATCTTTCAAGAAAGTTTTATTGGATTCTTAGAATTCATAATTCTCCGAACATTTTACATTTTACGAAAAGGAAGAGTTAATTGCGAAAATGGACTGTTTCGGTGGCATTGGGTTTGGCGTGGTAGCTTGGTTGCTGTTAGTGATCCCATTCATTAAAATTCACTTCATCATCTCCCTCCGACGCGCTATCAAATTCGCTATTTACGATTGATCTCATAACCAAATTCAGAATCTTGCGAGAAAATTTAATAGGATTCTTAGAATTTGTCATTCTCCGAACGGGTCCGTTGTCTGCGGAATCCCGATCGAAATGGCTCGCGCGCCGAAAAGCAGCTCTCTTATATCTAATGAAGTAATTCCATTAGCCCCGCCCCTTCATTAATCGTTATGAGTGCACATTATATTCACACCATATCAGTTCACAAAGGGGCGGGGCTAACGGGCTTAATTTATTAAATACAAGAAAGCTGCTGTTCGGCGCGCGCGAGCCATTTTGATCTGGATTCCACAGAGAGCGGTACGACGTTCGATGCAGCGGAGCGGACACAGCAGCACGAAGGAATGGGTGGCAGTGTGGCAATGCTGAAAAATTATTTCACCCTTTGGAGGCTTAGCAAAAAACCATCAAGTGGCGGTCGGACAGTTGCAAGGTGTCGACAAGCGATTGGATGCAGTTAGTTATTGGAATGGGAATTGGGAAAAGAAAATTGATTCTTCTCAGGACCAACATTTTATGAAAAGAAAGAGGTAATTGCGAAAATGGACTGTTTCGGTGGCATCGGCGTTTGGCGTGGAAGCTTGGTTTCTGTTAGTGATTGCATCCATTCAAATTTACGGGTTTAATTTATTGAATACAAGAAAGCTGCTTTCCAGCGCTCGACCCATTTTGATCTGGATTCCGCAAAAGGCGGTTTAACCATTTATAAGGCTATACATTATATTGCCACCAACAAATTATATGTTTTTCTGTGTATTAACAAGAGCTCTACTTATTATTTCCCATGTAGTGACTATATTTACTATCCAGATGAATTCGAGCCATAAAAATTGAAAAGTCAATTTGAGAACGGCTTTTTACGAACAGATCGTAAGTTTAGAGTGGAAGATGGATTACCAGTTATAATTCGTTGAAAAATGACGGCAAAGATATACTTTTTCCCATTGGTAATAATTATTTTGAATCTCATGTGCTAGATTATAGCGTGATTAGCGTGAAAAATACTTCGCCTTTCTTATATATTTGGGTTTTGGATTTTTGACAAAATTGCTTGGGAAAAGTGCAAAACAAAATGTTTTTCATTTGTGATACATTTTCCAACTAGGACTCTTCGCCAAAAATGTAACGTGCCTTGTTTTGATTTGTTTTACGTAAAATCTATTTTTTTTTAATCTCATTAATTTTTGCATTTTTCCCCGCTTGCAAGGCAGTGGCAAATAACATTCTCCGACATTGTCTGCAGAATTTCCATCAAAATGGCTCGCGTGCGCCGAAAACCAGCTTTCTTATATCTAATGAAGTCATTAAATTAGCCTGCCCTTCATTAATCGTTATGAGTGCACATTTTATTTGTACCCATATCATTCACAAAGGGGCGGGGCTAACGGGCATAATTTATTAAATACAAGAAAGCTGCTGTTCTGCGCGCGCGAGCCGTTTTGATCGGGATTCCACAAAGAGCGGTTTGACATTCGATGCAGCGGAGCGGACACAGCAGCATGAAGGCGTGGGTGTCAGTGGCTATGCGGAAAATTTATTCCAAATTTTGGAGGCTTAGCGAAAAATCATAAAGTGGCAGTCGGACAGTTTCACTGCAAGGTGCCTTCAAGCGTTTTGGATGCAATTAGTTATTGGAAAGTCGCATTGGGAAATGAAAAATGGTTCTTCTTAGGACCAACAGTTTATGGAAGAAAGAGTTAATTGGGAAAATGGATTGCTTCGGTGGCATCGGGTTTGGCGTGGTAGATTGGTTGCTGTTAGTGATTCCATCCATTCAAATTTACTGCATCTTCTCCCTTCGAGACGCTATCAAATTTGCTATTGACGATTGAGTTTTGTACTTTGAAGAAAGATTATTTCGGATAGTCGGATCAACCTTCTTTTGTATAAAATGTTGGCTTTTGTATAAAATCAATGAAGACGCCACCTCAGTGGAAACTATCTACAGCAACTACCTATTGGTGAACGTCGCTCGGACAGACAGATGCTAAGAGATAATGTTTTGTAATATGAAGAAGCTTCGTCTTGAGTAAAATTTCTGTTGTTATTCCTCGCAACAAAACGCATCTTAGATAAACAACATCTCATACCCAATTCAGAATCTTGCGAGAAAATTTCATAGGATTCTTAGAGCTTGCCATTCTCCAAACGGTACGTTGTCTGCGGAATCCCGATCAAAATTACTCGCACGCGTAGTAGTAGTAAAATCCTTCTTTATTTAAGCATTTTATTTAAACATCTTGTTTTGATTTGTTTTACGTAAAACCTAATTTTTTAAAATCTCTTATGATTTTTGCATTTTTCCCGCTTGCAAGGTGGTGGCAAATAAAATTCTCCGACATTGTCGGCGAAATTTCCATCAAAATGGCTCGCGCGCCGAAAACCAGCTTTCTTATATCTAATGAAGTAATTCCATTAGCCCCGTCCCTTCATTAATCGTTATGAGTGCACATTTTATTTACACCCATATCAGCACACAAGGGGGAGGGGCTAACGGGCTTAATCTATTGAATACAAGAAAGCTGCTGTCCGGCGCGCGCGAGCCATTTTGATTCGAGCGGTTTGACATTCGAGTAGCGGAACGGACACAGCAGCACGAAGGAGTGGGTGGCAGTGTGGCAATGCTGAAAATTTATTTCAAATTTTAGAGGCTGAGCGAAAAATCATCAAGTGGCGGTCGGACAGTTGCAACGCAAGGGTTCGACAAGCGATTAGATGCAGTTAGTCATTGGAAAGGCGCATTGGGAAAAGAAAATTGGTTCTTCTCAGGACCAGCATTTTATGGAAAGAAAGAGTTAATTGCGAAAATGGATTGTTTTGGGCGGCATCAGGTTTAGCGTGGTAGCTTGGTTGATGTTAGTGATTCCATGCAATTCATTTGAAATTGCATCATCTCCCTCCGTCGCGCTATCAAATTTGCTAGTTACGATTGAGTTTTGCACTTTAAAGAAAGTTCATATCGGATTGTCGGATCAACCTTCTTTTGTATGCATAAAGACCTTTCTGGAGGACACCATCCTCAAAAATGGCTGAAATAAAGGAGAAATAAGCAGAATCAGAAGTGGCGTGAAACCAAACGCAAATATATTTATTTGAAACGTTTGGTTTTCGCCCGCGATGTAAGCGTACGTGGCAAAGTAAGGATTGTGATGTCCCCGACTGAAAGCCAGTCGAGTGGCTTCAGCGGCCGATAATTCATGTTAATTCAACGGTTAGAGACGCAAAGTCCATCCAACTGGGAACAACTATTCAACTTCTTGATTCAGTTGGCCTCCGAGCAGTTTGCTCAATGTTAATAAAACGACACAAATGATTATGGCAAATACCATCAATTTTGAATAGCTACGTAGTCCTACGTCACCTTTGCGTACAACCCGATTGGGCTGCACCTTTGAGTTTTTTTTAAATAATCGGATTCTTCTTTTGGCTACTGTAGAATTATCGAATTTCATTTAGTTTTTTTTCTGATTTTCGCATTATCTGATCTAAAACAGTATTCACTGGAATTGTTTCCACCATCAATGAATTATTGGCAGTGGCTGATTTTCTACCCGCCGCTGGCACATCCAGGCGCTATAGTATATGCACAAAATAGCCAGCATGAGTTAACCGCCAGAAATTTGTATGGCGAAAGACATCTAACGCGGGTTTTCTCAAAATTAGAAACTTTTCATGAAAAACTATTTGGTACCGGTTATGAAGGATGGTGTCCGCTACTACGCCTACCAAATATTTTTTCGATTAAGGTGCTTAATTTTGAAAAATCGAACCTTAGATGCCTTTCGCCATACTGATTTCAGAAAGTTAACTCCTAGTGTGCCGCTGTAAGCACGCTCAAAGCAGGCGATTCATTGTCCTGAAGCAGCTTATGCTAAACTTATCAGTTATTGTTTAGGCCTAAATTTTATCAGAATCATTGGATATTTTCGCAGTTTTTTAGATATTGAATTGTCTTGGATTTAGATTCGAACACTTTCGCAGCACTTAACACTGATTACCACCATCGGATCGCGACACCTGTCCGGAAAACATGAGAGAAAGGTGCAAAATGTTGCTAGTATAAGATTCGATAAATACGGAGAATTGATTAAGGATCTTATCCGATTCAACGATGTTACTGTTCATTACTTGATACTTGATGGGCTACAGCTCCTCCTCGATGAGCCTACGCCGAATGGAGTATCCTTTTCTGCTGCACTCTATCCTAAGCCAATCGCTTCCAGTCGCCCTGGGCGTTCTCTTCAACTGCAAAAAGCCATCGTGTACGCGACCTTCCACGAAGCCTACTCCAGACCCTTATCGGTTTGAAGCCGCTTGATTTGCTTACCAGTTCTTGCAATTTGATGGTGCTTCACAAACACTATGGACGGAAGTGGGTTAAGGACACTCCTCACTGTGATAATAATGTCCTGTGTCGATGTGCTTTACTACAGGTGTATGGGCCCCTCAAGTAGTATTTGTTCAACGAATATTCTCTCTTTTGAGAGAGGGTTGGGTTGCCGAAGATGGCCTAAGGTGACCGAATGTGACGTCACATCTAGTATACTCCGCTGCGACGCAGCAAAGCTGAAATTATAAAAATGACAGTTGTGCGTTGCTTCCGTATCAAGTGATGTGCTCTCGAAAACGCGAGTACCTTGAAACTTGGATTCTGTGAGGAGTGTCCTTAAGCGCCAGGTCCGGAATACACAGGACATTGTTCATCGTCAAATTGCCTTCAACCTTCGCCGTAAGCTTCACTGTTCCGGTTGCCATCACCGGAAATTCTGAATTGTGTGCCACGTTGATATGCTGCAAAATGTCGATAAACTCTTTCCAACATAATTTTGAAGAAAATTAGTGAAATGATGCGTTTTAGCATGAAAAATTCAAGCGTGATGCATTCCTTTAGAATCGCATACGATTTAGATCACACGGGAGCGCTCGTTGATTGAGATTTATGAGTGATTACCAACACTGCTCGCAAATCTAAATTCTGCTTACCCGTTTTCTTCTCCTTTATGTCACAGTTTTCTCGCAGACACTTAGATTCGTAGTGTCCCAACTGTTTGCATTTCAAACAGTCCTTGAATGTGGACTTGTTTGATTGACAAAAAAACGCTTCGTGTCTAGAACTGGATTTGATTACACTGCTCATCTTCATTTTAGCATCTGCAGTTACCCGGGTCCCAGACGCCATCAGACCCTTCGTCACCCATTAGTACTTTTATGGTTTGTGGATATCATTTGGCTTACATACTCCTCTACGGAACTGCACTCTGCTATGCTGGTCAGTGTTCGCTGTGAGCAGATTCGTCGGGTTATTCCAGTTATCCTGAAAAGCGTTTTTTTTTTCAAATTCATTCACGCCACCTTTGCAATTGGAAACCCAGCAAATATGGGACAAATATGCGGTAATAGGCCGTTGAATCTATCCGTTTTCTCTTTTTTGGTAACTGTAGAATTTTCGGTAGGCTACCTTACCAGGGTTGCGCTGCCTACATCGCGTTGAAGGGGCTGCCTTCTCGATGCTGACACGATCCAGCATGGTGTGCACGATTTTGCATAGATTCATGGGGAACAGACGCTGTTGTGAGCCGCTCCTAACATGGATAACAGACGCCCGATCAGATTTGCACCTCCGAAGAGAAGCAAATCTCCTATTCCCTGTCAGCATCCCACCGGAGTTGGTAACCCGATCTTCCCTAAGGTTGCTCGTATCCCGGCCTGCGTCACGAGGATATAAGTTGCCAATTATAGGAGTAGCGTACAGGACTAGAGTGTGGCATTTACAGAGGCATCACCCTTCTGAACTGAACTGATTAACAGACTAAGACCGCTTAATGAGTCCTTCGTCGGCAAATACCAGGCAGGTTTTTGTGAGAGCCGATCATCGACGGATGTTTAGCCTGCGGATGATCCTTGATCATTCATTTCATTTATTTAGTCTACATCTATACAGATAACACTGAATCAACAATTTGACGCCACAATACACGGTTCGAGGCCGCATCTCTCCATCCTCGAATACGCCCCACGCTCGCCAAGTCGTTCTGCACCTGGTCTGCCCATCTCGCTCGCTGCGCTCCACGTCGTCTCGTACCTGCTGGATCGGAAGCGAACACCATCTTTGCAGGGTTGTTGTCCGGCATTCTTGCAACATGCCCTGCCCATCGTACCCTTCCGGCTTTAGCTACCTTCTGGATACTGGATTCGCCGTAGAGGTGGGCGAGCTCATGGTTCATTCTTCGCCGCCACACACCGTCTTCTTGTACACCGCCAAAGATGGTCCTAAGCACCCGTCTCTCGAATACTCCGAGTGCTTGCAAGTCCTCCTCGAGCATTGTCCATGTTTCATGTCCGTAGAGGACTACCGGTCTTATTAACGTCTTGTACATGACACATTTGGTGCGGTGGCGAATCTTTTTCGACCGCAGTTTCTTCTGGAGCCCGTAGTAGGCCCGACTTCCACAGATGATGCGCCTTCGTATTTCACGACTAACGTTGTTGTCAGCCGTTAGCAAGGATCCGAGGTAGACGAATTCCTCGACCACCTCGAAGGTATCCCCGTCTATCGTAACACTGCTTCCCAGGCGGGCCCTGTCGCGCTCGGTTCCGCCCACAAGCATGTACTTTGTCTTTGACGCATTCACCACCAGTCCAACTTTTGTTGCTTCACGTTTCAGGCGGGTGTACAGTTCTGCCACCTTTGCAAATGTTCGGCCGACAATGTCCATGTCATCCGCGAAGCAAATAAATTGACTGGATCTGTTGAAAATCGTACCCCGGCTGTTACACCCGGCTCTCCGCATGACACCTTCTAGCGCAATGTTGAACAACAGGCACGAAAGTCCATCACCTTGTCTTAGTCCCCGGCGCGATTCGAACGAACTGGAGTGTTCGCCCGAGATCTTCACACAGTTTTGCACACCATCCACCGTTGCTTTGATCAGTCTGGTAAGCTTTACAGGAAGCTGTTCTCGTCCATAATTTTCCATAGCTCTACGCGGTCTATACTGTCGTATGCCGCCTTGAAATCAACGAACAGATGGTGCGTTGGGACCTGGTATTCACGGCATTTTTGAAGGATTTGCCGTACAGTAAAGATCTGGTCCGTTGTCGAGCGGCCGTCAACGAAGCCGGCTTGATAACTTCCCACGAACTCGTTCACTAATGGTGACAGACGACGGAAGATGATCTGGGATATCACTTTGTAGGCGGCATTAAGGATGGTGATCGCTCGAAAGATCCTTGATACATTCCGGAAGTACTACTTGCAGACTCACCATCTGTTCATTGATTTCAAAGCAGCGTACGATTCAGTAAAAATAAATTAGCTGTGGCAGATAATGCCTGAACATGGTTTTCCGGCGAAACTGATTAGACTGATACGTGCAACGCTGAATGGCTCGAATTCAAGTATTCGGATTGCAAACGAAGTGTCAACCTCGTTTGTGACCTTAGACGGATTGAAGCAGGGTGATGCACTTTCGAATTTGTTCAACAGTGCACTCGAGGGCGCTATTAGGAGATCGTCATCGACCTCATTGGAATCGATCGCAGAGCAGTAGTGGAGGCTTTTTTCCCACTAAAGAGGGAGACGGCGAGGATAGGCCTAACCATCAACTCTACCAAGACCAAGTACATGTTAGCAGGTAGAGATAGAGGAAGACCTAGTGGTGTTGGTGAAGATGTAGGGCTTGACGGGGATGTGTTTGAAGTTGTTGAAGAATTTGTTTACATTAGAACGCTTATGACATGTGACAATGACGTTTCCCGTGAAGTGAAAAGACGTATTGCTGTTGGGAATTAGGCCTTTTAGGATTACGTAACCAGCTTTGGTCCCACAACATGCAAACGGAAACTCTATATAAAAATCTGATTCTACCAGTGGCCCTTTATGGGCATAAAGTATGGACGTTAAAAAAGGCGGACCGGAGGCTTTCGGGGTTTTCGAGCAAAAAGTGCTGCGTAAAATACTCGTAGGGAAACTAGAAAATGGCGTGTGACCCAGGCGCATGAATCATGAGCTGTATCAAGTATACAAAGAAGAAAATATGGTGAATCGTATAAAATACGGCAGTGGGCTGGTCACTTAGTGCGAATGTCGGAAGAAAGAATAGCGAAAACAATATTCAACAGAGAAAGCCACGAACACGCTGGCTGCACGCGGTGGAATCGGACCTGGGGACACTAAACGGCCACAGTGCAGGTGTTAACAGATGCCTGCGGAACGTGCCTGGTGGCCTCACAACTGGATTTTAAACAACGAGCCTCATCGTCGTTGTCACCGGACGCCGATAGCAACAGAAATCCGGAATCGGAAGTGGAGCTGAGTCGGCCACAGCTTACGTAGGGGCGAAAACGAAATCTGTAAACATGCATTAGACTGAAACCCAGTTGGAAATATCAGCAGCGGCAGACCCAGAAGCTCAAGGCGGCGAAGTCTCAATAAAGAAATAAAATAAGTCGACCGGAATCTAACCTGGCAACAGGTTAAAGTTTAGGTAGCCGGGTATCGCTCAAGATGGAGATCTTTCAAAGTTTCAAGTCAACCCTTTACACCATCGGAGGTTTACAGGACCCATAAGCTTCAGTTACTTCACAAACTATGCAGACTTACAAAATGTGCTTCTGTTTATATGTTGCTATGGGCAACGTGATTGGTCCTCATAGCAAATATTGTGCCTTGCAACTAAATTGTGATCAGGCTCTCAAAGATGTGGAAAATGTATTTATTTATTTATTACCAGACTAAGGCCGGAGTAGCCTGTGCAATACATAGAAGTCTTCTCCATTCAGCTCGGTCCATGGCTGCACGTCACCAACCACGCAGTCTGCGGAGGGTCTGCAAATATTCCTCCACCTGTTCGATCCACCTTGCCCGCTGTGCACCTCACCTTATTGTTCCCGTCGGATCGTTGTCGAGAACCATTTTCACGAAGTACTGTCCGACATTCTGGCTACGTGCTCGATTTTCGCAGAACGATGGATGGTTCCCCCAATAGCTGACTCGTGGAACTCGTGGTTCATTCGCATTCTCCATGTACCGTCTGCCATCTGCACTCCACCATAGATGGTACGCAGCACTTTCCTTTCGAAAACTCACAGTGCGCGTTGGTCCTCCACGAGCATCGTCCAGGTCTCGTGTCCGTAGAGAACTTCCGGTCTAATGAGCGTTTTGTAGATAGTCAGTTTGGTACGGCGACGAAAATGTATTCGCAGTGCAAATAGCACGTGCTATCAAAGCATTGATAGCCACAATCCACCACGTGGCGGCCTATCTGGCGATTGGCGACTATCTGGCGATTGTAAATGAGCGGAGGAGTAGATTTTTTTTATGAGAGGTTTTCGCATTCTCCAATAATACTACAAGCAACTGATATTACCAAGGTATTACCAATTCATTATTAGTATTCTTACACATATTGGTTATTTGACACAGTTTAACGTAGTTTCCTTTGAGACGATTTAGTTGAAACACGATCTATCTGAGTCAATACGATAAGGGGTCAAGTTTCTTTTATTATTTTAGCCAATAGAAATCTATCCTAAGAATCTTACAATATGCAGTACGTTTGAATTATCATGGTAGTACAAGGAAGGTACATGCACAACCCATCATTTTGAAGGATTCGGCATCGATAGTCTACGACGATAGTGTAGCCGTTAGAGGTGAAGATGATCATAAACTAAATTAAGAGTAAAAAATCTCTACGCTCTATGCCCACTATATTGACCCTGATGAAAATGGGTAAAAGGGTTGGTTTTCAACCTCACTTGTATATTGGGAGATTAGAAGAAAACTGGACCAACTTCTACCGTCTAGCAGTGAATAGCCAATGTATTAAATTACTAAGCCCTATAATGTAATTATTTTTGCAGTCACCAAATCCGTGCAGAGAGGTGCCAAAAAGATGAAAATGCCCGACCACAACATCGGATGCAGTAGCTCCAACAACGGTTACAGTGGTAACTACAGCGATAGCTACGACTCCGACCCGGACGGTTACATAACACCGCCGAATGAGGACAACTCTAATGGCGGTGGTCCCAACTTGGACGAGGACTTTTCCGAATACTTGTGGATGGAGAACGAGGAGGAATTCGACAAAGAGGAGATGCAGCGACTGGAAGAGGAAGCCCTCATGGAGCAGTGTATCGAGGCAATGCTGCAGGATGAGCTGGACGCCGCCCAAGACGCCGACAGTGACCCTACGCTCGAATGTGAAAGGTATGTAAGATGCAAATAGAACACCTAGAATGATTAACGGTATGGATCTGTGTTTGTCCTCAGTAGTTCGAAAGATTTGTGCAATGCTCTGTCGAGTCTGCAGGTGCAGACCAAGGATCAGAAGGTCAGCGTTGAGCAGTCAACGTTGAACCCTTTGGCGGCAGAATTCGTGCCATACGTGCTATCGTCATCGCCAGTTTAAAACTGAAGCCGTTAGTGATGGTCGTAAACTTATATCTCTCTATCTTAACGATTCTTCTCTAGCGGTAGGCCAGCAAGCGTAAAGAATACTCAATAAGCAAACAAAAAAAAAACATTTGAATAATTCATACTCTCAGTCTTGCATCAGTCATCGTTGTTATACGTATAGAAACTTTGTTGCATTTACTTTTCTGTGAAAAGTAAAGTTGAGTATTGTTGCGGGCGGGACTAACGAATCGCGAAGATCTTCTTAGATGACCGTGGACTCCAGCTGACATTCGACAACAGGCAATCGAGAATTAAGAGGTTAGAATATAAAGTTTAATCGTAGACACATCTAAATACTGATAAAAGGCAAATGACGTACAAAGCCAATGTTTTTAGTAATCTTGATCTCAACGGTGCATCGCCGACCGAGCGGCAAAATTGAGAGCAAGATATTACCAAGCAAGCAACAAAAAAAAAATCAAACGTCGTTATTCAGGTACATATTGCTACTTTAGGTATTGCCGAATAACAGAGAAATTCAAATTGTTCAATAGCGATTCAAAAAATAAATAAAACGGTGGCATTGTTTGCAATCAGCATAATATTTGGCACATCTTCTACGAACATTTTATATTAGATTACAACGAAACGGTCTGGTCATTATATGCGAATAACTTTTTAGTGTGATCTTGAATATTCTGCAGTACTTCAGTATTTCAGTGTTACAGTTTTGTTTTTTCTTGCAATAATTGTTTCTAATTTATAAGTAAGATTATAATCACGCAACCATATCGCCACGGATCTAAATTTTTTTTTACTAAATCATCTGCTTCTAGACTAATCAAACATGCAGTGAATTTATTGCAAGTAGAAGAATATAGTTCCTTAATTTGAAGATTGTGCTATATTTGCCATTATTAAGCAGCTACGGTGTGGTTTTGCCACGATACTGTTCAAACTAACCAACAATAAATGTCTTTCTAACATTTCGAATATCTGACCAATAATACAGCAGACTGCATTGGACAGCCGTCATATTGCCAATACGAATTGCGATCAGAACTCGGTTCTGATTATATTTGATCAGTAAGTCTCAATTGGGAACTAAGTAAGTCTGACAAGAGAGAAATCGCTCAGTATCCAAGAAAACCTAAAGAGTAGCTGCATGAATAAACCGTACAAAAAAAAAACATTCAAACAAAACATTTAAAAGCTGTTCGAAAACTGTTTCTATATTGTGTTGGTCAATTATTTTTTTCAAGATATTTTATTTTCTGAAATTTTAAAACAAAAACTCGCTTCTGCATACTCATTAGCAATGTCTAAGAGGATAGCACACTTTTGAACACTTTCGTTTTAAAATCAATTCAAATAGTTAGAGTTTTCCTAAACTACGAAAAGGAGAAGATTAGGTAAAAACAACTTGATCGAAACGAGTTAAGCGTCAATAACAATTAAACAAATGACGACAAGTCTGAAATCACTTGCGGATAGAAACGGATTGCAAATCCTGATTTAGGAAATAATGTTTCAACCTGTGATACTTTGCTTCTGATGGAACGAAAAGTTTGAAGAATCTTAAGTTTGATTTCACTTTTCATGTATTTTTTTGAAAATTACTTTATTTTAACGATTTGTTGCGCAAATTATTTTAAAAAATAGGCCTGAAACGAAATCAATCTCAAAACTTTTTTATTTTGTTCAGGAAAGCATGCAAAATTACATCAACATTTGTGCATTTACGATCAAAGAATTAACGCGAAGATCGAAGAACATGATTCAATATTTGACGACATGCATAAACCAATTTTAGTCCTTCCCGTTAGATTTGTTTTTTATTTATTTACCAAATAAGGCAGCAGCGAAAAAAAAAATCTATATTTAACTTTAAGCCACGTAAGTTCAAAAGTAAGTATCAACAGTGTGATAGTAAAAATAAAAACAAAAAAAAATATTAAAACTTTAGACAATGTTGTTATGTTATTATGAAAGAAAAATAAGATTCATTCAATGGTAAAACTTGTGTCGTTGAATTTGTTAAGGATCGGCTGATGCATTCAAAGGTTATAATGAAAATGTATTGTACGATATTTTGCGGTCTACCAGTTCGCGATTTGTTCTATTTGGCGTTATACTATTATGCGTTTTGCGCATCCACCACCAGAGCTAACATTAGGAAAATTTGCCGAACAGCGTACAAAAATATGTCCGAAGAGTCCTTCGTCGGCGAATACCAAGTAGGTTTTCGTGATGGCCGATCAACGACGGATCAAATGTTTACCCTGAGACAAATCCTTGATAAATTCCGGGAATACAACTTCCGGCTCCGAATCTCCAGGAAATCCAGGAAGGCCGGCCGGCTGAAAAACAACAAAGCTCCTGGAGTTGACCAACGCTGCACTGGGTGATTACCAAGGTTGGAAGGATGAGGTTCTGCCGCAGGAGTGGATGGAAGGTGTCGTGTGTCCCATCTACAAAAAGGGCGATAAGCTGGTTGAAGAATTCGTGTACTTGGGTCACTGGTGACCGCCGATAACAATACCAGCAGAGAAATTCGGAGACGCATCATGGTAGGAAATCGTACGTACTTTGGTCTCCGCAAAACGCTCCGATCGAATAGAGTTCGCCGTCGTACCAAACTGACTATCTACAAAACGCTCATTTGACCGGTAGTTCTCTACGGGCACGAGACCTGGACGATGCTCGTGGAGGACCAACGCGCACTGGGAGTTTTCGAAAGGAAAGTGCTGCGTACCATCTATGGTGGGGTGCATATGGCGGACGGTACGTGGAAGCGAATGAACCACGAGTTGCACCAGCTGTTGGGAGAACCATCCATCGCTCACAGCGCGAAAATCGGAAGATTGTGGTGGGCCGGGCACGTAGCCCGAATGTCTGACAGTAATCCGGTGAAATTGGTTCTCGACAGCGATCTGACGGGAACAAGAAGGCGAGGTGCACAGCGGGCAAGGTGGACCGATCATGTGGAGGACGATTTGCGGACCCTCCGCAGACTGCGTGGTTGACGACGTGCAGCCATAAACCGAGCTGAATGGAGAAGACTTTTGTGTACTGCACGGGAAGAAGTAACCCTGCCGACGAACAACCCATTTGAAATAGTCACACCAGCAAGAATGTTTACAGCTCGCTCCTGTGAAAATAAATAAGATAATATTGATATTCCTGGGGGAAAGAAACAAGAAATTAAAGAAAAAGGAAAAAAGAAAGATGAAAGATCGAAGAAGATAGATAGAAGACAGAAGGTAGAAGGAAGACAAAAGAAGGAAGACGGAAGAAAGAAAAAGTCAGAGAGAAGGAGAAAGAAAAAGAAGAAAAAATAAGGAAGATAGATATAAAGAAACGAAGGATGAAGGAAGAAGGATAAAAGTTCAATCCACCTAGCAGTGATTGTGCCTTTCTTGTGCATTATTCAAAAATCCAACTCGGAAAATTAGTTGAAATTCTCTTCGTAGAACATCGAATCGGGTTTTCATTTCTCGTCCAAACATTAGTTTAAAGGCGTCTCGTTCGTGGTGCAATATGGTGTAGCCCGATACATCTGAAGGTGTGCATTCATTACTGTTGAAATTAATTTACCACGATTGCAGTTTTCGAATAACATCTTCTTTACAGCATATTTGAAAGTCTTGACAGCATTTTCTGCAGCGCCATTTGAGCAAGGACTATACGGTGCTGACGTTAAATGACGAATTCCTTTTTCTTCGCAAAAAATCTTGAAATTCTTTCGCCGTAAAAGACCTTCCATTATCAGAAACCAGGGTATCACAATTACCAAATCTTGCAAAACAATCTTCCAGCTTCTCAAATGTTTCTTTAGTAGATAGTGAACTAACCAAGTAGCATTCAACCCACTTCGAGTAACTATCAGTGATGATAAAAAAAAATCTCTTTCAGGAACAAGTGATCGATATGAATTCTTTTAAACGGACGAAAACATAACTTCCATGGAGAAATCGATGAGTTTTTAGCATCTGGTCTATACTGGATACAAGATTCACATCTTTTTCCCATATCTTCTATCTCCTTGTCGATACTTGGCCACCAGAAAGAGTTTAGAGCTAACGATTTCATTTTGACAATTCCAAGATGAGTTGAATGTAGTTCTTGCAGCAAAAATGACCTTAGCTTCATAGGTGCTATAATACGGTAGCCCCACATAAGAACGCCTTCTTCAACAACGAGTTCGTCCTTACGAACAAGATATTTCTTCAATTCAGGATCGTCAACTTCACCAGGCCATCCGGTCTTAACGTAATGCACTATACGGCTTACTACAGGATCCCGCCTTGATTCAATTATAAGCTGTTTCCGTTCGACTAATGACCTCGTTTCAGATTCAATATACTGCAGAAACATAACTTATTCATCATCTTCAACTTCATCGTCACAGCATTGAACTGATGATCGAGATAAGAAATTAGCTACTTTGTTGCTGACTCCTTTAATGTACTTGATCTCATATTCGTAATTTGCCAGGAAAACAGCCCATCGTTGTATCTTTCCGATCACCATTTCCGGTATTCCCTTTCGTTCAAGTAACGACACAAGTGGTTGATGATCCGTCAAAATCGTGAACCTTTTTCCAAGAAGATAACTGCTCAATCTTCGCACCGCATAATAAACATCCAACGCTTCCATATCCAATGGAGAATAATCTTGTTCTTGAGATTTGAGAACTCTTGAAATAAACGTTATTGGCCGTTGACTACCATCAGGGAACAAAAGTACAGCTCCGATTCATTTGCCAGACGCATCAGTAATTAAAATAACCGGAAATTCAGGATTATACGGCACCAGCACATTATCCGAACATAATATCTGTTTTACAGTTTCAAACGCCACGTCACATTCAGAAGACCAATCATACCGTTTGTCCTTCTTAAGTAATTGGTACAAAGGGCTCAGCATTGCTCAGATGTTCGAAAGGAACTTCGAATAATACGTTACCATCCGGAGAAATTCTCTTAGTGCCTTAGTGCCTCTGGTCTTGGAACATCCATTATAGCACGAACCTTTTCCGGATCCTTATGCAGTCCATCGCCGTCAATAATGTGTCCCAGAAATTGCATTCTTTCCTTGAAAAACTCACATTTCTCACGATTTAGTCTAAATCCTGCTTCTAAAAGCTTACTCAACACTCTTGCTAAATTCTTGAGATGTTCGCTTACAGTTGCACCAGTTACTAAAACATCATCCAAGAAATTGATACACCCAGGGCATTCCTGCAATAACTTTTCCAGAACTTCTTGAAATATTGCACAGGCTGGTTTAGTACCAAACGGCAAACGGTTCACATAATATATTCCTTTATGAGTACTCCATGCCAACATTTTTCTCGATTTTTCCTCAAGCTCTAGCTGATTGTACGCCGATTTCAAATCCAGTTTCGAAAATAACTTTCCACCTTCGAACAAATCTTCCACAACAGGCATAGGGTATCGCTTATCTCCAGAAACGGGTTGACAGTTACTCTATAATCAGCGCACAAACGAATTGACTTGTCTTTCTTTAAAACAGTAACCAACGGGGTTCCCCACTCAATTTTAGCCTTAGTAATTCAGTGTTGGTAAAAACTCAAAATCTCAAAACTCATGGATGATTCAAATCAAGCGTGAGTTGAAACGCACCCAACTGAGCGCCTAAAAACTCATGGATGAGTTGAATCATCCATTTGAATCATCGTAGGTTTTCTTTTGTTCTCCTTCGTTAAAAACACTGAATTGACGTTTGGCGCATAAAATATTAGACACTTTTGTATGTATAAGCAATAAATTGCCCCCAAATTTATTTCAAATGCGTTTTTAAACCAAAATGATTTTTGGCAAATGAGTGAAATGGTGCGTTTTAGCATGAAAATTCAAGCGTGATGCATTCCTTTAAAATCGCGGATGATTTCGTTCGCACGGGAGCGCTCGTTGATTGAGATTTATGAGTGATTTTACCAACACTGGTAATAATACCAGTCTTCTCTAGTGCGTCCAGTTCCTCTTCAACCTTAGCTTGAAACGAAATCGGTATTTTTCGAGGCTTAACAAACTTCGGTACAGCATCAGGTTTCAATAGCAAGTTGATCTTTGAATGCTTATTAACAACCCAATGATCCATCGAACAATTCTTGATATTCATTCAAAATAGTTTTCAGTTGAACTTTCTGACTGTCACTCGACTCCGTGTCAAGTTTGTTTAACCGCAAGTGAAGCAGCTCTCCAATAAAATCACGTCCAATCAACGGATTGCGCCCTCCTTCAATGACCACAATTTGACCAACCGCTTGTCGACCTTGATAACATAAAACAGCTTCAAAAGCTGCCTTCGGTGTAGCTTCGTAGCTTAGCCTCCTGTATAGAACATCAACTTCCCACGGAACGGATGAAGCGTAAATTCTCCGAAATTATTGCGGTAAAACGTCTCAAAGATAATCGTTATTGGTGATCCAGTATCCATTTCAAATCTTGTCATTCGTCAATTAACTGCAATATCCACGTAATACGGCTCAGAACAGCTAACAGGGTTGACTTCCAAGTGATTGACCGTTTGATCCTTCTTGAAAAACGCGCTTTCTGTTTCTTCGGACAAACCACGGCAATACCCGAGAGAAGAATTTGGCTAAATAATACTGTTGGGAATAGTCACCTTCAAATACCATTTGACAGCAGATCTCGTTTTGATCAGCTTCAAAGCTATAAGTTAATTAATTTATTATTCTCACAATTATTCACCTTATAAATTCACGTCTTAAATCTTACTTTCTAGTATTGAATTCTAGCGGACCTTTCTTCCCAACATATTCTTTACTTCCCTCTTTCAGTGTTGCCAGTTTCACCAACAATTAGTTGAAACTTCTTAACACCCCCGAACGTGACACTGGTAACCAGCTAAATTATTCTATTTCTGATTACATTTGTTTCTCTAATTTCCATGGAATTACTCCTAACACTCCTGCAGCTATCGAAAATTGTAAACGTGATTCTGCTGTACGCGCTGTAGTGATGTGTGTACTTTATGCAAATAGAGTGTTACGGATAGATTTTCTCTCACTAATACCTCCCGGATCGAAAATGACAAGCAAAATAATTAACCGCTTACGTTCATTCATCGCGATGCATGAAAACAGTCTACATGTTCGTTTTATAGTGTGCATAAATAGAAGAATCTTCTGAGTGTTCTGTTTGAATGTGTTGTAATATACACTATCAGCAACCGGTTCGATCTCTTGACTTATGATATTTTTGCGATAATTCATCTCAATTATAGACAATTTGATTGCAACATGTTTGTGCAAAGAGGCTGACGAATAGACAGCTGATGTTATTCCTTTGCGTGAATCTATACTCTCATCTACTATAGAAGTGTCGAATTGTTTATGTCCGTGATTTGATTTACCTCTATTGCACGGATGTGAGGCAACGTTTGTACGCGGTTTTGATAATGAACTTGGAATCAATTTCACTGTTGTGTTGCAAATAGTTGTTCCACCATACTGCATCATTAGTTTTTGCCGTTCGGCATCAAATCCGATTTGATTTTTTCTGCAGCTTTTCTATACTCCTCTTCAATATCCACCAAGCTTTGTTGATACTCGCGTTCTATTCGCCTCTCCGTATCTTCGTATTCCATTCTCCATACTTGTTTCTGGTCCATAGCGCGCACTTGATAATTAGAAACTTTGAAGTTTGTTGGGAATAGTCACCTTCAAATACCATTTGACAGCAGACTATTCCCAACAAACTTCAAAGTTTCTTCCCAGGATATCTGGCTTTCACCCAGAAGGCCCGGGTTCGATTCCCGGTATGGGAACCATGTTAAGAAGTTTCAACTAATTGTTGGTGAAACTGGCAACACTGAAAGAGGGAAGTAAAGAAGATGTTGGGAAGAAAGGTCCGCTAGAATTCAATACTAGAAACTTTGAAGTTTGTTGGGAATAGTCACCTTCAAATACCATTTGACAGCAGATCTCGTTTTGATCAGCTTCAAAGCTATAATTAATTAATTTATTATTCTCACAATTATTCACCTTATAAATTCACGTCTTAAATCTTACTTTCTAGTATTGAATTCTAGCGGACCTTTCTTCCCAACATATTCTTTACTTCCCTCTTTCAGTGTTGCCAGTTTCACCAACAATTAGTTGAAACTTCTTAACAAATACCTAATTCTAATTGGGAGTCTTGGTAAGAGTAGTCACCATGCTACTACCCAAGCCGTTCCTAGGTGGACGTTAGGCAGAATAACAGCGATTTCAACAATGCTGTTCTCACAACTGGCCCTCTACTAAAATTTCAATTTCTGTTCGCTTCATACTCGTCGCTCGCTTGTGACACCTATCCATACTGTTCTTCATTGTTGCGCTTTAGATGTTGTACTCACCGATAAATGCCAATAAATCAATAATGATTGAATACCTAATTCTGTTATTGATACCATACTCTGTTATGAACTAGCTCTGCACAAGAGGTAAAATACCAAAGCAATAATACCAAAAACTAATATGCACAATACTTGAGCCATAACATACTCAGTTATTAAATTGAATTTCAATACCAAATGCATAACCAATTATTATTCGTTTGGTATTGAAATACCTAAGCATGTTATGCATCAAGTATTCTGCATATAAGTTTTTGGTATTATTTTTTGGTATTTTACCTCTTATGCAAGGCTAAATCATACCAATTTCTGTTATCGAGGTCGTCGCTCGCCTGCTCGGGTATGGTCTTTCTCCTTGCAAATCTTGCATACATAACTTCGAAACTGACAACTTCTAAAATCATGATTATTCTTTCCGCACGCAAAACATGTCGCCGAACTAACTTTCTTCGCTGGCTTCGAACCATAAATTGTCTTCTTCTCGTTAATCTTATTAACTTCCAGCAATGTTCGGTTTTTAATGTGGCTTCCCTTTTCACCGCAATCTTGAGCAAATTCTCCAATGAAACATATAGTCCTCTTCTTCACCCAACCGTTCAAAAATCGAACCGGGTTGTAGTCCCGTCACAAAAATGTTCTTCAGTGCATGATCTAAATGTTCTTTAAAATCACAATTCAAGGATAGTTTCTTCAAGCGAACATACCATTCTTGTACGCTTTCTCCAGATTCTTGCCTTGCTCTATAAAACGATGTTCGCTCCCGACATGTAATTATCGCCGGACAGAATCTTTCCTTCAACATCGCACACAGCTCTTCATAGGACTTAGCATTTGGTTTCTCTGGATGGCAGATGTTCTTTACCGTTTGATAAACTTCTAGCGGAATCGAGGTAAAAAGTATAGCGGATCTGCTCTAAACGTTCTTGATACATCTCCATTGATCTCAGAAAAAAAACTTGGGCGGAGCAAATCCTTCCATTTTGCTTGTAGGATTGAAATCCTTTCGTCGCCAATTGTTCTGTATCGATTTATTTATTTATTATCAGACTAAGGCCTGAGTGGCCTGTGCTGCACATAAAAGTCTTCTCCATTCAGCTCGGTCCATGGCTGCACTTCGCCAACCACGCAGTCTGGGGAGGGTCCGCAAATCGTCCTCCACCTGATCGATCCACCTTGCCCGCTGTGCACCTCGCCTTCTTGTTCCCGTCGAATCGTTGTCGAGAACTATTTTCACCGGATTACTGTCCGACATTCTGGCTACGTGCCCGGCCCACCGCAGTCTTCCGATTTTCGCGGTGTGATCGATGGATGGTTCTCCCAACAGCTGATGCAACTCGTGGTTCATTCGCCTCCTCCATGTACCGTCCGCCATCTGCACCCCACCATAGATGGTACGCAACACTTTCCTTTCAAAAACTCCCAGTGCGCGTTGGTCCTCCACGAGCATCGTCCAGGTCTCGTGTCCGTAAAGAACTACCGGTCTTATAAGCGTTTTGTAGATAGTCAGTTTGGTACGGCAGCGAACTCTATTCGATCGGAGCGTCTTACGGAGTCCAAAGTACGTACGATTTCCAGCCACTATGCGCCTCCGAATTTCTCTGCTGGTATCGTTATCGGCGGTCACCAGTGAGCCCAAGTACACAAATTCTTCTACCACCTCGATTTCGTCACCACCGATAGAAACTCGTGGTGGGTGGCTTACATTGACCTCTCTTGAGCCTCTTCCTATCATGTACTTTGTCTTCGACGTGTTGATGACTAGTCCAATCCGTTTAGCTTCGCTTTTCAGTCTGATGTAGGCTTCCTCCATCCTTTCAAAGTTACGTGCCATGATATCAATGTCGTCGGCGAAACCAAACAACTGGACGGACTTCGTGGAAATCGTAACACTCGTGTCAATCCCTTTATTTATTATTTATTCAGACTAAGGCCGAAGTGGCCTGTGCGGTATATAAGAGTCTCCTCCATTCGGCTCGGTCCATGGCTACACGTCGCCAACCACGCAGTCTACGGAGGGTCCGCAAGTCATCTTCCACCTGATCGATCCACCTTGCCCGCTGCGCACCTCGCCTTCTTGTGCCCGTCGGATCGTTGTCGAGAACCATTTTCACCGGGTTACTGTCCGACATTCTGGCTACGTGCCCGGCCCATCGCAGTCGTCCGATTTTCACGGTGTGAACGATGGATGGTTCTCCCAACAGCTGATACAATTCGTGGTTCATTCGCCTCCTCCACGTACCGTCCGCCATCTGCACCCCACCATAGATGGTACGCAGCACTTTCCTTTCGAAAACTCCAAGTGCGCGTTGGTCCTCCACGAGCATCGTCCAGGTCTCGTGTCCGTAGAGGACTACCGGTCTAATGAGCGTTTTGTAGATTGTCAGTTTGGTACGGCGGCGAACTCTATTCGATCGGAGCGTCTTGCGGAGTCCAAAGTACGTACGATTTCCAGCCACTATGCGTCTCCGAATTTCTCTGCTGGTGTCATTTTCGGCAGTCACCAGTGAGCCCAAGTACACAAATTCTTCTACCACCTCGATTTCGTCACCACCGATGCAAACTCGTGGTGGGTGGCTCACATTGTCTTCTCTTGAACCTCTTCCTATCATGTACTTCGTCTTCGACGTGTTGATGACTAGTCCGATCCGCTTAGCTTCCCTCTTCAGTCTGATGTAGGCTTCCTCCATCTTCTCAAAGTTACGTGCCATAATATCTATGTCGTCGGCGAAACCAAATAGCTGGACGGACTTATTAAAAATTGTACCACTCGTGTTAATTCCTGCTCTTCGTATTACCCCTTCTAAAGCGATGTTGAATAGCAAACACGAAAGACCATCACCTTGCCGTAACCCTCTGCGGGTTTCGAAGGGACTCGAGAATGCCCCTGAAACGCGAACTACGCACATCACCCGATCCATCGTCGCCTTGATCAACCGTATCAGTTTATCCGGAAAACCGTGTTCGTGCATTAGCTGCCATAGCTGGTCCCGATCGATTGTATCATATGCGGCTTTGAAGTCGATGAATAGATGATGTGTGGGCACGTTGTATTCGCGGCATTTCTGCAGTACTTGGCGAATGGCAAACACCTGGTCCGTGGTGGAGCGTTCGCCCATAAAACCCGCCTGGTACTGCCCCACGAACTCCCTTGCAGTTGGTGCTAGTCGACAGCATAAAATTTGGGAGAGTACCTTGTAGGCGGCGTTCAGCAATGTGATTGCGCGGTAGTTGCTACAATCCAGCTTATCGCCCTTTTTGTAGATGGGACACACGACACCTTCCATCCACTCCTGCGGCAAAACTTCCTCCTCCCAAATCTTGGTAATGACCCAGTGCAGCGCTCTAGCCAGTGCCTCACCACCGTGTTTAAACAGCTCTCCTGGTAGTTGGTCAACCCCAGGGGCTTTGTTGTTCTTCAGCCGGCCTATCTCCTCCTGGATTTCCTGGAGATCCGGAGCCGGGAAAATTATGTCCTGCGCGCGTTCTCCCAGGTCCATTACCATACCGCCATCTTCGTCTGCCACATCGCCATTCAGGTGTTCTTCGTAGTGCTGCCGCCACCTTTGGATCACCTCACGCTCGTTCGTAAGAAGGTTCCCGTTTATGTCCTTACACATATCAGGCTGTGGCACGTGGCCCTTACGTGAACGGTTTAACTTCTCATAGAACTTTCGTGTGTTATTAGCGCGGTACAGTTGCTCCGTTTCTTCACGGTCCCGATCTTCCTGCTGGCGCTTTTTCCTCCGAAAATCGAGTTTTGTCTGTTCCGCGCCTGTTTATATCGTGCCTCGTTCGCCCTCGTGCGGTGTTGCAACAATCTCGCCCATGCTGCATTCTTCTCTTCCACTAACTGCTCACATTCGCCGTCATACCAGTCGTTTCTCTGATCCGGGGCACCGTGCCAAGTGCAGCGGTTGCGGTGCTACCAATGGCGGATCGAATATCTCTCCAGCCATCTTCAAGAGACGCTGCGCCTAGCTGCTCTTCCGTTGGGAGTGCCACTTCCAGCTGCTGCGCGTATTCTTGGGCTAGTCTACCGTCTCGTAGCCGCCCGATATTAAGCCGCGGCGTCCGACTTCGACGCGTGTTGTACACCGTCGAGAGTTTTGAGCGCAGGCATACTGCAACGAGGTAGTGGTCGGATTCAATATTCGCACTGCGGTAAGTGCGTACGTTCGTGATGTCGGAGAAGAATTTACCGTCGATTAGAACGTGGTCGATTTGGTTTTCCGTTTCTTGGTTAGGTGATTTCCATGTGGCCTTGTGGATATTTTTGCGGGGAAAGAAGGTGCTTCGGACTACCATTCCGCGGGAGGCTGCGAAGTTTATGCATCGTTGGCCGTTGTCATTCGATACGGTGTGCAGACTATCCGGTCCGATGACCGGTCTATACATTTCCTCCCTTCCTACCTGTGCGTTCATGTCACCGATGACGATTTTAACGTCCCGCAGTGGGCATCCATCGTATGTCTGCTCCAGCTGTGCGTAGAACGCTTCTTTCTCGTCGTCGGGTCTCCCTTCGTGTGGGCAGTGCACGTTGATGATGCTATAGTTGAAGAAACGGCCTTTAATCCTCAGCTTGCACATCCTTGCGTTGATTGGCTGCCACCCAATCACGCGTTGGCGCATCTTACCCAGCACTATGAAGCCGGTTCCCAGCTCGTTGGTGGTGCCACAGCTTTGGTAGAAGGTAGCCGCTCGATGCCCGCTTTTCCACACTTTCTGTCCTGTCCAGCAAATCTCCTGCAGCGCCACGACGTCGAAGTTGCGGGGATGTAATTCATCGTAGATCATCCTGTCGCAACCTGCGAAACCTAGCGACTTGCAATTCCATGTTCCAAGCTTCCAATCGTGATCCTGTATTCGTCGCCTAGGTCTTTGCCGATTATATCGAGTCGCATTATCTCTTATATTGTTCGTAATGATTGGTTTTCTAGGCGGCTTATTGGGCCTGCGCAAACCTCCTGTCTCGTCGGAGGGCCGTCGTGTCAGGGCTGTTTAGCGTCCCACCTAACACCAGGACTTGGGCTTGTGCGCTTTGAGCGGCACACGGTCGCTTTGGTGGGGCCTACTTGCGGATACATGCAGCTTTTTATAGAGGTTTAACAGGGCCCACTGTCAAACCCCACCACATCCTAGGCAAGCCCCACAACTCGCAGATGGCCTGGGGAGGGATCGTCAAGCCCTTGGACATAGTCCCTGCTGCCCGTGTCAATCCCTGCCCTTCGTATTACTCCCTCCAAAGCGATGTTGAATAGCAGACACGAAGGGACTCGAGAATGCCCCTGAAACTCGAACTACGCACATCACTTGATCCATCGTCGCCTTGATCAACCGTATCAGTTTATCCGGAAATCCGTTTTCGTGCATTAGCTGCCATAGCTGGTCCCGATCGATTGTATCATATGCGGCTTTGAAGTCGATAAATAGATGATGTGTGGGCACGTTGTATTCGCGGCATTTTTGCAATACCTGACGTATGGCGAACACCTGGTCTGTGGTAGAGCGTTCACCCATAAATCCCGCCTGGTACTGCCCCACGAACTCTCTTGCAATTGGTGTTAGTCGGCGGCATAAAATTTGAGAGAGTACCTTGTAGGCGGCGTTCAGCAATGTAATTGCGCGGTAATTGCTACAATCCAGCTTATCGCCCTTTTTGTAGATGGGACACACGACACCTTCCATCCACTCCTGCGCCAGAACCTCATCCTCCCAAACCTTGGTAATCACCCAGTGCAGCGCTCTAGCTAGTGCCTCACCATCGTGTTTAAACAGCTCTCCTGGTAGTTGGTCAACTCCAGGGGCTTTATTGTTTTTCAGCCTGCCGATCTCCTCCTGGATTTCCTGGAGATTCGGAGCAGGAAGTCGCATGTCCTGCGCGCGTGCTCCTAGGTTCCATACCGCCACCGTGGTCTGCCATATCGCCATTCAGGTGCTCTTCGTAGTGCTGCCGCCACCTTTGGATCACCTCACGCTCGTTTGTAAGAAGGTTCCCGTTTATGTCCTTACACATATCGGGCTGTGACACGTGGCCCTTACGTGAACGGTTCAACTTCTCATAGAACTTTCGTGCGTTATTAGCGCGGTACAGTTCCTCCGTCTCTTCACGGTCTCGATCTTCCTGCTGACGCTTTTTCCTCCGAAAAATCGAGTTTTGTCTGTTCCGCGCCCGTTTGTATCGTGCCTCGTTCGCCCTCGTGCGGTGTTGCAGCAATCTCGCACATGCTGCATTCTTCTCCTCAACTAACTGCTCACATTCGCCGTCAACCAGTCGTTTCTCTGATCCGGAGTCACCGTGCCTAGTGCAGCGGTTGCGGTGCTTCCAATGGCGGATCGAATATCTTTCCAGCCATCTTCAAGAGATGCTCCGTGATGAACTTATGTCAAACTTTAAAAAATCACGTTAATAAAGAAATAAAAAAAAATTCAAGAGATGCTGCGCCTAGCTGCTCTTCCTTTGGGAGTGCCACTTCCAGCTGCTGCGCGTAGTCTTGGGCTAGTCTACCGTCTTGTAGCCGCCCAATGTTTAGCCGAGGCGGACGACTCCGACGCGTGTTGATCACCGTCGAGAGTTTTGAGCGTAGACATACTGCAACTAGGTAGTGGTCGGATTCAATATTCGCACTGCGATAAGTGCGTACGTTCGTGATGTCGGAGAAGAATTTGCCGTCGATTAGAACGTGGTCGATTTGGTTTTCCGTTACTTGATTAGGTGATTTCCATGTGGCCTTGTGGATATTCTTGCGGGGGAAGAAAGTGTTTCGGACTACCATTCCGCGGGAGGCTGCAAAGTTTATGCATCGTTGGCCGTTGTCGTTCGATACGGTATGCAGACTATCCGGTCCGATGACCGGTCTATACATTTCCTCCCTTCCTACCTGAGCGTTCATGTCACCGATGACGATTTTGACGTCCCGCAGTGGGCATCCATCGTATGTCTGCTCCAGCTGTGCATAGAACGCTTCTTTCTCGTCGTCGGATCTCCCTTCGTGTGGGCAGTGCACGTTGATGATGCTATAGTTGAAGAAACGGCATTTTATCCTCAGCTTGCACATCCTTGCGTTGATTGGCTGCCCTGTTCTGTATCGAACAGATTAAATAAACGTTCGTCTTGTTTGATAGGAAAAGTTGGTAACCACTGTTACTAGGTGGATCTCTGATAGGCTGGGTAGGTTGCCTCGATGTAACATCTTGAAAACCACGTGACAGCACAAGGACAAAGATTTATCGCTATTCTATTGTGTTGCTTATTTTTTGCAGTTTTCAGCGACAATTACACTGCCGTTCTACGCATATTTGTACCAAATTCAAAAAAATGCAATCGAGATAATCGCATGTAGAATAAAACTGCAATTTTCATTTCTTACCTCTAGCGGGTAGGAGATTTAAGGAGTTTACATCACTAGACTAATGGGAGAGCTCCATTTTATTGAAATCATTCATATTTTGAATATATTAATATAATTTACGGTCTAAATCATGGAAATAGTTTAGCGGGACTGTTATGCCGAGAAATATAGCCCGTGTTTGCAGATTTCTATGCATATTAGTCCCGCTGAATGGTCGATTTCTTTAATGACTACTATGATCGACATATCTTGCCTCATGCTTTATTTTTAAAATTCTACTCTCCACGTGGTTGAATGTGTTAGATTACAGTTCTATCACTTAGTATGAAGATCCTTAAAACTGGTCATTTTCACCACTAAAAGTGGCCAAGCTTGAAAGAAATGATCAGTGAATACTATCCTTATGAGCATCGCTCGTTTTTATAACAGATGCTTCCATAATGATGAATTTATTCCCTATCTTTAGATGGGCTACGATTTAGTTGGGCGCCCGTTAGTTGGGATGTAGCCCACTTAAAACGAAGGTGGACGTCAAATTATGACATCAACGGCAGTTTTTTTCTTTTTCGCAGTTGGCAGCTCTGAATTTCTATTGTATTCGCTGATTTGATAGATGAAATCTCAGCCCAACTAACGAAAGTCTTTCACTAGATGTACTACGAGTTTATTATCCAATCCAATCCAAAATGGAGTGATATTTCAACTGCTTAAGGATCGACGTCGAAGGAAGTATTCAGACTTAGTCATATATCTTCAAATATGTTTATATTCACAGAACTTGCTTCAAAACTAGTTTCGCAACACCGTCGAGTAATAGTGAGAACTATAGAGCACTATTCATAAATTAAGATCAAAAGCATAAATGAGTTTTACCTTTTATGCGAACATTTGCATAACCGCTGGATCACGTTCCTCCCGTCAGGACTGCTGCTTAAATTGGCACGCCTTAACGGCAATCAGCTGAAGCAGTACAAAAATCGGCGAAAACACCTCACTGTACTCCAGCCCACTGAAACCGGACAGCTTCAGCACTACCAAATACTTGAAACCGGTTGTCAACAGCAGAAAATGGATGCTCCAAGACAGCCGATGTATCGCCTGCCGGTGCTTATTGCCCAGATACATCCGGATGCCAACAATCACACAGAAGTACGCATTAAAGAAGTCTCCGCAGAACAGCGGTGAGAATATGACCAGCCATTCGGTGTTGCCCACTGTTTTCGTGGGTAGCGTTCCCATCGTGGCCTTCGCCGTCAGGATGATACTGAACACCAGAAATGCCAACAGATTTACGAGCATTTCGAACTGCGTAATACCTATCCACTTCACCACGTCCACCAGTTTGAAGTAGGTTTTGATCTCGACCTCGTCGGACATTTTTCGGCGTGATGGGGCTATCTTGACGGCAATTGTAATATATTGTTGAAAAAAGAAAATTATCAGGTTATTGCCTGTGGCGGTTCGCTTTTACGCAACTGCGTTGGTTGGTTTGAGCTTAATCGTACGGAACAGGCGGATATGGAGGCACGAGTTCATACGACGTTGCTCCATAAAATCATCGTCGTCCTTCAGAGGATGGAGATCGTCTGTGAAGATAATATAACGTGAATGAACCTTGTGTTCTGTACGAGTAATATTATTTTTGAAAATGTAGAACTTACCCGTTACAGAGATAGTGGATGTATTGACCTCAAACTCGAAAGCTTCCGGATACTCTGCCTTGATCTTCAGCGCAAGATTAATTCCTTGGTTGATGGCCCGTCCGGTACAGTGCAGAAACGCTTCTCCGATTGATGAGTTCAGAATATCCAGACACCTTTTATATTGAAACTAAAATAAACCGTTTTAAATATGTATATTCACAAATGAAAGAAAAATCCTACCGTAAAATCCGATTTGTACGTCACGTAAATATCGTTCTCTCTGGTGTAGTACTTGGGAAGAACGCGCTTCTTCAGTACGTGCCGGTCGCTAAACTTTCGTCCTCCGGATTGTGCTGGTTTCTTCTCAGACGCTTGCTGGGTTTGATTCGCAGCGGAACTAGTTTTGTTTTTGTTTTGTCTCCTGCCACTGCTGTTATGTTCACCGATCTTGGATTCTAATTTTACAGCGACATGCTCCTGCTTGGGCACGAGGTTTCCTTCGGACATTCTACACGTGAAAGCAAAAATTACTCCTAACCGTGGACGTATCCCATTTACCTAGTAAATCGGAAATTAGTTATCAGACAACGTGATTCTGTGGAGACAATTTCGACGAAAAAAGAAGGATATTATTTTTTTTTTTTTGTTTGTGTTGTCTGTCATAGAAGTGACAGACGGCTAAGACAAGGATATTATTTCGGTTACTGTTACTAACGTTAATAATCAAAATATTTCCACTCCAAGACTACGTCCGAAATCAGCTGTGAAACTGTCAAACTTCGGTTTTCTTTCGGGTTTATGCCAGGGTTTATATATTCGTCAGGATTTTGAGCATACACGGTAAAAAATCAACACGCTCAATTTAACTGTTCCATCTATTGAATGATCAACTTTAAAATCACTATTATTGAAAATGATATTCCTTTGATTTTGAAGTGGTGTCACACCTTTCACAAGTGTGCTGAATGCAGACAATTCCATAACATCAACACTGTTGATCAAAGTGCTACTCACTAGATGTTGAAATGATTAGCACTTCGATCAGCACCAATAATGTCTCCACTAGAATTGAAAGTGCTATGCTATTGAATTCACAGGTTCAAGGCTATTGATTTAAGAGTGGAGCGATATTGGTGTTGTTCTAAAAATAGATGACAGTTCTTTCATCTGTTCTGCTTATTTCACAAGGTATTTCGAAGTGTGAGATGGAGTCATGGTAAGACGAAGGACTTTCAAGCAAAGGTATGTTATTCAAATCTGAGCTGAGGTAATTCTATTTTTTTATTTTGTTGTTTTATATTCAAAACATTGTGCACGTCAAATGGAAGTGGTGGTCTTTGAATGCGACGAGCTTAGCTATTGATATTGATTTGATTCCAAAGTAGTGCATATTCAAATGCAGAACAGTTTGCATGGACGTGTATATTTTTTACCGTGTATGATAAAATCGGAGCACTTTACGATTTGGACTTTAATAACATATTCCGATTAAGCCATTTATGAAAATCCAAGTTAGATAATAAATATATATAGGTAAAATGCCCAAAAGTGGACCCCTTAGTAGCGAAATTCTGCTCTTTCTGGCATAATGAGTAGACATTTTCAAAATATTAATTAAGCGTGATATCTGATATCAAGCTCTGCATCTCCTCTTCACGATACCTACATAACCCAAGCAACCAGAAGTTCGGATAAGAAGGGCTATTTTGGCTTAATCAGCTCTCATTTTAAGTAATTTTTTGTGTGGTGGGAGCGTAAAAGTGAACTTTAAAGTTCCGTTAAGGATGCTTGGAACTTGATGTGAACCATAGTGAACCAATTGGTTCGGTTAAGAGTAAATTTAAGTAAAATCTGAGCTTCTGGTTGCTTGGGAAAACACTCAAATACTCGACGATATTCGTTGAAATTTACATTTCAAAGTCTGACTGAATTCGCCCTATAGTAGACCCTCTGGGGGTCCATAATAGGAAATTGCTTCCCTATAGTCGACACTTCATTTGATTTTTATGCTCCGTTTCGGGACGTTCTTCTTCCCTATTATGGACCCCCCAAAATATTCCTATAATGGACACTCTCGTGTTTATTTTTTTAAGAATTGTAAAAAATCATCTAATTTTACTTTCCATGGCATTTCCAATGCATGTAATCAAATCATAGGACTGCAAGGTAGGTTCTCCCGTTGGAATTTCATAGCTAAATGTTTACATTGTGCTGTAATAATGCAAAAATGGCTGGAGGGTACACTATTGGTTGGGGTCCACTATTGGGCACTTTACCCTAATAATTGTGATCAACAAGATAACGGAAGACATCGCGAGCTGAGTCAAATAGTAAGTTTTTCTTCATTTGTTCATCACTTTTTCTTTTGTAAAACATAACTTTTTTTTTGTAGACAGCTCAACATTCCTACAATTCCCAAGCCGCTTGCTTCCAAGATTTCAAGTATTTCCCGGGTGTTCACTTTACAAGGAGAAGTTGGCCGAATGCGCACAGGAAAACTCCAAGCAATCTCCCAAGGCGGCGCAAAAGTTATGTTCAATTAGCATTAATCCGACAACAATGATGAAACGTTGCGTTGCAATAAATATAATAAACTTATTAGTGATAATTCAATATTTAGAATTTTCTATTCCAAACAACCCTTCTTGAAGGAACACGAAATCCGCATTACATAACCTCGAATCGAAAATAACAATAGGGCTTATTTACTCATTTTAACAATGAAAGCCAGGTGTGAAAAGTATCCATTATTTGAAGTTTTGATAGTGTACTAATGTATTAATGAGTAAAATCGCGTTATGCCGCTTTTCTTCGAAATGGGTATACAAAAATACCCATTAATGAGTAATTGATTGCTTCCGTGACTTCCGAACCGAACTTTCTTCCGAAGTTTTATCTGTCAAACTATAATGGAATCGTTGTTTAGCGCATCTTCAGGGGAATCCAGCGCACTACTTCCAAAGTTGGGAAAATTGCCTGTATCCAGTATTTTGCGCTTGATAATGGCGGCGTGAGTTCCTCTCAATCTGACATTCAAGAGGTAGAAAATATTGGAACTCATCAAGTATCCCTTGCTTCAATGAATATTCTTGTTATCAACAAACAAATGTCAACTACTTTCCGACAGTGTTGCATTTTGAACTGAACAAGAGCTAAGAGCAATCGGTTCGTTCGTAAAAATTGATCACAATCGCAGTAATCATTGATCATCGTTCAAAATTTGAAAAAAGCTCTTGCTCTTTGCGTTCAGTTCTGAAATTTGAACGCGTTCAAAAGTTAAGTTCAAATTAAATATCTGTAATTTTAAATATAGTCTAGAATACAATAAAATGCTGAAACAATACTCTTACAACTATGTAATTGATCAAATGTTCTGTCTACATTTATTAATTTAGGTCAATATCTAGAGAATCAATTTGATGTCTAACGTTTACTCATTCAAAACAAACGCGCTTTAGAAATTATTGATGTAAGAAAATTTAAGATAGTTACATAATAGCACGGTAACTTCGAGTGGTGTGTTGGCAATACGTTAATTACAACCTAGGTGAATTCACACAAACTTAATATTCGCTTCAGATATAATATATTTCAGCCATAGGAAAACAATTTCAGAAAAAACGGCAAATCCGCCACCTCTTTCATCGTCAAACTGTTAGTGCGAAACCTCAAAAATTGTGTATGGATCGCAATTCTCATATTACCTCTTACTCCCTTTTCCTAATCATGTGAAGCAATTTGTGTTCGTTTCTAAAATGAAAACCAATTGATTTGAGCTCATGAATAACTAATACCCATTACACCAACAATGTCAATGTAAAAAAATGTCTATTTTACGATAATGTATTTTAATAAATACAGTTTCTGAAATAAACGCTGTTTTAGTGTTGTGAAGTACCAAAAGTATACTTTTGGCAGATGAAATAAAATAAAATAAAATCTTGTTATTTAAACATGTAATTCAGCTTTATGAACATTTTCATCTACATAAATCATTTTGCAACAGTTGAATTCACATTCCGGTTGAAGCTTAGTCGTGCATGTTTTTGACTATATTATCCTGACTTTCAGTCAAGGTTACTTCACAGTTTACACGATCTGTGAATGAAATGGTAGAATTAAAAGAAAAGATTTCCCATAAACAAGCATTTGCATAAACAAATTTGTCTCACCGTTGAAATCTTATTTATTCCTTAGCATCACAGATCTCGGAGCTTTCATTTCGAAAAGCAAGGAATATACGGTATTTAAATCAGTTCTCCTGCAATAGACCTTTAATTTAAAATCACGTTAGAGGTAATTATACAAATCTCGGGTACTTATTCAAAAGGACGTATGTGATTTTGTAAACAAAGATTCAAACGTCGAGTTGTGCAATCTGATAGCACTCCCACGCAAACCATCATCACAGACAGGTAGGGGAAGCCTTCGGCTACCTGTTGGTGGTGTTGGTTTGCGTGGGAGTGTCATCAGATTGGACAAATCGACGTTTGAATCTTTGTTTACAAAATCACATACGTCCTTTTGAATAAGTACCCGAGAAATATAAATTTATTAGATATATTGATACGTACTATGCGCTGGTGTCGAATTTGGGGCTACGCAGAAATATATCGAGGAAATAATGGTAGAAACAGTGCTGAAATCCCTCGCAGTGCGAAATCCATCGAGGAACATAATGTTTTGACATTCTAATATGCAACAATGGAATGTTCGTTTTGCGTTCGTTCAAAGCCTGCTTAAAGTTCCGTATTTTGAACTGAACGCGCGTTCTGTTAATATGCTCTTGAGTTCAGTTCATTTTTCCTGAACACAAATTGATCGCGTTCAAATGCAACACTGCTTTCCGAAACTATTATCAGAAACAGAGAAATTAGTTCTACAGTGATCGTTCGCTAATTGGGGCACGACCTCACCCCAACTAGCGAATGTCGTTCGCTAATTGGGGCGCTTTGACAAGCGTCAATGTTGTTTACTTTTTGCATTGAACAATAGAAAATTTTACGCGCCAGAAAATATCGATCCCGCCAAACACGGAAACAAGACGTCAACGCGTTTTTGACATCACATTCTGACGTTTAGCTGCTTTTTAATTGGGTTTCACCCCAATTATCGAACCCCCAACTAAAAAGCGCCCCAACTATAAAAAACCCAATTAGCGAACGTTCACTGTATTTCTCTACACACAAAAAAATATTGCAGTCGAAACTACCATTCCGAGGGTTATTTTAAGAATATGCACCGACGATTTCCAGCAGATAACAAACCCGTTTGATTTTACCATGCGTGCAGTAAAAATCAACTGTGGCCCATGCGGAATGTTGTCATATGAACTGAAACAGGGGTGAATTTCTCTGAAACCATGGTAAAAGTTACTGAAATTCCATGGTAGTTTTAAAAACAGAGCGTGGTCTACAAAATAGTAGTTTTTACCGCAGATTTTTTTTCTGTGTATTTGTTGTTTCATTATTCTTAATGCTTTATATATTTTAGGTTATTGAAAAGTTGCATGCTACGCTTTTACCGATTAATTGGAAGAAGAACCATCTAATTTGATATACGGTTTGAAAGGGATGAGCTGGCGCTTTGTCGATATAGTCGAGATGGTTGGTAAATTTTGAATTCAAATAGTTCAAGTTTCAACCTTGGCCAGTAATATAAAAAGAAGGTTGTTCACCATTTATGAAGCTTTTCGTATGATCAATTCAACCCTTCGTGCAATCTCACAGCTTGAGGTAGTTATATTTGGTAAAGTGTAATTAAATTTGTATGCATTTGATGAAGCAAATTCAAAAGGAGACATAATTACCTCTTAATCAATGAACATTTCAATTGATAAAAAGTTTGAATAATTATATAAACATAATTATTGCGGTTGACTTGAATGTATAGGAGGAAAATCAATTAGGTACTTGATACACAAGTCGGTGTATTTCCGGCACAGTAAAAAAAAAGTCTGTTTGTGTGTACTCCACACTGCCAAAAATATCTATATAAGATATATGTGTCGCCGTTATAATTTTTTGCAATAGCTCCACCCTAATATAATCGATACAAAACCACACATATTTTATTAGTAGTTCGGGTGAAGAATGATTCATGTGTGCGCTGATATACATCATAAGTTAAATCTATGGATTTTTGCCAATAAATATGTGTGGATTTTTAGTAGTGCAAGATTTGGAATGTGACTCTTCAAAACCAAACTTGACAAATTAACTATTTTAAAAGTCATACTGAAGTGCACTGGGCTATAACCGAATATGTGCACCTCTCTACTTCCTCATATCCAATTGCAATTATGAGTGGAAACTGAAGCCGATAGTTTTCTTGTATTGCATTCCTGATTTGTACGTTTTTTTTTCAGTTAGGTTCGTCCATCAATCCTTACATTACAAAATCGCCTGGAATATATAAAGGATTAATAATACTATGTTTTAATAAAATAAATCAAAAGTAAATCATATAATAAATATCCAACCACTATACGGAAGATAGTTGACATAAGTTTATTTACTTAATTTTTTTTTCATTCAGTCAAGGCATACTTGATGAGTTCCAATGTTTTCTACCTCTTGAATGTCAAAATAAGGGGAACTCAAGCCGCCATTACCGAGCGCAAAAGACTGGATATGGAGAAAAATCCAACTTCGGTATAAAAAGCGGTATAAATTTATTCCGGATACACAATAAAAGAGTATGAAGCCTCTTTACACTCAGAAATAGACCAAACCAGTAATAACATACAAACAAAATTTCATTAATCAATTTTCATATTTTCAAAGTTTATACTAAGCTAGAGTAAAAAAGTAATCTATGCAAGGTTAAATCGTTACACGGCGAGGATATGGAGGTTATACTAATCGAGTATAAACTGCACGTAAACGAACGTGGGGTCAACCAGGAGAAACGCAGTTAGCATAGATTTTCCTCAGAGTGTATAGTCCAAGGGCCCCATACACCTGCCGCCACCAAACCGGACCGCCCGATTGAGCGTTCGCGATGCAACGCGCATCATGCACGCGTGGATGTACTATTTTGCGCACCTGAGAGAGAAGCCAGCTCACTGACAGATCGTTTATTTACTATGTCTTCTTCTTCTTTATTTGTGTGGAAACCGTGGAAACTCAACAAATCAAAGTAACATTTCATAACGTCGGAATCAACATTTTTCACTCCAATATAAACTTGTTCGAATTAGCTGTTTTTAATGGTTATGAACTTCCTAATGAAGAACAAAACCGATTTCTCATAATACGGGATCATTCACATGGATAATTACGGGTACAATCCACTGTAGCAGATAAAAAAAAATTGATATAAAAACAAATTGTCAAATAAATAATTTTGGTTACGACCATTTGAAGTTGCATCGCTGTGTTTACTTTTCCGGTTCGCAGTGACTGGATCGCGGTGACATTAGGATGAACGTAAATAAAGCGAGCTGTCTTCTCTCTCTCAGTTGCGCACTAATCTGAATAAAGTTGCGACGCCTTAAAACTGCAGATATTTTAATTTTATTGAAAACAGGGGAGAAGGCGGAGCACTGAATCCCTACCCCAACATGTGCGACTTCTGGATTTGGTTCTAAACTGTAAACAACAGAGTTAAATCTCTACCACATTTTTGTTATGGCGAGGCAATTTTTATGCACACTTTTGTTTTCGATATTTCAACAAAATTAAACACTCAATCATGCAGCATTATAACGATGTGGTACCCGGATAAAAGTGTACCATAGGCTCAACAGTGTAAACAATTGAACTACCATTCTCTCTACGGTATACAATAGGATATATTGTTTCTTGATGGTTGTCCATATTGTATCAACACCGTGGATATAATACGTCAACATAGTTCTCTAATGTAACAATACTTACAATTGTTTTAAGAACATTTAGTGCATACATTTTAATTATTGATAACATCTGAAAATGGTCTGCCGTACTTTTGCGAAGCAAACAACCTTTATATACCATAGCCGAATTTTCCTAATGTCGTCGAATAGGAACTTGCTTTTTCCGTACTCGATGAGGACATCCAGCAGCCTTCACTGTTAGCTTCAAACTCCAACGAGGAGCACAGTTTGCATTCTAGCTTTGCTCTAAAAAAATATCTTACCCGCACCTGAACTTACTCTGAGCAAAGCCATTCTATAAAATGCACTGGAGAGATGAAATAACATCGCCAAAAGAACAGCATTAGATATAAGTCACTAAATTATATAATTTGGTGTTTCCAGTTGTAAAATCGAAGAGGAACTCACTCCATGAGGAACTGGCAGAAACTCGTTTTGATAGACAATATTTAAACTGCAAACAATAACAGTAGTAAAAACGAGCAAAGGTTATTTTAAATACATGGTCAGTATAAATTATAATCTATGCTTCGTATTAATCGAGTAAATGTCAAAAAAGTATAAATTGTAATATATCAACGTTTTTCTTTATTTCTGAGTGTATGAAAAAATCTCAGATTTTGTATAGTTACGATACTTAACAACCCGTACGTTCTAATGCGAAAACTTCATTTACAATTTAATGAATGGTTCATAACAATACATTCTAATGTATTTCTATTATTTCATCTACAATAAAATCTATTGTAAACTTATTGTGTTGTATAGTGATGTTACAATAAATTATATTGTTTTTCTATCATATTTTTTATTCGGGTATGCTTGAGATACCTGCCAAGATTTTTTCATGTACAGGTTATCCGACTTCTTCAGTAGATGGGAATAACCAGCGCGGGGGGGAAACATACATTTTCAGTGCAAAACGTAAACAAACGAGCATAAATTCCATACAAAAATCCAAGATGGCTGAGTTGGGGATATTGACAAGTTGGATAACCTGTACATAAAAAAATCTTGATACCTGCTTGATTATAGGGACTCGAAAAAGAATTTATTTGCAGTAACTAACCGAATATAAAAATGTTCGCATTAACGATTGCGCCGTAACACCGGTTCTAAGCTTCGATGCAGAGTACACGACCTTTGTTCGCCAGTGACAGGCGTATGAGGCACTTGATTGAAAACGAATTTCCGATTTGCTACCATACACGGAATACTGCATGTAGTCTGGATGGTAAATTAATAGGACATTTTCAAACGTCTTGCTAGATTTTTCTAATCACCTTGGCAGATTTGACAGCTATTTTGTCGTTTCTTTTTGTGCTCTTTCTTTGATTATGTTGTTGTTGCAATGGTGGCGTCCATAAAGCGATCTACATTTTATCATACTTTATTATTTTCTAATGAGAGAAACTCAGTCAAAACCAGTGAATAGGTATCTATTAAATATAATTTTTAATATGAATCATTTTAGTATATCAAATTCTACAATAAAAAAAACTAGGTACATGTAGAATATTCCAGTTTTGTAGGTGTTCGAAAATTGATTGAAATCCGGCACAGATTTATTATTACGTTGTTTCATGCCGACCACCTAAATATTGACATTCGCCTTCGTGGTCGCAGTGTCCCCCTGATGCAGCCAAGTTGCTTTCGCGTTTGTCGTTCTTCTTCCTCAGTTTGTAAATTTGGATGTGCGTCGCTCCCGTTCCCTGGGAAAGTTGAAAAAATCCATAGTTTCATATTCAATTTTTATTGGAAAATCGTGATCTTTGCAACGTTTCGTGTGAAGAAGCAGACCGTTTTCTAGTACAGTGAAAAGTGGTATATACAACGTAATGGGTGGTCACAAAAATTGATTAACTCGACGACGCGTACGACTTTTTCTGTAGTAAGTAAACAATATTTTCCATTATTTTAGAAAAAAGTGACTGAAGTTTGATGATTTTTAGTACGCCCATACGTAATACTAAATATTGCCAATTTATCTAGAGTATAGACTTAGTTTTCTCTTGTCCTCAGCTTCTTTTCCAATCTTGCTCATCCCAAATCCATTCTCAACGGGAGACTCACTTTTCCTTTTCTTCCCCTTGTTCAAGAATCCGCTTGATCCCAACGAGGAAACCGGTTTTTCCTTAATCGATCTTGCAGTTCGCATTTTAGTCGCGATCATGATAAAATAGCTCACCGAATAGCATTTTCTTCCCGGGATCTACTGACCACGGTAAGCTTGATTGCAGATACGCCCACATCGGGAAGGAATCATGGCATCACTCCCGGATTGGGATTCGCTGGATTCCGAGTTGGCTGGATGTGGTAATGGTGTCGACAGAAAGCGTTTCCGACCAGCAGTGAGCCGGTTTGTCCATGCTGGCAATTCGGTTCGATGTGAAAATGTCCTGCTCAAGGTGCTCAATCGGGAACACAGCGGATATTTCAATACGGGATTGAACAAACGGGCGCACCAGGAAGCGTTCCGAGAAGTCCCTTCTCATCTAAGTTTCTGCTTGAAGGAAATTGTTCCGTATTGCTATCTGCAGGGGTAATAATATTTATGAATTTGATTACGTATACATTTATTATAAATTTATGTTCTTTTCAGGCATGTATTTATGGGACTTTCAGCATGTGGCCAGTTTCTACTTAGCTATAAAGCTTCCTACGATTACGAAGAGGTCATCACAAATGAGTACAACTTTTCATCCAATTATAGATATGAGTGAGTAAATATTGAAAATGTTAGTCACCCCCCAAATTTCCATAATTTTGAAACGATTCCATCGACTATGGCTCCAATCAACGCCACAGTGTGCAAATTCGAGCCAAAAAACGGACGCAATTCAACCACGGTATGTACATATCTGGAGATTACATTGAAAAAATCACAAAAATCCAAAGAATCTGATGATGCCGACCCCTTTGCCGTTAGAATACTGGAAGTGTCCTATTTGGTCCGATTTCCCCTACAAATAGAGGATTTTGTTAATGCGTATGTTCCCATCAATCGAAAATACAGGGAAAACCTTGACTTGTGTAATGGAAATATCATAATAGGCCTCCCATATATTGTTGAGCACGGATAAGTGTCTCATTTTGTCTAATACCCCCTATAAAATGCTTCAGATGATACACATTTAAGATTCGAGGAGATCATCAAATGAGTTACTGTCAGTTATGGAAATCAGGACGATGAAATAGTGTCGGACAATTCACTGGAAAAATGTTTAGTGTCTGTTTTTGTCTGATGCCCCCTATAATTTGAAAATATTTTCAAAAGTATAACATCAAATCAATTTTCATTTTAGGAAAATGTACTAAGATCCTTGAAGACTATTGTAGGCATACCAAAAGGCTATCTTGACTAAGGTGTTTGGATTAGACCTGCTGCTTCGCTTCCCTAGCATCATGATTATTTTTAGTTTTGCTGCTGCTTTGCCGCGAATGTCCTCGATGTGCCTCCTGTGGGTCAGGCTCCTGTCGACGGTGTACCGCAGGTATCGATGTGTGTTGTTCAAGTCCACATTATCTAGTCCCATCTTGATCCTAATTTTGCTAATATCCTTCCCCGTGAAGGCAACTGCGGCGCTTTTTGAAACGTTAGTTTTGAGTTCCAGTTCCTCAAGCCCGGCTTTGAGCTGTATTAGGTAGCTGTTGGCTTTTCTTCCTGCATCCTCTGGGCTACTTCCTGTCACTACCGCGGCAAAATCATCAGCGAACTGGACTAGTTCGCATTCTTCTTGTTCGATCTGATGCAGACTGCTAGTGTAGAAATTGAATAGTATCGGCGACAGAGGACATCCCTGAGGAAGACCTTCATTAACCTCTCTGTGAGCGTCCCCTTCGTTTGTCTTAAGAACGATTTGCCGGTAGCTGAGATAGGTGTGAAGCCATGAGATGAGTTTGTTAGGGATGTTAGGGATGTTTAGAGTTTTCAGAGTGTTGAGCAACTTTTGGAGATTCACACAATCGAAAGCTTGCGAGAGATCACGGAATACGACTATGGTGCATTTTTGTTCTAGCTGAGCGTCCTTCACTTTGTTGATAACGTAATTAACACAGCTGTGGGCTGAACAGTGTTTCCGAAAGCCAAACGATAGAAGCGGGTGCTGGTTCCCAATTTCTGCTATTTCGTGCAATCTGCTGTTAATAACCGAGTTGATTAGCTTCAGATTCACGTTCATGAGAGCAATGGGGCGACTAGATCCGGGGTTAAGTGGGTCGCCCTTGTTTTTTGGGATTGGCTTTATTTGGGTGACTCTCCACCTTTCCGGAATATTTTCGGTGACGAATACATCATTGAGCATTTCGCATATTTTTATCTGCATGTCTAGTCTGAGATTTTTTAGGATGCCGTACGACATCCCATCTTCTCCCGGAGCGGAATAAGCCTTCCTCTTCCTTAGGGCTCCAAGGATTTCCTCAACCTGGAGTGCCATTTCGTAGCCTTTCCATTCGGTGAGGGTGTCTGTGTGGGGTTTCTATACCGATTTCATCTTGTTATCGTAGTAGTGTGCAAGGAACCGCTGGGCGGCTTGCTGTGTGATTTCTGGTTTCCGGCTCACTGGTTGCTTTAGCGCTGTGTCTATGCCCTTTATGATATTCCACAGCTGTCTAGTGGGGGTTTCCTTATCAACTGCCTCGGAGAGTTCCTGACAGTAAGCTCGTTTTGCTTTCCATATGAGCCTCTTCAGATTGGCCCGTGCTTTTTGCAGCTTGAGTAGATTGTCTTGGAGCGATTGTAATCTCGTAGCATTTCTTTTGTGTGTACGCCGCGTTGATTTTCTGGGACCACCAGCGCTTCAGGAAATTTCCGTTTTTATCTTCAACGATGAAGCTGGCTTTTTCCTCACTTTCTTCGAAAATCGCCTGCATTTCTTCTGGATTGTAGTTGTATCGGGGCTGCAATTGGTTGATCAGTTCTGCTGCTCTGGCTTTGTTCACAATTTTGATTTTTCCTGGTACCACCGGGATTTCGCTTCCGATATTAATGATGATCGATAATTGATTGCTGCCAAATTCCTGGGGGATAACTTCCCAGCGAGATTTTGTTGCTATTCCGGGCGTTCCTAAGGTGAGATCGATCACCCTGCTATTCCTGCTGACCGTAGACATGCACGTGGGTGTGCCATCGTTCAGCAGTATGAATTTAGAGGGTTCCAAGATGCTATTGAGCGTATTTCCTTTGAGGCAGTTGATCGAGCCTGGATCCCAGCTCTAGTGGTGACTTTTCGCCTTCGACGATAATTTCGCCTTCCATCAGTTCCAGAGTCTCGAAGAACTCCTGCATTTTCCTTCTGGTTTCTCCGATTGGGGTTTGTCCGGGAGGAATGTAGACCGAAATCCGTTTGAGCGGGGAGAAGCCTCTTGTTATCTTGATTCCGATCGCCTCGATCGGTAGGAGGTCCTCAAACTCGATTGTTTCAAAGTCTAGTGTTTCGTGCACAAGAATCCCCACTCCGCCGAATCCCTGATTGCGCCCTGATTGCGCTAATCTGTAGTGTACCAGACGAAATGTTTCCTTTTTCTTGAGCCAGATTTCCTGCAGCAATGCCACCCCTATCGCGTTTTCCATGAGAAAATTACTGAGCTCTTCGCGTGTTTCGACGGGGCGAAGGCTTTGGACATTGTGCTGCAAGATTTTGAGCTGCTTACACTCCACTTTGCTGGTATGTGTTGGTTCTGGGGGTTTCTTCGTGCGATTGGTCTTCGATGATCATTTGAATATCCTGACTAATTTCGATGAGTAGTTGGTTCCTGTTCAGCTCGGAATTTGCAAGATGTACCCTTTGGACAATCTTCTGCTGCAATTCGCATACGGCTCTTAGCCAGCGCATGGGGCGTGTCTCCTCGAAAAACTTGTGCTGCAGCCATGCAATGAAGTGCTCGAAATCGGTTGATTTGAATGGATTCTCGTAGCATCTCGAACATGCGATCGGAGGTTCTACACGTTGTTCGCCAGAGGTTTCCATGGGTGGGGCTGGTCCGGACCGTTCGTGGCTTGTCTCACGTGAGCATGAATTGTTTTGTTGACGCCGAGTTCTCAGGCCTTCGAAGGATCTGTTCATCTGTCCGTTTCTGGAATTGGCCTGTGGTAGGCTTGGAAATGTGTCGTCTTCGTTTTCCAGGTTTCCCAGGAGGTTGAAACGGTTTGTTCGCATTGTTTCTCGGATCTTCATGTGCCTTTGTCTCTCCGGACATTCGGGATCATTTGCTCCGTGCTTAAGCTTGCAATTTGGACACTTCGCGTCCGTCTTGCAGTCTGAGGAGGGATGTTTGCTTCCGCAAGTTGCGCATCTTGATTGGGCGGTGCAGAACTTTGCTCCGTGTCCGAATCTCTAGCAGTTCTTACATTGACGAATAGGAAAGATGTACAGTTCCGGTCTGAAATTGCATCCAAAGATCTTCACCCATTTTGGGACTTGTGGTCCGTCGACGGTAACTTTGATGTTCGCCGTGTCCTGGAGTTCTCCGTTCCTGTCGTGGCGTTTAATGCTTTGTACCTGTGTTACTGGATGTTCCGCCTCTATGTTGAGCTTAATCTCAGCTTCCTCGAAACTGATAGGCACTCCTTTGATGAAGGTGATGGTGGTATTCTTGTTTTTGGGTACATACACTCTCAGGTTTGCGTCCACGAGCTTTATGCGTCTCAGCTCCGTTTCCGCTCCAGTGTCGATCTTGTACCTAAACTTCCCCAGCTTGGTAATTTCGGTGAAGTTGTAGAAGCCCTTTTCTCTTAAAAACTTCCCCACAAATATCGGGTGGTTTGGAAAGTTTCCCTCTGTGTCGATCATCTCCAAAACAACTGTGGTTGGCTCTTCCTGTTCGGTGTTGGTTGGCTGGTCGTTCGTGTGATTCCCCGATGTGTTCGGACCGCTAGCTTGTCCGTGTTCCTTGCTTTTCGCTTGCCTGGTGACCCGACCGACAGTCTTCCTACTATCGACGATTCTTTTAGGCCTACCAGCGACTTCCGCCCAAGTAACATTTTAAGTTTTATAACGCTCTTGAAGACCATAACTTACTCTAGAAGAGTGTTATAAAACCAATATAAAACCAAAATGTTACTAGGGCGTACTCCTTTCAGGCATGTTTTTAATTTCCGGGTACTTTTGTTTGTTTTCGTATTGATCCAAGGTGTGCGATACGCGCACTACCGTAAAAGTAGAACTCCGGAAATCATTCACTCGCACACGGTTATATTCGCGCCGACGCGGCCTTGGGCGCACGACTACTATCGTCCCGAATCCGACGTTGAGGTTTGTTAACCTGTTACAGCGCTGCGACTGCTGTTTGCACGGCTCGCAAAAATGGCGGAGATTTTTTCCTTCTACCACCTGTCGTTCAACCGCGACAAGACCGTTCCTGATTTAATGGAACGTACACACGGTCAAGCAGTTTGACCAACATTGACTCCACCTCTCGTTTGTTCCAACATCCATCAAGTTTTACCAATAGCGGCACGAACAATCAATTTATTCGACCAACAATATCACACATGAACGACCGGAGCGCTAACTTGAGCATCAACCATCAAAAAATATATGGGGGTTTGTGCAACTTCACTACAAATGCTCAAACATGTTCGGCGATCCTTGACTCCACCCCCGACAACTCAAACCAAAATCAAACCGTTTTAATTTTTTCCAACCGAGCCGCCAACTGTCAAATGGTTGTTCGAACAACTTCACACACGTTCCAACAAAGCATCAACCGAAGCGTTTTCTTGGGGGTGGAGTCAATGTTCGTCGAACTGCTTGACTGGTGTGTACGTAGCATAACGCGCTCAGTTGCTCAAACCAATTTTTCAGCAAGCCGATCGCGACGACACGGCCTCGGACACAATTAGGATCGTTTTGAACGAGGTTTTGAACCACTTGCACCAATATTTCACTAGAAAAATCAAAAATTAACACTCCCGAAAAAACGTGTGCTCTTTGCCGTATATCAAACACTCGATCCGAGCTGCTACCTTCGCCGCAACACACAACAATCCACTGATTTGTGACCCCGCGACGACAGTAGATGTTGTCTAGCGATAAGCGAATCAATCGTTTTCATAAATTTATTCCAAGATAAATTACAAAATTCCTGTGGAAATTTCAAAATAACAGTTTGCGTTACGTTCTAGTCTAAGTAATAGATATTAAGGCCTTACTTTTAGTGATTCGCTACCACAATCAATTCCAACAACAACTTCCAATAAACGCTCGCAAGTATTCAATCGTATACTTCTGGATAGGAATAAATATACTTTATGGTCTATCGTTTTAATAGGTAAGTTTTTGCATGTAGTTACCTTTGTAATAATTAGAATTAGGTTCACAATAACAGGCTCAAAGGGAGCTTTTTAGTGGCACTACCTATATGGATTAAACTTAAATTTATAATTTGCATGTTAATCTAGTTTTCCAGAAAAAATTCAATCTTTAATCACTAGTACCTTTGTTTATAACTCCTAGTATTAAGTTTTAACTATTTAGATAAGGTAGTAGATAAGTTGTTTCACAAATTTGAAGACAATCGTAATTTCAGCAATAATTTCTCAATCTCTTCTGTTTACGTTTTCCGATTCGTTGTCCCTGCATCGATTGACCTTTACACGGACATTCGTCGTAATGACAATCCCTCGACGGAGCTTAGGTGCGGTCAATTCTAATGCGTCTTGGTGGGGCTGTAGGGGCTTGATGGATCTCTTGACGTGGCGGGATTTACAGTAGATGTGAATGAAACAATTGCAAGAATATCTGACATCGACGGCATAATTGAATCTAATAATGTGCTTGATAGACCAAAAGAAGTGAAATCGATAATTGAAGAAATGAATCAATCGAAGGAATCGGTGAAACAGAGACGTTATTGACATGTAAAATCCGAGACTTCATTCCATGACAAGCCTTCAAGCTAACCAGATGTTTTAATCATAGCTCTTCAATAAACCTCGCTACTTTGTTCGGTTGAAGACCATCTGTTCCATTCTTTGTCAATCCATACCAAGATGAATACACAGCTAGGTGTTCCAATCTGCCAAATTCACGATTCAGCCATCTTGGATTTTAGTATGGGAGAGCCAGTCGGTTTGTTTATGTTTTGCACCGAAAATGAATTTTTCACCCCCGCCTTCTTCTCGTCCATAAATTGGGTAGATTGAAACACCTAGCTGTGCATTCATCTTGGGAGAGCCAGTCGGTTTGTTTATGTTTTGCACCGAAAATGAATTTTTCACCCCCGCCTTCTTCTCGTCCATAAATTGGGTAGATTGAAACACCTAGCTGTGCATTCATCTTGATCCATACGAGAACCTCCTTTAGGTTATGAGCTCGTCAATGAAAGAAGGATCTGGTATCCCACAGCTGACTGGACCAAATTATGAAAATTTGAAGTTCCGAGTCAAGCTTTATCTGGATGCGGCGGAGGTCTCTTCAGTGTTGAACACGGGGATGACATGCTACGCCATCTTTGTCACATCTTTTCTGAGTCACCAATACGAGTGCACTGCGAATGCAACACAAACAACTTCCAGGGTGAAAATGATATAAAACGAACGAAGGCATAAACAGTGTCTTACGCAAGTAGCATTCTAAAGAATTGAGCAAATAAGTTGAACATTCTTAAGTTTAAAGCATGGAATCGAGTCTAAAATAGTTTTAATTTATAGTTCGTTCATTTTTTCTCTATTTTCTCATGATTGTATCATGTTGCATTATTGAGTGAAATGGGCGTTTTGCATCATATTCTCCTGTAAAAACGTAAACATTCGAAATTCGCGCACATACTATTGCAAAATAAATCAGTATTGGGGTGATTTGACACTGGGGGATAAATTTATCACCCAAAAAAGCACGAACAGGCGAACCTGTCAAAATCCATAGTGAAAAAATTGGGTGTCGTTCCCCTGGTGTTGAAGGAAGAAATTCCGGCTGTTACTGATGAAGCTAGGCCAAATTGGGATAAGCTGGACAGAAAGGCAAAATCGCTGTTGGTGGGATTCATTTCGGACGAATGTTTAGAAGTAGTCCGTGAGAAAGAATCAGCTTGGAGCATGTGGAAGGCCCTAGAAGAAACATTCGCCAAACGTTCTGTGACCAGTCAAGAAAGCAGCTTGCAAGATTGATTGCGAATGAAGGAGGGACCATCTATGCGTAGCCATTTCGTGGTGTTCGATGACATAGTCCGGCAACTGAAGTCTGCAGGTGCCACGCTGGAAGAAAATGACTTAGTTTCGCAGCTATTTCTAACAGATAACAGATTTCTACCAGATAGCTATGATCCTTTGGTAACAGCGCTCGAGGACCTGGACGAAAAGATCTTGACCCTGGAAACAGTGAAGCAGCGGCTGCTAGCTGAGGAGTCGAAGAGAGTTGATCGTCAAGATTATGCAAGCGATGATAAAGGAACAGCTTTCATTGGAGGAAAGAAAAATGAAAGGAAGAAGTCAACACGCGAGTTTACTGGTAGATGCCACCGGTGTAAGAAGTCAGGGCATATGAAGAAGGACTGCCCATGGAACAAATCGGATGCAAAGGCTCATTCTGTTTTTGAAAATCGAAAGGCAGTTGCTTTCATGGGAAGATCCGGAGCGAAGGCACCTAGTGGCGGAAGCATTGTGTGGACTCAGGATGTAGTGACCACCTCGTTAATAAAGAAAATTATCTGAAGTCATCACAAAATCTGAAGAATCCGTTCGTGGTCGAAGTCGCAAAAGAAGGTGTATCTTTGATCGGCAAATCAGTCGGAGAGCTGACAGGATTGTCAAACAAGAATGTTGAATTCCGTATGAAGGACGTAATATTCATTCCAGAGCTGAGGGAAAATTTGCTTTCGGTCAAGAAACTTTCTCAAGCTGGAATTGATATCCTGTTCACTGGCCGAGGAGGAATCGAGCGAGCGGAATTCAAGCTTAATGATGAAGTCATTGGTGTGGCTTACTTAAAAGGTAACTTGTATCAATTAGATCTGGAAGTAGCCTATGTTGGTCAAGCTAACATCAGCACGATGGATGCAAGCTGGTTGTGGCATCGTCGATTGGGACATGCAAGTCAACAAGCGATGGAAAATATTGTCAAGCATGAAATGGCTACCGGTTTCATAGATACAGTATGTCGTATTGGATTATGTGATACGTGTGTGATGGGGAAGCAGTGTCGTGAACCGTTCGATGGCACCCGAAAGAAAGCCACGCGTCCATTAGAGCGTATACATTCTGACGTGTGTGGGCCGATTGATCCACCGGCCTGGGACGGATCCAGATTTTTTGTTTCGCTCATTGATGATTGGACGCATTTTGCAATTATCTATCTTCTATCCTATCAAGCGTAAGTGTGAAGTCTTTCATTGTTCCAAACAATATGAAGCAATGGCTACCACCCACTGGCAAACTGACAGTTAATCAAGAACGGGAGTATTTCTCTAATGAGCAAAAACAGTATTATCAGGACAGAGGCATTCAAGTTCAATCGACAGTGGCATACTCTCCGCAGCAGAATGTCGTTGCTGAGCGATTCAACAGAACCCTGGTTAAAAAAGTTAGATCAATGCTTATTTATTCCAAGATGCCAAAGCGAATGTGGTCAGAAGCGGCCTTGGCGGCGACGTATATCCTCAATCGGTCTCCAACAAGTGCACTAGACCGAAACATTACCCCAGTAGAGCAGTGGACAAATACTAAGCCAGACCTCAGCAAACTTAGAATTTTCGGATGCAAGGCCATGGCTTGGATCCCTAACCAGCTACGAAAGAAATTGGATCCAAAGAGCCAATCGCTATCCCTTGTGGGATAGATCGTCAAAGAAGATTGTCGTAGCAAGAGATGTGAAATTTGATGAACAAAATTTTCCATATGCTAGTGATGATGTTGATAGACAACCGTTAATAATTCCCTTAGTCTATGAGCCAGAGGGGGAACAATTAAGTACCATAGCTGAACCCCAAAATATAGAAAATACAACCAGACAAGATTCAAATATTGAATCTGAAGATGATGAAATTTATGAAGAAATACTTGATGAACCAAACCCTGGCGCGCTCCCTTCGCATGAAAGACGTGAAGACTGTTTAGAGTCAACCACGAGGCGCAGCGAACGGGAGCGCAAGCTCCCAGGTAAGCTATTAGATTTTTTCACTGGATACAGTGTATCCGCTGCTGCTGATTATTCCAAACCTACAGATTCGCCATCTACGTAGGGTATGATGGGGTAAGATGGGTCGCCTAAAGCGAACCCTGAATATCTCAAAACAGAAACATTTTAATTCAACTTTTCAACAATAATCTGTAAGCCAGGAGTATGAAATAACAAAAATTCCACTTTTTATTCCATTTCGAGTTATTAAAGTAGAAGTCTATTTTTCTGTCAATCAAAAAATGGCGGGGTAAGATGGGTCAAACAGCGGGGCAAGATGGGTCACCTTTAAATACTGCAATTAATATTGCTTTTATTCCCTATATTGAATTACACACAGATAGATAGCTTTATATTGCCAATGATTATATTGAATAAAAAATTATTTTTAAGCCTTGGATGAGGAATTGGCTCTATATTTAAAAATGTCTGCAAATTCTTATGAAAACAAGCCGTCTAAGTATTGATTAATTATTTTAGAGCGTCTTAGGGGAAATGCTACAAGGTTAAAAGACTATTATTCTTCCATTTACTTCCACTATTCACTTTTTATGTATCAACAAACAGATACGTATTTCGTTTCCTACTTGGAAACTTCTTCAGTGTTTGTTATCGACTGTCGATAACAAACACTGAAGAAGTTTCCAAGTAGGAAACGAAATACGTATCTGTTTGTTGATACATAAAAAGTGAATAATGGAAGTAAATGGAAGAATAATAGTCTTTCAACCTCGTCTAAGTAATGCTTTCTTAAAGACAAAAAATAGACATTTTCAATAAACAAATTAACATTATTATGTCAAAAGTAACCTTAAAATGATTAAACCATCAATGGAAAATATGTTTTGAATACGAACTATGCCCTTCAGTATGTGCTGACCTATCTTGCCCCATTTGTAAGTTCATGTTAGAATGTCTAATTTTCGATCAAATTTATTTATTTCGACGCAGTTAGTATAACATCACCTACATTACTTACAATACGTTCACTATGTTACTAAAAACGTTTAAATTTTACATTGCTCGACGAGATTACACGTTTTATAGAAAGTGTGTTTCGCATAAGAAACAATGCTGAAAAATATTTTACCTTGCCATACTCTACCAAAATAAAATTTTATCATCAAATCGAATGATAATAAAGTAGAACCAAATTATTCCTCCTACAAAGTCATAATCTTCACATTAAAATGTACACGATGCTCAAAAACGGCCCTGACCCATCTTACCCCGTGACCCATCTTGCCCCGCCTAACCCTACAACGAGATTCATCAACGTGACGACAGAGATGCTTGGATGGTAGCTATTGGTGACGAATATAGATAGTAGAATCTATAGATGAGCGAAAGCATGGCTGAGTCGATTTTTTTGCCCGTGCACACGCGCATATGACGTCACAGCCCTTAACGTTTCCATTGAAATAGTGACGTCATGCTCGTTTGGAGACACGTTTGACAGTTCGTTTGGAGACAGAGGATTTATCTTCGCTCATCTATATATTCCACTATCTATAGTGACGAACTACAGTCTATGGAAGTTAACAAGGTATGGAAAATCGTTCCGTGTCCGACTGGTATGAAACTATTGCAATCAAAATGGATTTTTTGCATAAAAGAAGATGCCGATGGTAATGTTCTTCGGCATAAGGCAAGACTGGTCGTGAAGGGATTTCTACAGAAACCAGGTATTGACTACCATGAGACGTACGCGCCGGTTGCTAAACTAACGACAATCCGGGTCGTACTGGCTGTGGCTTTGCAGAAGGGATACATTATTCACCAAATGGATGTCAAAACGGCTTTTCTACACGGAGAACTCAAAGAAGACATCTTTATGACGATTCCTGATGGTATAAATGCAGCTCCTGGAATGGTATGCAAACTTGAAAAATCACTATACGGATTGAAGCAAAGCCCGCGATGCTGGAATGAGAGGCTCAATGAAGTACTACTGAAGCTTGGTTTCAAGAGATCTTTTCATGATTATTGTGTGTACACCCGAATCAACGAGAGGGGGAATGATGTGATCTATGTAATTCTCTACGTTGATGATCTGTTAATCATTGGAGACAAAATCAAGACAATCGAGGATGTTAAACACAAGCTATCAACATATTTCAAAATGACTGATTGCGGTGAAGCTAAATATTTCCTTGGAATGAAAATTCTGTATGACCGAAAACAAGGAAGTTTGGACAAGACTCAAGTATTGGAAAAAATCTGAAGACATTTCGCATGGAAGATTGTAACCCGGCCAAAACTCCAATGGAGAAGGGGCTGCAGCTTTGCCAAGGGACGATGGAAGGAATTGAAGCACCGTACCGATAATTACTGGGCAGTTTGATGTACGTTATGATGGCTACACGGCCGGACATTTGTTTTCCAGTTGGATACCTAGGACGTTTTCAGCAGCAACCGTCTTCTTCACACTGGACCGCCCTGAAAAGGGTGGTACGTTACCTGAAAGGAACTGAAAAGACTTTTCTGAAGTTTACTCGCAATACTCAAAAGGAAGCAATAAAACGATATGCCGATGCTGATTGGGCAACTGATCAACAAGATCGAAAATCTGTGAGTGGTTACCTATTCCAGGTATTTGGCAACGTTGTTTCCTGGTCAGGCAAGAAGCAGACGACCGTAGCAACATCATCTAGTGAGGCTGAGTATGTGGCACTCGGTTCTGTAGTAGCAGAGGCGCTGTGGCTATCTGGACTTCTTAGAGATCTATGAATTCAAGACACTAAACCTGTAACAATATTTGAAGATAACCGCGGTTGCATTGGGATGGCCAAGAACCTGGAAAGCAAACGAGCAAAGCATAAAGACATAAAGCACCACTTCATACGAGACCATGTAGCTGCAGGAAATATCGAGGTGAAACCAATCGGGACGGATCTCCAACTTGCTGATATTTTCACCAAAGCACTAGAGGTCGGACGTTTTCGTAATCCATGTCAAATGATCGGAATCCACGATCGAGAGGGGGTGCAGAAATGAATCAATCGAAGGAATCGGTGAAACAGAGACGTTATTGACATGTAAAATCCGAGACCTCATTCCATGACAAGCCTTTAAGCTAACCAGATGTTTTAATCATAGCTCTTCAATAAACCTCGTTACTTTGCTCTGTTGAAGACCATCTGTTCCATTCTTTGTCAATCCATACTAGAACCTCCTTTAATAATCAGTGCCATGAAAACAAAAAAAGCGTATATAATTATACCTCCGTTACCTCCAATACATTTTTCAAACCAAAATCTTCCACATAATGTACATATTCACATTTGAGTTTTTAGAACATTGTAAAAAAAAAACAAAATAAGTTGTTAAAAATGATACACAACTTTGACTCATTCTACCCAACTGAAGAACTACACTGTGTCACTGACTGGAGTAGTAGCTATCGACGAGTGCATCAACAAAACAGCAAGGAGTTTTTGAAACTCCAGTCAGATGTCAGCAAATCCTCTCATCGAATCCCTCTATGCTCAGACACTGTGATATAAGTTTAAGTTAGAAAACTTTTTGCCTAATTTGTCCAATTACAATCGTAAATTTAAATGCTCGTTTTTCGAGACAGAAATTGTATTGTACTGTACGCAGCTTGAAAGGTGAACCAAATCTCTGCAATTGTAACTCTGCGTGTCCGTATCAGTGATTTAATAACATTCAATGAACCAACCAATAAGAATAATAATTGTTAATGTATTGAAAACCATCAAGTAACTGTTGATTAACAATTATTTTTTCCCTTATTCAAGTGCCCATTATACAAGCATCGATTTCAAAATTTTCTATATTTATTTCAGATTGTACTTCTGGATCTACCGGCCGCACTTCCTGTTGAGCAAGTATTTCCACGTGTGTTTGTTCGATGATCATGGCGTCGATGACATGAAAACCGTTTCGATTACCCAGTGGAAAACAGATCAACGGCTCCTAATTATTCATGGAGCTAGCGAAAAAGATGACCTGGATTCGTACGTTACCGTTGTTAGGGTGCCAAAATTGGGCTGCATGGACTGTAAACAGATGAGGATTGCCGATGAAGATGATGGAAATGGTGGAGAGGGCTCGCTTTGTATAAACTGCAACATGACGATTCATACCAAGTACCGTAACTCGGATTCTGGACCCAAGTTTAATCCACGGTACAATCTAAATTGTCCTGGGTACATCATAATGAGCGAGAACAGCTTCATTCACACTATTAATATCCAGCTGGACATGAGTCGGTGTCCCCAAAAACTATCATCCGGTGTGATCAGCAGCAAGTATATTGCCAAGTACCAACGCATGACTCCGGAAGTAGAAACTGAATCAGCCATTCCTGCTGAAGTTAAACTACCCATCCCGAAGGTAGAAACTCCTAAACCTTTCGCTGAAGGCAGTTTTCCTGTGCCAAACATCCCAACTCCCTCACAATCCTTGAGCATAGCCGATCAAATCATTGCTGACTTTGCTGAGTATGAGACTGAAACCATCGAATCCAAGTGTTCCCAACCTTTGTATTCCTCGGTAACGCACCGTTCAAGTAGTAGATTGTCTTCCGGTTCGTCTTCTTCGTCGAGGTCCCACTCAACGACGCTCGCACAGTGTCCGGAGAATTTTGACGAGCTGGTCATTACCTGTGATAATCGAGGCACAGCCGCTGCTCTACCTTCCCCGCGCAGCTCCATAATGACACGTGGAGCCGCGGCTCGTCTATCGGAAGCACTCTCACCAACTTCCAACATTCGACTGATGAACCATCGTAACAACACCAACATAGAGCTAAGACTTGCATCCGTTATTAGTACGGCCACCCGTATATCGCAACCGGAGACTCACAAATCCTACGTTACTCGAGTTGAGCTGTCGGTTGATTCCCCTGGTGGTCCGTCCTCATCCGGTGTTGGCCCTCGTATCGGCGCTGCCAGCTTAAGCAAGACTCAAATTCCGCTAGAATCTAGCGGAGCTCCTTCAAGTTCCTCATCGTCCTCCACATCGAGTGGGCGAACACCGCTACGAAGACGTTCGTATCTCTCTACCGGTGGCAGATCAATAGATCCAAACGTTCCTAATCAACCCGACAGCAGTTGTATTGCCGAAAATGACGTCGCGTCCAAGGCATACGAATTCTCCGAAGACAACGAACGCTGCGAAAAGATCAGCATCTTTCGCAAGCGCCGCCTAGCTGACAAAAAGTATGAATTCTCCGAAGACAGTAGTCACGGAGACAGCGTCATCGTTCCGTTCAACGGGCTTCGCAATCAAATCCGCACACGGTCTTTTAGTCAAACGGTAATACGTAGTCCCTCGCACTCAGGCTACGAAATGACCACACATCTCCATCGAGCTTCCCCCAATCATGGTTTTCGATCGCCCTGCGGCTCTCCGGTCGGTAATCGATATCTGCGATCACCTCCCGGGATTCGGTCTCCTAATTACTACCGTCATCATTCCCCGGTCGGGACTCCGCGTTCAATTCAAAACCCCCCCTCTGCCGCCCAACTCATTAAGATGTCCAATTTTGATCCGAAAGATTACATCTATGCTGGCGGAGCTACAGCCTCCGAAGACATCCCCAAGTTCTTCATCGATGCTATTCAAAAGTTTAATGAAAAAAAGCTTCAGGCGGATGAGGGAAATAACGAGAATTTCAATTCGGATAATTTGCTCCCGCTGAAGACGGATCTGAACGGACTTGGCAGCACCGGTGCGACAGTGCAAGAGGCAAAGGCGGAAAAGAAACCCACGTGCACGAAGAAGATCGTCAAGATTTTCGTCGAAGAGGACGATGCCAACTCGGTGCTTACGACGGAAGAAGGTAACTCTTTTAATATCATTTATGGATTTTGTAATCGAAATTTGTTACCAATTTTCGAAATTTGCAGACGATTGCATCTCACCCGGCTATCATACGTCGCTTCCGATGGAGGTGCATGGCGCTTGCTATGCCAATATGCAGATTGTTTCGCAGGCTTCGTATCAAAAACTGAACTGTCCGGCGGTGATTGTGACGCAGAATTCCTTCGACATGGAAGCGTTTTCGTTCCACGTAGCCAATTATTTTTGCTCGAAGCACGACAAAAAGTACGGCATCCTGTTTGATTCGGCGTATGAGCTAACACATGTGAGTAGAGCGTCTTCTTTGTGGACCATGGTGATTTGATTTGGTCTACATTCTTGAAGAATCCGGTGGTTTAAAAATCACATCATTCCTCCATGGGCAGAATTTCTCCTTATTAGGGTGGTTTCTAGACCAACATTTAAAAAGGGGGTAACAGGCAAATTTTATTTCTTCTGAGTCTTCGTCTACATACATAGCTCTATATGTGCACGAAGAATCAGAAGGAATAAATTTTGGCTGTTACGTCCTTTTCAAATGTTGGTCTAGGTTTGATCACCGCGTGACTTTATCGATTTTGATTTACCTAAACTATAATTTTGATCATTGCTTTAATTTTGCCGCATTAACGACCAGTTAAGAATCGTTTGGGGGAAGCTTTTTTTTTCCTGTTCGGGTGTGCCACTGCGACCAGTTATTAGATCTATTGTAGCGTTACCCGTATCCTTAGTGTTTAAGTGCATGTCGAATTACTCCATTACTATTGATAAGCAATGCAGTATCGGTTTCGATACAGTTGTTGTTTTGTTTTCTCAAGAGCACCATGACAAGGTCCCGCTATTTAGACCCTTCACAGAGAGCAATCCCATTGAAGGCGCGCCCCTTATCAATAGGAAATCAATCCTGTCTTGAGAAAACAGAACAGTAATACTGTTTTGGCCATGCATCGGAGCCCTAGCCACATCCTTGTCTTGCTTCTAGAATATCACCAGTAAAACTCTTAAAACCCGGGATTTAGCTCTGTCTACAAGACCATTTCAAGCAAGAGAATTTGTTCAGCAATAAGAACTTCCGTGTGTTCCTCTCACTACCATTGTTCACCAGTTCAAGAAGAGTTAGTACGTATTTAAACCCCTAACTCGATTTTTCCAGCAGTCAGTTCAGCCTAGGGACGGGTACCGAGGTTTTTAACTAATTGCTTGAAAAGTTGTTTCCACTGCATACAGTTTAGCCTCAAACCAGAGGAATTCGAGTCTTTCAACTGTCTGCAAGGTAACATTAATTATGTTTTATTTCTGAGACTGCTGTTGGTAGCGGGGACTAAATACGATGAATCCTTAATTACCACAACTTATTGCACTAGCTAGGAAAATGGATTAAGCTAGGGCTTTGTTTGGTAGATCTTACACCGCAACACACTACGTCAAAGTGATCTACCGTGTTGGGGGAAGCTTATATGATATACTTCCGTTTGGCACGAGGCCATTTGGCATAATGCCATTTGACATAACGATTAACGAGTTGGACGCCTAAGGGCCATTTGCCATAATTGTTGCAGAATAGTGTCAAATGAAGTAGGCCGTTTGATATAATCATTTGGCATAATGCCCACAACAAAAAAGGGAAGCATATGAATCCTTCTTTTAAAGTACATATGTACACATTTTGGATTTGGGGGTATACTGTGTTAGGCATAGGAACGTTAGGCATAAGGAAGTTAAGGCCCTTACGCAATACAGCGGAACGGCGACGGAAACGACAAATTTGACAGCTAGCCCATATATTTTCTGTCAAATTTTCCGTTTCCGTCGCCGTTTCGCTTAATTGCGTTTGGGGCTTTAGGCAGAAAATGAACAGTCAGAAAAAACAGACCATCTCATAAATAAGGCTATGCCTAACGTCGCGGACCCATTTGATTGTGGGGAGTATACAACGAAATAGGCTATGCGTTACCATAACAATGCGGGCAGCAGGGGCAATGCCCAAGGGCTTGACGATCCCTTCCCAGGCCATCTGCGATTTGTTGGGCTTGCCTAGGGTGTGGTGGGGTTTGACAGTGGGCCCTGTTAAATTCCTATAAAAAGCTGCATGTATCCGCACGTAGGCCCCACCAAAGCGCAAGCCCAAGTCTTGGTGTTGGGTGGAACGCTAAACATCCCTGACACGACGGCCCTCCGACGAGACAGGAGGTTTGCGCAGGCCCAATAAACCGCCTGGAAAACCAATAATTACGAACAAAATAAGAGATAATGCGACTCGATATAATCGGCAAAGACCTAAAGACCTGCACATCGTATCGAATGACAACGGCCAACGATGCATAAACTTCGCAGCCTCCCGCGGAATGGTAGTCCGAAGCACCTTCTTTCCCCGCAAAAATATCCACAAGGCCACATGGAGATCACCTAACCAAGTAACGAAAAACCAAATCGACCACGTTCTAATCGACGGTAAATTCTTTCCGACATCACGGACGTCCGCACTTACCGCAGTGCGAATATTGAATCCGACCACTACCTCGTTTCAGTATGCCTGCGCTCAAAACTCTCCACGGTGTACAACACGCGTCGAAGTCGGATGCCGCGACTTAACATTGGGCGGCTTCAAGACGTTAGACTAGCCCAAGAATACGCGCAGCAGCTGGAAGTGGCACTCCCAACGGAAGAGCAGCTAGGCGCAGCGTCTTGAAGATGGCTGGAGAGATATTCGATCCGCCATTGGTAGCACCGCAACCGCTGCACTTGGCACGGTGCCCCCGGATCAGAGAAACGACTGGTATAACGGCGAATGTGAGCAGTTAGTGGAAGAGAAGAATGCAGCATGGGCGAGATTGCTGCAACACCGCATGAGGGCGAACGAGGCACGATATAAACGGGCGCGGAACAGACAAAACTCGATTTTCCGGAGGAAAAAGCGCCAGCAGGAAGATCGAGACCGTGAAAAGACGGAGCAACTGCACCGCGCTAATAACACACGAAAGTTCTATTAGAAGTTTAACGGTTCACGTAAGGGCCACGTGCAACAGCCTGATATGTGTAAGGACATAACGGGACCCGAGCGTGAGGTGATCCAAAGGTGGCGGCAGCACTACGAAGAACAGCTGAATGGCGATGTGGCATACGAAGATGGCGGTATGGCGATGGACCTGGGAGAGTGCGCATAGGACATAATTTTACCGGCTCCGGACCTCCAGGAAATCCAGGAGGATATTGGCCGGTTGAAGAACAACAAAGCCCCTGGGGTTGACCAACTACCAGGAGAGCTATTTAAACACGGTGGTGAAGCACTGGCTAGAGCGCTGCACTGGGTCATTACTAAGATTTGGGAGGAGGAAGTTTTGCCGCAGGAGTGGATGGAAGGTGTCGTGTGTCCCATCTACAAAAAGGGCGATAAGCTAGATTGTAGCAACTACCGCGCAATCACATTGCTGAACGCCGCCTACAAGGTACTTTCCCAAATTTTATGCCGTCGACTAGCGCCAATTGCAAGGGAGTTCGTGGGGCAGTACCAGGCGGGTTTTATGGGCGAACGCTCCACCACGGACCAGGTGTTCGTTATTCGCCAAGTACCGCAGAAATGCCGCGAATACAACGTATCCACACATCATCTATTCATCGACTTCAAAGCCGCATATGATACAATCGATCGGGATCAGCTATGGCAGCTAATGCACGAACACGGATTTCCGGATAAACTGATACGGTTGATCAAAGCGACGATGGATCGGGTGATGTGCGTAGTTCGAGTTTCAGGGGCATTCTCGAGTCCCTTCGAAACCCGCAGAGGCAAGGTGATAGTCTTTCGTGTCTGCTATTCAACATCGCTTTGGAAGGGGTAATACGAAGAGCAGGGATTAACACGAGTGGTACAATTTTCAATAAGTCCATCCAGCTATTTGGCTTCGCCGACGACATAGATATTATGGCACGTAACTTTGAGAAGATGGAGGAAGCCTACATCAGACTGAAGAGGGAAGCTAAGCGGATCGGACTAGTCATCAACACGTCGAAGACGAAGTACATGATAGGAAGAGGTTCAAGAGAAGACAATGTGAGCCACCCACCGCGAGTTGACATCGGTGGTGACGAAATCAAGGTGGTAGAAGAATTTGTGTACTTGGGCTTCCTAAGCTAGAGGACAGTTGTTGTTGCGAAGCGATCTGACTTTTGTAAGCAATGTTATAAAGAAAACAAAAATGCTCATTATTGATATTGATGTTATTCTTTTTCGTGTTAAATGGAATTTCCCACGATTCAGTATTTCCTTAATAACTTTTCTTGCAAGCATCAAATCATTTCGCAACAAAGACGACCTATTTCCTCGTTAAATTATATATGTTGCCAATGTACTCATACATTTTTAGAGCGTAACGAGAAGCGCTGGGGAACGGTTTTCCACAAAAGTGACTGTTTTCATAGTAATTTTCATACAAACTTCAAACTGGGCGTGCTCAGTCTAGTTACATCCAAATTAGCTAAAAATTTAAGAGGATAATAAAACAACAAATGTCATCGTTTAAGCATAGAGGAGCGAAAAAGTCAAAATTTGAATCACTCTAGTGCACATGGCGGACGGTACGTGGAGGAGGCGAATGAACCACGAGTTGCATCAGCTGTTGGGAGAACCATCCATCGTTCACACCGCGAAAATCGGACGACTGCGATGGGCCGGGCACGTAGCCAGAATGTCAGACAATAACCCGGTTAAAATGGTTCTCGACAACGATCCGACGGGCACAAGAAGGCGAAGTGCGCAGCGGGCAAGGTGGATCGATCAGGTGGAAGATGACCCTCCGTAGACTGCGTGGTTGGCGACGTGTAGCCATGGACCGAGCCGAATGGAGAAGACTCTTGTATACCGCACAGGCCACTTCGGCCTTAGTCTGAATAAATAATAAATTCTTTTTTAAATCAAACGGTTGCTCGAGATAAGGCGAAATAAGTAAAGTGACCTTTCTTTTAAATCACGCGTTTGTTCGGTGCAATGCGAAAGGGGAGATCATTCCTTCTTTTATATTACGCGATTGCTCGGGATAATAAAAAAGAGTTGATGATGCCTTCTTTTAAAGCACACGTTTACTTGATGTAATGCAAAAGGGTAGATCATTCCTTCTTTTAATATTCGCGATTGCTCAGGATAATGCAAAAGAGTTGATGATGCCTTCTTTTAAAGTCCACATTTGCTCGGTGCAATGCAAAAAGGGAGGTCATTCCTTCTTTAATATTACGCGATTGCTCGAAAGTCTATAGAGATGAGTGACGTTTAGCGCTCGCACACTGATGTGCAATTCGGCATGTGTAAATACATGTTTGTTTTCCTTCTGCTCATAACCTCAAAATTGATCGAGTCATCACAATGATTGAAAAGGAGTCAAATAATATATGGAAATATACTCATTTTAACCCAAGCTTTGCTAAGTAGCACCATGTAGGATTGTTTGTTTTCCTTTTATCACCACTCACACATTCGGACATGAGAATCTCAATGTTGAAGTCCAACTTTAAATTGTGCAAAGAATATGATTTTTAAAAATAAGATCATTTTCATTGGGTTATGCCAAACGAACATTATGCCAAATAAACATTATTCCAAACGACTTTATGCCAAACGGGGTAGCCCCCAGCTGGGGGTGTCAATTAGTACTACGAATAATTTGATCAGATGCAATGCTCTGTTAATGGTGCCCTTTTTCTTTGAAAGCTAGCACTACAAAAATATGGAATGGGATGGACAAGTTGTTCATAACAGGTACAGCAAAACTTAACATGGACGCCCTGTTACGATTGGTTTTATTTTGTTTGAATAGTTGGAAATATTCGATCGAGTCAGTATCGTTTGTGCTATATTATGTATGTTTTATTTGTTGATTCTGTGTCTGGACCCAAGAGGAAAGCCTGAAAGTAGGCAATAAAATGTTTAATTGTGATTTGTCCCAAGTTCGTTCCAGACACAGACATCGAATCGTTGATGCCAAATGGCATTAATTGATTCGGGGTGCCCAAATAGGATAAGACTGCTACACAAAAGGTCAGCTATAAAAACAGCAAACTAATAGCTGTAGACAAAATGCGCAATACGCAATGAAAATGTATTTGTGGGATTTGACCAATGAACCGAAATCTTATATGAAACCTCGTCATATCCTGTAATGGGCATAACCTAGCCGTGTCTCACGAGGCACCAAGATAGAACGTGCATTATTTTAATTTGTTTATTGTTTCATGTTTGTAGAAAATAAATTTGTTACACTGGCGCCCAACGTGGGGCAAGTATCGATTTGATTGTGTGTGTGTGTGATTCATCTGATTTTTCGTGAGAATCATTTGTACACGGAACCGCGAAACAACTCACTTTACGGTTCCTTTCACTCAAATCCGCCCTTGCGTGGAAGAAGCCAAAAATAAGTAAAATGCGAAAAAATCCGGTGAGTCCTTTGCCTTTACTCCCGTGTTGAATTTTCACCCACTATGAACTTTCACCAACTCAAATTTATGTTTTTTTCACTCACTCGAGACTATGGTGAAAACAACTCAAATTTGACTTCTTCCACGGAACAACACACGTTGGGTCGATGCAGCTCTCTTTGTTTATAATATCATTCATGAGAGGGAGTGAGAGAGAGAGAACTACCTAATATTGGGTTAAAAATTTGAACTTCGTACTCAAAGATGAGGTCTTTAAACTTTGTTTAGGTTCTTTATTTTTTCTGTGTAATCCATTTCCATGTAGGATCAACCGAGTTTGTTATTGTAGCAAAGAATCTAATTATAGGACAATTTGCCAAGACTCGTTGACGTTCAAACAACTTTTGGTAGGAAACGCTACCGTTATTGAGGTTTAGAATAGATTTAGTTTTTTGAGATTTGTGGCCTAGGTTAAGTATCTAGTCTGCTAGTCCTCTAGTCAGATTTTTCGTCACTAGCTGACTTAAGATTTTTTCATGAATCGGCTCTCCGATTCATGTAAAAATCTGTGCTGTTGGATAAGGTTGTGTTAGGGTTGGTTTTATTTTGTTGGAATAGTTGTAAATATTCGATCGAGTCTGTATCGTTTGTGCTATATTGGCGAATAAAAGTTGCATGAAGAAGAAGTAGTCGAAGGATGATATTTGAAATATATTGCACTGGGAAGCATACGGGAAGTTTTTTAAAACTCTTCTCAAAAACTCTAGGAGTAATTTAATTTAAAACGGTTAGCAGTACAGGGTTGGACTTTCCTTCTTCTGAATAATAAACGCATTTTTTCGATTTCAAATTCTATTTTGTGATATCACTATGCTTCTAGAATTTTTTAGAAGAGTTTTAAAAACTTCTTCGTATGGTTTCCGGTGGAGATTTTTTCGATTATCATCTTTCCGCTTCTTCTTCTTTATACAACATCAAAGTGCCAATTGTATCTGTTTTATTTTCTCTCTTGTCATAAGACGAGTTTGTACAATCCCATTGAATTCCACCACTTAATTGTATCTTGACAGATACGTATTTCGACCCCAACAGTAAGGCCGTCTTCAGTGTCTCAAGTGAAGACATTCCACTAAAAAGCTCAAAATAATTTTCTTAACAATCTGTTTTATTTGTTGATTCTGTGTCTGGACTCAATAAGAAAGCCTGAAAGTAGGCAATAAAATGGTTAGAAGTGGTTTTTCCCAAGTTCGTTCCAGACATAGACATCGAATCGTTGATGCCAAATGGCATTAATTGATTCGAGGTGCCCAAATAGGATAAGACTGCTACACAAAAGGTCAGCTATAAAAACAGCAAACTGTTTGCTGTAGATAAAATGCGCAATACGCAATAAAAATGTATTCGCGGGATTTGACCGATGGACCGAAATCTCATATGAAACCTCGTCATATCCCGTAATGGGCATCACCTAGCCGTCTCTCATGGCACCAAGAGAGAACGTGCATTATTTTAATTTGTTATTAGTTTCTTGTTGATTGCGTACCTTTATGTTTGTATAAAATAAAACTTGTTACACTGGCGCCCAACGTGGGGCCTGTTACAGCCCTTATTCGCATTAACTACTCAGGGAATAGAAGATCGAGAAGAATCATCGTTGCGAACTAAAGCGGTAACCGGATACCTGGGACTCCCCCAATATCCGCGGCAACAGCAGCAAACGATGCCCTGTGCGTATTTAGTTTTGAAACTTATATGATGGATCGAAAATATAGTAAAAACCCAGATTAATCCACCTAGCGGCGATGATGCCTTTCTCGTGCATCGTAAAATGTACTGAAAAAATCACATAGGAAAGGTCAAAAAAGCACTTTAGGGGGATAGATCGCATATTTTCTATCATTTTGCATGTTTTTGCATTAATTACTATGCATTTCCACCATTTTTGAAAATTTTTTTTTTTCGATTTTGAAATTTTTTTTCCAAGGGGGGACCCTTGGGAAAAACAATGATTTTTCAATAATTCCGAAATGCAATGTCCGATCAGGCCAATTTTCAATAGCAAACAATGGGACCGCATTCCCCGTCGAATGCAACTTGTTGCGAGTAAATCGGGTAATGCTAAGTTCCAAAAAGTGTGTCTACAAATTTTGTACACATACACACATACACACACACACACATACATACATACACACAAACAGACATCACCTCAAATTGTCGAGCTGAGTCGATTGGTATATAACACTATGGGTCTCCGAGCCTTCTATCAAAAGTTTGGTTTTGTAGTGAAATTATAGCCTTTACGTATACTTAGTATACGAGAAAGGCAAAAAAAAATGGAACATGCTCAACAATTTAATGTGTCCATTTTGTACTTCACCGTGAAATAGTTGCAGAACTCAGCAGGATATGATGAGCAACACCCAATGGAATGAAACTTTTGACGAGCTTCAAAGCAGGATAGAATAGGATCAAATTCACGGAACTGTGTTGCTCTGTTCGATGGAATGAAGCTTGTACGTTCAATGCAAAAGATGCCATATTTCCTTCTGTACGCCAAGAAACAGCTTGAGATGTCCGGACCCAATTCTTGCTCTTCACCTAGGCCATAGCATCAGGACATTGAAACACAGTACCAGCACACCTTTAATTTTATCTATTAATTGCTATTCGTTTGCCTACTCCAACCCGACGAGGACAATTCGCTGAGAGATTGAGTTTTTTCATACATGGTCACTTCTTGAGCCGTTGCAGTTATGTTTTCCTCGGTATTGTTGATCTCAACCGTGAAGCATTTGTTGTCATCGTTATCATGCTCATAGCTTTGGACGAAGAGTTGTTTAGGGTTGTTTCTTTAACACCGCGTTTGCAGCAGCAGAGTTTGTATTTTGTTGCACAATACACCCAGGTTTTTTACTCGGTTTGGTTTTAGTCGTTTGAGACCTTCAGCGTCAATGAAACAATGAGTTAACCCCTCGAAAAAAATCGCAAATAATCAAAGAAAATTCATATTTAAAAAGCTGTTGAAGTTCAGCTTAACCGAGAAATTAATGAACTCCAACCGCGTAAAAAAAACCTGGGTGTAGTAAACTGGATGAGCTTCAGCAACTATTCACAGGTAAACCTCGGGTAACACTGGAATACTCGTATAAACTTCTACTTATTACTCCATAATTTGCACCGTAAATTGGATTCATAAATTTAGTTTAAAGCTAATAATCTCCTTGTGAATGATTTTTTTATATATAAATTTCGTGCTTAATAACCCACGGACTACGGGTGTTGCGAAACCGCTTGTGAACCCCTGGTTGTCAATTTGACAGCTCATGTGCAACTGTGATAGTATAGAGATGAGTGTCGTTTAGCGCTCGTACACTAATGTGCAATTCGTCATGTGTAAAAACATGTTTGTTTTCCTTCTGCTCATAACCTCAAAAATGATCGGGTCATCACAATGATATCAAAAGAGTCAAAAAATATATGGAAATATACTCATTTTTACCCAATCTTTGCTGAGTTGCACCATCTAGGAGTGTTTGTTTTCCTTTTATCGCCACTCACACATTCGGACGTGAGAATCTCAATAGCGAAAGAAGCGAGAAAGTTCGTTAGTGTGGTAGGCACATACAGGATCTGTCTCATTTGGAGAATTAAACTTAAAAGTGACAGTTCGAAAATTAAAAAATCACCCCGTTATAAGATTGGCTGGTGCTACCCAGCAATTCCAATAGGACATCGATGGAAAATGATTCGATATCTGTCAAAAGTAATCTTGCTCTGCGAGCAGGGTTATTCTATAATTATTGAAATGTCACTTTTAAGTTTAATTTCAGTTTAATTATCCAATTGAGACAGACCCACAGAAGGTAAACAGGAAGGGGAGATATGTATGAAATGCGCCGGCTGGGTAAAATGCGCCACTACGTGTTCTTGGTTATTAACCCACATTTTGTCTCAAAATCGTGAGTGGCTGAAGCCAAAAAATATTTGCAAGTCGTTACACAAAAAAACTATATCAAAAACTCTGTGTTTGAATTTTTAAAAATAAAATGTTTTTTAGCTCTTTCCTATGCAATTTCTGTGTTTACGTCAACAATGCTTTTTTCAGATACAAAACATATTTTCTCCTTTTTTTAATTAGTCTAAAATATAAACTACTTTAAAGTATAAGACTGCCACTAAGCTTTTGCAAAATAGTGTGCTATTTCAGTGAAAAATATTAGAATACAGTAATATACCGATTTCATCACCCCCATGGTAAATTTTGGGGTGATAAAATAGGAAATGTGACAAAATCGAAAAAAAAATAGTTTCAATTTTTTAATTCATTTCACAAATACGAATCAGTCCAGCCTTGGAAAGGTAAAATGGGCGGTACCCCGTTTGGCATAATGCCATATGGCATAATGCCGTTTGGCATAACGCCGTTTGGCATAATGGCCATTTGGCATAAGGGCCGTTTGGCATAATGACCATTTGGCATAATATGTATGCGGTGTCAAATTGAAGGCCATTTGGCATAATGGCCATTTGGCATAAGGGCCGTTTGGCATAACGACTATTTGGCATAATTTGTATGCGGTGTCAAATTGAGGGCCGTTTGGCATAAAGGCCATTTGGCATAATTTATATACGATTCCAAATTAATTGCCGTTTGCAACAATTCATATGCAATTAAGAAGGGTAAATTACAGAAAAAGTGAATAAAAGTTTTGCTATCAAGGCTTTCAAGAAATGGTCAGTACAAAATTCTATTGAAATAAACAAAGAACTGCTCGCGTTTCAAAGAAGGGTGAATTATAGGAAATGAAAATGATAAGGCGTTGAAGTGAATAATCTTCAGAGTGATATACAGTGAACCCTTCAAGAGACGATGTTCTATGACTCGATATCGAGCCATGGAAGCAAGTTATGCCATATTATAAAATATGTTATGGGTTTCTGTGATGGTCCCTTGAAAAACCCTAGCAGCACATGTTTCACATAGATTACTGCAATTCATCTGTGACCAGATTTGGTCACAAACAAGTTGCTGCAACCATTTTTGGCTGACTTTTGTTGCTCGGGAAGCTTTTTAAGGATTTATATCCCACTTCTCGATATTTCCTTGAGCCGATGGTCCCTTTATTATCGACTCATGGAGGATTGACTGTATCAACAATTTTATGGTGTACCGTTTCTTGATGCACTTGTTTGCCTGTTATAAGGCAAAATGTGTTATTTTGCCTTCTATAACTGCTCGCATTTGCCCGGTTTAACGCCAAATGTGTTATTTTGCCTTCTTTGAATACTCGAATTTGCTCGGGTATTGGCAGCAAAACGATTCACTGCAAAATAATTCTAACTGCGGAATGATACAAAACGCCGAATGGAATATTGCGCAATGGTAATGATCGCGATGTGGTAGATCAAGAAATGGATTACCGTGGAATGTTGTACCGCAAATTGTCGTATAATCTTTAGAGCTTCAAAGTCTACTTAGCATCATCGGAGTAATTCACCTCCGATGATGGTAACCCAAGCAACCAAAAGTTCGGATAAGAGGGGATGTTTTGGCGTAATCAGCTCGCATTTTAAATAATTTTTTGTATGGTGAGAGCGCAAAAGCGAACTTTGAAGTTCCGTTAAGGTGCTTGGAACTCAATGTGAACCAAAAGTGAACCAATTGGTATTGGTTCGGTTAGGAACAAATTTAAGTAAAATCCGAACTTTTGGTTGCTTGGGAAGTAGATTCCTGGGCAAATAATTTGGAACAGTGTGTAAATTATGTCAAATGGCTATTATGCCAAACGGCCCTCAATTTGACACCGCATACAAATTATGCCAAATAGTCGTTATGCCAAACGGCCCTTATGCCAAATGGCCATTATGCCAAATGGCCTTCAATTTGACACCGCATACATATTATGCCAAATGGCCATTATGCCAAACGGCCCTTATGCCAAATGGCCATTATGCCAAACGGCCCTTATGCCAAATGGCCATTATGCCAAACGGCGTTATGCCATATGGCATTATGCCAAACGGGGTACCGCCGGTAAAATGCGTGATTGGCACTCGATATTTCTTGTCGAAAAGACTTTGGAATCCTTGACAAATACTCAGAAATGATTTATAATAAACCATAGGCGGTGAAAGTTTTTTTTTCATGAGAATCAATGTTGTTTGCGATATTATTTACAAAAATAACGTGACAAAATCGGGACGTGATAAAATCGGGCCGAAAACGTGACAAAATCGGGGAGTGACAAAATCGGGTCGACACTGTGGTTCAAATGCACTCTAAATCCATTCCATCTTTAATCCTTGTCAATTCCAATGCAAAGCCACTCCAAATCCAACCCAAATTCAATCTAAATCTAACCCAATCTAAATCAAATCTAATCCAAATCCAATCAAAATTCAAATCCAATAAAATCCAATTCTCTAATCGAAATCCAATCCTAATCCTATCCAAATCCATTACTAATTCATTCCAAATTTATTCCGATATCCAATACATCAATTCTCGATTTCATCAACTCCTTTGTTTCAGTACTTGTTCTCTTGTTTTGTTGATTTCACTCCTTCACTAATTCAGTCCAAATTAAATCTTACTCTTATTCAAATCCAGTCCAAATCCAATTTAAATTCTATCCAGAGCCAAGCAACTCTAAGTCCAATTCCATCAATAATAATAAATATCATCAATAAATTGTTAATTTTATCCGTTTTTTTGTTTTGACAATTCAATAAATTAAAAATTTCAAATTATCAAATACAATCTAATTCAAGTCAACTATAATCCAAATCCTATCCAAATCCAATCCGAATCAAATCCAAATCCAATCCAAAACCAATCTAAATCCAAATCCAATCCGAAACCAATCCAAATCCTATCCAAATTGAATTCCAATCCAAATCAATCCAAATCCAATCCAAAGGCCGATTTCGTCACCTCCGTTTAGGCCTTGAACCATGTTTAAGCGTATGGGTAAGCACCGCTTAACAGTTAAATGGAGGTGAAAAATTGGCGCTAAACACCTATGTGTCACGACATTAGCAGCGGGAAACCATTTCTTAAAATTCATGCACCTTTCAAATAAGATACGACTTTCAAATTCTTCGGATTCATCGTCAAACGATCCTGCACGACTATCTCCTTTTACTGCCGTGACTACCAAAAAAACAGCCGAAGAATGTTATATATCAGGAACTAATCCAATTTCTCGTTTAAATTCACACAGGTCTGCCCTTTGACGGATACGATCACGTGCACCATGGTTTTGCAATTCACCGCAAGCGATACCAGCAAGGCAAAGCAATGCCACAACTGTTCCTCGACGATTGATTGCCGTACCCATCGGAAGATTTATCAGTGCCGGTCACTGTTCACCTGGAACATCGCCAGCGGCGAGTGGACTGTGCTGGACTATGGCTGGCTTGCATCCGGACCATATCTGGAGGTGAAAAAACTTGCCAGCAACTACAACCGTCTGATCGGTAAGTTGCGCAAATTCACCCGTAAGCTATTCGCGTCTTCGGCCTTGGCGGCAGACGAACTGGATAGCAACCGAACGTACGAGTACCTGCACCATCTCCGGGTGCTGGATTCCAATAACGAGAAAACCAAAAGCCGTTTGGTCGATATGCTGCACATGATTGAGTTCTTCCGGAGGCAACCGCACGACACGGGAGGGGATTCTGACGATAGCGACGACGATGACGACTGGCGCAGCTCGGTGGGGTCATCTGGCCACGACGAGGAGGAAGAGGACGATACTGGGACGGTGGTAGAGGGAGACACCCTCACGTCGGATACGGTTAGTGATGAAGATGATATTTAATTAGGCGGGGAGAATTAATTTTAGCTAGAAATGAATTGTGGATTCACTCGTTTTTAACTGGTCGAACTGATAAGATAACGTCATCGTGATATTCATGTGTTGTAAAAGCGTGTAGTTTTTCATCTGAAATACTTTCTCTCCATTCCTATGTGAAAGTACGTTGAAATGTAAGTCTCTCTTGTTTCCTCGTAAGTACGTGCGTTGATCGTAACACACTTTTAGTACATAATGTTTAAGAACTTGTATCTTTAGGAGGAGACCAATCGATTAACCGATTGCGCTATTCTTTACTATTTTTTTTTACCGAAATCATAATTCCTCATCCACCAACAAAAAGTCGTATTTATTATATCCCTACCATTTTTCATTGGACTGTTAAGATAGCGTTGAACTATTAGGATAAAGAAGCTGGATTTGCGGAGAGTGATGTTCAACTTTGGCAATCTTACCATTTACTCTTGTAAGTAGGATGAAACAGATGGAATCGATAAGTGAATGATAAATATTAAATACCCCAACTTGTAGTTTGCATAATACAAGCGCGAAACTAGTTCAGAGAACACAATGCTCATTAGGACGATAATAAGAATAGTGAAAATGGAATAAGACAATGCAATGTTAATGTGTGCAAATAAGTCTGAGTAACTATTGCGCTTTTGTCAACTATCAAACATAATTGTACAATCGTAAGTCAACGAAAAAGTTCCAGAAAAATAAAACTATTGATTGAATTACTTCTTCTAATGTTTTGAGGTTCGCAATAAAAATTTCAAACACTAACTTAAATAGACGTTGTTATCAAAATAATATTCGAAATGCAAATTCTTTGTGTCACGATAAAACTATGGACTCCATTGCCCCATAATCTGCTTGCATCGCCTGAGTCAACCGTCATTAACAAATTATTTTGTTTAGTGTTAGTCAGATGGACTGCAGGGGAAGTGTACCGGTTTTGGCCACTTTAGTGCCTAATTTGGGCAACTCTAAAAAATGCATTTTCTTCAAAAATAATCGTTCAATTAGATGCAGCGTTGAAGCATAAGGGATAAATCACCTATTAGAAATAATAAAACCTTCGTAAATTGCTTTATTTTCAGACTTACTTACTTACTTATGGGTCCTGTAAACCTCCGGTGGTGCAAAGGATCGACTTGAAAGATCTCCATCCTGAGCGTTGCCCAGCTATCGCTTTTACCTGTTGCCAGGTTAGATTTCGGTCGACTTCTTTTATTTCTTTATTGAGGCTTCGCCGCCAAGAGCCTCTGCCTGCGATGTCCCGCTGGGTTCCAGTCTAATGCTTGTTTAGAGATTTCGTGTCCACCCCTACGTAGAGTGTGGCCGACCCAGCCCCACTTCCTATCCCGAATTTCTGTTGCTATCGACCTCTGGTGACAACGACGATGGAGCTCGTTGTTTGAGATCCAGTTGTGAGGCCACTAGGCCCGAATTATATTTTTTGTTAAATATCTTGGCTGTGCATATGCACAGCATATGTTTCGAAATGGACAAATTGATATGAAATTTGCGAAAAAGAATCCACGTGTCTTGGAGGGACTCGAACCCTCAACCTCCTACTCTCTAGATAGGCGTGATAACCCCTACACAACAAGACCACTTAAAGGTCACGTTTGCGGAAAAGCCATCAGAATCCAGTACCAACCTCCACCGCGGTTAGCTCTCTTTTGCAAATTGAATATCTTTCGGATGCTTGATTTGTCCAATCTCCACATGTGCTTTACTATTGTATACCCACAGCCAAGCGAGTGCACATTGTTTATTAAACGAGAGGATCGCACTCCATGCCCCCCAGTAACTGTGTGGGCGGGACGGTATAGAATGCGAATTCAATCGCACTCTGCTGTGCCAAAGGCTTGCTTGGCTAAAGCATTTGATGAGTTTGATTGCCTTAACGTAAGCGGTCGCGTGTACTCAGACGACTAATGACGGTGAAAGACCGACACTTGATTACAATTAATTGCATACCGTCATTAGTCGTCTGAGTACACGCGACCGCTTACGTTAAGGCAATCAAACTCATCAAATGCTTTAGCCAAGCAAGCCTTTGGCACAGCAGAGTGCGATTGAATTCGCATTCTATACCGTCCCGCCCAGACAGTTACTGGGGGGCATGGAGTGCGATCCTCTCGTTTAATAAACAATGTGCACTCGCTTGGCTGTGGGTATACAATAGTAAAGCACATGTGAGATTGACAAATCAAGCATCCGAAAGATATTCAATTTGCAAAAAGAGAGCTAACCGCGGTGGAGGTTGGTACTGGATTCTGATGGCTTTTCCGCAAACGTGACCTTTAAGTGGTCTTGTTGTGTAGGGGTTATCACGCCTATCTAGAGAGTAGGAGGTTGAGGGTTCGAGTCCTCCAAGACACGTGGATTCTTTTCGCAAATTTCATATCAATTTGTCCATTTCGAAACATATGCTGTGCATATGCACAGCCAAGATATTTAACAAAAAAATGGTTTTCGTACGGCCGAGTTGCCGAATAATATGCAATTAACCGAATTATATACCGCAGGCATCTGTTAATGAACATCTGCAGCCGTTGAGTGTTCTCCACTGATACACACCATGTTTCGCTAGCATATAACAGCACAGATTTCACGTTAGAGTTGAAAATTCGTATTTTGATGCGTTTACTTATCTGCCTGTTTTTCCGGATATTTCTTAAACTCGCAAAGGCAGCCCTTGCTTTCTTGATCCGTGCGCCTATGTCGATCTTATCATATCAGAGCGCCGTTAAGCGAGGAGTGCAACGTCATCAGCCAATTCGAAGTCGTTTAGGTGCTCCATGGTAATAGGCTGCCATAACAGCCCGCGGTTTGGTTCACGGTCAATCGCACCTACCAGAATCTCGTCGATTACGATGAGGAACAGTAACGGTGATAGAATACATCCTTGCCTCACACCAGCTACGACCCGGATAGGGTCGAACAAGATCCCATTGTGCAGCACTCTACACGAAAAGGCCTCGTACTGTGCCTCGATGAGGCCGATGATTTTCTCAGGAACCTTGCGTCTCAGGGCGCCCAACATATTCTCGCGATTGAGACGGTCGAAAGCTTTTTCGTAGTCAATGAATACCAAGTAAAGGGACTCAGTCAGGTCACCCTTTTGGGAAAGTTGCGGTGTCAGCTTTAAGCAGCTCGGCTGATATGCGATCGACCCCCGGGGATTTATTCGATTTCGAACCAGTGTTTCAGCTGATCAGTTGGGTCGGTCAATAACTGACCATTCGCGTCTTTCACAGGCATTGTTGCATTCATCTTCGCCCCGCTTAAGCGTCGGGAGATATCTTAGAGGAGGCGAATGTTTACGGTTGCGGCGGCTCTGTCTCCTTCGTCGGCCAGAGAGTCTACCCACGCTTGCTTGTCCCGTCGACATGAGCGTTTTACTTCCTTCTCAAGTGCCGAGTATCGTTGATGGGCTAAGACTTTGGCTCCTCTGGTTTTTGATCGCTCTATCGCGGCTTTGGCTTCTCTTCGCTCCTCTATCTTCCTCCAGGTCTCATCGGTGATCCATTGTTTTCTCTGAGTGCGCAGTTCGCCAAGATTGTTCTCGCTGGTGGTGATGAATGCATTCTTGATGGCGGTCCATTGGTCTTCCACGCTGCCACCTTCCGGAATATCTGCAGAACGCGTCTGCAGTGCTAGAACCTTAACCATAGAAAAATATGACGTAGCGTTCATATCAGGGAGTTTGGCGGTACCGGGCTCATCATCAATCATAAGCATAAGACGTGTAAAATAAAAGTTTCAATTAATTAGTACTGATATCGTGTTAGTGTCTGAATATGTTGGACCAAAGGTATTTCACCTAGATCTGAAACAAAGTCTGAAATGCACACTGTGTGAATGGGCAGCTTACTCCAAAGTATATAATTATTGACGGCGATTTCAACTCCCACCATAACTCCTGGGATGCTACGCATTCGAACAACAAAGGGACAGGGACATCTGGCTACAGAAATCAGTGTTAGTTTAGCAAACCCCTTGAAATCACCAACGTTTATTAACCGAACCAAACTACAGGACATTCAAAACAATTGACCCTTGTACAACTAGTAATTTAAGCGACAACAGGAAGAAGAAAGAGGCTCCATCATATGTGGGTTCTATGACACTAACCCGAATGTCACTGCCCCGAATGTCACTACCCCGAACGCCAGTACCCCGAAAGGTCACTACCCCGAATATTCCCCTACCCCGAATGACAACTACCCCGAATACCCCACTACCCAGAAAGGCCATTACCCCGAAAATCATATAAATATACTACGCAATAATTTTAATTATTACTTTTGCATATGCTAACAATTATCCCAATATTTGAGCCGGGAACGCTCGGGATAATGCGGAAGAGCGAATGCCAGAGACCTTGCAACAGACGGTGCTTATATAGAGACCAACAAAGAGAATGAAAGCAAATCTGGCTTCACGACCTTCACGAGAAATTTGTGATGTGACTTTCAGTATAAGCAATTATTGGGTTTTCTATAATACATGTCCTGTCTATGGAACGGATATTAATATCTTCAGCAACAATTAATGTTAATGCGCAATAAACAATAAACGCACTTACCCGGGACAAGGCGAGAGAGTAAATTACTTTTTTCTTTCAAATTATGCACTTGCCCGGAATGAGATGGGAGAGTGAATGTCTCCTTCTTGTAAAGCGTGCTTGCCCAGAATAATGCGAGGGAGTGAATGCCTCCTTCTTTTAAATCACGCATATGTCCGGAAAAAGGCGGGAGAATAAATGACACCTTCTTTTAAAGCACGTGCTTGCCTGGAATCATGCGAAAGAATGAATTTCTCCTTCTTTTAAAGCACGCATCAGTGGGAGAGTAAAAGACACCCTTTGAAGCACGTGCTTGCCCAAAATAAAGAGGCCTGCACAAACAGTGAACGCCTCCTCCTTTTAAAACACGCATTTGCCCGAACTAATGTGAAAAAGTAAATGACACCCTCTTTTAAAGCATCCGCTTCTCCGGAATAATGCTTCCTTCATTAAAATTAATGCTTCCTTCTTTAAAGGCACGCATCTGCCCGGAATAAAGTGGGGAGTAAATGACACTTTCTTTTAATGAACGCACTTGCCCGGAATAATGCGAAAGAGTGAATGCCTCCTTCTTTTAAAGCACGCATTTGCCCGGAATAAGGTGGAAGAGTAAATAACTTCTTTAAAGGAACGCATTTAACCGGGATGCGACGAAAAAGCAAATGTTTCCTTTTTTTTAAACAACGCGGTAGCCCGGAATAAGACGGGTGAGTAAATGACTCATACTTTAATTATTTTAAATATGTTATTTTTGACTGATTAGTTTCTATTTTCAATTATTGAAACGCAATCTAATAAAGTAATAAAGTGAGCAAGAAAGTGAGTACATGTTTTTTTTTTAATTTTTGACAAATTCGGGGTTATGGTCATTCGGGGTAATGATAATTCGGGGTAGTGACCATTCGGGGTAATGGGTTATTTGGGGCAATAGAGTTTCGGGGTACTGGCGTTCGGGTTAGTGACATTCGGGTTAGGGACATTCGGGGCAGTGTCATAGAATCCATATGTGATATGGGGAAAAATAAGTTTCATGAACGGAAGAAAAAGAAAGATTCAAAATGTACTCGTACGCGATGATCCGATGATGACCCAGATCTTCCTTGACAAATACTTTCCTCAAGAGGATTCTCTGAACCTTTATTATGCCGTCCTACGACATAATAACTTCCACATTCTGGAAATCATTCTTGACATCAAAAAAGGATTCTGCACCAGGACCTGATGGAATTACCTACAGCCTACTAAAAACACTGCAGACGTAGGAGACGTTTGGAATAACATGTGGAGAAGATGTTCGATAACTGAGGAATTGAGAAACATTAAAATTGTTGCCACCCCGAAGCCCGGTAAGTACCCCGAAACTGTAGAAGGGACCATGCCAATCTCCCTGGTCAACTGTGGACTCAAGGCACACAGCTGTATTGAAAAACTGAAACACCATTTAAAGGAGAAAAAAAAGTCTACCAGACTTGTCCTTCAGGTTTCGAAAACGTATATCCACAGTAAGCTGCTTAGAATGCGTGACGAATAGGATATTCCAGGTAAAACGCGCTAATAAAATCACAGCAGTTATATTCATCGACCTATCCAAAGCTTTCAATGCGGTCAAGATGGAAGTATTGGATGATCGCATTTCTACTTAACAGACCTGTTCAACTACGAATAGGATACGGCGATGTTTCACTAAAGGTAAGTAAGTAAGGTAAGACCCATAGTGTTATAACATATTATAACCGTACGATCCGGCCGCGCCTTCCGAAATGATTAGCGGATGGTTTAATCGCCACTCCTATTGGAGACCATCCACCTGTTTTAGGGTTGCCCGGCCTAAGACCTTTCAGGGAAAGGGTTATTATTTTCCAATAATGGAAGGAAAGCGCGAAGATCGACAGGCTATAGGGATTCCAAAGAAAATTACTTCCCATTCAAAACACGATCGATCGTTAATAAGAAACAAAGACAACCTAGTAGAAAGCAGAATATCCGCTTACAGTTGTTTTCATCATCGGTTGGCTATAAACTGCTCACCCCGACCAAAATCGGAAAGAATGGAGAGTGTCCGTTGGTTGGATTCAGGGCCAACCTCCCCAGTAAAAGAATCCCAAAGAAAAACTACTGAAAAACGATACCGAGTGACATGAAAACCTCCTCTACATTACCTCTTCTCGTTTCTGTGAACTAACCAAGTCGGATTGTCTGTGGTACCTTATAACATTTTATTCCAGCTCAAAACACAATGGTTAACCCGTTCAATTCATACACATCGATTTAGGGTTTTCGTAGGCCTACATTCTATAATTCAAAAACTCTCTCTTCTTCCTTCTTATCCTCTAACTCTATTCGCTTCTGTTCTATCGCAATCTAATAACCTCCTATCACGTGCTTTTGTGCGGTGTGGGCATTCACTTTCTGTGATCGGCTAACATAGAAAGAGCCTCTCACGGCCACGCATCACCAACCAAAATTGGGAGCAGGCAAATCCAAAAAATATTCTTCACCAAGCTTGGGAAATTTACTTTCGCATGCGTTTGTTCTACTCACGGACCATCACTTTTGTCGGCGTTGTGCTCCACGACGGGGACGCTGCTATCGGTCGCTTGCTGGACGATGCTGTTGACCGGTCGAAGAACGGTGCGGTGCCGCAGGCGGCCTGATGTGCGGACAACGCCTACGTACGTGCTCTACCTCTACGGACGGAGATGGCGACGCTTGCCATGTGCTTGCTAGACGGAGATGGCGACGCTTGCCATGTGCTTGCTTGACGGAGAGGGTGACGCTTACCCCCGGCTCATCTGAACGATGCCGGTCTCTTACACCGCGGTCGCGGTGCGCGCTCTGTTGCGGTTCCTCCTTCTACGCTACGATAGTCTTCATGCGCCGACGGCGCCTCGCCAACGAGATGTGGACTTTGCTTTGCTGCTGCTGCTGCGCTCTCGGTCGTCACCGACAGCGGGAAAACGGTTGCTGTTGCTGCTGACTTGCTTACTCTTTGCCTTCGCCCTGCCTGGGCGCGAAATTGACGGTCGCGGCCCCTTCCGGCAAAGTGGACCGCCGGGAAACTTTGAAGCTGCAAGGTGGGGTCAGGAGTAGTCGCTGGCTAAAACCTGTGAGGTGACGGGTCTCCGGCACACTTGCCACAACTCTGGGAAAGAAACGTGTTTCCCACGCTATTACCATCACACTAAGAAGCACATTATATAGCACGTGATTTACCTGTTTTACGCTCCACACTCGCACACTACCTACTGCTAGCACGTTTGATTGATCGCACGATAGTTCGATCGACTTACTTTTTAGCTATGAGAGAGAAGTTTTGACTTGAATTAGTAAGTTCAAGGGGCCTCCAAGTCACTATTGCTCTACCTTACAAATCACCTCACGACGCGAAACTAAATCGGACAACTCCTGCCTCTTCCACAATCCAGATCAAAGTGAACGAGTCACAGTCAAGAATCCTCAGATTAAACGTAAGATTGTCCTAATTCTTAGCCTTCGGTATTGACCTCACGAAGTCCCTAGATCTCATTTCCTCCTAACGATCGAAGTGCATGAAGCAATTAATCCATTCGGATCGCAGCCTACTTTGCCTGCCGATCTTTCCCGAAAATTATCAAAGAGGCTTTGTTGGGATTTTCCCCAGGTGGATGGTCACTACCCGACCCGTGACGTAATCACACGCGCTCGCCACATGGTAGGCACGTTGATCTAGAACGTTCTGCGCGTTCTGCGAGCGTGAGAGAATAAAAGAGCTTTTGAAACGCGGTGTACTGGAATGGAATTATTTCATAGCTTTATACTATTTACAGGAAAATATTAATTAAGGGGCCGTACACTAATTACGTAAGCACTTATGGGGGGAGGGGGGGTCGGCCATATTCTTACACTCCATATAAATAAAAATTGATTTGTATGGGAAAAATCTTACATGGGGAGAGGGGGGGTTGAAAAACCCAGAAAAATTGCTTACGTAATTAGTGTACGGCCCCTAAACTACTTTCTATAATTACATTAATTCAATTATACAAAATATTTACAAAACTGTAACGGACCGAATGGCCGTTACAATATATCAATCCACTCAGTTGGATGAACTGAGCCAATATCTGTCTGTCCGATTGTGTATGTGCATGAGTTCCCTACTATTAAAAATAATGGCTTTCTTTTTAAATCGTTCCAAATGTTATCAGTCGATGTACAATTTTGAACAATTTATTAGCAGTGTTTAGTAGTCGTAGATTTGTATATTTCCTAGCGCTAAATTCGGAACTTCAATTACACCCGAAAAGTACAAAACTTAGTTTAATGGAAATCATAAATAACAACTACAGCACAAAACACCAGGATAATATAAAATACATATATGTGCCTATAATCATCTGGTAACTCGGTTGAGAAAAAGACATACTTTCGATTTGATTGTTTGAATAGAATCTGAAAAATAACCATAAGCTCTCTTACTTCGAATAGTTAACAAAATAAAAACAATACACCAATAGTTAGGAAAAAGAAATTGCACTTTGCTCGTCTTGCCTTAGGTAAAAAAGCTAGTCACTTTCACTAGAATTGTATCTCTCCTTGCCTTATTTTGTACCCATTTACAATAGTTGCACCCGATCTATCGGGAAATTTGAGTAATTAATTTTGCTGTACCTTTGTCTTCCAACTTGTTCCACACCTGCCTATTGGAATGTAAATCGTCGTCATTCTGTTCCACAGAAATAAAAATACATTTTAAAATTATAACTCTAATATGTACACCACGTTCTATAGTGCAAAAATAAAGTCCCATGCTGTGCCAACGTGAATATCCAAGACACAGCCTCAGTGAACCATTCTGACCGGTCACACTTCATTTCCTTCGTTGCAACCAGGAGCTCATGCGGCTCACGACCAGTGGCCACAGGATGATAAAGGCCAGCAACCGCGGGGAGATGTCCTCGAATGGCCACCACGGTGGGAATGTTTTGGCCGTCAAACGTTGCGATATCTGCTGCTGCTGATGAGCGTTGCGCAAACCAGCGACGGATTGTTCTACCACGGAGATCCGATTGTTTACCTGCTGTACACTCGCGTTCAACCGTTCGATGGCTCGCGCCAGCTGAGCGGTCACTTCCGCATTAACGCCGTTCATTGAATTGGAAGTACCAGCGCTGTGGTACAGATCTCGGTCGCCCTGTGACATTCGACTGCGGGACATGTGCGCGGAAGCAGTTTCGATCGGCCGGAACACGGATTCGGTTTCGGAGTCGTCCACCGTATCGATGTACTCGTCATCGCTCAGGTCGGACTGAGCGCCGTTCTGGTAGTGGTAGCTGTTGTAACCGTTGGTGAGCGGTGCCGGTTTCACCACGGTACCATTGGTATGTAGATAACCATTGGCAGTGATTTGTGCTGTTGTCGGTATCGGTGACAGAGAGGCTGGCGATCGAGCTGGACTGGTGTCGCGGGATGCCAACGGCGAATTCGGTCGGGATCGTACCTTCTGGATGGCTTCCGGTGCTACCATCTCCAGGTCGCTGATGTTGACGCCGCTGTCTTGGTCGACCGTGCTGTACTCCATGAAGTTGGCCACGTTCTCCGTATAGGACATTGTTTCAACGATCTGTCGGGAAAGAGAAAAGGAAAATTTTATTTAGATTTCGTGCGAATAATTGAGGGATATTTGGGTAGGGTTTGATAGTGAGTTCTGCTAAACTTGCATTTTTTTTTCTTGAGCAAGGGTAAACGGAAATCTGCAAACAGACACCTGAGAAGGTTAACTCAGGTAGTATGGGGATGGAATCACCCGACCCACTAAAACCAAAACCCTTTCGCCAGTCCGTATCCCCCGGCCCGCAATTAAGCAATACATCAGGGGAGGACTATTGAGAATGCTCACGCCTATGCTAACGCACTCGACGTTATAACGCAACATCGATTTCAGGGGTGGTAACCTCACCACCCGTCGATTACAAGCTATGATAGTAACCTATCGGTCTGTATCATAAACTCGCGTAGGAGACGAACACCCCGACAACAAACGCCACGCGTGAACCGCAATGACCTCTTTATCTACATACGGAGGTCCCCGCTGCCAACCCACGACGTTTTTGTTGTCGGTGTGAGCATGGTGTTCACTGCATCACAGTAGTCTCTACTGCAGCTGCTGGTTTTGTTCAAGACGCCACCAGGTTTCGACATAATCTGTTGATACGCTGTGTTCACCGCATTCCATATAACCTCTTCCCGACACATCCTCTCAACGAGGTTGTCCGGGGTTGTATCCATGCCGCTGACAAGTAGTTAGGAATACAATCCGGTCCTGGTGCCTTATTTAGCTTAAGTTTTCTTGCAACGGCGATAAGCTCATCGTTAGTCACTAGCGGTACCACGTTCACTGACTCATACGGTGTGGCGGGCCAGTCCGATGAGTCATGCTTCGGGAACAAACTTCAACGATCCTGGCTAACATCTCCGGGGATTTCTCAGGAGGGGTCCTGTTAGTCCTAGTCCTAGCCATCACTATCCTTTATGCATCCCCCCATGGAATATTATTGGCCTAGGATGGCCAGCTCTTTAAAGCAGGTTCTCTTACTACATTTGATTTCGCAGTTCAGAGCTCTGCTCGCTGTTTGGAACACCCGGCGTCTTTCTAGCCTGTCCGCTTTGGTTCTAGCACGGAGCAACCTTCTTCTAGCTCTAAGACAGGTTCTGCGAAGATCAGCTATCGTGCTCGTCCACCGGTTTGCGGTTGTCGGTTGGCATAGTCCTCCTGGGCATTATCACGGCACATGCTCGATAACTCATCACACTAAGGCCTAGAGTCCGATTTTCCCACCGTAGTGATTCTTCCAGCAGTACTGGGTCGAACTGTACATCATCCTAGATCAGCTTTACTGACTAAAACTCCTTTCGGGGTACCTCCCGCAAGTCCTGATGGTCACTATCCCGGACTTATCCGCAACCAACTGCTATGTTTAGCGTGGATGCGGTACGGGTCGGACAGCAAGATAACATTAGTATTATTCTCGTGTACCGGCTGTTGTAGCAGCGCTTGCGCTGCCTCGAAGTGGTTGAGATTTAGCTGAGCAATTTAAATGACCGAGCCCGTCTGGAGACCGGACAGGCCTGCCCACCGGATGGGTATTTGTTGGCTGTGCCAGGACAACAGATCAAACACCTCAGTACGGCCTGGCAGGTGTAAGCCTTGTGACCTTCAACTCCACACCTCCTGCAAAGCCGATTCCGATCAGGATTTTTGCAGTCATATGACTTCCGTAATCGAAGCACTTGAAGCAGGCCTGAGGTTGTTGGTTTGGGCTCACCGAGCATAACGACCAACCCACCTTCAACTTGGCTGTATGGAGACTGTGAACGGTGACTACCAGCACAACTAACGGCGACCTCTTGATCGAGAACATTGATCTGACATCAGCGATGATATGAAGAGAGAAAGGAAGAGTTTGTGCATTTTATGTTTCATTCGAAAACGAGTACGCGACGCGATTGTACACGCGGGTTTTTTCACTAAGAAATAAATTTGAATTCGGTTATAATTTCAAGTGTTTTGACTTTTATCCGATACATATTGGTCCTTCGACATCGAATTTACGTGTTACGGATTACGGTTTCGCGTTAATCGAGAACAAAACAAAAATGCAGATTTTCGCCGGTGATCATCGAATTGCTGAAAATGTGGACGCTGCTCAGCCGATTGAGCTTCGCCTTTTGCACAAGATTCTATACGGCTCCGAAACCACGCTTAATTGGATCAGGAGAAAAGTGCAAAAATTCGAAGGGTTTGATTTCGGATTGCACTCTCCTCAGTTTGAGGTTAGGTTGAGCCTAATAGAGAATGCAGAATTGGAGAACGTGAGAAAAACCTGTGAGCTGCTAGAAATTCCAATTGGAAACGACGTTTCTACAAGACAACTCGCAATTGCGATAATGATGCAGATTTTCCGTCTAGCTGATCCATCTCCGGCAGAGGCGACTAATAAAGGGTATTTTGCTCCAGTTTCCCAGTCCCTATTGAACCAGTCAATGGAGTATGGATTCACGGAAAAAAGTCGGAATAGTAATCCTTTTCGCAGAGAGCCGTCCATTGCAGATAGCAAAACGTCAAGCAAAACAGTACAAGTTACAGTCATGCGTGCAAAATTGAATGCTGAGAAACAGCTAGCTGAATTAGAGGAAAAACAAGCCCGTGAGAAGAGAATGCGGGCCGAAAAAGTGCTCAATGCGGAAATGGAACTTCAAATTGCCGAAGCAGCGTTGGCAGAAGAGCTAGCGCAAGGAACGCGAGATGCTCCTCGTGATGTCCAATGGTTCCAAAATTTGCAGGAAGTAGATCCAGTGGACAGAGTGCAACAATGGATTTCTAATCTACAAACAATTGAAAGTTCAAAGACAGAATGCGCAGATCCTGTTATTGTAACCAAACGGCAATGTAAAGCTGAACCTAGTGGAGGTCACACAAGTCACGATGAAGAACGCACTCAAAAAACTTGCAGTATAAATTCAGAAATGGTACAGCTTACGAAATCGATGCAGAGGATGTTAGTGAGAAGCACTGGTGGAGAATATCTTCCGAACTTTGATGGTAACGTAAAGGAATGGCAGCTATTCATAAATCAATACCGTCTCTCCACTGCAGCTGGTGAATACAGTGAAATGGAAAATGTTGTACGATTGAATAAATGCTTGACTGGAAAGGCGAGAGAGGCTGTGCAACATATGTTAATGGCATCAACGGATGCTGAAAAGATTGTGAAGGCACTAGAATTACGTTTTGGAAGACCCGAGTTACTGCTAAGGACGTTAATTCAGGAAATAAGAACGCTTCCTGTCGTCACCAACTGGGAATCCTTCATCGACTTTGATGTTATTGTGCGCAATCTGACTGCTGGTGTCAAAGGGTTGAAACAGCACATCTATAATCCCGAACTGCTTTGCTTGTTACTACAAAAGCTTCCACAGTATCAGACGATGATGTGGGGTCAGTACATCACCGAGCGCAACATCTTGGAACCAACAGTGATCGATTTTGCAACATGGGTAGAACAAATGGCAAAGTATGCAACAAGTATCAACTACACATTAGCGGCGGGAGGAATGTTTGAAGAGTCAGCTCTAACAAGCATCAAGCAACCAGTCAGTAATCAACAGGATGGCCGACAAGTGGACAACAAAAAGTGCCCAGTTTGTCAACGAGGCAGTCATGATATTACGTTGTGTGATATCTTCAAAAATGCGGATCCCAAACGCAGGTATCAACTAGCAATTGAAAATAAGCTATGCTTCTGCTGCTTGCGTTCGCACGGTGGACGATGTGAGAGAAGACAGCAATGTCCTGTGGAAAATTGCAATCGTTATCATCACGGTTTACTGCATAAAGGAGAGAAATCGAATGCTCCTGTTCATGCCGCTCCGAACAGAACTGGCGTGAATGCTGTGTCTTCAGAACGACCAAAAACGTACCATGCTCTCTTGAGGATTATTCCCGTTCGAATCCAAGGTTGTAAAGGGTCTACCATTATTCCTGCTTTATTGGACGAAGGCTCCAGTCTAACACTCATCGATGCTGCACTTGCTGAATATGTTGGGATCACCGGTTACAAGAATCCACTGTGCTGTACTCTGATGGGTGGTTCGAAGAGATCCGATGACGACTCAGAAGTTGTAGCCGTGGAAGTCGGGCCAAGCGAATGTGATAAACCCCTTTCCTTGCTGAAAGGAATCCGCACGGTGAAAAATTTGAATTTGAGTGGACAACGAGTTGACGTGAACGAAATGGTCTTAAAATATCCATACGTGCAAACAGCTAATCTGGATTGCTTGGATGGACGATCTTCTTTGCTTTTGATAGGACAACTGCAAATAAAAATTATACAGGCAACTGAAGTATATCAACCAGAACAGAATGCCCCGGCAATATCCAAATGTATGCTGGGTTGGGCTGTACACGGGCCATACAACGTTGAGCATTGTGAGTCACAAGGTGTCAATGTTTGTTGCGACGATGATAATCTACAGGACCTTGTAGCTTCGTATATTCTACTGGAAAATATGGGAGTCGTTCAAAGCAAGGTTGACCGTCAGCGCTCCGAAGAAGATCGGCGAGCATTGAACATCATTGAAAAAACAGCGAAATTAGAAAACGGTAATTTTGTTGTCAACCTTCCGTACAAAATTACCACGCCGTTTCCGGAAAGCCGCAAATTGGCATTGGCAAGGCTGAAATGTACTGAACGTAAAATTGAAAAGCTTGGAATATGGGAAAAATATGCAGAGAAGATACATGAATACATTGCTAAGGGTTACGCTGTTCCTGTTACCGATGACGAGCTGAAAATGAAGAGGAGCAACTTGTGGTATCTTCCACATTTTCCTGTCGTGAATCGGATGAAACCAGGAAAAGTGCGCGTTGTGTTTGATGCGGCGGCAAGATCCAATGGAATGTGTCTAAATGATGCACTTCTATCTGGTCCTGATCTCCTGAAGCGGCTATATGGTGTTTTGTTGCGGTTCCGGACAGGAAAAATCGGATTTGTAGCAGATATCGCCGAAATGTTCCATCGCATCAAAATAGCAGAAGCAGATTCATGGTCTCAGTGTTTTTTGTACCGAGAAACCCCTGCTGATAAGCCGAAGACCTACAGAATGAGAGCAATGATATTTGGTGCAAACTCATCTCCCTTTATCGCCCAATACATAAAAAATCTGAACGCCGAGCGGCATGCTGAAAGTTATTCAGAAGCCTGTGAATTGATAATAAACGGCACTATGTTGATGATTGTTTGGGGAGTGAAGACCATGAATACCGTGCCGCAGAGCTGATTCAGGATGTTATCCAGGTACATAGCGCAGGAGGGTGCCACATCCGCAATTTCAGATGCAGCTCACGAGATGTGATGGCAACTATACCAGTAGAGTTACGTGCGAGTGTTTCTGCTTCCGAAATTGGTGACTGTCAGCAACGGGTTCTTGGCCTACTATGGGACAGTGAAAAAGACTGTTTTCTGTTTTCTCCCACGCTGAATCGAATCAATTCCGAACTTCTCAACGGAAAAGTGGTACCGACCAAAAGAGAAATGTTATCAGTGGTAATGTCCGTATATGATCCGTTAGGATTTATCACACCTCTTACCGTGCGAGGCCGTATATTGATGCAACAAGTCTGGCGTAGTGGAATTGGCTGGGACGATCAACTGGACGAAGAAGCGAGACAAAAGTGGAGAACATGGTTGAAGGATTTGCAAGTTGTTGTAGCTGTTCAGATTCCCCGATGCTACAGCAGAAACATCGAGGAAGGCGACGAAATTCAATTACACGTATTTTGTGATGCAAGTTCGAAAGCCTTCGCTGCTGTCGCCTACATGCGGATTGTGAAGACCAGCATTTCTCAGGCTCATGTTGCATTTGTCTCATCGCGAGCTAGAGTAGCCCCAGTGCGCTCAATGACGATCCCGAAATAGGAGCTCCAAGCTGCATTGTTGGGGTATCGTCTCTCGTTGCTAATAAAAGAGGAAATGGGAAGCAAAATAGGAAAAATTTACTACTGGACGGATTCGAAAACGGTAGTATGTTGGTTAAACACCAGGAAAGCGCTGAAAACGTTCGTCGCAAATAAAGTTGGAGAAATTTTGGAACAATCGACATCGGCTGACTGGAGATGGTTATCAACTACGGACAATGTGGCAGATGAAGCGACAAGAGATACTAGTTCATTGAACCTTAAGCCGGAAGGAAGGTGGTTTCGAGGGCCTGAGTTTTTGCAGCAAAATGAACGAGAATGGCCTGTTGATTCGAATCCCATAGAAACGCTTGAAGCACATGAGGAGTTTTCTGGAGAAATAAATGCAGTAAATGTTGTAATAGTATAACCACAGCTACCTGACGCAGAGAGGTTCAGTAAATGGAGAAGATTAATTCGCACAACAGCATATTTCTACAAAATCGTCGAAGTTTGGAGAAAAAGAGGCACGTTATCAATTACACCAGAGGACGAGCAAGGAGCAATCAAGCAATGGATAAAATTTGTGCAAAACGAACAATTTCCGGAGGAGCTACAGGCTTTACGAGACAATAAGACATTGAAACAATCGAGTAAAATGAATAAGTTATCACCGTTTCTGGACGCTGATGGAATTATACGAGCTGGTGGAAGATTGGAAAACGCAAAAGTTGAGGTAGCTGTTCGCAATCCCATAATACTAGCTGGAAGTGGTCGCTACGTAAAGCTGTTAGTGCTACATTACCACTGCCAAGGAAACCACCACGGTAGAGAGACAGTGCTGAATGAGTTGAGGCAGACTTATTGGGTCATTGGCATCAGAAGTCTACTCCGAAGTGTGATTCATAACTGCCATCGTTGTCGAGTAAAGAAACCTCAAGTTTTGCAGCCTGTGATGGGACAACTTCCTAATTGTCGACTTCAAATGTATTGTCAACCATTCACGCATTGTGGAATGGACTTTTTTGGTCCCTTCGAGGTCACTGTTGGACGTCATAGAGAGAAGAGGTACGGAGTCATATTTACCTGTATGACGACTCGGGCAATACACGTTGAGTTGGCCCACTCGTTAACCACAGACTCGTGTATCCTGGCACTTCGCCGTATGATAGGAAGACGACGCAAACCTGAGGAAATCTATTCTGATAATGGAACCAACCTGAAAGGAGCTGATCGAGAGTTGAGAGAAGCTTTAGAACATTTGAGTTTTTCGGATGTTGAAGATGTAGTACTGCTCCGTGGAATCAAATGGACGTTTAACCCTCCAGCAGCGAGCCACATGGGAGGCTCATGGGAGCGGCTAATCAGAAGTATCCGAACCGCTTTGAGGGAGACCCTCAAGGAACGAGCACCGAAGCAAGAAGTATTACATACAGTATTGATAGAAGCTGAACATCTTATTAATAGCAGACCGCTGACGTATGTTTCGGTTGATGTTGAAGACCCAGAAGCCTTAACCCCAAATCATTTTTTGATCGGGACTACCAGCAACGTACAATCACCAGGAGTTTTTGATCAGTATGACCTCAACTGGGGAAAGCAATGGCGTAGAGCGCAAGCTCTTATAGAACTCTTTTGGAAGAGGTGGCTTAAGGAATATTTGCCAAGCTTAATACCAAAGCAAAAATGGACGGATGAAAGTCCTGAATTGGGCATGGGTGATATCGTATATGTAGTCGACATGCTGAATGAACGAGGAAACTGGCCTATGGGAATTATTCAGCGGTGTTATCCTGGACAAGACGGTGTAGTAAGAGTGGTGGATGTAAAGACATCTTCGGGAGTCTATCGACGACCAACTGTTAAGCTGAGGAAAATTATGATGGAAGGCAATTACTGTGATGACAAACCAGTGTCACACCGGAGGGGACTATGTATGGAGACTGTGAACGGTGACTACCAGCACAACTAACGACGACCTCTTGATCGAGAACATTGATCTGACATCAGCGATGATATGAAGAGAGAAAGGAAGAGTTTGTGCATTTTATGTTTCATTCGAAAACGAGTACGCGACGCGATTGTACACGCGGGTTTTTTCACTAAGAAATAAATTTGAATTCGGTTATAATTTCAAGTGTTTTGACTTTTATCCGATACATTGGCCTTATCCAGTACCTTCTTGGCGTCAGCCACAGGTACCTGGAATGAGGCAACCTGCGTTCCAGCATAACCTTTCCGCAACCGAATCGCGGTATTCTGGATTTCAACGCCACACTGATCTCTCAGTGCAGCTACCAGCTCACCGGCTTCGGTAATTTCGTCCAGGCCTCGGCATTGAATTACCTCTACTGGGCACAGGGCTCTCACCCGAATCGCATCACCCAGCACCTCTTCTGACAACTTTTTATACGCGGAACTCTTCTGCGCAGCATCCCGCTTCAGGACGAGGATCATTTCGCCCTTCTGCGTTCTGCGGATGCAGTTGACATCAGTCCCTAAGCCAGTGAGCTTTTTATCGCCCCTCAAAGCCTTCAGAACATCAGCATAGCTCTTGCCATCAGCCTTGACGATAATTGCTTCGCCTTTGTTCTTCCTGCCATGACCATGGGAAAGTGTGCCCTTTCCTCTACGGGCACTCCCCTTCTTGGCCAATGGCGCCTTCGCCTTCTCTACCGCTTTTCGCTCCTTCTTCGCCTTTTTGGGATTCACAACTTCTCTCCATGGCAGGCCTTCCTCCCGGCTAACTTCGGTAGTCCTTGTAGAAGGAGGAACTGGTTTCCGTCGTTCCTTAGAGCCGGAAACCTGCTCAACCTTCTCCCGACGGATCTTAGTAGCCTTCATCTCGTGCAATACCGGCTTGGCGCTAGCTCCCTTCAGGTCGGTTGCCATACTGAACTTATAAGCTTTGGAGTTGCTCAAGTAACAGCCATGCGTCTGCGGAGTTCTGCAGTCTGGCTTTCTGCCAGCTGCTTTTCTTCCGTAAAGAATCAAATCTTCGACTCAGCTTCCTTCCAGGCCTCCACCCTATGGCTCACTGCCAACTCCCTCTCCTCGGTAAGTTGGCGGATCTTTCGTTTCGCTTCCTTACTTGCCTGCAGCAAGGACTTCCACACCTGCTTTGCCTCTACAACCATGTTGCAGAGGGTCAGCACGGACTTCTAAAGGTCCTTGCTGAACTTCCCGCCGTTGTCCAGAAAGGACATGATTACGTCCGTTTACATCTGTAATCACCTCTATTTTCTGGCCTCCACTCTCCTTGTGACCGGTCATCACTTCCGTGATGACTCTGGTCAGGGTAGCTCCGTCCTTCTTGATATCGATGGGCGGCTCCTCAGACCACGCTCTTCTGTATCGCCTGCACCTGGCGATCGGTGGGGCGACCTGTTAAGGCCACTTAATGCTTCTCCCTCTCCATTCAAATTTGTTTTTTTTTATTTGGTCGACATTTTGGTCCCACGAGTGGCGCGAGAAAATAGGTCCGCCACGTCAGACTCACAGACTCCGTTAGCGGCCTGCTATTTATTTCACCCCTCAGACCATGCATCCCCTTGGCACGGGTCGCTTGATATCGTAGGATTAGGGATTAGGGGACGTCGTATTCTTAGCTGCACTGAAGTGCTCCTGGTAATATGACCAGAGTGTATGTAATTAAGAGTGGCGACATGTGCCGCATTTGACAGATCTCCTGCTCGTTTGAAACACGATTTTGTATGGAAATGACAGATGAATTTTGTTCCAATTCTGACAGTGTCGCCACTCTTAATTACATACACTCTGCTCTCCCCATTTTGACCCCTGAATTCGGCACTGGTAACAATTTCAGAAGGTCAATGTCAATTGAATACGCAATTTTTAAAACTCCTGATTTCTTATTTTTGAACAGCCATATGCCCATCTCCTCATGCATATTTCATTGTAATTGATTTTTTAGCCCATGCTCTACCCTGAATTCAATCAATCCTGACTTACTCAAATGGTGCACCATGAAACCATCGGAATCGACCAGAAATCTTTACAAATATATTTTTCAGATGGTTTGATGGCTGTTTTGGTAAATATCGGGCTTGAACACGTCCAGAACATTGAGGTGGTGTTCGAATTATAGGAAAAACGCCCCCGCATACACTTATTTTTTATATGCTGACCAGATCATTTCGGTGAAAAAATGGTACAAATTAACTTGCAAAACGGGACATGTCAAAAAACCTTTTAACGAAATTCAAGAGCTGTGGAAATTTCAAAATGTATGGGCTTAATTTTTATTTGCCTTTATTTTATTTAAATATTTCACTCTTCAAAGGGCGCGGGAAAACACAGAGGAACATTAAATTACGCACTTTTCAAATTTGTTTTAAAATTATGGGATTTTGAAATTATTTATTAATCTACCGCCAACGGGGGTGACAATGAGTCTGGGGGGTGAGAATGGGTCATCGCTCTCACCGGCACCCTGGAGGTCAGATAGCAAAATCGTATTTTAGCCTTCTTGCCTTCACATACATTCAATCTGATCTACAAACATTCTGAGTAGTTGAAACAGTGACCCATTCTCACCCCCATTTAACCCATTGTTACCCCCGACGATGGTACTCTTAAACAAGCATTTTATTACTGACCAGTATCAAACACTTTTCCAATTCTAAATAATTGAAAATAAAAAACTCAAAGGTGCAGCCCAATCGGGTTGTACGCAAAGGTGACGTAGGACTACGTAGCAATTTATTAGCATTGTGCAAACTGCTCGGAGGTCAATCGAATCAAGAAACTGAAAGTAGCTCCCAGTTGGATGAACCAGCCGTGGAAAAGGAACGACTCATCGGCCGCATCGCCACTGAAGCCATTCGTCTATCTTTTAGTGGATATCATCAGAATCCTAGAAGACATTATGCTCAAAAATGTCCGGAATAAAGGAAAAATAAGCAGATTCGGAGGTGGCGCGAAACTAAACACAAATATATTTATTTGCAACGTTCGGCTTCCGCCTGCGATGGAAGCGTACATGCATCGTTTTCTATAGCGCTGGTGGCAACGTGAGAAGGACTTCACGAATAAATTACAAACAGTCCTTTTCAGGACTTAAACTATTTATCCAAGAAGAGGTTTTGACCGTTAGGAAAATTGTTTATCCAGACAAACAGACTGTTCGGCTGTTTAAACGACAATGACGATTTTGGAAAGATTTATTGTTTTTAATAATGCACCATTTGAAAAACTAAGGCAGCTAAACGACATTTTCCCTAAGGTGGCGTCTTCATCGATTTGGCCGTCGTCGACGGAAAGTGAAATTTTGTGGCAAGATTCTTTGGTTTTGTTTCGTTAGTAATTAGAAATGATATCGTTTTTTTCCGGGTTACCATCGTTTGGCGACGACAGAAAGTTGCCCTTTGGTAGCACAACCACCAGCGCGCGTCGGAGGGAGATGATGCAATGAGTTTGTTCAAATGGATGGCGTCAGTAGCAGTCAAATGGAATTTCCTCACAAGATTTTGATTATGTTTTGTTGTAGTTGAGGATTGAAAAGCTCCATTATTGTTCATCAAAGTCCAAAATTAATAGTTTGGCGTTGACAGAAAGTTACGCTTCTATAGCAGAATCATAAGCGCGCGTCGGTGAGTGACAACGCAACAAATTTGTTCGAATGAATGGAATCGCTCACAGCAACCGAACTATCACGCCAAACGCCGGTTCCACGGAAACAGTCCATTTTGCAATCAACCCTTTCTGTTCAGAAGATGCTGGTCCTGAAAAGGACCAATTTTGTGTCCCCAATGCACCTTTCCAATAACTAACTGCAACCAAATGCTTGTCGAAACGTTAGGGTTAGAATTCTACTTCGTGCTGTTATTGCTCGACAACCACCCGATGAGTTTTCGCCAAGACGCCACCATTAGGAATAAATTTTCAGCATTGCCACTGCATCGCACGGGATCGAAACAGCCGTCATTTTTGTAATCAACCCTTTCTTCACATAAAATGCTGGTTTGTTGAGGTTGAATGACGACCACTAACGCAGACTTCCACCACCAATTCAATGATTTTCCTTTGAAAATGCTACCAGAGCGCCTTCGTTCTGCTGTGTTCACTCCGCTGCGTCGGCTCTGCGTAAAATCTTATCTAACCGCTCTCTGCGAAATCCCGATCAAAATGGCTCGCGTGCGCCGAAGAGCAGCTTTCTTGTATTCAATAAATTAAACCCGTTAGCTCCGGCCCTTTGTGGTCTGATATAGGTGTAAATATAATGTGCACTCATAACGATTAATGAAGGGATGGGGCTAATGGAATTACTTCATTAGATATAAGAAAGCTGCTTTTCGGCGCGCGCGAGCCATTTCGATCGGGTTTCCACAGACAACGGACCGTTCGGAGAATGATAAATTCTAAGAATTCAATGAAACTTTCTCGCAAGATTCTGAATTTGGTTATGAGATGTTGTTTATCTAAGATGCGTATTGTTGCGAGGAATGACAACAGAAATTTGACTCAAGACGAAGTTTCTTCATATTACAAAACATTATCTTTCGGCATCTGTCTGTCCGAGTGACGTTCACCGATGGGTGGTTGCTGTAGATAGTTTCCACTGAGGTGGCGTCTTCATTGATTTTATACAAAAGAAGGTTGATCCGACTATCCGAAATAAACTTTCTTCAAAGTACAAAACTCAATCGTAAATAGCGAATTTGATAGCGCGTCGGAGGGAGATGATGTAGTGAATTTTAATGGATGGATTTAATGGATCACTAACAGCGATCAAACTACCACGCCAATCCCGATGCCACTGAAACAGTCCATTTTCGCAATTAACTCTTTCTTTTCATAAAATGTTGGTCCTGAGAAGAGCCAATTTTCTTTTTCTAATGTTCCTTTCCAACTAACTGACACCACAATTTGTAATAAATTTTCAGCATCGGCACTGGCGGTGCGGGATTGCAACAGTGCTATTTTAATGGTCAACCTTTTCTTCATATGAAATTCTGGTTCGTTGAGGAATCTGGAGAATGATCTGGAGCAACACATCGAGCACCACCACCAATGCGATGGATTTTCTTTGAAAAGCTTATTAGCGCCTCCGTGATGCTGTGTCCGCTCCGCTACGATCGCTTTGATGTGTCTGCTATGCGTAAAATCTTGTTCAAACTGAGGATTAGATCCAAACCCGCAAGTGATTGATTTTTGATGTCTGTGCTAGTGATGCATGTACGTGATTGGTTAGTTTACCTATTTGTAAACTTTTCATCAATTATCGATAATAAATAATTAAAAATCAGTATTTTCAAATAAATACAAAGAAGCGTTGACTCATCCTTGATCGAAAGTGTACCCCAATATAGAAAATACAGACGTAGTACTACGTCAAAAAAAATCTCGGAGTATTTTGCAAAGCCGATAAGAAAAAATAATATTACGAAACAAAATGTCAAAAGACAAATGCGAAAAGAGCAGTAGGGTGGGATTATTGATTTCCCGTGCTAAAACCCTTTTTCATGAATATAAGTGAGAGAAAATCTACGTATAAGAATAACAAAAATCTCAACAAGCAAAGAATAATAATGATAAAATGTAATTTAAATTATTTCCATGATAAATGCTAAATCTTATCAATTCACGGTTCTTTTTGATCGAAATTGATTAAAATGACGCTAAGAGTAGCCTCACACCTCGGGAATCTTGTCCATTAATTTTGTTTCCATGAGGCAGGACTCGTGCAAATTTGTCGCGAAAAGTAAAACAAATCCTGGCTAAATTATAGGCTGATTTACAGCTCGGACTCTCGGAGATTTCCGCCGGATTGTATTTTGAATCGGGCCGAAATTCTAATTTTCTACAACGGAATCCAATAAATCCCGCTCACACATATGGGAGCGAAATTTGCAGACAAGTTCCTGATCTGTAAACTAGCCTTAAATTCCTCGGATTGAAACTTCCTTAAACTCGATTTTGTTCAGCTGATTTATAAATTATTTTTTAATGTCGTCGTTTTTTTTACAGTGGATGATTTCGAATTATTCAGAATTATTCAGAAAGACTTTCTCATTGAAATTAATGTTTCGAACAGAATCAATCGATTGAAAAATATTTGGTAAAGCAGATTTAAAAAGATGGAATTACCTACTTCGCAAGAAGAAAAAAATAAAAATAACTAAATCTGGCAATTAGAATGTCTGTCGCTGCGCTGCATTTTATTGATGTTGAGGCGTGACCGGATTTTCAGGATATATAGTAGACGTTCGATAACTGCAAGTCATTTAACTGCAATGCTTTTTAACTGCAATTCGATAGTTGCAACAGTTTTGCAGTTATCGGCCCGCTAAACTTCAAACTGATGTCAGACTCAATGATAGCTGCATTGCGCTGCACATTTAGATGCACTTTTATTGCATCTGACGTCGATTGACAACCGTTTGACGTCTAGAATGCGTTGCAGTTATTGAACGGCATTCGTTAACTGAAAAGTAAACATTTTGCAGTTATCGAACGGCTACTGTACTTGCCTACCAAGTTACCAGTTCCATTCAATCCACAGATAAAATTGGTAAAATTTTAATGCCTTCGTTGTCATTACTATTAAAAGCCTTAAGAAAAATCAATTCATACAAAATACATAACGGCATAAATAACATTATTTAAAAGCAACACTAATAACAAAACATCTACCACTTTGTTATGGGTTCCGTTCACTTTCTTTGTATTTGATTTTAAATAAAAATCCTAAAATATTGAATTTGTTTGAATAATATTTTGGAGCTCTTTGGAAGAATCAATGAAAAAACGGAACAAATTGAGGATTTTTTAGATTACGACGGGACAGTACAATAAGGTCTAAAAACGGGACTGTCCCGTTAAATACGGTACGTATGGTCAGCCTAATTTTTTAGCAATAACTCGGATCTGACCAGGAATTTTGGTCTGGAAATGTATCAGGTCATAAACATTAGACCTCTTCATGTTTTCAAAAATAATCAAAAATTCAACCGGCCAGCCCAGAATCACAATTCTTATGCTAAAATAAGCCTCCTGTCGAATTTTCAGCTCAGCCTCAGTCGATTTAGTATTTTTGGACTATTTTCAATTTAAAAAAAAATCTAACTAGAGATATAAACGTGTATTCTACGAGTCTTGTGAACATTGCGATTCGTTTTGTTCACGTTTTGATCATGTTAAAGTGATTTTGTGCATAAAAACACTGTTTCCCCTAAAAATCGTTGTTCTACAAAAATCTTGAATTTATGACAAATCATTACTAGTTTATTATATTATTATTCCTCTTTATTTCCTGGACATTTGAGTAACATAATTGCAAATGTGCGATTTACGGTTATTTAAAAAAAAATCAGAAGCTAAACATTTGTCATAAATTTGCACGTTAGGATTTTTTCAAACATTATCTAGTTATCGCCCAATCAGTTTGCTTTCTTCAATAAGCAAACTGTTTGAAAAGATTATTTTGAATAGAATGATGGTTCATATTAATGACGATTCTATTTTTGCCGATGAGCAATTTGGTTTGCGCCATGGGCATTCAACCGCTCATCAGTTATTAAGAGTTACGAATTCAATTCGACTAACAAATCTGAAGGATATTCAACTGGAGTTGCTTTTCATGATATAGAGAAAGCATTTGACAGTGTTTGGCATGAAGCTTTGATTATAAAATTGATGAATTTAAATTTTCCTTTGTACATTATTAAACTGATCCAAAATTATTTATCAGTTCGCTCACTGCAGGTAAACTATCAGAATTCTAAATCTGATAGATTACCTGTAAGAACTAGTGTTCCCCAAGGCAGCATACTGGGGCCCATATTGTATAACATATTTACTTCAGACTTACCTGATTTACCACCAGGGTGTCAAAAATCTTTGTATGCAGATGACACGGGCCTCTCAGCCAAAGGGCGAAGCCTTCGTGTCATTTGTATTTAGTAGATTGCAAAAAAGTTTGGAATTTTTTTTTTTTTTTTCGAGAGTTGACCGAGAGTTGTAGTCTTAATAGACTGGTATCTCGGCTGGGCTCTCCATGTGATACACAATACTAGCAGACGATTCAAGCTATGTTGCTCACTAGGTCACTGCGGTCTGGGTTCGTATTGTGATCATACCGATACATTTCCCTTCCCGCAGTCTGTCAGTTTAAAAAACAAATAATAATAATAATGAAAGCTCATCACGCGCATGAATGTTTTCCGAATAATTAACATGTAAAGTTGATTTAATGTTTTCTTGGAGCCGACATTCAATACCGAATAGTAGTCTATGTTGACAACGGGTGGTGGTACTGATGCCATCTCCAAGTAAAGGCCGTTCTACAGCGATTAACGCAACGGCGCATCTTGACAGTAATTCTGTATTTTCTGTCAAAACGCGTCACCGCAGCCGAGCCATAACACTTTGATGTAATGTGATGGGATCATACTAGTGGATGTTTCAACATGGAATAATTTAAATGGTATCGTAAATATACAATAAATTAATTTAAGTACTATTGCAATAAATTGACATATTAATCTGAGAGCTTCCATTATTTTGGCGGTTGATCAAGATTATGGCGTCATATCCTTTACAGTACTGTCTGATATCATAAATTTAAGTAGTCAAATGATCATGTTCTATTCCGCTCTTCAAAATTCAAGTCTTTAAAGTCTGGTCCATTGTCCAAGATTCAGTTATCAATGGTATGGTAATGCTTCATTGCGTCTATTTCCTAGCTAAATGAATGAATTTTACGATTATGAAGCATTGATTTATATGAATAACATCATTAAAAATATGTACTACTCGTTGGATCTTTTGGTCACATAAAATACAATTATGTTGATGTGTATATGGTATAGGTATACACGATACACCTCGTTAAATTTGAATTGCTGACTATATTTCAAATAAACACCTTTCATGAAAAATTATTTTGAAACTAAAATATCGTATTACAATTTGATGAATATCAATAATCGTCCAAAGTTTTGAAAATTATCTAGTGAAAGCAGTCGAAACTGAATCGAAAAGCCAAAATGGGCCACAGTTTAGAACCGTTCACCAAACAATCTTAAAAAATTGAGCCTGCTATGCTATTTTAACAACTACATATTTTGAACCAATCTGTTAAATTGAAATGTTACCGGGATTAAAATACGTACTTCAGTACTGCTTATAGTGTAACCTTACTCGGATGCATTTAAATTCATCTCGTTTTCGTCTAACGGTAATGTGGTGAGTACTAATAATACTAGCAATGTGTACTATAAAAGAACAAATTATTTCACAATTTTAACAATATGCAGACACTTGACTTATCAACGTTGACCCCATCATCCGTGGACAGGGGCAAAAAAAGTTTGGAAATTTTCTCCACTTACTTGCAAAAATGGAAAATTTTTCCGAATGCTTCCAAAACTCAGCTTATAATTTTCCCACATAAGACGAGAGCTTCTTATTTGCAACCTCCTAGCAGACATATTGTCACTATGAATGGGGTTCCATTTAATTGGTCTAGCGATGCTAAATATTTAGGACTTCTGTTAGATCGAAAAATAACTTTCAAAAATCACATTGAAGGCCTTCAAACCAAATGTACAAATATATAAAGTGTCTATATCCACTTGTAAACAGAAAATCAAAACTTCGTCTTAAGAATAAACTTTTGATTTACAAACAAATTTTAAGACCAGTTATGTTGTATGCTGAGCCAATATGGACTAGTTGCTGCAATACCAAAAAGAAGGCACTCCAGAGGATTCAGAATAAAATTTTGAAAATGATTCTGAAGTTACCTCCGTAAAACTTCATAGAATTTCTAATATTGAGAGATTGCAACAAATGTTTAATAAAATAATTTAAAATTTTAGCCAAAAATCGTTGCAATCTTCTATTGCAACGATTAGCTCTTTGTACCCTTCGTATAAATTAGGTTTAGTGTAGTTAAGTTTAAAATATTGTAATTCCTACAGTGGAAAAGTCCTAACTGGCAATTGAAATCTATTAATGATAACTAAAAATGTATCACAGCAAATAAGGATGATAGTGTTAAGAAAACACACAACACCTAGTCTAAGAGATGAATGCATGAATTAAATAATATTAGCAAATAAAATTAGTTTAAAAAAATATTTAGTTCTGTTCAGCTAACAAAGCATTGCAAACTGCTTAAGGCTGCGACGGGTACTTTATGACTCTAACTAAGGTAACACAAACATAAAGCAAGTTTAGAACCATTTACTTCTCATTTGAAAATTTCAAAAATGTAGTTTCCATTGTTCTATTTATCGCAATAGCAAAATTTCAATAAAAGTTTCAAGAAGACATAATGTGACATAATGTTCGGTACAAAGAAACTCTAACTCGGATGCTTACCTTCTTCAACTCATCGACATACTTCTGCATTGCCACTTCTCTTGGCATTTCGCCCAACCGATTCCACGCGTCCCATTTGGCTCTGGAAGAAGATTGACCGCGATTGATTACAAACGAAAATAGAGGTGACAAATCGAGTGCATATACATACTTCTTGACAACATCCCAGAATGCCGGTTTCCGCTCACCGCACTTTCCGTTGGTCGCTTGTTTGAAAAGCGAGTAGAAAGTCAACAGCATATCATTGCTCGGTTGATATGGTCCTGTTGGGAAACATAAATACAGAGATAAGAGAGAGGTTAATACGTTAAGAAATTGTTATTAATATTAAGTCATAAATCAAATAAGATGATGAATCTATTAGAACAGGTGATTTAAACTCAATTAAACGAACAACAGTGTTATGCAATTTATAAACAGCCCCTGGTAATGATGACGATTGATACTATTGGTCGGTCGGTACACGATATCATATCCACCGGCAACAAACCGGCTGTTGCCTCTGTATTATTCAGACGTGTTTTATAATGCATGCTCAGGAGAGGCGATGCTTGGTATGGAAAGATGAGTGTGTGGCGGAGGCGCGTAGTTTTAATAGCGGTCAATTACTGGCCACCACCGTCATCTACCGCACCAGCCGACCGACACCTGTATGAACATCAATAACACATGTAGCGTAGCATGTAGGCAGGTATGTATGTGGTTGAAAACAAATGCATTGAGAAAAAGTGAACTTTTGCAAATAGTGTAGTGCTGATGGATGGGACACGACGTAGTAAGGGGACGATAGTGTTTTCCATAAAACATAGATTAGAAAAGCAACACATTTTTTAATATTTCTAAGGATTATAATCAGTTGCTATGTATATGCCACGAGCTTTGTTACAATCCACAAATCGTAACATTTATTATAGATTTCTAGAATTCTAAAGGTAGCTACTTCGAGATTTTGAATGAAATCTGTGCAGTTTTTATTTTGTTCAGTCCCCATAGCTGCTGTTCGCTGACCAGTAGGAATTCTGACAATGACAGAAACAGTTTCCTTAGGGCTATTTAAATTTCAATCATTTGGTTTAACCCCTTCAGGTCCAAACTTCTTAGCGGTATTAGCCAGTAAATTTCATATGTTTGATTTGTTTTCGTGTTAATAATGGAGAGATGACAAAACAAGTTGGAAAATATTTTTTTGGGATGTGCTAGGTCATCCAAATTGTCCTTGAGTTGATAACTGTTGATTGCACCTCAAGGATAGTTTGGATCAGGGTTGTTAATCGTTAATTTATTGTTATCGCCGATAAAGTTGATTGTGATCAACGTTATCGGTTGCTACGATAATGATGAATCAACTGAATTATTATCGGAGTTAGATAATTTAACGTAAGTTAACTCGATAATTTTGCGATAATGGGGTTACTAGATTACGCGAATGAAGTTGGTGTAAAATTTTGACAGAAGCCGAGAGTGAAATAAATTGTTTGCAGCTGGTTGATGAGAGTTGATATTTAGAGTTGGGCCACTCTAAATATATTACTTAATGCCTGCTACTCTACGAAACGATGAGAAGTGAGGTGCTCTGTTGGTGGTTAGGGTTTTTTCTCACTATGCAGCATATATGTTCGAATAAGAAGATCGCAAAAATTTGCAGTACCCAGTTATTTCTCTGAGACAGTGACACTTAAATATAAATACGCTTTTAATGAGAGAGCATGATGACTTTCCCTTGCTAATCCTTATCGTATAAGCAATAATATTCACCTGGAATCGGAACCCCTCGGCAATATATTGGGATTCAAGTACTAGACATTTATTTGATCTGTTGTGGTGCATTCCAGGCAGCACCAGTAACGAGTAAACATTCTCTCAACAGTTTGGTGGACTAGCCTCGTTACCTATTCAATATGATTTAGTTGGACTAAGCAGTTTAGTCTTTGAGTCATAAAATATTCATATAACTGGGTGCTCCGGATCTTCTAAACAGACGTTTTGTTAATCATGCTAGATTAAACAAGTATGGGTAGACATTCAAAATGCTCTCAGATTCTCTACTATGAACAACTGCGACTTTGTAAGAACTTTATTGATTGAATAAAAATGATTTGGTCAATTCTGTGACCTCCTTGAATCCCTATTTAATTCCAGGATTTAAAGGCGTTTCTGAATATTGTAAGGCGATACAATATTTTTTAAATAGATATTGCAAATCCAACTTGTGAATATTTGTACTTTGAACCGTAGTACATGTTACAGTTAACTCGATAATTATCGATAAATCAACGAATACTCGATAACGATAACGTTAATTCAACGCTCACTTTATCGCCAACGAAGCATTATCGTAAAAGCGTTATCGTTATCAAAGTTGGCGTTAACTTAATGACGATAATTTATCGATTAACAACCCTGGTTTGGATTACCTAGAATATCTATGTAAACTATCTGGCGATGTATGTTATACTTACATACCAGGAGATGTAATGTATGTGGTTGAACACGTATCAAATTTTTTTGTAAGGAATAAAACTACAATCCCAGAATAACCTAGCGGTATTTTCTACCTTCCAATAGATGTGATGAACTGGTTTGAACATATTTCAAGAAAGATGAAAGAAAGCTCAATATCGTACATGCTGTGCTAAAATACAGCTTAGATGACCTATAACATTCCAAAACTGGCTGATGTCTTTTGTCCTTCCAGGAGTTGTAATACGCATGGTCGAATACATATAGAAAATTTATGCTTTTTAGTAGAAGTAGATCTGAAGTCCCGAACTCTCAACTCAAGGACATTTTTGGTGACCTACAACAGTATATCCAAACAATCAGCTGATATATACAAGGACAATAACTTCTAGAATCAGAGCTCATCTTCATGAAGCAACTTCGGTCCGAATTTTGACAAAACATCGCATGATTTTTCAAAACATAGAATGACATGGTTAGTCGACTACTCCACTCATAAATTCATTCATTCGACTGTCACTGAGCGTACTTACCATGTGCAGAAAGAAGCATAATTAGCATATTGATTTTATTGATGTTTACCGTTGAAAGTGCCTCGCGGATGAAAATCGGACTCAGTTTAATGTGATAAATTACTTTACACATTTCAAACGTGCTCAGATTTCAGATAATTTATCAATGTCATAAATATTCACGACAAACAAAAATAATGGCCTTATCACGTAGAAACATATTTCAATGCAAAATTTCAATATTGTTGCTTTTAATCTATCGGTACTCTGATCAAAAGAAAAAAATGAAATAATTTATGCCGCATGATGTTTTGAATGATAAAGCATAAAAAATGTGCAGGCTCTAGCACTCGGTAGTGTTTTGATGTCAAATCTAAAAGATTCAAATTTCACTGAAAATAAAGTATAGGACATTATTTTATCAAATGACAAAACTCATCAATAGGCTATTCGATCAAGCAGAACTGACTTTCAAATTCAGCCAAAGTAGGTGATGGGTTTCGAGGCCTGCAATAGCATACATTGAATCTAGAATGATAAGAACAGTTGGCGACTCCGAACCCATGGTGGAACGAAGTGGGAAGCCGCAGTTTTTAATTCTACACATTTGAACTGACATAGATACGAAGTCTTAGGTGCCGGCCATATAAGACGCGTCTACGCGACGTCGCGCGAAAATTGCGTGCAAAGGAATAACAATCAATAATAAGAAGCTACCAAATCGTATGGATGCTTCGCTTCGCATCGCATTTCGCGTCTACTGTGGCCGCACCCTTAACTAAGTTTTTCAGATGGCGTAGGGGTTCATGTAAATCACAGTTTGGTCAATAATAATAATGAAGAGCAATAATTTATGTGTTAACAATTTAGAAGCCCAGAGGACTAGAATCCTTAAGAACTCGATTTTCCCAAACTAATTCTCCAGAGAGGTCCTCAACAGGAGTTGCGCGAATCGAAAAAGTGTTATTTTTCAAACTTGACCTAACATGCACCCGATTTCAAACCATTCATTTCATTTATTTAGTCTACATCTATACAGATAACACTGAATCAACAATTTGACGCCACAATACACGGTTCGAGGCCGCATCTCTCCATCCTCGAATACGCCCCACGCTCGCCAAGTCGTTCTGCACCTGGTCTGCCCATCTCGCTCGCTGCGCTCCACGTCGTCTCGTACCTGCCGGATCGGAAGCGAACACCATCTTTGCAGGGTTGCTGTCCGGCATTCTTGCAACATGCCCTGCCCATCGTACCCTTCCGGCTTTAGCTACCTTCTGGATACTGGGTTCGCCGTAGAGCTGGGCGAGCTCATGGTTCATTCTTCGCCGCCACACACCGTCTTCTTGTACACCGCCAAAGATGGTCCTAAGCACCCGTCTCTCAAATACTCCGAGTCCTCCTCGAGCATTGTCCATGTTTCATGTCCGTAGAGGACTACCGGTCTTATTAACGTCTTGTACATGACACATTTGGTGCGGTGGCGAATCTTTTTCGACCGCAGTTTCTTCTGGAGCCCGTAGTAGGCCCGACTTCCACAGATGATGCGCCTTCGTATTTCACGACTAACGTTGTTGTCAGCCGTTAGCAAGGATCCGAGGTAGACGAATTCCTCGACCACCTCGAAGGTATCCCCGTCTATTGTAACACTGCTTCCCAGGCGGACCCTGTCGCGCTCGGTTCCACCCACAAGCATGTACTTTGTCTTTGACGCATTCACCACCAGTCCAACTTTAGTTGCTTCACGTTTCAGGCGGGTGTACAGTTCTGCCACCTTTGCAAATGTTCGGCCGACAATGTCCATGTCATCCGCGAAGCAAATAAATTGACTGGATCTGTTGAAAATCGTTCCCCGGCTGTTACACCCGGCTCTCCGCATGACACCTTCTAGCGCAATGTTGAACAACAGGCACGAAAGTCCATCACCTTGTCTTAGTCCCCGGCGCGATTCGAACGAACTGGAGTGTTCGCCCGAGATCTTCACACAATTTTGCACACCATCCACCGTTGCTTTGATCAGTCTGGTAAGCTTCCCAGGGAAGCTGTTCTCGTCCATAATTTTCCATAGCTCTACGCGGTCTATACTGTCGTATGCCGCCTTGAAATCAACGAACAGATGGTGCGTTGGGACCTGGTATTCACGGCATTTTTGAAGGATTTGCCGTACAGTAAAGATCTGGTCCGTTGTCGAGCGGCCGTCAACGAAGCCGGCTTGATAACTTCCCACGAACTCGTTCACTAATGGTGACAGACGACGGAAGATGATCTGGGATATCACTTTGTAGGCGGCATTAAGGATGGTGATCGCTCGAAAGTTCTCACACTCCAGTTTGTCACCTTTCTTGTAGATGGGGCATATAACCCCTTCCTTCCACTCCTCCGGTAGCTGTTCGTTTTCCCAGATTCTGACTATCAGTTTGTGCAGGCAAGTGGCCAGCTTTTCCGGGCCCATCTTGATGAGCTCAGCTCCGATACCATCCTTACCAGCTGCTTTATTGCTTTCAAACCAACACCAGGCGAATCCTTCAGTAGGTTTACGCGTGCATTATCACGAGTGGACAGAGTTGATAACAACCAGGATAATCACGTACGACAACCGGCATGCTTTAGCTCAGTTCCAGCGGTCCCAGGGGCGAATTTCAATGCGTTCAATCCGGTCAATAAAACCTTTGAAGGGCAAAACAGATAAAATGTCGTTCCTCAAATTGTAATAATAATGCACGATATTCGCAAACATCGTGTGGATATCAACCAATATTCATTCGATAACTAAAATATTATTAGGATATAATGTGTTCGGATCCCAAAGTATTGCTTACTCCTCATACACTCATATTAAAAATATAAACATTTTGAATTTTTGAGAGAATGTTTTTCGCAACAACATTTAAAGGAACCGCGATTTTTAAGACTGGAAGAGCAAATCCGCGACAAATCCCCGAAATTATCGAAAAACGCGAAAATCGCAAAATCCGCGACTGTTATAAAAACCCTGCAATTGTTGATCGCAGGTCCCGAACTAAGGAAAAGTTCGGACACTCCAGAATATTTGAAACCATCTTACAATGTCTTTTGGTCTTACATGCAATCTTAAGGCAATCGAAAGAAGCCTCCAAAGCAGCTGTGGGGCTGAAAAGCTTAGATGATGCAGAATATATCAAAACTATCTTTAGATGTATAATGATCTTCCGGGAGCTGTAATAGACATGGTAAAATACATTTAGAAACTTTGAGTGACGAAAGAGCTACTTTCGCAGCTGTAGATTTCAAGTCTCGATATCAAGGATGAAGTTTGGAGTATCCCAAAACAATCTTATCATATCTGTTGACCTCGCAGGAGATGTAATGCATACAATTGAATGCATTTTGAAGCTTTGAGTACGAAACTAGCTGTAGATCTCAAGACCCGAACTGAAGGTAAGTTTGGATGAACCAGAATATTACAAACCTATCTTACGATATCCGTGAACCCCCCAGGAGGTGTAATGGATATAATTGAGTGCATATGGAAGCTTTGAGCACTAAAAAAAATGATTTTCTTGCAGCTGTAGATCTTAAGTCCCAAACTCAAGAATAGTTTGGATAACCTAGAATACACCAAAACTATCTTGCGGTGTTTGTCTTATCTTCTATAACAAGTAATGAACACGGTTGAATACTCAAATAAACTTTGAGTAACAAAAAAACTTTTCTGCAACTGTAGATTTCATGTCCTGAACTCAACTTCATATGAGGTACCGCCCGCCTGTGAGCCCTTTCTTAGGACGAGGATCGTCTCGTTTACCGTATAATACGAGCCTCTTTACCGAGGTCCGCCAACATTTCAGCGCTGCTCATCGTCGTAGCACGTCAGCCTTGCGCCCTTTCTCTGTGTATCTTAGCATTATTCATGTTCATTCCCTTGAACCCAGCTGGAATAGTTACCTTCCTGATCTCATGGTAATCTTTGCGGATTTAGTGAGACCATGCGGGGGTTGATACAGGGTCGGATCGGCGTAAGCCGGAAAGGAATAAACTAGTCCTACTCCCACCTGGTTGCATAAGTCAGACGGCTGGATTGAGACGGTTATTGTGAGGACGATATTTACGCCTTTCGGCGTTAGCACACCGTTACACATCACGTTATACAGCGTTGAGCTGAGTATGGGGCATTGTAACGCCCGCTATAATTCTGATCGACTTCTGCCTCGAAAAAAGAATTCAATTCAAAATCCAGAATCCGGTTCTGGAAGTAGCTTTTGAGGATACTACACAAATAGTCGTTCGATAGTCTTTAAACGTCCATGCTACATGGCCATTCGTCCATGGACTGGACGAATCAACGATATTCACAGAGCTAGTTTTTTCCGTATCTGTAAGCTGCGGGACTTTAGCTGGTTACGCATACCGTAGAAAGTCCTACTTGCAGCTGCATCGCGTCTTTTCACCTCGCGGCTAACGTTATTATCACATGTAGCAAGTGTTCCAAAGATATATGAATTCGTCAACAACCCCAAATATTTCCTCCACGGAACAAACACCGTTTGGAATGCCCCGTACTCTACCAACCAGCAGGTACTTAGTTTTGACAGAGTTTATGATCAGCCCTATTATTTCAGTCTCCCGTTTAAAAGGCACACACCAGATCTTCGTATTGTACCTTCTAGAGCTATGTTAAATAGCAGGCCCTATCGAACTTCATGAATGAATCGGATGTCTCGCCGTCGCCAGATATTCTGACGCACGATTTGGATCCATCCAGCGTCGCACAAATCAGTCTGATAAGCTTTGTCGGAAATCCATAGCATTATATGCCTCATGTCGATCCGTTTCACTTGGTCGTATGCTGCTTTGAAAGCCACAAATAGATGATGAGTCCGCAAGTTGTATTCCCGGAATGTATCAAAGATTTATCGCAGAGTAAACATCTGGCCCATTGTCGATCGTCCTTTTTGAAAACCGCTTTTTTATTCGCCAAAAATCGAGTCTGTGCTCTTTCATGTAGAAAGGGATACGTACCAGCTACGTTAATTTGGGCGATCATGCTTGAGTTGCCTACTACTTCTGGGATAGGAAATCTGTCCACCACTCGAATAGCCGCAATCTTCATAGCAACCATCACCCAGTTGCCGTTGTCAGAGAGGATCCGATAGGACTCAGCAATAATTGCCATGTCGCACATTGCTTCTGTTGTTGATTGCCATAACAGTTGTTGTGCAGTGACTCATATATTGAGATGATCTTTAATAATTACGGTCCGCCATCGCGTTCTTATATGCAGGGTGTCTGTATGTGTGTGTGTGTGTGTGAATTAGAAGAAAAATTATGAGTATCTCTTCATATAGTACCCTAATCGATTGCATCCCGACTAGAAGAGCATAGCAAAAACTGAATACAATTTTAGCACATTGTGATATTTATAACTTATTTTGATAAAAATTTGTCCTTAACAGTAGGGGTATTCATGTAGGGTGGTATTTTTACCAAGGCGTATTTGCTAAATGTTTACCACTGCTTTCATGTGAATGCTCCACGCAGTGTACTCTGTATATTGATGTGTAAATGAACAAAATTATCTGTTCTATATTTTCTTATGTCAAAGTATAGCGAAAAGAGAGAATAATTGCATATTGTTCAAATGGTCTGGGACGATTTGGTTGTAGCTTATTTGAGAATAATATGCTAATGAGAATAATATAATAATTTAAAATACTTCTAGATGCAAGGAGCGGACTGATGAATATGCAGGCATGCGACATATATTTCGACTATTATTTAGCGCTATCCGTAATTCTAGGTTTAGACAAGATATATGAATTGAACAAGTCGCTTGAATTAAACGCGAATTGAACGTGTAAGCACCTTTATTTAATTCACCTGAACGAAAAGAAAGTTGAATATGTTCAACTTTTGGCAAGTCAATTGAACTCAACTGAGTTGTTTAATTCACTTCCCCTGTTAAAACGCATCATATAAGAATGAGAAAAGCAGCCTCGTTCAAATGTCATGTACAGCCCAAACCGGTACGCACATAGGAACTTGTCGAACCTCGATTATTTAGAGCAAGATTCTACGTTTGTTATTTATTTTCTGAAAAATATCAAATCAATACCCTTGAACATGGTATTCTAAATCGGTGTAAACAAATACACATCAAAATCGAAGTGTATCGGCATACAGTCGCGTAAGTCTGATTTCCTTTGTAAGAAATACCAGCTCGTAAATATTTGGCTAAATATACCACGTATACAAGGAATACACTGAATACCAAGCGCTACGTGAATACCCCTAGTAATTTATATTGTCTATTTTTGGGCAATTTGTTGTTAAGTATTTTCTAAAAATATTATGATAAAACTTGTTATACCATTAGAATAATAATGGTTACTGAGAACAAAATTTTATCAAAATTCGTTCTAAATATCACGAAGTGTTGAAATTGTGTACAGTTTTTGTTGTGCTCTTCTAGCCGGGATCTTTCAAATCTTGTAACAAGATTTTATCATAATATACACTGGATTTTGTTTTTACACGATTTACACTTTCTTAATTTTTCACCCATCCTAAATGCTTAACGCATATTAATTACCATGTGATTTTTCTTTGAATTATCTAGGATTTTTTGAAACATGTTGCAAAGATTTTGGTGGCAAATTGAAGTCACACGAACAAAAATACGATCGAAAAAAAATCGTGTAAAAACAAAATCCTGTGTAGTTTAAAAAATGCTTAACACCGAATTATCCAAAGGTAGGCAATAAAAATAGATGTTGCAATGTCTTCCAGCCATATAGGGGTCGTACATTAATTACGTAAGCACTTAGGGGGGAGGGGGGTCTGCCATTTTCTCTCGTTCCATATAAATAAAAAATGATCCGTATGGGAAAAATCTTACATGGAGGGAGGGGAGTTGAAAAACCCAGAAAAATGCTTACGTAATTAGTGTACGGCCACAGATATGACAACTCTGATATAATTTGAAAAGGTTGTCTAAATTGTTATGGGCATGTTTTTGAAAAATAATCTTGTTCAGAAAAAACAAAAAAATCTGATTCTTGTTCACAATCAGGAGACCTATTACGACCAGTGAAAAAATTCAACTGCACTGTGAATAATTTATTTTGTATCTCATTTTGTTATAAATTTCTAACAAAATATGTAATTTTTGTGATAAAATTGTAACAAAATTTGAAAGCTTTTTGTTTCAAGTAGCGAATTTTTTTAATGTAAATTTAGATATTTTAGCAACATCCTGCATTAACTTTCTAACAGGGTTTGCAGAAATCGCTCTCAATAGATAACGAACAACGATAAAAGAGAGGCAAAAACTGTTCCGAATCATAACAAGCTATGATAACAAATTTATCAAACTTGTATACAAGTGCGAAAAAACAGAATCGGATAGGCAGCCCCCAGCCCAGCTGTGTAGAACAAGTTGAAATGCATCATCAGAGCCAGTGCTCCCCACATTTGGAGCTTTCTAAAAGAAATTTATCATGGGGTATAACATCCCGAATCAGTTCTCTATCATGACAGCTTGCAAAAAAAGTTTCTCGCGGTATGCTACATATCGTATATGTATACAGAGATGATAAGTGAGAGACTTGCTCTTTCTCTCTAGGATTCAATCCCTGCTTTCTAACAAATTTTGTTATAGAAATTTAGTATAACATGATAAGATAATTTGGATATGCCCTTTAACTCGGGATTCGAAAGGTGGTTGGACAAGCCGTTCCGGGAGGCCAAATTTAAATCTACTTGCGTTCCCAAGAAACACAAAGCACATAAACTTGCTTCACATTCGTGACTTTTCCAGCTGTAAGTGGATAAGATAAAATTATGACCGTGAAAAGGGAATTTGAACAGTTCCCTTGACCTTGGATATAAAAACAATAACGAAGGGACTTATTCCCACCCCTTAGACATGCTTTTGTATATGCAGCTGGTGGCGGCTGCAAACACATTCAGCGTTAGCCACCTCTCTTCACGTCAATGTTGATGAGTTCAGCCAAGGTTTGCGCCACCGCCGACCGCGCGTGCTGGCCAATTGAATGTTTCATACATCATAAGAATATCAAAAAGCGCCACCAATGCCGGTCTCCGAGTGAGTGCTTCGCTTTATGAACCTTTGCCATCATTACTCCATACACAAACCCATCAAGTCAAGGTGAGATATCTCGTGCGTCTTTGGCTTAGTTAGACACCATCTTGCGACTAAAAAGTCATCTTAGAAGGAAATAAGCGAACATTTACACTATATAGCCGTTAGTATGAAGAACCTTTATAATTGATTCAAATCGATTTCCGTCAATTTGAGTTAATTTGGTAACGAGATAAGCAACGCGTAGGTTTAACTATTTTTCTGGGTTTAAATACTGTCAGATGTTTCCATATATGTATATTTGGAATCGGACCCAGTAAGAATTCGAATTAGATTCTCAATCCAGCTATATTTATTTATATATTTTCGGATGGGAAATCTTCTCGATTACATGGGTATTTAGCACATTTATTGTACTTGTCAAACAAGATTCATATCCAATGTCCATATAATGACAGACATAGAAAAACTTTCAATTAATAACTATGGAAATGCTAATAGAACACTAAATTAAAAGCAAACCAGTAGAAAATTAAATCCATTGAAAAAGAAGAAGATGCTTTTAATAATTACGTCTAAGTAGGTACTTAAGGTCATTGACCATTGAAACCAGGCGGAAGTTAAAGGTACAATAGTAGTTATTACCATACGGATTACGGATTACCATTGCGGCACGCAAAAAAAAGTACGTTAGTCGTACACAACGGAGGCGAGGCTGTATGAGTGATTCAGGACGAAAGAGCCCCGGAAGGTTAAAACAAGTTTAAAACCGAATGCTCGTAATACGTTAGTGAATTTGATTACGATCGACTACCGTATGTATCCAAATTTTTGACGCAAATTATGATGATGATGAGTAACGAGAAAGACATTATCATCGATATGTGAATGAGTTTTTATTTTTTCGCCACCATTTAGCAATACATTGATGATCACTTCTAGCTTAGGAAAATATAGATTTATATAATCAATTCAGTTAGTCTTCAAGGGCAAATATTACGAATATAAGCAATAAAAAATCAATCAACGAATTTTTGATCGCCCATTTTCGCAATTAAATTGTTTAAAAATAGAACCGTCATTCAAGCGGCAGCGCTGCATTTGTAGCGCGGTGGGTTGATCGATGCAACAGCCAAGTCACTGAAGCGGCTCAGCGGAATGCCGAATACGTAACAGCTGACAGTGACGGCATAATTATATTGTCCTCCCTCGTACCTGCGCGTATCATTCAGCGCGAGCGTACCTTGCTTGGAAGCTTTGATAAATAACCAGGTTATCTGGTCAGTGATCGGTGGCAGTTTTGCGTGAGCATAGGAACCCCCTATTTGATCGTACGTTTGGGTGTGTAACTTTTCGCATCCCATGCTTTCAGCGAGCAATTGTTTTCTAGTTGCTTTGCTTCTTTCATTCGATGCGAATGAAGGTGGAAGGTGCTTGAACTCATCGTTTATCTCATATATGAAGGTGCGTGTGCAGTATAAATGCAACTACATTTGAACTTGATTGTTAGAATATGAGATACTTTCAGGATTTTTGTGAGCAATCCATTCCTTATGCGTAACCTTGAACTTTCAAATAGTAAACTTAATGTTAATATCTGTTTTGTTAAAAGTAGAAATATGTAGGTAAGCAATTCCTAATTTTTTAACCCTTTCCTTCCTCCGACTTTTACCAAAGATTTCAATAGGAAGAAATCACCTTAGAGACAAATCTAGAAGAAAAGTTATTTACCATAGCTAAAATTAGTGGAAAACGAAAAAAAAGGAATTTGATTGTAAATCAATTTACTTATGGGACCTGTACACCTCCGGTGGTGCAAAGGGCCGACTTGAAGATCTCCATCCTGAGCGTTGCCCGGCTATCGCTTTAACCTGTTGCCAGGTTATATTTCGGTCGACTTCTTTTATTTCTTTATTGAGGCTTCGCCGCCATGAGCCTCTGGGTCTGCCTCTGCTGCGATGTCCCGCTGGGTTCCAGTCTAATGCTTGTTTACAGATTTCGTTTCCGCCCTCACGTAGAGTGTGGCCGACCCAGCCCCACTTCAGATCCCGAATTTCTGTTGCTATCGGCCTCTGGTGACAACGGCGATGGAGCTCGTTGTTTGAGATCCAGTTGTGAGGCCACCAGGCCCAAATTATATACCGCAGGCATCTGTTAATGAACACCTGCAGCCGTTGAGTGTTCTCCACTGATACACACCATGTTTCGCTAGCGTATAACAGCACAGATTTCATGTTAGAGTTGAAAATTCGTATTTTGGTGCATTCACTTATCTGCCTGTTTTTCCAGATATTTCTTAAACTCGCAAAGGCAGCCCTTGCTTTCTTGATCCGTGCGCCTAAATCAATAGTTTTTCCTATTTTAACACAAAATTGATTTTATAAGCAGTCTAATGGAACCATAAAGGTGTGCTAAATATAGCTTTTTGTTGTAGAAACAACTTAATGAAAGTTGGAAGGTGCAAAATTTGATGGTGCTTTAAGGCCACTCCTGATGGAATCCAAGTTTAAAAGTGTTCGCGTTTTCGGGGGCACACCACTCGATTCAGAGGCGGCGCACAACTGTCATTTTTGTTGATTCAGCTTTGCTGCGTCGCAGCATGCGTGAAATAATAAAAATGACAGCTGTGCGTTGCTTCCGTATCGAGTGGTGTGCCCCCAAAAACGCGAGCACTTTTAAACTTGGATTCCGTCAGGAGTGGCCTTAAAGTTGCCATGGGACTTTTGCATTACTTCTGACACTCCCTAAGATACGTGCCCGGCAGTTTTTCGATTTTCGCGTTATCGAAGGTCACGAGTGAGTCCAAGTACACGAATTGTTCGACCAACTCTATTTAGTCATCACCGATACAAAATCGTGGTGGTTGGCTCACATTATCCTCTCTTAAGTCTCTTCCCATCATGTACTTCGTCTTTGACGTGTTGATGACTGCTCCAATCCGCTTAGCGTCTCTTTTCAGTCTGTTGTAGGTTTCCTACAACTTCTCAAAGTTACATACCATAATATCAATGTCGTCAGCGAAACCAAATAGCTATACGGATTTCTTAAAAATCGTACCACTCGTGTCAATCCCTGCCCTTCATATTACTACCTGCAAAGCGATCTTGAATAGCAGGCACAAAAGAACATCACCTTGCCGTAACCCTCTGCGCGTTTAGAAGATACTCGAGAATACCCCTGAAAATCGAACTACGAACATCATCCGATCCATCGTCGCCTTGATCAGCCGTATCAGTTTATCCGGAAATCCGTGTTCTTGCATTACTTTCCATAGCTGATCTCGATCGATGAAGTCTGGTTCCCAGACTCTGCAATTTCTGCATTTATGCAATATCTGGCGGAAGGCGAACGCCTGGTCTGTGGTAAAGCGTTCGCCCATGAATCTCGCCTGGTACTGCCCCACGAATTCTCTTGCAACTGGTGTTAGTAGACGGCATCGAATTTGGGAGAGTACCTAGTAGGCGGTGTTCAGCAATGTTATTGTGCGGTAGTTGCTACAATCCAGCTTATCAACCTTTTTGTTGATGGGACACGATACCTTCCATTTCCATCCACTCATGCGGTAGATCCTCCTTCTCCCAAATCTTGCTAATTACCCAGTGCTCTAGCCAGTGCATCACGCGCCGTTCGACATTGCTATTGAGATTCTCACGGCTAAATGTGTAAGTAGCCAATAAATGAAAAACAAATGCATGCCGTTGGGGCAACTCCCAGAGGCTTGGGTAAAAATAGATGTCAATATCTTCGAGACGAGCCAGCCTCGGGCTGAAAGTCTCGATAATAAAGACAAAAAAAAAAAGAATTACGTCCTTCAGTAAGATAGGGGAGCCATTCCAAAGTTTCAAATTTGGGACCACGAAAAGAGGTTTTACAACGGATTCTGGAAATTTTGAAAATCATCGATCAGTAAACACTCTATGATTTAAAATAGTCTTGCAACTATTGTAAACAATTTATTCAATGCATTTAACTAACCTTCGTCCTAGACAAATCTTTTTTCTCCGCCATTTTTGAGCATGTGCAGAATTTTCAATCACTGCTCAAATGAATTCGATTTCACTTGAGTCGTAACACTCTTCGGAAAAGGTTTTCCCTCACCCTGTCACCCTTTTAGAAAGGTTCAGAAAGGTTAGTTTCTATTGTTGAAACTAGATCTAGCTAGACTAAGTAAATTATTGTAAATACAGTCACCTCTCCACATCTCGATATTGAAGGGACCATCGAGATAGGGAGAGATCGAGAAATGAAAGTTAAATTGAAATGGGTACTAGATCCAAAAAAGCTCGTTGCCATGAAAAACGACAACAAAACAAATGTCATTTCATGTTATTGATGTGTTTGTTATTGTCCAAAGAAAGTCTGGTAGCCTAAAAATTTGAACATATCGACATAAGAAGAGTGAATCCTGAACAAAATATGATCAGAACACATCGTGATACAGAGATATCGAGATAGGGAGGTTATCGAGATGTAGAAAGCCCAAATGTATGTAGATTGAAGGGACTGAGGAAACCATCGACATAGGGAGAGATATCGAGTTATAGAACATCGAGATGTAGAGAGTCGACTGTAGTTGTAAGTAATGATTGTGATGTGTATCATTTGGATTGAAATTTTACTCTGTTTGCACGCAAAGACCAAGCGCCTAGTTCAACTCAAACGGGCTTTTCCATTTTCCAAAAAAATAAACAAAACAAAATATTGAAAATATCAATTTCGCCAGGCAGTATTGAAATTTTACTTTTACAGTAAATTGCCTACATGTTAATTATAAGGTAGGGTGTCCCAGAAAGCATAAGCACGATTTTAATGCGCTACTGTTGTTTTCAGATGATGTTTAAACAACAGACTATTCATGTGCATGATTATTTACATTTCAATCTATCGCTCTGTGATTCAATTGTGCCATTTGATCAATTTTTTGTGGAACTGCGAAGTCCTTTTCCTGAAAAACGCAAACAGACCTTGCACAAATGAAATACTTTTCCCAACCTTGACTGAGTCAGATGACGAAAATGGAAGATAAGAGCATCGGGGTAGATTATTATGCGATTCGGCAGAGCGTTAATGAATAAAGCTTCCAATGAATGATTAAATTGGTAATGATTAAATCATTTAACTCTATGATTAACGATTATGATTGATGATTTATTCATTTTTGACAATGATTAAAGATTATGATTAAAGAATATTTTTTTTACGATGATTAACGATTATGATTAATGAATAAAACGTTTGAAGTATGATTAACGATTACCGATCGTGATTAAATGTTGACAGAATATGTGTATGATTAATGATTAACGATCGATATGATTAATGAATAGTGATAATGAATAATCAAATTGAATGATTTGCATAGTGATCAATAGTCAAGAAACCTTTCTTTCAAATTGGGTTATTGAAAGGTATAACATTATATGATTATGATTAAAGATTAATGAATAAAAGCAATGTATGCAATGATTAAAATTGATGATTAATGAATAAACTCAAAACAATTATGAATATGATTAGTGATTAATGATTGAATGTAAAATTATATGATTGACGATTAGTGACTAATGATTAAATCATATTTTTTGAATGATTATGACTAATGAATAATGATTAAACAACCCATTATTCATTAATCATTATTAAATCTATGATTAATCATTAATGCTCTGTGAGGAGGACCCATGTATTAAATTCGATTATAAGATGCTTCCACGGGACCAGTTCTACACGATCCGTGCTGGTGTGTGTATTTAGACAAAAATCTGTAGAAAGGCAAGTATTTGGCAAACAATTTGTAAGCGTGGAATACTATCAAATCCATTTGTAACATACACGCAAAAAAAAGCGTTCATGAATTCGTGAACTAACTATTTTTTCGTGAACAACAGTCACGGATTCGGGAATACAGTCACGTTTTCTGGAACGTTCTGGAAAACGTGACTGGTGTTCCCGAATCCATGAATTAAATCACGGTGTATTTTTGCTGGTTCACGAATTCGGGAACGCTTTTTTTTGCGTGTACAATAACAGATAACGTGTACTTTCGAGAATTCTTGTAGCGACGGCTACTGTCCATTATCCGAAAACATCATAACCCAGTACTTTTTTGGCCGGACTTGGCATCAGTGTTCAACGCGATGGACACGGTAGTCTGGTACAAAACAGAAACAATCGAATCCGTACTCAAGGAGGTAAATTCTCTAAACTATTTCCAGGAAGTTCCTGTACCCATTAGTGGTGCAAGCGATATTTTGTAGTTTTTGATTTTAAATGACACCAATTTCATTTTTGTTAGCAAATTTATTAATTTATCTATTGGCTAAGGTATTAAAACTTTGAATTTCTCACACCCAAAAAAATCTGCACGTTGTTTCCACCTGAAAAAGTACGTAGATTTTTTTCCACCTGAAATTCACGTAACTTTTACCTGATTTTTTGATAGAATTCTCATTCTACGTGAAAATCAGGTAAGTTCTACCTGAGTTTTGGATAGAATTCACCGGACACGTAAGTTTCACCTGAATTTTCTGAAGCATTTGCAGCTACGTGTGCACGTAAAATGTACCTGAAAATTCAGGTGGAAACAACGTTTAGATTATTTGGAGTGCATAATTATCAATTATAAAAAAATCAAGCTCTATCTGGTAAAAGGGCGAATGTCGCAAGAGAGAATTCTCTTCGTCGACTTCCCCTCTTTTAAATAAAAGTGACAAGCAGAGGATTTCTTTGCAGTTTATCACCTCAGAATGCAAGTTCGCATTGTTTTCTATCGTGCTGAGGTTATAAACCACAAAGAAATCCGCTGCTTGTCACTTTTATTAAAAAGAGGTGAAGTCGACGAAGAGAATCCTCTCTTGCGACATTCGCCCTTATTCCAGATAGAGCTTAATATTTTCTTTTGTTGATCTACTAATACCTCCACTATTGGTACCGTTACCCTATACTGTACGTTTTAATACGTTTTAGTACGTTTTAATTAATTATATTTTAACAATCCTCCTATTTTTTAGCAAGTTTGGATGTAATTTGATTGTGCACACGTCATTTAAAGTTTGCATGGAAATTACTGTGAAAATCGACCCTTATGTGACCGTTCCGTGAGGTGGCCCATGAACGATAGTATATAATCAATACATTGACCATTGGCGTAAATAAAAGGGGAAGGGCTTAGCCCTCCCTAGAAAAAAATTAGCCACCCTGGGATTTGAAAAGATAGTTAGCAGTGATATCAATTTCCAACATATACCATAATGAATTACTGAAAATGTTTGAATACAAAAGAGTTATCTTCCATATTTACCCTATCATAATGAAATGAGTGGAAGACAAATGAGCTTTTTTTCATTTCTGAGAAAGATTACTGTGTGGCAGTGAAATCGCACGTGGTGTTAATTATGAAAAGGCAATATCTAAGCATCAAAGTAACCTTGGTATGAACAACAATGTAGAGCCACCAAAATATCAATCGAAGCAATCGTGGTACTACGCCAGAAGTCAAAGACATGTGGTCAACCATCACGGACTGGATTGAGAGTATTCCAGCAGACTTCCGCTTGCCTAGCAGCATGACAATTTCCACAATTCCCATCAGCATCTGAGTAGGGTTCTTATCAGAATCCAAGAGGAATACCCATCAGAATCCGAGAAGAATTTTGAGTGGAATCTCTAAAAAATTCCTTTCAGAATCATCGAAGTATTCCAACCGGAATCCAGATCGTCGGGGATACCCTTGGGAATCTGTGGGGGATACGCTTTATAATCCATGGAAGATTTGCTTAAAAATCCTTCAATGATTTGCTTCGGAGTCCCTTGAATATATAATTCGGAGTCTCTGGACGTTTTGCCTCGGAATCCCTCAATGATTTGCTTCGGAAACCTTCTGACAATTGCTTCGCAATCCCTCTACAAATTGCTTCAGAATCATTCAACGACTCGCTTCGAAATACATCCACGGTTTGCCTCGTTATTCCTTGAAGATTTAGTTCGGACTTCCTCGACGTTTTACTTCGAAATCCCTCGATGAATTGCTTCGGAATCATTCGACGATTTGCTTCGAAATCCTTTGATGATTTTCTTCGGAATCCTTCAATTATTATTATTATTATTATTTATTTAATTCATCTGACAGCAGTCTACATGAATGTCTTAGATAACTAATTTAGTCTTCCGGACCTTTCTACCCTACTAATGAACAATCTACAATTTTCCCCAAAATCGAAGAGATCGTCTACAAAAGAGAAAATTCGAACACACGATGTAAGCGGTTCGTGGAATCCGTATGTCGTTCGATGGAATCTGGTCATCAGCAAAGACGAAGATCGCAGTTGTCTACCAATGGTGCGAAATTCGATGCGGGACAGGAGTTCAGAAGCATCAATCTCACCTATTAATATTTTAGCAACTAGTGAACAGCTGAATTTTCCAGTATTGGTCGTACTAATGCACAATAAAGTGCTTTGAGGCAATGAGGGTCGGTGAAATCACGGGACACTTTCGTGATGAATCCCAATTGACGTGAAGCTTAGGATATAATGGAAGAAATGTGCTGATTGAATGTTAGTCCTGCGTCCAGAAAAACGCCCAAATTGTTGACCTGAATGACGCGCTCGAGAGCATCTCCGTCAATGCTGTATTTGAACGTGATAGGAGTTGTCAGTCTATGAAACGTAATCACCACGCATTTGTCAACACTAACAACAAGTTTGTTCAGTTTACACCATTCAGCAAAGGTATTCAATAGCCCTTGTAGTCGATAACAATCTTCTATTGTCTTGACAACCAAGTAAATTTTCGATTTGCTTCGGAATTCCTTGACGATTTGTTTCAGAATACTTCGGCGATTTGCTTCGAAATCCCTTGAAGATTTAATTCGGAGTCTCGATGTTATGCCTCGGAATCCCTCAATGATTTGCTTCGGAATCCCTCGACAAACTACTTCGGAATCATTCAACGATTCGCTTCGAAATACATCCACGGTTTCTATCGGAATTCCTCGAAGATTTAGTTCGGAATCCCTTGACGAATTGCTTCGGAATTGGAATCCCTCAACGATTTGCTTCATTTGTCCCTGGAGGATTCCCTTCGAAATCCCTGGAGTCCCTCGACAATTTGCTTCGAGATTCCTCGACAGATTGCTTCGGAATTCTTCGAGAATTTGCTTCTACATCCCTGGAACATTGCCTACGAAATCCCTGGAACATTCACGTGGCAATTCTGGAGAATTTCCGACGGAATCACTGAAACATTCCCGTTCAAATTCATGGAATTTTCCCGTCGGAATTCCTGCAGGATAAAGGATCCTTAGAAGATGCTCATTGGAATCCCTGGAACACTCCGGTCGTACTCTCGGGAACATTCCCGTCGGAATCCCTGGAATATTCCCGTTGGAATTCCTGAAACATTCCCGTCGGAATCTTTGGAGCATTCCCGTCGATATTCCGGGAGGATTTGGGCTCCCTGGAACATTCCTGTCGGAATTCAAAATCTCTGGAAAATGTTCCATTATTTTGTTTTTTAGATAGATATTTACGAAATATCTATGCAAAAATATCCACTGCTTACCGGTGGGAACCTGACAGCGATCCGTCATATATTGTCCTTTGAGTGTGCCGAGTTTAAGAACCCACGTGCTTGGAAAAAGGGAATATGAATGAGAGTGATTGATCCGCAATGGCCTTATAGGAGGTTGGACAGCATTTATCACATTCCCACTAAGATAACTTAATGAGGTGGTAAAATGTACGAGAATTGTTTTAAAAGAAGCTCAAAATAGAGAAAGTAGATGAAGGGGCTGTAGCCCCCCCTAGGCGTCGAGGCTTGTCATTGGCGTATGACATTGACTATGCAGAATACTTTTCAACCTGAAAGGCAGTTGTTGTTGCGAAGTGATTTGTCGTTTGAAAGCAAGGTTATAATGAAAACAAAAATGCTCATTATTGATATTGATGTTATTCTTTTACGTGTTATATTTAACTTCCCACGATACAGTATTCCTTTAATAACTTTTCTTGCAAGCATCAAATCGTTTCGTTACAAAGACGACCTGTTTCCTTGTAAAACTTTCTATGTTTCCGATGTACTCAATCTCATATGTTTTTAGAGCATAAAAGTTACTGTTTTCAAAGCAATTTTCATACAAACTTGCGGCTTGGTACATCTGCCTATTTTGGCTAACATGAGACTTTTTTTTATTCTTTACTAGTAGACCCGACGAATTTTGTTTCGCCTGATATTGATTTATTCTCTGATTATGCCAGGTTATGCCGAAATTTCTGTTTCATTTGTATGGGAGCCCCCTTTCCATACTCCCCTTGCATATAAATTTTCACGCCGATCGGGTCAGCAGTTTCCGAGTCTATAAGGGTCAGACAGAAATTCATTTTTATGTATATAAATAGATTAAAGTGATTTTAAAGTAGGACAAAGTTCATCACTAAGCATCAGAATTCTTTTGTAGCGCTTATTCGTGTTTGACACTATGAACAACATCGATCTCAACGTTCCGACTAGAAATACTCGACATGCAGAATTCCTTCGTATTCCTGTTCATCGTACAGGGAATAAAGTGAGCCTTAAACAAGGATTTGCAGTTTTTGGTTATATTGATATGTAAATAGAATAGAATTTAAATAAAATAAAATGAAAACGAATTTGAAATTCTATCGTAGTAGGCATTTGAAATGCCAGCATACTAAGAAGCTAATGAGAAGAAAATCGAAATTAAATCTCAGTAGGCTGACAGGGAATTCGAGATTGTTAGAAGAGGACAAAGAAAATAAATGACGAACATTCAGTGTTCGTTTCTTGAGGCGTGAACACGCCATTTGTTTACAAGTGTCCAACGCTTATTTTTAACAAAAAAAAAAGCATGTTGGAGAACGGATTTGCTTGGCTACGACAATTGTATGTTGTAGTTTGTTTTAAATCCACCGAATAAATTTGCTTGGCTACGACAATGACGTGGTCGTTGCTCCCACGAATGGTAAGATAAGTTAGCAGAAGATTGAAAAGGAAAGAAATCAGGCAAAAAATCATGGTAAGCCTAGGACGCAGGAAAATATGGCAAAAAAATAATGGTAAGCCATGAGGTCTAAAAGGCAAAAAAAAATAAAGGTAAGCCAGCGCTGGAAGATAAAATGGCAAAAAATAATGGTGAGCCATAATATGTTGAGCGAAAAAAAGGTAAGCCTCAAACCGGCAACAAAATGGCAAAAAATTATGGTAAGCCATGCCTGGCAAAAGAAAATGGTAAGCCAGAGAAAAGAAAACGATATGGCAAAAAATAATGGTAAGCCATGTAGACAAGTTCATAGATGAATTGGTGCCGATGGTGTGCTAGTGAATGAAAGTTGAGTTAGACGACAAGGAAAAATCGTCCAAATGAGAAGAGAAAATAGCAAAAAAATAATAGTAAGCCATGAAGCAAATTTTATGGAAAAAGCTTCATTGAGAAATACAAACAAAAATTAAACATCGCGGATTTAATATTGAAGTTTATCCAGATGAATTTGAAAGGTGAAATCTAACTGGACGTATGAAGACTTGAGGGCTATTGATCTAAAGATCATGAGCTCGACCCCCAGAGATGTGTGATTCGGCGAGTAGCCGTTTCCTATAATGTTGTTTAGATCAGAAGTTCCCAAACTTTTTTGGATAAGCCTGACAGACCTGACAGAATCCTATATTTTTACGACTTACCAGGTACCAAATGCATTGATGCTTAGCAAATGGATAAAAATGAGTATGCGTTAGATTGAACAAATCATGAAAAATTGCTTCATACCCCTTCATTGAATTTGGATTGGATTCAGTTTGGATTTAGATTTGATTTAGATTGGGTTTGGATTGGATTTGGATTGGTTTTGTATTAGAGTTAGATTGGATTCGGCTTGAATTTGGATTTGATTTGGATATGATTTGTATTGGAAAATAGCCAAGAAGTATGGAATCCTATGTCGATTGAAAAACGAATTAAATACAGCTAGTAAAATACAGTTGTACAAATCAATCATCTCTCCTCACTTGGACTTTTGTCCTTCCATTTTGTTTTTAGCAAATCAGACACAAATATCGAGATTGCAGCGCTTGCAGAATAAGATTATGCGTTTGATTTTAAGATGTAACAGATTCACTTCCTCAACTTTTTTGTTGGATGCATTGCAGTGGCTCTCGGTGAAGCAAAGAATTGTGTATTTAACAATGGTGTTCATTTTCAAAGTTGTAAATGGTTTGCTGCCTCGATATTTGTGTGATCGAATTGAAAGAGGAAGTGACATTCATAGATATAACACTAGAAACGCGGAAGATGTAAGAACACCCAACTTTTTGCATGGAGCTTCACAAAATTCTTTGTTTTTTAAAGGTATCAATGATTTCAATTCGATGCCTACACATATCAAACGTGCAACGACATTATCACAATTCAAGAGACTTTGTGTTTCACACGTAAAAGCTGTATTTTAAGCAGCTAGTTGACTTTTTAAAAATCATTAATTATTGTATCTTGACGAAGTTTGACCTACGGATATTTTCTTTGGACAATTGTGTTTTTCAATTATTGAGGCACTAATAAACTATTTTGTTCGCCTCGATGATGATGATGGATTTTATATTTATTGACGTTATTGTAATTTGACCTTTTTATTTTTTTTTTTTTTGTCTATTGTGTTTATTTGACAGGCTCAGGCGTGTATAACACTTAACGGAGCCGAGACTTTATGATATTTACAATCGATATCATCTTATTATCAACAGTTAGTAAGGGGAAAGGGTATAGACCAAGATACTCGTGGCGACTCAAGGTTAGATTGCGTAATTTCAGGACGGACTAGGTTGGGATTTAGGTTTGAGGTATTTCAGCTGCTCATCCGGGTATTTGACGTCAATAACGGTATGGCGTAGCGTCGGGCTCGAGTTGTGGTTCGTCAGGGAGCATCTTCCGGATGGCCATAGCTTCGTATTACACAGAACAATAAGACAAAAACAAAAACGAGAAAGAAAAAAAAGATAGGGAATTAGACTTTTATGTCAGACGAGCAAAGAAAGGCATAGATGGCCTGCATATAAACCACATCGCGATCCCCCAAAACACCTCTTACTTCCCTGTAGGCCCTGTAGGGTTGTTTACCTCGGGCCACAAGGGTATCCAATAGTTGCTCTCTGGAGGCGTCGTTTTCCGAGCAATACCAAACTACGTGATCGATGTCATCGTAACCGGCTCCACACCTACATAGGTTGCTATCAACCAGGTTTATTCTATAGAGGTGTGCGTTTAGTGAATAGTGATTGGTCATAAGTCTCGACATCGTGCGAATGAAGCCTCGGCTTAAGTACTCACCTCTGAACCACGCTCGCGCAGAAACTTTAGGAACTATGGAAAAGAGCCACCGTCCAAGTTCATTGTGTGACCAAATCATTTGCCAATTTTGAAGAGTACTCTGACGGACTAATGGGAAAAACTCGTTGTTCGAGATTTGTCTATCATAAACTTCACCTTCCTGTGCGCCCACCTTTGCTAGCGAGTCCGCCTTCTCATTGCCATAGATTAGGCAATGGGATGGGACCCATACAAAGGTAATCTTAAATGATCTTTCGACCAAATCACGCATCTGCTCTCTTACAGTTGTAAGAAAGTAAGATGCGTGCTTAACAGGTTTCATCGACCGGAGTGCCTCGATAGAACTAAGACTATCCGAGAAGATGAAATAATGGTCTACGGGCTGATCGGAAATTATCCCCAAAGCGAAATTAATTGCTGCCAGCTCAGCAACATAAACCGAACACGGTTCTTGAAGTTTTCGGAAAGTGGTTGAATTTACGTTGAAAACACCGAAGCCAGTGGATCCGTTAATGCGAGAACCATCAGTGAAATATCTGTTATTACAATTGACATGTTCATATTTTTCAGAAAAAATGGAAGGGATAGATATTTGTCGAAGATGATCTGGTATTCCTTGAATAGCGTGTTTCATGGACAGATCGTATTCAATTGAGGAACTGTCGTTGACGAAGTGAACTCGAGGTGGATTATAACATGGAAGACAGAGATCTGTCGATATGTAGTTGAGATAGACTCGCAGGTATCTTGAATGATGAGCCAGTTCAAGCATATTATCGAAGTTTTCTAATACAAGTGTGTTACTTGTTCCACATTTGATCAGTATTCTAAGTGAGAGCTCCCAGTAACGGTGCTTTAAAGGAGTGACTCCAGCAAGCACCTCCAGGCTCATGTTATGCGTTGAATGCATACAGCCAAGGGCAATACGCAAACAACGATATTGAATTCGTTCCAATTTGATTAGGTGGCACTCAGCTGCTGAGAGGAAGCAGAAAGAGCCATACTCTAAAACAGAGAGAATAGTCGTTTTATATAGTTTGATTAGGTCTTCCGGGTGAGCGCCCCACCATGTTCCGGAGATAGAACGGAGAAAACGGATCCTTTTTCGGCATTTCTCTAACAAATAATCAATATGGGTCTTCCAGGTACACATAGAATCAAACCAGACCCCAAGGTATTTAGAAGATAAAGATTGGTTTATGTCATCTTTCAACAGCTTTAGTTTCAGTTGAGCAGGGTACCGCTTCTTAGTAAACACAACCAATTGAGTTTTTTGCGGAGAGAACTCGATCCCTAAATGTCTGGCCCAAACAGTCAGGTTATTTAGGGAATTTTGCAATGGTCTTTGCAGGACTTCTGCACATGAACCTCTTAGGGAGATCACGGCATCATCTGCAAGTTGTCTAAGCGTGCATTGTCCTTCCAAACAATTGTCAATATCTTTAACATAGAAATTGTAAAGCAAGGGACTTAAACATGAACCTTGGGGAAGGCCCATGTAGCTATTTCTGGAAGTTGTCAGAGTGCCGAGAGTAAAGTTCATGTGTTTTACTGACAACAAATTGTACAAGAAATTATTCAAAATAACGGGTAATCCACTACTGTGCAGATTTTCCGACAGTTCTTCTATGGAAACAGAATCAAAAGCGCCCTTAATATCCAAGAAAACTGAAGCCAGTTGCTCCTTGTGCGCATAGGCCAGCTGTATATCTGAAGAGAGCAACGCTAGACAGTCATTTGTTCCTTTACCTTTTCGAAACCCGAATTGAGTATTTGACAGTAATGCATTTTGCTCGACCCAATGGTCAATTCTTGAAAGGATCATTTTCTCCAATAATTTTCTCATGCATGATAGCATGGCAATCGGTCGGTATGAATTGTGATTAGACGCTGGTTTCCCAGGCTTTTGAATAGCTATTACTTTGACCTGGCGCCATTCTGGTGGTACGATGTTGTACTCCATGAAACAGTTGTACAGGTCAAGTAATCGTCTTTTTGCGATATCTGGGAGGTTTTTAAGAAGATTGAATTTGATGTTATCGCATCCCGGAGCAGAATTATTCGATGAAAGAAGAGACATAGAAAGTTCCAGCATTGAGAATGGTCCACCCAAAGAACCGGGATCAAGCGTAGATTCTCGAAATAGCGGTTCAGCTGGTACGGAATCTGGACAGACCTTTTTTGCGAAGTTGAATATCCATCGATTGGAGTATTCTTCACTCTCGTTGGTGGAAATGCGGTTCCGCATGTTGCGGGCCGTTTTCCAAAGTGTTGTCATTGAGGTTTCTCGTGATAGTCCCTCGACAAAACGTCGCCAGTAGCTACGTGGTTTAGCCTTTAGAAGATTTTTGAGCTTTCTTTCAAGCCTCAAATACTCTTCGAATAGCTCAGACCTTCCGTGTTTACGGAAAGCCTTGAAGGCATCAGATTTCTCGGAATACAACTTAGTACATTCATCATCCCATCCAGGAGTGGCTGGTCTTCTTATGACAGATGTACTTGGAACGCGTCGTTTCTGAGCTTCTAGTGCGCTTTTATGAATCAATTCGGTAAGGAATCGATACTCATCCAGTGGAGGAAGAATATCAGTTGATTCAATACCAATGTTTACCGCCGATGCAATTTTTGCCAGTCAATGTTTTCGTGAGGTCGAAAGGAACATTAACTGGCACTGATCGTTGATAGCCGCTTTTGATTGTGGTGACTATCGGCATGTGGTCACTACCATGGGGATCTTGGATTACCTTCCACGTGGAATCTAATGATAGTGAATTAGAGCATAAAGACAGATCTATTCGACTTTCCTGACCTTGAGGTCCTATTCGAGTTACTTCGCCTGTGTTCAAAATATTCAAGTTGAAATCGTCGCACAAATCATAGAAAATAGGCGCTCTGTTATCGTCTCTAGTTTCGCCCCATGCAATACCATGTGCATTCATATCACCCAGTATTAAAACTGGGGATGATAAAAGAGAGACTGCGCTCCAAAGATGCCGACGATTGAGTGAGGCATTTGGGGAATATACACTGAAGCTATGCAAAGGTCTTTATTCTTTACATTTACTTGGCAAGCGACGATTTCTAAACCATAAACAGCCGGGATGGGAATTTTGTAGAAAGTGTGACATTTTTGATTCCCAAAAGAACGCCACCATAATGATCATTCCGATCTTGGCGAATAATGTTAAAATCGTGGAAGTTGATTTCATCTTCAGAAGAAAGCCATGTTTCACAGAGTGTAAATATATCGCAATCGGAGTTGCGAATTAAAAACTTAAACACGTCCAATTTATTTTTCAGACTATGACAGTTCCACTGCAGCACAGTGATTGTATCTTGTATGGCTGTATTATCCATCGAAAGATACAAGTCCTGCAAGAAGGGCCATGAAACAGTCAATTGCTTCAGATAACTTTCAACTGTTGGAATAAAGAGGTCAATGATTGGCCTCAATGAATTCGGAATATTGAACAAGTTCAAAATACGATCCACAAGATCCTTAAAGGATATCAATCCTCGCTTGGACGAGATTCTTTTCTTAGAAGTGCGAGTAGCAGTTTTCTGCTCAGAGATATTCCTTGCCTGATGTTTCTTTGTAACATCAGTTTTAGGCAATGGCGGGAATGTCTTACTGCAACATGGGTCAAAAGGAGCAGTATAGACAGGCTGCTTCGGAATTTTAAATAATCCCCCATTACCATCCAATTTTTGCAAGCTTTTAGGGATGATTATTGTTTTCTTACGGCGCAATCCCGGGGAAGACAGTTTCTTCCTCTTTTCGGATACGTGTACCTCCGCAGAATCATCCATATCGGCTACGTCAGAGTCTGATTCGTCTATGGAAATGACATCATAAAAATCACTTACTTGAACGGCAGCTGAAATAGCAGCCGTTGCGTTGGCAGTTGCGGATGTGTCTTGCGACTTCACCATTTCTGCATACGACTGCTTAGAGCGCTGTACTAACGAACGCTTAACTTTTGGGTGCGCTTTTTGTACACCGGACATTCTTAGAACCATGGGGAGGGTCCATGCCACAATAAGCGCACTTTGTAACTTGTTGTTGGCAGGACTCCTCCTATGCCTTTTCAAAACATTTGCCACAACGGGGCTTGTTGTCGCAAAACTCGGCAGTGTGCCCCAACTGTTTGCAGTTGGTACAATTGAAAACTCTGGGTACAAAAAGACGCACCGGAAACAACATATTTTCGATATCTACATATTTTGGGAGTATCGAACCGGCAAACGTTACCCGTAGCGAACCTGACTTCGAATATACTTTTTACCATCTACCATGGCTGCTGAATGCAATTCCTTGCAGTCCAGAATATCCACGGTAGATTGCAGGGCATTCTTTAAACGGCCTTTTCCTGCAAGCACATCCTTACAAGTCAGGCTCGCTGCGTTAATTACGCCTTCAATCTCGACCTCCCGCGAGGGCACATAAACCAAATATTCCACATTATAGTTCTGGTCTTTTGCGATAGCATTTGCATCCTGGTATGTAGGTGCGGTTACACGTAGTTTGTTCCGATTGATTTGATGAAAATCAGTTTTCGGAAAACGACGCGTCAAATCACGTTTGATTCCTAGGAAATCAATACTTTTCACTTTCTGCCGAAAGTAAACAACCCAAGGCCCAGGCGAAGAAGCCTGGTAGAATCGCGTGCGAACGACATTGTCTTTGGGAGGCGTCTCGCCTCCGTTTTCTTCGTCCATGAAATGTAATACAAAATCCCCCCCCAAAAAAAAATAGAAGAGAAAAAAAAATAATACTAATAGGTTTTAATTATAATAATAACAAAACACACACACACAAAAAAATAAGAAGAAAAAAAATTCAAAGTTTTTAATAATAATTCAGGCAAACTTTTTTGCGTTTCGTCCCACTCTAATGCAACGGTGCCACCCTTGCCTAACGACAGGCAGAGCACCACTGGTGCGTGGATGAAAGTTAAACGAATGCAAAGAGACAATGGGATACAATCTTTTTACTTAGCCTGTTTGCTGCCTACACGAGTAGCTAGCGTTGTCCCTGGCGACCTGACGCTGATTGATACTGATCGTCGTCGCAGCACTTGATGAAAAAAAAAAACCAAACTAACGAGACTGCAATAGCATCGCTAGAACAGCTCGCTTCCTTAACTAGTCGGCTGGATAAATCACCTTGTAACTAGCTTTACACTCGCGTAGGCAACTTAACGATATAAAAACAACCCGCCGAATACTAAACGGGGGAAAAAACTCTAGCGGTATAAAGCGCGTCACGTGATGAGACACGGGAGTAAAATACGTCCGGCTCGTCCAGAAACACGACAAGGAATGACCTTTTTCTTGTGTAGTCTACAAAAGTTTGAGTCTCGCGCGCGTAAAGCAGATATGAATGATTTTTAAATTTATGTACAGACTTGCGCTTTTTCAGCTGTTTCAATGATTCTGCGGATTAGTAATAGGCTATCTAGTAGAGTTTGGTTTCATGGTTGATACCAAAACTTTTGATATCGACGGAGCGGTAACACAAGTTTTGATTTTGTTGACAACGACATAGTTTATTAGATTATTATTGATGCTTTCGAGTGGCTAACGTTACTTGTAATAACATGAAACGCGATTCATGGTGGAACTTTTGAAATCTGTGCGAGAGGTATCACAAGTTTTGCATTTTTATGAACTCGAAGAATCACTACTGATACTTATGAGAATCTGTAGATGAAATAAACAGTTTTTTACATTTATTATTTTTGCTGGATAGTAATGGAAAGTTATGAAATTTATATCTGTGATGGTAATCAGATCGTTTTTGTTTTGTTTTGCAAATCTGATTAAATTGTTGAAAAATTAAATTCAATTAATTATCTTAAAGATAAATCGTCTAGCTCAAACCTTTGTAGGGGTATGTGGCGGGACCATCATCATCATTGGATTTGATTTGGATTGGATTTGGACTGGATTTGGATTGGTTTTGGATTGGATTCGGTTTGGATTTGGATTGGATTTGGATTGGATTTGAATTGGATTTGAATTGGATTTGGATTGGATTTGGATTGGATTTGGATTGGATTTGGATTTGGATTGGATTTGGTTTGGATTTGGACTGGATTTGGATGAGATTTGGATTGGATTGGATTGAATTTGGATTGGATTTGTATTGGATTTGGTTTGGATTTGGACTAGTTGGATGGGATTTGGATTGGATTTGGATTGGATTTGGATTGGATTTGTATTGGATTTAGATTGGATTCGGTTTGGATTTGGATTGGATTTGGATTGGATTTGGATTGGATTTGGATTGGATTTGGATTGGATTTGGATTGGATTTGAATTGGATTCAGTTCGGATTTTGATTGGATTTGGATTGGATTTGAATTGGATTTGGATTGGAATCAGTTTGGGTTTGGATTGGATTTGGATTGAATTTGTATTGGATTTAGATTTAGGCACGGCAAATGCTGGGTAAAGCGTACCATTGGTACTTCGCGTACCTGAAGGAATAAAATAGACCCCATCTCGCGGTCCTTAGCCTCTTACCCAGCAACTCCTATCCCTACCTCCTCGTGGTGCTGGCCGGGATACGAGCAACCTTAGGGAAGATCGGGTAACCAACCCCGGTGGGAACTATGGTCGCATGCTGACAGGGAAGGGGTTTGCTCCTTCCGGAGGTACAAATCTTACTGAGCGTCTGTTCTCCATGTCAGGATCGGCTCACAACAGCGTCTGTTCTCCATGTTAGGGCGGCTGATCATCGTCCGAGTGCCAGCGAGGGACTCTCATGAAACTGTGCACCGTGGTCCACCGGAAATAAGGAGGAATGGTCCTCCGGAAATTTAGGGGGTTTGGTGTCAGGCCCTGCAAGCCAGCCTTTAAAAATCATAAGCAACGAACAATCAACAAGAGAGTACGGACCGGAACCATCGGCGAAGACCACCGCGACGAAAAGGGACTAGCGATTGTAAACTCGGTTCGTGGAACTGCAAATCTCTCAACTTCATCGGGAGCACACGCATACTCGCCGATGTGCTCAAGGACCGTGGATTTGGCATCGTAGCGCTGCAGGAGGTTTGTTGGAAGGGATCAATGGTGCGAACGTTTAGAGGTAATCATACCATCTACCAGAGCTGCGGCAACACACACGAGCTGGGAACAGCTTTCATAGTGATGGGCGATATGCAAAGGCGCGTGATCGGGTGGTGGCCGATCAATGAAAGAATGTGCAGGTTGAGGATCAAAGGCCGGTTCTTCAACTTCAGCATAATCAACGTCCATAGCCCACACTCCGGAAGCACTGATGATGATAAGGACGCATTCTACGCGCAGCTGGAACGTGAGTACGACAGCTGCCCAGCCACGACGTCAAAATCATCATAGGAGATTTTAACGCTCAGGTTGGCCAAGAGGAGGAGTTTAGACCGACTATTGGAAAGTTCAGCGCTCACCGGCTGACGAACGAGAACGGCCTACGACTAATTGATTTCGCCGCCTCCAAGAATATGGCCATTCGCAGCACCTACTTCCAACACAGCCTCCCGTATCGGTACACCTGGAGATCACCACTGCAGACAGAATCACAAATCGACCACGTTCTGATTGATGGACGGCACTTCTCCGACATTATCGACGTCAGGACATATCGTGACGCTAACATCGACTCTGACTACTATCTGGTGATGGTTAAACTGCGCCCAAAACTATCCGTCATCAACAATGTTCGGTACCGACGACCGCCGCGGTACGACCTAGAGCGACTGAAGCAACCTGATGTCGCCACTGCATACGCGCAGCATCTCGAGGCAGCGTTGCCGGAAGAGGGTGAGCCTGATGGGGCCCTCTTGAGGACTGCTGGAATACAGTCAAAGCAGCCATTAACGACGCAGCGGAGAACAACGTCGGGTATATGGGTCGAAGTCGACGGAACGATTGGTTCGACGAAGAGTGCAGACAGATTCTGAAGGAGAAGGACGCAGCGCGGGCGGTCGCGCTGCAGCAAGGTACCCGGCAGAACGTGGAACGTTATAGACGGAAGCGGAGACAGCAGACCCGCCTTTTTCAGGAGAAGAAACGCCGCCTGGAAGAAGCAGAGTGCGAGGAGATGGAACAGCTGTGCCGTTCTCAAGAAACACGCAAGTTCTACCAGAAGCTCAACGCATCCCGCAAAGGCTTCGTGCCGCGAGCCGAAATGTGCCAGGATAAGGATGGGAGCATCTTTACGGACGAACGTGTGGTGATCGAAAGGTGGAAGCAGCACTACGAGGAACATCTGAATGGCGCTGAGAGTACAGGCAGTGAAAGTCAAGGCAGCGGAGGAGATGACTACGTCAGTTCAGCGGACGATGGAAGCCAACCAGCCCCCACCTTGAGGGAAGTTAAGGATGCCATTCAACAGCTAAATACCAACAAAGCCGCTGGTAAGGATGGTATCGGAGCTGAGCTCATCAAGATGGGCCCGGAAAAGCTGGCCACTTGCCTGCACAAACTGATAGTCAGAATCTGGGAAACCGAACAGCTACCGGAGGAGTGGAAGGAAGGGGTTATATGCCCCATCTACAAGAAAGGAGTGTGAGAACTTTCGAGATCATCTTCCGTCGTCTGTCACCATTAGTGAACGAGTTTGTGGGAAGTTATCAAGCCGGCTTCGTTGACGGCCGCTCGACAACGGACCAGATCTTTACTGTACGGCAAATCCTTCAAAAATGCCGTGAATACCAGGTCCCAACGCACCATCTGTTCGTTGATTTCAAGGCGGCATACGACAGTATAGACCGCGTAGAGCTATGGAAAATTATGGACGAGAACAGGTTCCCTGGGAAGCTTACCAGACTGATCAAAGCAACGGTGGATGGTGTGCAAAACTGTGTGAAGATATCGGGCGAACACTCCAGTTCGTTCGAATCGCGCCGGGGACTAAGACCGGCAGGTACGAGACGGCATGGAGCGCAGCGAGCGAGATGGGCAGACCAGGTGCAGAACGACTTGGCGAGCGTGGGGCGTATCCGAGGATGGAGAGATGCGGCCTCGAACCGTGCATTGTGGCGTCAAATTGTTGATTCAGTGTTATCTGTTTAGATGTTAACTAAATAAATGAATGAAATGAAATGGATTGAATTTGGATTGGATTTGGATATTCGATCCGCCATTGGTAGCACCGCAACCGCTGCACTTGGCACGGTGCCCCCGGATCAGAGAAACGACTGGTATGACGGCGAATGTGAGCAGTTAGTGGAAGAGAAGAATGCAGCATGGGCGAGATTGCTGCAACACCGCACGAGGGCGAACGAGGCACGATATAAACAGGCGCGGAACAGACAAAACTCGATTTTCCGGAGGAAAAAGCGCCAGCAGGAAGATCGAGACCGTGAAGAAACGGAGCAACTGTACCGCGCTAATAACACACGAAAGTTCTATGAGAAGTTAAACCGTTCACGTAAGGGCCACGTGCCACAGCCCGATATGTGTAAGGACATAAACGGGAACCTTCTTACGAACGAGCGTGAGGTGATCCAAAGGTGGCGGCAGCACTACGAAGAACACCTGAATGGCGATGTGGCAGACGAAGATGGCGGTATGGTAATGGACCTGGGAGAAAGCGCGCAGGACATAATTCTACCGGCTCCGGATCTCCAGGAAATCCAGGAGGAGATTGGCCGGCTCAAGAACAACAAAGCCCCTGGGGTTGACCAACTACCAGGAGAGCTATTTAAACACGGTGGTGAGGCACTGGCTAGAGCGCTGCACTGGGTCATTACCAAGATTTGGGAGGAGGAAGTTTTGCCGCAGGAGTGAATGGAAGGTGTCGTGTGTCCCATCTACAAAAAGGGCGATAAGCTGGATTGTAGCAACTACCGCGCAATCACATTGCTGAACGCCGCCTACAAGGTACTCTCCCAAATTTTATGCCGTCGACTATCACCAACTGCAAGGGAGTTCGTGGGGCAGTACCAGGCGGGTTTTATGGGCGAACGCTCCACCACGGACCAGGTGTTTGCCATTCGCCAAGTACTGCAGAAATGCCGCGAATACAACGTGCCCACACATCATCTATTCATCGACTTCAAAGCCGCATATGATACAATCGATCGGGACCAGCTATGGCAGCTAATGCACGAACACGGTTTTCCGGATAAACTGACACGGTTGATCAAAGCGACGATGGATCGGGTGATGTGCGTAGTTCGAGTTTCAGGGCATTCTCGAGTTCCTTCGAAACCCGCAGAGGGTTACGGCAAGGTGATGGTCTTTCGTGTTTGCTATTCAACATCGCTTTGGAAGGTGTAATACGAAGAGCAGGGATTAACACGAGTGGTACAATTTTCAATAAGTCCGTCCAGCTATTTGGTTTCGCCGACGACATAGATATTATGGCACGTAACTTTGAGAAGATGGAGGAAGCCTACATCAGACTGAAGAGGGAAGCTAAGCGGATCGGACTAGTCATCAACACGTCGAAGACGAAGTACATGATAGGAAGAGGTTCAAGAGAAGACAATGTGAGCCACCCACCGCGAGTTTGCATCGGTGGTGACGAAATCGAGGTGGTAGAAGAATTTGTGTACTTGGGCTCACTGGTGACTGCCGAAAATGACACCAGCAGAGAAATTCGGAGACGCATAGTGGCTGGAAATCGTACGTACTTTGACTCCGCAAGACGCTCCGATCGAATAGAGTTCGCCGCCGTACCAAACTGACAATCTACAAAACGCTAATTAGACCGGTAGTCCTCTACGGACACGAGACCTGGACGATGCTCGTGGAGGACCAACGCGCGCTTGGAGTTTTCGAAAGGAAAGTGCTGCGTACCATCTATGGTGGGGTGCAGATGGCGGACGGTACGTGGAGGAGGCGAATGAACCACGAATTGCATCAGCTGTTGGGAGAACCATCCATCGTTCACACCGCGAAAATCGGACGACTGCGATGGGCCGGGCACGTAGCCAGAATGTCGGACAGTAACCCGGTGAAAATGGTTCTCGACAACGATCCGACGGGCACAAGAAGGCGATCAGGTGGAAGATGACTTGCGAACCCTCCGTAGACTGCGTGGTTGGCGACGTGTAGCCATGGACCGAGCCGAATGGAGAAGACTCTTATATACCGCACAGGCCACTTCGGCCTTAGTCTGAATAAATAAAATAAATTGTATTGGATTTGGTTTGGATTTGGACTAGTTGGATTGGATTTGGATTGGATTTGTATTGGATTTAGATTGGATTCGGTTTGGATTTGGATTGGATTTGGATTAGATTTGGATTGGATTTGGATTGGATTTGGATTGGATTTGGATTGGATTTGGATTGGATTTGGATTGGATTTGGATTGGATTTGAATTGGATTCAGTTCGGATTTTGATTGGATTTGGATTGGATTTGAATTGGATTTGGATTGGAATCAGTTTGGGTTTGGATTGGATTTGGATTGAATTTGTATTGGATTTAGATTGAATTTAGATTGGATTCAGTTTGGATTTGGATTGGATTTAGATTGGATTTGGATTGGATTTGGATTGGATTTGGATTGGATTTGGATTGGCTTTGGATTGGATTTGGATTTGGTTTGGATTTGGATTTGATTTGTTTAGTTAATGGTTTAGTAAACCAATTGTTTTTAACATAATTAACTGAGCAGTTTTAGGACAGCGTCAATGCTTTATAGCTACAAGCAATAAATTTACAGCTGTTATTGATATTGTTATTGTTATTGATTATCACAATAAACAGTGAAATAGTAGAGACGGTGAATATTGTGGGGAATAAAGTGAGCCTGAAACAAGGATTTGCAGTTTTTGGTTACATTGATATGTAAATAGAATAGAATTTAAATAAAATAAAAGGAAAACGAATTTGAAATTTTATCGTAGTAGGCATTTTAAATGCTAGCATACTAATGTCGTTTTCGTTTTTGCGGTGTAGCTACACGCGTGCTACACTTTTGCACCGAAAATGTTCGTTTTTGATTTTCGTGCTACACCAGTGTAGCATTTTTCCTGCACTGAAACAAGCAGTGTAGCACCAGAAAAAATCAGAGTGTGCGGTGTAGTGTAGTTTGTTGTCAAGTTTCTCCCGTTGTTTTTGTTTTCTTTTTATGGTATCCAACAGGTATCCATAACAAACAAACCCAACTGCACTCAAAACGTTCGTTTTTGCCGTGCAAAATGCTGCACTAAACGGTGTTGTTCACCTCAAAAACGAAAACGACATAAGAAGCTAATGAGAAGAAAATCGAAATTAAATCTCAGCAGGCTGACAGTAGGGAATTCGAGATTGTTAGAAGAGGACAAAGAAAATAAATGACGATCATTCAATGTTCGTTTCTTGAGGCGTGAACACGCCATTTGTTTACAAGTGTCCAACGCTTATTTTCAACAAAAAAAAAGCAAGTTGGAGAACGGATTTGCTTGGCTACGACAGACGTTGTTTTAAAGAAGTGTTTGCGGAATTTGATTTAAATTTGTCCAAGTTAATGTTTATAAATAGGATTAGTGAATAATTTTCAGTTCAAATACAGGTAGAAATATAAATAAATAAACTTTGAGAAAGGCCCGGAGACGAGCCAGCCTAGGGCTGAAAGTCTCCTTGATAAAGACACAAAATAAAACTTTGAGAAAATAAGGCAGCCAACATAGACTAAATCTAAACGGATAGGACTAGTCATCAACACGAGTGTTTATCGGTGGTGACCAAATCGAGATAGTGACCGTCAAAAATGATACCAGCAGAGAAATTCGGAGACGCATCGTGGCAGGAAGTCGTACGTACTTTGGACTACGCAACACGCTCCGATAATGGGGTTCGCTGCCGTACCAAAGACCGGTAGTCCTCGTGGATAAACCTCGTGGAGGACGAACAAGCACTTTGAGTTTTCTATAGTGGAGTGCACATGGAAGACGGTACATACGGTACATAAACCACGAGTTTCATCAGCTGTGTGAAATACATCCATCGTTCACCGCCGGTCACATAGCACTAATCCGGTAAAAATTGATCTCAATAGCTATCCGAAGAATACAAGGCTTGGTAAGCACCGAGCAAGGTGCATCGATCAGGTGAAAGACGATTTGCAGACCGTCCGTACACAAAGACATCGCAATTACAGGTTGAAAGCAGTAACTTAAGTAAGTATCTCTAAAACACCCACTGCACAAAAGTATAGGTTTTCCTCTTTCACGTAGGTGCATTTTTAAAATGTTCTAGGGGGGGTCCTTTTTTCATACATTTGGGGTTAAATCGGCTATCATTTAAGATTTCTATGAAGTTTGCACCAAAAATAGGGAAAAAAAATAAAAATTGTTCTATATCCCCCGATAGAACATTTTAGTTTACCCACTATATGAAAGAGAGGAGCATATACTTTCGCGTGGTGGGTGTTTCAGAGATACTGATTTTTGAAAAATAATATTTCCCCATAGAGACACTACTTAAGCTCAGGTATCAAGACTCATGTTTCTGTTCTGGTTCTTCATCTTATATTCTCCATATTTATCTTATTAAAAACCGTGAGCAAACATGTTGGCTAGAAGAAATGATGAAATGGGTACTTTATTCCTTTGTTTTGAGATTAGAAGAATTTGTCATAGTGAGATTGACCACAGATTAGTTTTCCTATTCAACAACATGTAAAAAATAAACTGTAAGCTCCAAACCAATGTCGAAAACCTAATCTCAACAACGGAAGCTTTGAGTTCCGAATCTCGAAAAAAATATCAAAATCAGGGATCGGAATTCTAAGGTTATCCACAGAATTTCAATCGAAGTTATGGTTTCGAGTTATGGTTTTTGTTATTTTATCTACTATTCAAAACCAGTTTATAACCCACTGGCCACTTGCCTGCACAAACTGATAGTCAGAATCTGGGAAACCGAACAGCTACCGGAGGAGTGGAAGGAAGGGGTTATATGCCCCATCTACAAGAAAGGCGACAAACTGGAGTGTGAGAACTTTCGAGCGATCACCATCCTTAATGCCGCCTACAAAGTGATATCCCAGATCATCTTCCGTCGTCTGTCACCATTAGTGAACGAGTTCGTGGGAAGTTATCAAGCCGGCTTCGTTGACGGCCGCTCGACAACGGACCAGATCTTTACTGTACGGCAAATCCTTCAAAAATGCCGTGAATACCAGGTCCCAACGCACCATCTGTTCGTTGATTTCAAGGCGGCATACGACAGTATAGACCGCGTAGAGCTATGGAAAATTATGGACGAGAACAGCTTCCTGGGAAGCTTACCAGACTGATCAAAGCAACGGTGGATGGTGTGCAAAACTGTGTGAAGATTTCGGGCGAACACTCCAGTTCGTTCGAATCGCGCCGGGGACTAAGACAAGGTGATGGACTTTCGTGCCTGTTGTTCAACATTGCGCTAGAAGGTGTCATGCGGAGAGCCGGGTGTAACAGCCGGGGTACGATTTTCAACAGATCCAGTCAATTTATTTGCTTCGCGGATGACATGGACATTGTCGGCCGAACATTTGCAAAGGTGGCAGAACTGTACACCCGCCTGAAACGTGAAGCAACAAAAGTTGGACTGGTGGTGAATGCGTCAAAGACAAAGTACATGCTTGTGGGCGGAACCGAGCGCGACAGGGCCCGCCTGGGAAGCAGTGTTACGATAGACGGGGATACCTTCGAGGTGGTCGAGGAATTCGTCTACCTCGGATCCTTGCTAACGGCTGACAACAACGTTAGTCGTGAAATACGAAGGCGCATCATCTGTGGAAGTCGGGCCTACTACGGGCTCCAGAAGAAACTGCGGTCGAAAAGATTCGCCACCGCACCAAATGTGTCATGTACAAGACGTTAATAAGACCGGTAGTCCTCTACGGACATGAAACATGGACAATGCTCGAGGAGGACTTGCAAGCACTCGGAGTATTCGAGAGACGGGTGCTTAGGACCATCTTTGGCGGTGTGCAAGAAGACGGTGTGTGGCGGCGAAGAATGAACCATGAGCTCGCCCAACTCTACGGCGAACCCAGTATCCAGAAGGTGGCTAAAGCCGGAAGGGTACGATGGGCAGGACATGTTGCAAGAATGCCGGACAGCAACCCTGCAAAGATGGTGTTCGCTTCCGATCCGGCAGGTACGAGACGGCGTGGAGCGCAGCGAGCGAGATGGGCAGACCAGGTGCAGAACGACTTGGCGAGCGTGGGGCGTATCCGAGGATGGAGAGATGCGGCCTCGAACCGTGCATTGTGGCGTCAAATTGTTGATTCAGTGTTATCTGTTTAGATGTTAACTAAATAATATATATATATATTATAACCCAAAAGCAAATTTTTATTCTTGTTGAAACTACTCATTTAACAGATCTCGCTAAACTGTTCGTGGTAAAGAATGTAAACCTGTCATACAAGTGTATCCTCGAAATTGGCGATTAAAATTCTAACATCCGATGTTTTTGTGTTTCTTTTATACCGGCAATAAATTATTGAGCTCCCCGCAGCCCAGCGTGGCGATGCTAACGACAAACCCAGTCGACGCATAAAACAAGTTTTGTGACCAACTGCCTACCTATCAACCGAAATAATATTTCAAGGATGCTCGATTAGTGGGTCTTAGAGGAAGACCGGTTCATAATTAATCGTCTGCACACTTGCTTAGTCGTGGTTCCACCAGTTGCAAAGAACCACAGTTTGGTTTTTTTTTTCACAAAAGTATCAACAAGGTTTAAGCAGCAGATACTGGTGAAGAACTTTGTATCAAAGTTCATTTTTTCAAACCAGTTCATTCGTCGGAATTCACGGATTTGAACGTTTGTTGAAACCAGTTTCAAACTATACATTAGCCGTAGGCACTGCAATCAGATTGAATCACGCAGTCAATATATGGAAGTGAATTAGGCCTATTATGTTATGCATATGATTGATAGAAAGCCACCATGCATGCGCGAACGAAAATAATTATCCCAGCAAAGTATGTAGTAACTATTTTTAGTTGCATTTGCATTTGTAATGTATCAGAAATTTATTTTAAAATTTAAATCTTCCTATTTCGTATTTCAACAATATAAATTCTCAGTTTGCTCTAATAATTGGTTTGCTTCTAGGATTCAATTTTTTTAAATCTGCGAAGACAAAAATGAACGAGCGGAGATCCAACATATTCGGCCATACATTTGTTAAGGACAGGGAAGCAGACATTTAGTTATAATAACTAATTTGTAAATGTAAATATGCCATAGCGAACACTACATTCAAGTACCACATCTACTATCTACACCTACACAGCATCTACATCTACACAGCAGAACGAGGAGTTGGCATCATGCTGATCGGGAAGCAGATGAAGCGTGTTATCAAAAGATATTTTAGTTACTAGATAAAGATTGTCGCTGTCGTCGCTGTCCGGAACATCTTTTGCTGGCGAGGATAGGGGAGCTAAATGTCAAAGAAGGAAAATCCATACGATTTGACAGGTATGTACCACACATGTTTCGGACAGCAGAACAAAGGGAACCGAAGCGACAATCTTTATCTAGTAACTAAAATATCTTTTGTGTTATCCGGTGGAAGCCGATAAGCGACCGCATTTGCGTGTTGAGAATGATGCGCAAATTCTTCAACTATAGCCTGATCAGCATCTATGCCCCAACGAACGATAAGCCTGATGATGACGTGAAGGATGAGTTCTATGAGAGCCTTGATAAGGCCTACGGAGAGTGCCCAACACACGATGTAAAGATTGTCATCGGGGATGCAAATGCGCAGATCGGAAGAGAAAGTTTCTTTTGCCCTGTCATTGATACGGAAAGCCTTCATTCCGCTACCAACGATAATGGTCTGCGACTTGTAACCTTTGCTGCTGCTATAGGGATGGCGATAAGCAGTACCTACTTCGCACGTAAGAATATCCGCAAACACACCTGGCAACATCCAAGTGAAGGCACTTGCTCACAGATAGACCGCGTGCTGGTCGACGGACGACATTTCTCGGATGTTATAGATGTAAGGTCCTTCAGAGGTCGGATCACTATCTTGTTTCGGGCGCGACTTTCCAGCATCACGAATTCACGAAACAACAGAACGATGTGTTTCAATATCCAACGCTTGTCAGTTGAAGGAGTTGATTAACAGTACCACCAGAAGCTGGTCGAGCGGATAGGAGATGCCACCGGATCTGGCGACGTCAACAGATTGTGGGGAACTATTCATGAAGCTGTGACTACAGCAGCGCATGAAGTGTTAGGCACTGCACAGCGATGCCAACGAAAAGGTTGGTTTGATGAGCAGTGCCAGCGAGTGACGGACGAGAAAAATGTTGCTAGGAGTCGAATGCTAGTGGCTCGTAACCGTTCCAACAAAAAGCGGTACAGTGTAGCAAGGGTAGAAGAGAAACGAATCCACCGAAAAAAAGGCAACACGAAGAGAGTGTGATAGCTGAAGCGCAGGAGAAAATGGATAGAAACGATATGCGGCGGTTTTACGCAACTGTCAATGGCGCGTGGCATAAGACTGCGCCAGTGCCCACCATGTGCAATGACCAGGTGGCAGCCAGGTGGAAGGAGCACTTCGAAGATTTGTTGAACGGTGAAAATGAAGGTGTATTAAGGAGCAGGATGGACATAGTCGGCGAAGGTCAAGCTGTGGAACCACCAACGACGTGTAGCCATGGACCGAGCCGAATGGAGAAGACTTATATACCGCACAGGCCACTTCGGCCTTAGTCTGAATAAATAATAATAATAACTAGCGAACCTGATAAACGGTTCGAACTGCTTCCTTCTGAATGACGGTTCTATGACGTTTGTCCCATTGAGAGTCGGATGTAGATCTTCAGCTATAGACTCCACTTGAGCATGTATTCTACAAGAATTTTTTTGAATGTTCGGTGGCGGACATTAACATATGGCATTGGCAGTCATCATATAGCGATTGAAATGGCCACCTGCAATAGAAAATGTGATCGGACAAAGTACTGCTACGACAACAAGCGAATCAGAGCCACAATAGCATTCAGAAATATGCAACGTAAACAATCTGCTGACATCTGCAGTGAAGAACATACAGAAGTGCAATAGACGAAAAGATTCAAAAACAGGCATGGCGAGAAAAAAGCGAAGCGAGACGGGTTTTAAACAGGGAATCCAGTATTCAGAATCTTATAGAGTTTAAGCGTGAGGCGGCTATCTTCCAGAACATGAAACGGACCAAAATGCGGAAGAAGTTTGAGGAGTTCACAGAAGAACTCGGACCACGAAGTAGCTCTAAGGAACTGTGGAACAACATAGGTAGACTAACCGGGAAGAAAGTGAGAGTTGTTGAAAACAACACCATGCTTGACGATCCAGATGCAGCCAACCAATTTCTAGATTAACACTTTGGACCAAACGATCCAGAACCTTGGATCGATCCAGTGCCAGTTGCAGCAAACAAACTACTAGACTTGGCCACGTGGAATTCTATAATCGGCAAACAGAAGATAATATTGTGTCGCCAGCACTAAATGTATTCCGACTTCCGACGTTTTACTTCCGAACTTACTTCCGACATCATGAACATCAAAACAAAATTTGAATTCGCTATCAAAACATTGTCGGAAGAGCTTTCGGAAGTGTAGAAATTGACTTCCGAATTTAGTGCCAGCGACGTTGTCAGCGACAAAACAAGCTCGATTTTGTGACGGATAACACCGTGCAGTGCTGCATATTCATTTTATTTTTCCGTGTGAATCTCGTCGGAAGTGGGCCTTGCTGCCAGTTCATAAGCGTCATATAAACAGTTTTGGTCTAAATGCACAATATATGCGCCTGGAGTGGATGGTGTATCATACGAAATGCTACGATTACTAAAGCCAGGAGTATCTGGAAACTTGATAGACGATCTCAATCAAATGTGGTATCGCGGCACCTTAACTGTTGAGCTCAAGACAATTAAACGACGGCGATTATGTTTGTTATAAATGAAATAAAAAAGAATAAAAGAAAAAACAGACTAACTGCGTTGATATGTGTCGATTAAACGAACGCTTTTAATGCTGTTCGCTCTAACATTTTAGTCGATGCACTGTGTACCTGCAAAAGTAATAACATGGATATCATCATTTCTTAGGAACCGGAAAATAGTTCTACACCTACATAACGGACATACGACGCGAAGAGTTTCGAATGGATTACCACAAGGAGATGTACTTTCGCCGATGATGTTCATCATATACACCGCTATACTGCACAGAATTCACATAGACGGAGTACAATATGCTGATGATTTTGAGATAGTGGTGACGGCTAGCGATTGGGAAACCTTGAACATAAGAGCGCAGGAATACATGGATAAATTTGTTGAACACTGTGACAACCTAAATTTAGCGTTACTCATGTTTTTCTTTTGAAATCCCTATGTAGAATGCTATCAGAAATCAAGAAGGGGAGGGATTCTTGATTTCAGTCTAACACAAAAATAACAAAAGCATGAGGATCACTACTCCCGGCCACGCCCATCTTTACCGTAACTAGGGATATGGAAGGAAATGTTGATATAGAACTTACTTAGTGAGAGGCCCCCGACTTGGCGACGCCCTCATAAGTTCTACGGAGTTGGTGCTTGGGTAGGGTAAGATAGGTCAAGGATGTTTGCCTCAAGCTGGCAATTCGACCCATAGCATATGTTGTTTATATGTTTCTAATTGAAACTCTTGCCAGCCGGCTGTCGAAAGAGTATATACTTATATCTATTCTATTTATTGTTTGTTCTTTAAACGTTCATGATTTATCAAGCCAATAGAGGCAGCAATATTTAATTTTAGACTATGTATTCACTCGTGAAACTCTGATATTCCGACTTATTTTGTGGGGATAGATTATTAAAATATAATAATTAAATTTTGGGCAAAACTTTTTGATCATTAAGCAAAACGATCCCTCTAGGGTCATCGAACATGAAGAAAAACATCGTGCAATAAGTTTATAATTATACTAAACCTTTTTACTCACTTTTGTATGCCGTAATTTTCCTTGATTTACGATTTCTATGTATAACGTGTAGTTTGACTATCGCGCACTAATTAGTTCAATTACTGACCGCACTAAGTAGAACAAAAATTCCGTGATCTCGAGACCGTTCTGTTTTAAACAAACCCGTCCGATCGCGCACTTAACTATTGGAATAACTTACTAACAAAGCAGAACAAAAATCCGTGGCCTCGAGACCGTTCTACCTTTAAGCGAACACTAATTTAAAAAATCTTTTACCTTCATGGTATCGCGACGAAGAAAAAACTAACACAACGAAGGTCCGGTGGCTTCTGCATACTGAAGATCGCGTTTATAGGACCGAACTATGTGCACTAATGAACTCTATCAACTTTTATTTATTACCTGCATTGTCCCGCAATTAAGAGAAATTCTCGCACAATGCAATGTAAGCTCGGCATCTTTTGCATACCAACAAACGCGTAATTAATTCGTTCCGAAATTTCTCCTTCAGGAATTTCCTTAGAAATTACTTTAGGGATTGATTCGGAAATTCTTTTACGGAGTCTTTTGGGAATTTCTTCAGAAATTCATTCGAAAACTTTATTTAGGAATTCTTTTGAAAATTCCTTTAAGAATTCCTTAGAAAACACCCATGGAAAATCTTTCAAGAACTTCTATAGGAATGCTTACGGACACTGTTTTAAGAATACATTCGAAAATCTTTTTAGGAGAAGAACTTTCTCCAGGAATTCTTTCCAAATTTCCTATAGGAATTCCTAAAAATATTCCTCCGGAAATTATTCTAGCAGCTTTTCCGGAAATTCCTGTAGATCTCCGAAGTTTTCTTTTAAAATTCCTCTAAGAATTGTTTCAGGAATCTCTTCGTTTGGAAAAATTTCGGAAATTTTGTTTGTAAATTCCTTTATTTTTTTAAATCGTTGTTTACGTGTTTTTTTTTAAATTGAAAATAAATAAGTTTAACACTCAAATTTCCTTAGGAGTTCCTTCGAGAATTCCTTTAAAAATTCCTCCAAATTATAATTCGTTCCGAAATGCAGAAATTTTGTATGGTTTACTGAGAGAATTTCCTAAGGACTTCCTGGGGTAAGTCCCAAAGGAGTTTCTGAAAAAAAATTAAATAAAAAAGGAATCCTCCGATGAATGTCCAAGTTAATTCCTGGTAGCTTTTCTAAAGAGATTTTCTCCAAGAATTTCTTCGAAAATCCGGACAGTAGTGAAACAAACTCAATTTTGACTCTAGAATCAAGAATAAAAGCCAAAACTCCCAAAATATCGAAATTTCGGATATTCGGATATTCTCTAGAATTCTTTGGGAATTTACTGCAGGAGTTCCTTCGAAAATTTCTACAGATTTTTTCGTAAATAGGGGGAATGACGGCTTTGGGAGGTTCTGTTCTATTATTGGCAGGGGGGTTTTTATGACTGACCAGGCTCAAATTTGGCCTAAGCATTCTTTGCATATCAAAGAATATTGTGGCCAAATTTCATAAAATTTGGTCAACAAAACCCCCCTGCCAATAATAGAACAAAACCTGCCAAAGCCGTCTTTCCCCCTACCTTAAATAATTCCCTAGGAAATACATTCAGGAATTTATTCGGAAAATCAAGAATTCCATCGGGAATTCGGAAAATCTAGGAATTCTTTCAAAAAACGTTTTTTTTTTAATTTCCATCAGGAATTGCTTTGGAACTTCTTCTGGAAATTCTTTCGAAAATTCTTCTAAGATTGATTCTGACAATTGACCGTTAAAAATTGTATCTCGTTTTGTTGTCTCAGTCGACTCTTTGGCTTATTTAAGGTCAACTTTCCCAAAACAACCCATATTTTTTTAATACTCTAACTATTTTTAAAATTAAATTAAAAAAGACCTTAAAAGTGCTACACGTGTGAACCGGTCTGAAAAATTCACCAGATGTTCGTTCAAAATCGGGCCAATCTTAAACAACAGCACTTTTTCGATTTTTGTTTTAAAGTTTAAACAAACTTAGAGGCGTAAAAAAATATGGGCTTCTTGGCAATGTTGACCTAAAATAAGCCAAAGAATCGATTGAGTGAATAAAAATTTTGACGGGAAAGATCAGTTCTATCAGGAATTCGAAAATTCTTTTTGGAATTGGAATTAAAATTTCAACCCATGTAGATGGGTACACTTCCCCACAGTTGTAATGGATTTAACGTGTGCCCTTCCTCAAAGAAGCCTCCCCTCGGAAAGCTCAAAAAGGATTGCGAATCTATTTATTAGTCTGTAGGATTACACGGTAAGTGTCTCTGCTTTGCCTCGGATATTCATCTAGTATTTCATTCGGAATTTTCTCCGCCATTTGCTTCCAAAATTCTAGGACGAATTCTTAGATCAATTTTTAAGGAATTGCCGAAATTCTTAAATTTCTTAAAGATTTTTTTTTGGAATTCCTCCAAGAATTCCTTCGGAATTTTCTCCAAGGATTCCTTCCTCTAGATCCTCTAGAAATTACTACGGGGATAAATCCAAAAATTCCCCAAAACTAAGAATTTTCTTCAGGTATTTCTTCAGAACTTCCTCCAGGATTTTCTTCGAACATTATTTCAGTAAAACCAAGAATTTTCTTTGGGAATTTTTTATCAAAATAAATCGAAACCCGTTTTTTTTTCAGAACAATTCTGGCAATTTAAGTACAAGGAGAAGTGGAGGAAATGTTCAATTCAATGTCCCATCTTGCTCCAGAACTTAAGAACAACTATTTAAAAACAAATAAATAAAAGGCTTGTGGGTGGTGTTGATATGTCATGCGGAAGGTTTCCCTTCCTGCTTCTTAGGACAAATGTGAAAACCGCAAATGGTGATAGTACCCTAAATTGCTTAATCCATATTAGGAACGCATATACCAGCTCTGCCCATGATTTCATAGTTGACGTAACAACCAGCACCATCGATGTTGGAAAAACGCATTTTTATTAATTTTACCCGAATCATCATATCAATCAACAAAATACATTAAATAATCTTTCTAAATGGACAATATTAGTAGTTATTTTAAGGCCGCGGGGAATCAATTATTATTCCTTTGATTGAAGTGGTCAAAATATGCATACGACAGTTTATGCGATCAAACAAACGTTTTGTGAAATGTTTGTTCCCATAACATGGCGTAAAAACCAGGCTACTACGTGTGGTTATATAGCGCTAAAGAATAATTGTAGTTAGTTCCAACCAGAGACGTTGTTTATAGATAGAGACCCGCAAACAGTGAAGCCGAAAGTACCAAACGAACCGTCGAACGCGGTACCAAACGAGCAAAGTAAACAAACATTACCAATCGGTACTAAATGCAAGATAGGTATTGTAATCAACATTATAGAAATTATAAAATAGTTTGAAAAGTTCAGTGAATGAAGATGTTTTCAGAGTTCTCATAGCAAATTTATATATGGTATTTAATCATATTTACTGTTGAATATAAGGAAATGGTGCTAAACAAGAGAAAATATGTAGTTGGAGCAAGCGAAATAACTGCTCACACAGAGTCGCTTCAAGTTCTCACATTTTTTTATGTTGCCGATCGCACAGAATTTTTTTGTCTGCTGGCCTTGAAGCCAGAATTGCTTTTATTCTCTCCGCGTGTCTCTATATAATACCATCGTCTCTGGTTCCAACGATTTATTGATTTAAGAAAAGAAATCTTCGAAAAGTTCGAGTTTCCGGTAAAGGTTCTTCGGATAGCTCTTTCCGTGAAAATTAAAATTATGTGTGGCGGAGTTCGTGTTGCAAAGAATTTAATCAGTACCGAACGGAGATTTTTGTACTATTACAGCATTAGAATGGTTCTGTAACAAGTGTGCAAACAGTTACCGTTTTCATGTATTGGCCAAAGCCCTCGTTCCACCAAATTTTAAACAAAAATGGTGCCAAACCGTATTTTAAAATACCTGAATAGATGAGGATTAGAAGTAAATCAATCATGATTAGATTGCAAAATGAGTTATGGGCCTGATTCATACACCCAACCGGCGATTGTTAGATTTTCCAACAATTCCGTATAAAAATCTACCAAAATCTGTATAAGAACCGGGCATATGCGAAATTGTTAGATTCTTATACAAACAACCTCGCATATGCCCAGTTCTTATACAGGTCTTGGTAGATTCCCATACTGAATTGTTAGAAAATCTAACAACCGCCGGTTGGGAGTATGTAGGATATAAAAGCACAAAATATCAGACGACAATATCCAAATTTGCTCTGAAATATCATGAGGTAATCAGTTAATGGTATTTGGATCAAAATCCATATCATGTTTTATAATTCAGTTCTGTCCGGGTAAGGTAATGAAAAACATGAATAAGAATTGCATTACAATTGTAAGAATTAAAATAACAGCCGTGGAATATATTAGGATCCTTCCCGGTAAATGTGCTCGAAATATACATACCAATATTATCAAGCTGAGGTACAAATAAAAAGCCCTTTAACACGTACTAATTCTTATGTGTTAAGTCCTCAGTGGCAGACCTCTCCTGTCACGCAAAAAATGAAGCAAGATTTTGGTTCTGATATGCACTTTTAGAAAATACCCATAAATTACTACACTTTAGAGGAGGAATAAGGATTTAGATAAGGCCGTTACAAATATTTAATTAACTTTTTGTCCTGCTGGTAACACTGTGACAACCTAAATTTAGCAATAAAAGTCGAAAAATCCAGCGTGATGACAATGAGTGTAGGCAAAAGAGTTCTTGAAGTTAAGATCAAAGGTACCACCATGGAATCAGTAATAAAACAAAGGTATCTAGGGGTATGGATAGACAGATCAATCACCTTCGGAGCGCATATGCGAATAATACGAGAAAAAAATTCAAAATAGACTGTGTTTGTTGAAAGTCCTTAATGGTGCCAAAACAGGAGCACATCCAGACACGATGCTCCAGGTTTAACAGTCCCTTATTCGTATACGAATATGTTATGGAATATGGGTGTTCTGTACATAACAGCACTAGCAAAATAATCCGAAGAATCCTAGAAGTTCGTTCCGACTAGGGATCCTACATTCAGAGATAGGCAAAGCGGCCATCTTGAGACAATCGAGCATTGAGAGATGTCAGAATCCAAACCAAATGAACATTGTTATCGTTGCGGATTGAGAGGTATTGCGATTGCAATGATAAAGATTGTACGACAAGTTTTGTCGAATAAACAATTTGTTTTACCATGGCAAGTAGAAGAGGGTCTAGTTTATGAATGGTATTATGTTCATTTGTATTGCACTTTTATTCTAGTGATAATGCATTGTTGGACATTAGATAACAAAATCGAAAGGTGCCATCATACGCAAAGTCATGTTCGAGCTGCAACATTTTGTGCCGCGGCAAGTGCTGGCAGCGTTTGTTTACGAAAGTAACAGCGTTGCTAAATCGTCTGGAAAAGTATTCGCACATCTCCTAATATAGGATCCCTAGTTCCGACATCCATTTAAAATGAATATACCATTCTTTCATTGCTATCACATTGGCAGCCCGTTAACCAAGAAGAACCTCTGCCATAGAACCTAACTCCCAGAATCCAATAAAAAATCCGCTTGAATTTGTGGCGAGTGCAGATGTGCGCCCACTAGTGACTGCATGATCAATTCCTTTCCATCCACGATAGTCCGTGAGGACGTGGCCAGCGCCGTTATCGTCCATTTAAAATTTTAGAGGTCTCGGACTGTGCACATTAAGATTGGAAAGGCTAAGTGCAACCACCATAGTCGCCGTGAACCGAACAAAAGGGACCGATAACATTGCTAAGAAAGAAACAAATCACAGAGCTCAGTGTGATCACGTCCGATTCCGGCACCACCGATACAAACTCGTGGTGGATGGCTTACGTTGTGCTCTCTTGAGCCTTTCCTATCATGTACTTCGTCTTCGATGTATTGATGACTAGTCCAACCCGCTCTGCTTCCTTCTTCAGTCTGATGTATGCTTCTTCCATTTTCTCAAAGTTACGTGGCATGATATCAATGTCGTCGGCAAAACCAAATAGCTGGACGGACTTCGTGAAAATCGTACCACTCCGTTTTCCGATTTTTTTTTTTCGTAAATCCGTTTTCGTTTTCATGGGAGAGTGCCTTGTAGGCGGCGTTCAGCAATGTGATTGCGCGGTAGTTTCTGCAATCCAGCTTATCGCCCTTTTTGTAGATGGGGCACACGACACCTTCCATCCACTTCTGCGGCAGAACCTCGTTCGCCCTCGTGCGGTGTTGCAGCAATCTTGCCCATGCTGCATTCTTCTTCTCCACTAACTGCTCGCAATCGCCGTCATACCAGTCTTTTTTCTGATCCGGGGGCACCGTGTCTAGTGCAGTGGTTGCGGATCGAATATCTCTCCAGCACTATTCGAGATAAGCTGCGCCTAACTGCTCTTCCGTTGGGAGTGCGACTTCCAGCTGCTGCGCGTAGTCTTGGGCTAGTCTATCGTTTTGTAGCCGCCCAATGTGAAGCCGCGTAGATCGGATACAACACGTGTTGCTTACCGTCGAGAGTTTTGAGCGCATGCATGCCGCAACGAGGTAGTGGTCGGATTCAATCAAATTCGCACTGCGGTAAGTGCGGATGTTCGTGATGTCAGAGAAGAGTTTTCCGTCGGTTAGAACGTCGTCGATTTGGTTTGCAGGCCATGCACGATTAACACATATATTGTATATAGCTATTGTCTTGAAATAAAAGAAGTTCAAAACTCACTCCAGGTGTCAGGGACAATAAGCAAAAATCAATGCCTTCGCGCTTCTGCTGTTTGGTGACTGTCAATGTTCCATTATTGTTCTTTAAGGTGCATGGATATATGTAGTTTTTTAAATAAACAAGATACTATATATCAGTACCTTCTCGAACAAAACGTTTCAATTGTTGTGATGTAAATAAAAACCAAAATTTCAAAAAAAAAGTTTTCGTTGAAATGCAAATACAGAGGATGGCCAAAATAACTAGAATAGGCAAATAGATGGTAATTATGGGACGCCTGAACTGAAAGTTTATTGTAGTTTCACGGTATGTTCATGGAACCAGCCATAGTCGGTTTCCAGAGATTTTCCGGATTTTCCAAATGTATGTTCAGAACCGTAAATTTGTTATGAATTGTAGAATGCTATGATTCTTGCTGATAGGAACCTCATACAGGGATTTGGAATCGGACCAGCATCAGGTGAGATATGGCCATCAAAAGCTCTGAATCAAACACAGAAGAGTGCTTGTAGCACTTAATAACAAGGCACGTGTGGCTTTACCCAGGCCGAGCAAATGTTTAAATCGATAGACATCCGCCAATGCAAAAGGTATTAAAGTCGCTATCTCCAGCAGTCACCGACTATGCTATCTGAGATCGCTTGCTCTCGCAGTTTCTGAGCTACTTGTTTTTTTGGTTTTGAGTTTATGCGGGTGATAAACAAAAAAATCATCAATGTATTAAGAACAAGCAAAAACACACAGCTTGTGTTGGTTATTTTCGTTAATCCCACCATACCTTGATAAGATATGGATGCCAGTTCAAATCCAATAGAAATAAAAATAGCCCAAGAAAACAAAAACATCTTTATCACACTTGAACTCACAAATAGATTAAATGCGGCACTTACCATTTTTCGGTAATCCCCGAATAACGTTCACCGCAGCATTGAAGCGATCCTCGATCGACATGTTATGGTTCGTTTGCGCGAAATGCTATTTGCTATCACCTTCTATTTGGCCACCAGCTCCACCTGCGCACAGCAGCTGATTTCACGCTTCGCCGTCAAAAAGCTGATTTTCAGTAAGATGCCGAAAAGTGAGTTTCCAAACTTCACGGCCACTGCGTCTAGCAGCTCAGTTTGACCCAAACTTAGAGCCGAAGGAACTCTCCGTGATTCGTCTGTTACTTGGCAAATAATAACGCACCGCCGTCACAGGTTATTACGTAAAGAAACGCGTTTTTATTTACCTTGGCTGTTTGATCGGCCAGCTACAAAAATGAGCCAATTATTGCCTCTTCTAACAGAGCTCACTGGCATCCACGTCCCATCCCTACGGGCGCTGAAAGTTTGTGTCTGTGACGTTCCGCGCGCTGAATCCGATGGAAGCGTGTAATTATATGTGCATATTAAAAACTGTCGACGACGATTGCCACAGCGATGACCTGCGTGTCGATTAACTTTTCTTTCAGCGGTGATGACTTTAGGAGCAGACACAAAAGCTTTATCACTTATTCCACTATGGATCTTCTCCAGTTAATTGCAAAAGTAAACAAATCCCGCTGATTTATTGCTTTACCTATATTTTGCAACAGAGAGCTTTTTCTCTGATTCCAGAAACTTCACACTCGCGGAATGACACGCACCGACGTTGATTACTTGCGAATGACGAAAAGTAAACTGCCCGGCAATATCCTACGGAATTTTGCACACTCAAAGCGAAGCACAAAACCAAGGCAAACACAATTTTCTGCAGCGTAATATTCTGCTCTTCGATTGCTAACCAGCCACTAGAATACCACACTCTTCAGCAAAAGAAAAAAAACTCGACTGATGCCTCAGCTATTTTGCATCGATAATTATTTTATGGCCACTCTCTTCCCCTCCCAAAGTTAGAAGCACAAAAAGCTTTAAACCGTAGGGAGTTATCACAAGAAAAACAAAACAGGTCTTCGTGAAAAAATAACAGCACAAGAACAGGTCAAATTGCAGATATTCTCGAGCAGCAAGTCTAAATTTTTTATTTTTTATTATTTTTAAAAGAACAAACGACACTTTTTATGCGGATGACGACTACTCACGGACTGAAGAAAACAAAACGGGCGAACGAACGAAACGAACAAAGTCTCCAAAGTTGACACGACCTGACTGACAGATGATTAAGGAGTTCATGCGCACAACAAATGAATCTTGCTTAGGGATGTCCACCGTATGATTGCTTCCCGGGAATATTCAAAGCATTCAAAGTCAGAAACAATCAATTTGACCTTTCCCGTTAAAAAATGTACCATTTTGGAAATTCGACGTTTTTAAAAAGTGTTAATCCAATTTTGAAGACGCAGTTCGAATAAGCCATTTTATAGAAGACTCAAATAACACTATAGTTACAAGGAACATTTGCGAAAATGGAATGAAATGATGATGATGATGACGAATTGATGAAGGTTTGCATGCAAATTTACCAAAACAAAGACCGAGCCGTCCACTCTAAATTTCGATCAGCTTATCGAATCTGTCTCGTAAAATGGTTTATTCCCGGGAACTGAAGCCCTTTCATTCGGTTCATTTACCACATTTTGAACCAAAAGTTCATTTTGTAGATTTCGGATCGCGGTAAAATCTTCACATTTCCCTTCACTCATAAAACCATAACCGTCCGATCTTTTCATGAGCCCAAATCTGTATGAGACACTTTTGCTTTTATGGGCGGTTTGTAGTTCTCTTGCACCGCAAAATGTCAAACCGAAAGTCAGAATTTCTGTTTACATTTTGCTTTTGCTGCGTGCGTGCGACAACAAAACTGCAGTTAAACGGTTTGCAGCAGATTAATTGACCGGGTTTTATAATGTCCTCCTACCATTTAAGCACCAAGGAACGCCTGTTGGCTGTCGTGGATGACATTGAAATTATATCCAAGTAAGTAGGCCTCACAGTGGTTTTCGGATTATTGTAGTGACTGCTGAATTATTGCAGGGAACTGATCGAGAACACGATAGCACCGAAGCACCAGAAAATGTCCAGTGTGGAGCACGCGCAATTGGTGGAGCTACTCGTGTCCAAAGACAAGGAGTTGAAAGCCACTCTACAGCTGGCAGCAGAGCAAGCTAGCATCGAGAAGAAAATGGACGGATTGAGGGAACAAGTAAAGGAGCAGGACGAGGAAATCAATCAGCTGCAGAAGCAGCTAAAGGAGGCCGAACACATTTTGGCAACATCGATCTTTCAAGGACGCCAAAAGTTGAGCAGTATTAATAAAGCCGTCAAGCGGCCAGTTTCATCGGAAGAGTTGATAAAGTTCGCTCATCGGATTAGCGCATCGAACGCCATCTGTGCTCCGCTAACGTGGCAGCAGGGAGATCTGCGGAGGCCCTACCCGACAGACATCGAGATGCGTCTAGGTTTTTTGGGCAAATCCGATCTCAACATCAACGGCCACAACATGCAAAACCAGAACAACCTGAACGAGATGCAGCGAAATGCGACCGGTACTGCCGCGGGCAGTGGAGTGGCGGACATCCCAGCCTCGGCACAGAATCAATTCGCCTGGCATCCGTCCGGTGAACTACACATGACGATGGGCGCAGGGGCCGGGTCCGTTTCGTTGGATACCCGGGCCCATAAAGATGCCTCGCAAGATGACGTCGAGGTGATGTCCACGGACAGTTCTAGCTCCAGTTCGAGTGATTCGCAATGAAATACGGAATGATGGGTAATTTGGTAAGTTTTTTTCTTCGAATAATCAATAAAATCAACTTCTTTAAATACAAAAATATGACGGAAAATAATTATTACGAGAAAGTCATCATTGTACCACATAGGGGCAGTAGGGGCAATAAGAACATACGGGGCAATATGAGCTACCCTCATTTTGAGCTTATTGACAAGTTTTATCATGTAAAAGTTATATGATCTTTAAAAGGATGCTCCACATATGCATCAACGTGAAAACCGCATTAAAATTCAATTCAAACATGAAAATACACTTGAAAATGTAAATTTTCGCTGCATAGGCATTATTATAAGATTTGAAGTTTATAAATAAGGTTTTGACACAAAACTGATTAAAATACAGGTCAAAAATACACCACAATCAAAAGATATATTAAAATTGAATATTGTGTACACATGTTTGTATTGATACAAATCTGAATTTATCATAAAACTTTTTTTTTCCAAAACCAGTCTCTATGGGGCAATATGGGCATACCTGCACAGAGCAAGATATCAGGCCTTAAAATGCGAACAAGTTTAAATTTCAGTAGTAAAATACAAGAATATTATCATATATGTAAGATTCATTACGGAAAAATTACAACAGCGCATTTGCGATTGAAACAGAAAAAATGATCATTGACCAATTGAAATGTGGCTGTTCAAACGGTGAAGAGTGACAAATCGGTTCAGTCCGCTGTTGTGCGGTTTTTTAATTTTATTTGGTATGGAATACTTACAACTGTTGTAGGAATATCATATTCTTCCATATTACGATACTTTTTTTGCCTAAATAAAGGTTTCGGATGGGTGGCCCATACTGCCCCAAATGGTGGCTCATATTGCCCCGTATAGTCGGGAACACACATTGAAATCAATACATTTTCAAAAGCGCATTCCAACAATTTCCAAACGCATTTTTCGTCATTTATCGACGTAATATGAAAGGTAACATTCTCTAGTATAAGTCAACTACATTTAAACGATGTTCTTATAAGTTTTTCGGCACTTTTCGGAACGATTTCCTTAGGTGGCCCATATTGCCCCGATCACCCCTAACAAATACGTATCTTTGCCGTGGAATGTGGTCCTTCCATGATTTTGAAACCGCTTTAGTCCCGCTTTAGTGAACAACGCACATAAGACAGAGCAGCATCGCATGCTTTGCTGTCTCTTTCCCCTTTCGGGAGTGCCATTTGTCGATTGTTGATACACAAAGAGCCTGCTTTGAAAATTGCTGTTTGTTCTATGTAGAGATGTCGTAAAATCTCGATTAATCGATTAGTAACTAATCGATTACTCTCGATTCTTATCGATTATTGAATCGATTAATCGTTGGGTAGTAATCGATTAAAAATTAATCGATTATCACAACGATGAATCGATTTATCGAAGTAATCGCTTAATTTGCGACATCCTTATGATGTCGTAAAATTCCGAATAATCGATTAGTAACTAATCGATTACTATTGATTCTTCTCGATTATTGAATCGATTAGTCGTTGGGTAATAATCGATTCAAAGTTAATCGATTATCACAACGATTAATCGATTAATCGAAATAATCGATTAATTTGCGACATCTCTAGTTCTATGATGCCTATCTGTTTTGTGATTGTATCCTGAATATCAATTTACGAAGTCTTGACAGCAGCATATTTGGCTAATCGTAGTCCAACTAGTGCGCTAGAAGTCTCGAAAACACCCTATGAAGTCCTGCTCTCAGCTGGGCTGCCGAAGATGGCTGAAGGCGACCGAATGTGACGTCACGTCTGGTATACCCAGGGCCAGATTTAGCCGGAAGGGGGCCCCGGGGCCGACGGTATGTTTTTTTTTTTTTAGCGATGGTAATGGAAATCTGCAAACAGGCACCTGGGGAGGCGAACCCAGGTAGCGTGGGGATGGGATCACCACTCCCGACCCACTAAAACCAACTCCTTCCTCTCCAGTCATTCCCCCGGCCCGCAATTAAGCAATACTTCGGGGGATGACTATTGGGCATTGCGCCCCCTCCATGACGTACACAAGTGCACGTATGCGCCTCAACTCTTCGACACTCCCCATGCAACACATTTGCACAAGACATACTGGCACCACATGTGCCCCAACACTCACCTGCCTATGCCGCTTGAATGACTGCAAGAGGCTGATAGGTACCCTGCAGGGGGTACCCCATGCCGCCATCTCACAACATAGACAGTCCTCACTCAGTATGGTGCTCACCCCATCCTGCAACAGAATGGCGCCTAAGCAGCCACTCTGACCATACGTACCATGCGAGTCTGACTTGTGTGCTCGCTCATACATTCAGTCCCAACCACTTGCACCACTCTCTTGACATTCGGTCACTCACTCAGTGGGGGTTGTAATACCCCCATCTCCCATTTTTATCCACTCTGTGCACCTCCTGTGCATCGTTTGGGCGTGGAACACCCGGCACGTCACGCGTGCCTAACACTCACCTACCCGGGCTTTGATACGGCCAGTAGGTCCCGAAAAACGGGTACTTTGCAGGTAGCACCCACCTATTGACATTTCGAAGCCCAGATAGTCCTCAGCCAGTGTGGTGGTCTCCCCATCCTGCAACGGGGCGGCACCACTTACCTTACATGTCTCCGATTTCTGAAGTGCCGCAGAAGCATCAACCCCCCGACACTCCTGCCAGACGCAGCGAGACTTTCGTGTCCCCTACTTCTGAGGTGCCGCAGAGGTATCTGCCCCCGACACTCCTGCCAGGCCTCACCAGACTTCAGTCATTCTAACACTACCGACCATGCGTACCATGCGAGTCTTACTTGTGCGCTCACCCATACACTCGGTCCCTCATTCTGTGGGGGTATTACGAGTAATACCCCCAACTCCCATTCGCTTGCACCACATGTGCACTACTTGGGGGTGTGTGGATACCACCCACTGCCACCCGCTTGCAGTGTCAGGTGTCAGGCGACCCGTGCCGAAGGGATGAATGACCTGGGGGGTGAAACAAATTAGCCAGGTCGTTAACGGAGCCTGTGGAGGTTCCACAGAGTGAGGGCTCACTTTATTTTTAAATTCTGCTCAAGCTTTTCACGGTGAAATAAAAGACAAATTGTTGTTCTCCATGTAAGTAAAATCAAAATTGATCATGTAGACAAGTTTTGAATCAATTAAACACATTAGTCATATTTAATGAATAATCCCGATTAAAGTTGCATATTGAAGAAAGCTGAATTTGGATATGTTTTATGATGTTAAGCTTTTTTAGATTTGACGTACGTTGCTCGGCGTTGGTGTTGGCTACGCTAAACATGAGCTCTTAGCATAGACCTTCGCAGGAGTTCATCAAATTCACTCACCTAATGGATTTTGACATTATAGACTAACGCAAAATGAACTCCCCAAGAAAATATGACGTTTGAGCGGGTCGCATAATGAACGCAAAATGAACTTTTGTTCGAGAAGACGACCCGCTCAAATGTCAAAATCCATCGGGTGAGTGAATTTGATGAACTCCTGCACAGGTCTATTTGAGCGGGTCGTCCAGTCGAACAAAAGTTAATTTTGCGTCCATTATGCAACCAGGTCAAACGTCATAATTTCTTGGGGGAGTTCATTTTGCGTTAGTCTAAGGTCCAATGCACCGAATGAACACAATGACGTTTGAGACGGGCGCTGTTTACTAAAAATGAACACTTGCATGAACTCGATGAATGAAAAAGTATTCATTCTTAGTAAACAGCGCCCGTCTCAAACGTCAATGATGAACTCGGTGCATTGGACCATGGTCCAATGCACCGAATGAACACAATGACGTTTGAGACGGGCGCTGTTTACTAAAAATGAACACTTGCATGAACTCGATGAATGAAAAGGATTCATTCTAAGTAAACAGCGCACCGCTCAAACGTCAATGATGAACTCGGTGCATTGGACCATAGACCTCCAATTTTTATAACAGACGTGACGTTTCACTCCGCCCGCTCAGAGTCTATTATATATAGAGTTACGCAAAGAGGGAAGCCAAATCTACCTATTGAACTGTCAAACCGTCTACCTATCGAGCAAAGTAAACAAATGCTTGTTGGTAAGGCGGAAGTATTGTTATCGCCTAATGATTATTATGGCGAATTAAAACGCATGAATTGAAATGTATTAAATTTGTTCTAGAAACAGCTTCAAAAAACTTCAATACACCCCTTAATAAAGTAGCAATAAGAAACTCACGTGTTGGCACTCTGTGGGTGACTTGGTTATCGAATTAAAAAGCTTTAGCAGTGAACACTCCCGTGAAGTTACTTTAAGGGTTGAACAAAAATGAAAGTTGCAAACAGAATAACAAGAAGATCATTCAGAATAAGTGTAAGAAGATCCTCTTTGCGCAACTCTAGCCATTTTATGAGACAGATTCGAACAGCTGATCGAAATTTTGAGTGGAGGGCTCGGTCTTTGTTTTGGTAAATTTGCATGTAAACCATCATCATTTCGTCATCATCATCATCATTTCATTTCATTTTCGCAAATGTTCCTTGTAAAATGTAAATATTAGTATTTGGTCTCCTGTCATTTGAGCTTTGGGGTCGTTCAAAAATGATGTCACAAGTTTTAGGGGGGGAGGGGGTCTAAGATTTTGTGACAGTACATGTACTATAGTATAAGGTATACAAAAAAGCGTGACAGAGGGGGGGGAGGGGGTCTAGAAATCCCAAAAAGTAGTGGACGTCATATTTGAATCGCCCCTTTCTATAAAATGGCTTGACTCTGATTTTACCTAAAATTAGACTAATTCTTGCGTAACATTTGAAAAGGACCTACAGCCAAAACGTAAACATTGAGAAAATGCCGTTCTAAAAAAATGCATCACAATTTCTTTTCTATATTTCCCAGTTTTATGAAATTTTAAGCAGCACATAATCAACACTATCTATCCATCCATAACCTTAATTGCATCGAAAACATGCAAAAATGTGTCGAAATCTTTAAAATAACATTTTATCTATGTGAAGATTCCTGGCACTTTTTCGAATTTTTGTTTTAAATTTTAAAAATATTTGAAGTCGTCAAAAAATATGGGTTTGTTGTGAAAGTTGACCTTAAATAAAATATAGAATCGATAGAGCTAATAACATTTTTCGTTGGGAAACGTCAATTGCAATAAAAATGACTTCAATGATAAATAATTTTCTCAGCTTGATCAAAAATTTCTCAAAGCACTTCAAATGCTACATACGCCTATTTGAAAAAGTTCCCGAGAATTGTGATGTGAACATTACTGTGAAGCAAAACCGTGACGTCATTGACGTCCAGAGATGCCAGATTTGAAGACATGTCTTCAATTTGAAGACATTTGAATCTCTGTGAAGACATTTATTTCGTGAAGACATTTTGAAGACTTTTCAAAATATTTGAAGACTTATCTACTTATTTGGAGATACTTGAAGACAATCAATAAGCCAGCGAGAGAAAAAATAGTTTTATTTCTTAGTTATAAATTTTGCGACTTCTATATGGTCGGGGTTCAGCCAAATCACACCAAGCGCCAATGAAAAATTAACTAATTTTGCCAAGGTTTTCATGTAATAGATTCACTTGGTCAAAAATCACATCGGACATCGTTCAACGCCATAGCTGAGGATCCCTTACAACAAATGTACGCTTGACTTAACATGAAATACTTTCTGTTTGTTTTTTTGCGAACAAAATATCACAAGTTAGTCAAAAAGCCGCTTGGTGCGGTTTGGCTGAATCCCAACCATATGTAAATTATGCAAAAAAATACAAAAGTTATAATAGTCTTTGTCTGGGGCTTAGAATTTCAAACATAAAAATACATTCACACTAGCTGGCTGATAAATGCAACGCATTTTAGACTTCATAGCACTTAACTTGGAATTAGGCGCTGGTTAAAAAATTCCCGATGGCGTGTATGTAAAAAGGTATTTCAATCATTACATTGGAACGCATCTATGACTTGATTTAATCTAATCAATCGTTGAGCTAGAACCTGATCTTTTCCTAAATTCCTTACGAATTAATTTGATCCTTTCGGTATGTCCATGTTGTGGGAGATAAACCTACAAAGAAAATAATTAAAGGAAATATTATTTGAGAACGATTTACCTGCTTGTTTTATTATTCTTCACCATCACTACTTGCTTACTACTTGTGATTTCACAAAAAACAACGAACGGTACATTTAGATCTTTTATTTTGTGACAGTTCCCGTGTTTGTTTTGATAACACATGCCGATAAATGCAACTGTAGAATAAATCTACCCATACATGACTGTCATTCCAACCAAAAGCTCGAAATGATATTATTAAGAAATCTCACGCCAAGAGAACTGTCATTCGACGGAAAGGTCTATAAGGAGAACTGTCATTCCAGCTGGTTGCGTGCAATAGCAAAGCGAGGTAGGGCCATATTAATGATTAAAAGTAAGGTATTTCGCAGAGAAGGTACACGTACTCTAGTACTGCATTAAACGCAAATCTTTTGGTAGATTAAAACACAATTGTGTTGGTGCAATACTATACTACACGGTGAGAGTAAGCTAATTCAAATAGGTATTCGTGTTGGAAAAACTGTGTACTATAGTGTGAGTCTCGGAAACGAATATTTTATATGATGGGATTCAATATTAATGTTTGTGTGAGTGAAAATAATTTGCAGTGCGAGATCGTAAAATAACTTCGTGAGTTGAACAGGCATTCTCCTGACTAACGTTGCGAAGAACGGACGTGCATTCAAGGGCATTAAAAAAAACAAAATGGCGAGTAAGCCAAATGAAAGTGGTCATCGGCCGAATGAAAAACCAGGAAAAACTCACCACAATGGCGCAGATGAAGCTCCAGAACCGTAAGTATAGTGAACCAATCGAATAAAGATCGCGATATGTCTATGCGGTATGGGTTTAGTCTAGCATTGCAAAAAAAAAATGCTTAGCTTGCGATAGGTCAAGCTAAGCTACAACAAGTTTTTCCGGCTTGCGACAGGTCAAGTCTTGAAACAACAATAAGAATAGAAGTTTGCGACAGGTCAAACTTCTTTAGCTGTGTTGTAATGCACAGAAGTTTCCAAGGCTTGCGACAGGTCAAGTCTTGAAAAAAGGATAAGAATGGAAGTTCGCGATAGGTCGAGCTTCTTGCGTTATGTGTAACGTTTATTGTTCGCAAAATATCAAGTCAGACATTGCATTGATGGTCTCAGATTACTCGGCTTGCGAAAGGTCAAGTTCGAAAAATAATAAGAAGCTAAAAAAATTAAATTAAAAAAAAAAATCATTTTCGACGTTATAATAAATTAACACTTGTTAAAATAGTTTTAAGCTGAGAAACAAAAACGATGTATGTGGGATAAAGAGATTAACTTATGATTTATTTAAAAATATACATGGTGTATGGCTAATGCTCGATCCTTGGTTGTTTGTGTTGCATCCATTTCAGAAACGCGAAGCCAGGCGGAACAGAAACAAAGCTAAGAAAGAAGGAAAGAAAGCTAAGTAAACTGGAAAGTATGGCGGAAAAATTGAAGGCAGAAAGAGCGGAAAAGGCAAACATGGCAGAGCAACTTAAAAAGCTACAAGCGGTAGTTGATTCGTTGAAAACGACAAAGGAAATCATTCCGTCTGTCGTGAAAGACGCTAACGAAGACGCTAGCGTGGACTTCGAGGAGATCCCAATTGCTTCGAGTACTCAACATCAACCAAAATCGATCGGAACATTGGATGAGTCACGTTTTCTGTCCTCCGTGAATCAATTGTCCATATCGTCGATAGCAATTCAGGAATGTAAACCGCTTGCAGGAGACGACGAGATTCACAGACATACCTTTGAGATGTGGAAAGACCTACTCAATGACTGTATGGCTCTGGCAGGAATAGAGGACGAAGCGACGAAGTTCACGATTTTCAAGGTGAAAGCCGGTCCTCGTCTGCTCACGATATTCAAAAATACGAGATCAGATGCCGAAGCCCCAGATGTCAGCACCAATCCATTTTCAAATGCTCTTCATCGACTTAAGCTATACTTCGGATCTAGCTCCGACGTGATGTTTCAAAGACGGAAGCTTGCCTTAATGGAACAAAAGGCAGACGAGTCTGATTTGGCGTTTATCACGAGAGTTGGAGAAACGGCACAACTATGCGACTTTGATAAGACAAAGGAATTCGAAGAAATTGTTAAGACTATCGCGGAACATGCAAAGTGTAAGGAGGTGAGAGTGGCGGCATTGAAAATGGTCAGCCGGAACGGAACATTCACCACCTTGGTTGACAAAGTTCGTGAGATTCAAGCGATTCGCATGAACGAAGAATTTTTCGCCTTCAAGCACATGCAGAGTGGATCTGCTAGGGAGACAGCTATGCTTGCTCCGGTAACGGCTGAATACCAGAATCCATCATCATCATCACGGAGGAACTATGAGCAGAGGTCTGACAACCGTTATGTTCCTTACAATCGAAACTATCCACGTTACAATCAACGCTTTCCCCAACAGACGGGATGGCGTGCGAACAGAGTTGGAGCGACTAAACGAAACTTTGGCGACAGGAACGAGACTAAGCGATTGGACAGATGCTGGAGATGTTACAGTTTCTTTCATCTGCCATCGGAGTGCAACGCTGCAAATCTTGTGTGCAGAAAGTGCGGACAGGTAGGGCACATCCAGCGTGCTTGCTATCCGGCTACGAGTACGACCACAAAGCGAAATGTAGATCAGGACATTTTTGAAACAGATGCGAAACAGGCCAAGATAGAAGTAGTGGAAGAGAAAGAAGCGACTTCAAAAACGAAAGAACAAGTGAGTGACCAAACAGATTCTTAAATTTTGAGTGACACGATTGATAGTTTTCGTACGTTTATTTGAATTTAATTGTTTCAAATTTGAGTTTTTTTATTTGAAAAATTCCGAATTACTATAATTTTTTTACATTGATAAAAAAAAGAAGGAATTTTAATTTTTTTCCGTAATGTTTAAATCTGAATTTTGAGGTAATGAATAAAAAGAAAAAAATCCAAGTTTAAATACAACTAAGTACTCTAAGGAGCAAAATGAATTAAAATTATTTTAAATTTTAAATGATACAGAAGAAACTTAAATAAAAATGATGACAAAATTGAAGGTATTCATGAATCAATAAAATATATATATACATATATATAGTTCGACTTTTGATCATAAAGAAGTTCACCTTGGCTATCGTGTTACTATAGTATATAATATACAATAAGATGATTTCAAACTTATAAATTAAATTTTTGGTAGGCAAATGTTCCGGAAAGATACGATCGGTGCCAGGACTGGGACACGGATCGATTTGTTATTGCTACGGTTGGAACAAATAAGGAATCGGGAATCATAACTGCACACGTGGCCGGTATGCAATGCGATTTCTTAATTGATTCCGGAGCACAGGTAAATACGCTTGTTGAGAACATCTACGAGATCATGAGGAGTAATGAAAGGTATTGTAAGGAGATGCATAACATTAGGGAAGGATCGGATCGAACTCTGAAGGCTTATGCTTTGGAGGGAGAGATTACCGTCCTGGCAACCTTTGAAGCTTTCCTGTTTATATCCGATGACCGTCCAATTAATCTCGAGACATTCTATGTGGTTAAGAATGCACATCGCTCCTTGCTAGGCAGATCTACTGCCTTGAGATACAGTGTATTGAAGCTTGGATTTAGTGTTTCTGTCCCGAAGCAGGTCGATACCACAGAAAAAGGGTTGATTTTAGCCCCGGTTGTAATAGGAAATCCATTCCCGAAGTTTAATGTGCCCCCGGTGAAAATAAATTACGATAAGTCGCGACCACCTTGCCGTAACATATTTACAAATATACCCCAGGCAATTAAGCCTATGGTAGAGAAAAGGCTACAAGATCTGATCGCAGCTGATATAATTGAACCAGTCACGCAGGACATGGACGTATCGTTTTGCTCTTCGATGCTTGCTGTCCCCAAAGGCAAGCACGATATCCGCTTGGTGATCGATCTCAGGGGCCCTAATAAATATATACAAAGAACACCCTTCGCCATGCCGACACTCGAATCTATTTTGCCAGAATTAAATGGAGCAACATGGTTTTCAACCATAGACATGTCTAATGCGTTTTTCCATATCGAATTAGATACCGAGTCTAGGCACCTCACCAACTTTTATACCGAGTTTGGGTTGTTTAGATGCGTCCGTTTACCGTTTGGATTATGTAACGCGCCGGACATATTCCAGGAGGTACTGCAGAGAGTAATTCTGGGAGGCTGCTCTGGCGTGAAAAACTACCTGGACGATGTCCTTGTGTTTGGGTCTACCAAGGAAATCCATGATGCCAACCTAGAAGAGGTGCTGAATCGGCTACGACAGCATAATGTTAAATTGAATGATTCCAAATGCGTCTTCAGTAGTCAAGCGGTACAGTTCGTAGGATTTTTGCTAACTTCGAAAGGTTGGAGCGTAACTGATGAAAAAATGAGGGCTATCCAGAGCTTTAGAACCCCAACTTCCTGTACGGAGGTTAAAAGCTTTCTAGGATTGGTAACGTTTGCAGATAGATTCATTCAGCGAAGAGCAGATTTAACGGTGCATCTGCGAACTCTGGCGAATTCTAAACAGTTCTATTGGACAGAACTTGAAGATAAGGAATTCAATTATCTGCAGGATAATGCACTAAAGACCATAAAAGTCCTAGGTTACTACAGTACTACAGACGATACAGAGCTGTACGTGGATGCTAGCCCCATCGGATTGGGAGCAGTTCTCATACAATACGATAACGACAAGGTGCCACGCATAATAGCCTGCGCATCTAAATCCCTAACCCCAACGGAACAGAGGTACCCGCAAACGCAAAGAGAGGCGTTAGGCGTTGTCTGGGGAGTCGAACGATTTTCGTCCTATCTCTTGGGACGATCATTCGTAATCCGTACAGACGCACAAGCCAATGAATTTATTTTCAGTACTACTCATAGGCTGGGTAGAAGGGCCATATCTCGCGCAGAGTCATGGGCATTACGTCTCCAGCCCTATGATTTTACCGTGAAGGGAGTGAGAGGACAGCAGAACCTGGCAGACGCATTATCGCGTTTGATACATGATTCCCAAACAGCGGAACCTTTCGAAGAAAATGACACAGGAAACCTTCTATACGCGTTGGGTGACTCGATGGATATCACGTGGGAAGAAATCGAGAAAGAATCAGAAGATGATGAAGAACTCTGCAAACTCCACGATGCATTAATTTCTGATAAATGGCCGAAAGAGCTACGTAAATATGAAACACAAAAGAAGAACATAAACATGATTGGCTTTCTGATTTTCAAAGGAGATCGCACTATTCTTCCTATATCACTTCGCAGAAAAGCGTTGAAAGCTGCTCACGGTGGGCACGTAGGAGAATCGGCGATGAAAAAGATTGTGCGAGAATTTTTTTGGTGGCCGGGCATGTCGGTAGATGCCGAGAAGTTCGTGAAAAATTGCGAAACATGCGCGATGCTTTCCAGGAAAAATCCGCCCCTGCCCCTGTCTTCGAGAGAACTACCAGATGGACCATGGCAAATCCTACAGGTTGATTTTCTTTCAATACCTGGTTGTGGTTCCAGTGAGTTTTTAATCCTAGTGGACACACACTCTAGATACTTGACAGTCATGGAAATGAAATCAAAAGATGCTGATAGTACAAACAAGGCTCTGTGTGAGATTTTCAAGATGTGGGGTTGTCCTTTGATTCTCCAAAGCGACAACGGCCCCCCCTTCCAGAGTACCAACTATATTCAGTTTTGGGAGAACAAAGGAGTCAAAATTCGTAAATCGATTCCACTATCACCTCAATCAAACGGAGCTGTGGAACGCCAAAACCAAGGCGTGATAAAGGCGGTAGCTGCTTCAAAATTAGATGGTACTAACTGGCGACATGCTTTGCATCAGTATGTACACAACCATAATACGTTGGTTCCCCATTCCCGTTTGGGCGTAACACCATTCGAGTTGCTTGTAGGCTGGAAATTTAGAGGTAACTTTCCCAGCCTATGGAACCCGAAGCAACTCGACTACGATCATATTCGAGAAAAGGATTCGGAAGCCAAATTCATCAGTAAACAAGATGCAGATGCAGCCCGTGGATCCAAAAACTCCAGTATCCAGGTTGGAGATACAGTGCTAATGGCTCAGCAACGGAAGTCGAAAACGGATCCAACATTTGGTGCAGAACATTTCAAAGTGGTGGCCAGAGACGGGGCCAAGATTGTCATCCTGAGTCGCAGCGGTGTGCAGTACACTCGAAACGTGCAAGATGTGAAAATTGCACCAGCTGAATATCACCTTGAAGAAACGGACGATACCGAGGAGATTGACGAGGCTTCACATTCGACACTGGACATTCCATTGGCTGTTGCCGATGACAAACATTCAGAACTGGATGCAGCAATAAGTTCATCAACCCGTCATGAAATTTCACCGAACAGAATCCTGCGAAATCGATCTGATGTGAAAAAGCCGATGCGATTTGACGACAGATTTATCTATTCCATTTATGATTAGTGTAGAGGCGGGAGCGAATGTGGGAGATAAACCTACAAAGAAAATAATTAAAGGAAATATTATTTGAGAACGATTTACCTGCTTGTTTTATTCTTCACCATCACTACTTGCTTACTACTTGTGATTTCACAAAAAACAACGAACGGTACATTTAGATCTTTTATTTTGTGACAGTTCCCGTGTTTGTTTTGATAACACATGCCGATAAATGCAACTGTAGAATAAATCTACCCATACATGACTGTCATTCCAACCAAAAGCTCGAAATGATATTATTAAGAAATCTCACGCCAAGAGAACTGTCATTCGACGGAAAGGTCTATAAGGAGAACTGTCATTCCAGCTGGTTGCGTGCAATAGCAAAGCGAGGTAGGGCCATATTAATGATTAAAAGTAAGGTATTTCGCAGAGAAGGTACACGTACTCTAGTACTGCATTAAACGCAAATCTTTTGGTAGATTAAAACACAATTGTGTTGGTGCAATACTATACTACACGGTGAGAGTAAGCTAATTCAAATAGGTATTCGTGTTGGAAAAACTGTGTACTATAGTGTGAGTCTCGGAAACGAATATTTTATATGATGGGATTCAATATTAATGTTTGTGTGAGTGAAAATAATTTGCAGTGCGAGATCGTAAAATAACTTCGTGAGTTGAACAGGCATTCTCCTGACTAACGTTGCGAAGAACGGACGTGCATTCAAGGGCATTAAAAAAAACAAAATGGCGAGTAAGCCAAATGAAAGTGGTCATCGGCCGAATGAAAAACCAGGAAAAACTCACCACACATGTGACTTTCCTCTAAATATTCGACGGGAAACTCTTTGAATTTTCTGTGAATCTTTAAAAGAATTTCCGATGAAAATTATTAGGAATTTCTTGTCTACATTCAATAGGATTGAAATTGGAAATTTAGTACAAAATTTATATTTAATAATTTCCGTAGGAGTAATAATTATACAACATAAAGGAAATCCTCCAAAATTCAAACGAAAAATTCATCTTGATTTCCACAATTCCCACAATAAATTCCTTTTAATTTCCACAAGAAAATTGTCTCAATTAATTTTCATAAAAAATTCTTACGAATGTCACTAAGAAATTGAAATTATGCTGGTGTTAAATGGATATTTCTCATAATTTTCAAGGTAAATTTCTACAGGAAAATCTACCTAGAAGAAATTAAGAGGAAACTTGCTACAAACTTTTGTTAAATTTTTCCTTGAATCCCTTTGATTATTCTTCTAGAAATATCTTTGAACATTCTTCCAGTATTTTCGCTGCAAATTCCTCTATGAATTTCTTCAAAAAATCGTCCTGGTATTCTTTCTGTAATCTTTCCAGGAAATTGTCCGGAAGTTTCATGGGTTTTTCCGAAAAATCCTTGTCGACGCCACCGTTCTCCTAAGGCCTTTGATTCCGTTCCTCTGGGGATGACAAGGCCTATCGAAGCTCCTGGGCCAACGTTTGTCGCCGAATGATCTCGAGTAGTTACTTGGTTTCCAAAGGAGAACACTTTCGCTACCGGCGACCTTTTGAATTGCTTTCAGCTACTTTTTTCTCCAGTCAAGGAGAGAAGTTTTCACTTAAGCAATGAACTAATTACCTTCTATTAACACTGAACTATTTACCTGCACTTAGTCGGGAGTTGTTCGGATTCATTCACGAGAACCCTGGAGTGAGTTTTGAACTTGATTTATTTGAGGCAATATGTACAATATGGGTCTTAATACTACATGGTGTAACATCGATATGTATATTAAATAATGGTTTTATTTCAGCTGGTATTTTCCGAATCCCTTTCAATACCAGCTTTTTAGTCTATTTCCTACTGTAATCTAAAAATAATACTATGGCCTCATAAGGGCTAAATTTTATTATCATTTTCCTATTTGCTTATGGCATTTCCAGATCAGGAGAAGATTGCAACACATTTGTAGAGCTTAACGTATCCTTGCTAAAGGATAAAGAGAGATGGATAATTTATGCACGCGTGTGTATTGCGTGGGCGTGTTTTTCTTATCTCATGCGCTGTCTCAAACTAACATCTGCTTAGCATAGAAAATGTTATGCAAAGGAGAGGGTTCGTTTTTTTCTACTTTTCATTTCATTTTCTTAAGAATTGTATCTGCATCTAGTCCGGACCAGAACTTGCCAGTTCGTTCTGATTTTCATTCGAAATTAATTACCTCGCGTCTACATCCCGGAGCCCGTAAACACCTAGTTTACTCAAACCCTTTCGTCAGTACGCGAGTATAATTGTGGATATAACGGTGCTAAAGGTTCCACTACTTGCGAAAGTTCTTCATCCTGATTCGGAGATTGTATATTATTTTCATGTTGCGTTGATCTTTGCATATTATTTCTATGCGAAAGAAAATTAGTTATTGAGTCCCAAAACGACGCTAGTAATTGCCAACCCAAACCATATATATCGTACAAAATGCGTCCATGTATTATTGTGTCGATCGCGAATTTTATAATCCGACCAATCATATAGATACCTATGAATGTTGACGTTATGTTTCCCAAACGCGCCGACCACGACATAAATTTATCCCAGTATTTGTCTATGACGTCTTCGACTAATTTATTGGATACAAGTGCGTCGAAACGGAAGCCTTGAAATTCTGGTTGTTGTCCAATCAAGATTTTATGCAAGACATTGGACGCAACGCGTCTGTCTCCTTGCTCGTATATCATATTCCTCATTTTTATGACACTATCTGCGTCGTATACCCCACTTTGCATTAGATTAGGTAAATGTGTATATGTCCAGGAAGTTAGTATATCTGTCGAAAGTTTTAATGGTGAAGTGGTTTCCCGATACGACTATCTGTTGTATACCATCTTCCACCTATTTGGAATTTTGCTGGTAACAGAGGTGTACAGTCAATTTGCGTACCTCTTGTCTGTAATATATGAGTTACTGGGGCAATATACACGGATTGATTATTATAGTTAACAGGTATCTCCTGATAACAATTATCATCGGATCTTGGTGTTACATATACAGGTTTACATTCTAGGATGTGTAACACCTCTCCTGCTACTACCGCTGTATATCCTGATCTCTTAATTATGCTGGTCACAAATTCCGTTGGATTGAGACGCGCCAACGTGAGTTTCGTCTCCATTAATGTCTTATCGACTTTGCACATTTCTGTCATAACTGTATTATAGAGCTCTGACATACTTTGGCCGATATAATTTTCTACAAGGGTAATTTTAGAGTTAAAATATATGAACAAGTCAAAGTTTCTCCCTTTGATGATTTTTCTTATAAAGGGAGATTTGAACCCTATGACTTCGACAAAAAGACTTAGAGGATGGGCGGTCTAAAATCTTACAGGGCCACAAGTTTTGTCGGTTCTCTTGCTCGAATTGAAAACAGATGTGTATTAGAAACTGTGCTATAAACCACATTAGTTTTCTACCGTTCTCTTTGCTGTTTTCATTTTTTGTCTTGTTTACTATACCCTCAAAAATTACTTCATATTCGGTATCTTCGCATTTATTATTCGGGACTATATTCCAAGTTATATACCCATCTTCTGAGTCTAGACATCTCCCTTGAGAATGAACACAAGTCAATCCATTTTTTAAATGAATTATATCATTTTCATAGTCTACAGTTGCAATGTAATCTCGAAGTGTTATTTCATATTCGTAGAACACAAGGGCGTCAACCCATGTATATACTGGTGTTCTGTATGTCCCTCCTTTGCAGTTACTTCCCCAGACTGATCCTACAATCAAAGTTTCGCCACGGGTGGTTCCATTGCGTTTTAGTTCTCGCAATTGATGATCGTGTGTCAACTTTACTATTCCTAGTTGGTGCGACAGACGACACTCTTCAGATGTAAAGTCTTTTACGATATATTCGTAACTTCTTTCATATTCTGAAGTACGAGAGTGCATCCCACAATGTTGTATACGTCGCTTTATTATTACTTTACATTGAAAGGCTGGTATTTCATTTTTGACACTTCGTTGTAGAACCTGTATTTGGATCTCACTAGTAGAGAGATTATTAGTTGGGGGAATGCATGATGCAACATCCAACAATGAATAACTTGTAAGATTTACTTCAGGGTTTCCGCAATCATATGCAATCAGTCCGGATCCTTCAAATGATAATGCACTTCCAAATATTGCGCATGCTATATTCAATATCGCCATCCAGTTAAACCAGTTTACTGGTCTTATCCGTGGTCCTTTCTTTATGGGCTTCGGTCTAGCCAGGGATGCGGCAATTTGCTTTACTTTATCTATGTCAATGCGTTGTCGTTTACCGTATTCGTATATTTGAACATTCCTTCTGTCTTCTTCTCGTACCATTCCCACAAAATTATTTGGTTTTGGTTCAGTGGTATTTTACCTTGTAGGTTCATCCTTCGTTTTATGGCACCGCTTTGTTTGTTAATGTTAGGCTCATGCTCTTTGCTTTTTCCTGCTGCTTTATTTGTTTATTTTGGCTTTGGTTTTGGGAATTACCATTTTGTTGACTCAAGGCTTGTTTTATTCTACATGTTTGGTCATTAGTGCTTGCTTCCAAATCTTCATACTCCATTGGTTTTACATCCAAAACAGCTAACTTAACAACCGGACGAGTATATTCTCCGGTAGCTGTTTTTACAACAGCTGATCTTACCTGACCATCTTTTGATAAGTGTGTTTTGGTTATAATACCCTTTTTCCATTTAGCTTTCTGATCGTCATCAGCAATCATAACGATATCTCCTTCTTTGATGTTCTTAACTTTATCATACCATTTCGATCTTTTGGCTTGAGATGGAAGATATTCATGCAACCACCGATCCCAATAATTTTTTGCCATGGATTGAACCCTTTTCCACTGATGTCTATTGGCTTCTGTTTTGGAGACATCATTCAATGATGGTTCTGCTCCTCCGGAACAACCGATCAAAAAGTGATTAGGAGTGAGTGGTTCGTCGTCCGTAGCATCTAGCGATATAGAGGTAAGTGGTCTACTGTTAATTATATTTTCGATCTCTGTTAGCAATGACCTTAGAGTATGTTCGGGTACAGTTTGGTTGGGTAATAAGCTCTTAACTTCTTGAACTAGCCTTTCCCATGCGCCTCCAAAGTGTGGTGCTGCAGGAGGATTGAAGTGCCATTCGATTCCACGTGACGCTAACCGATGTTCAATTTTCTGTAGCTCATTGTTCGCTCCTACGAAATTCGTACCGTTATCGCTATATAGGTGTTTAATTCTACCTCGCCTATTTTGTACAGAGTTCAGGCATAACAAGAACGCATCAGCACTCAAATCATGGGCTAACTCCAAATAGATTGCTCTCGTCGTCATGCAGGTGAACAGAGCCCCCCAACGTTTTTCGGTACGCCTACCGATCGAAACGTTGTATGGTCCAAAATAATCTACACCAGTATGTGTAAATGGTTTTACATATGGCTGTAGCCTACATTCGGGTAGAGGAGCCATTTTCGGAATGTTTGCCTTGGCACTCTCATTTTTACAATATTGACATGCTTTCCTAATTCGTTTCATTCCGGCATCTATATTTATTACATGATATTTCTGTTGAATCGCTGCTATCGCTGCCTTCAACTTTTGTGTTTATATTGTTCATGTTGATTTTTTAAAATGAGATTAGTCAAGTGGTGCCGTGCTGGAAGTATATATGGATAACGTGCAGCATAAGGAACACATTTTGCATCCTTGTATCTGGTTTCTGATTTGAGCGTACCATTTGAGTCCAAAAGGGTGTAAGTGTTCGTATTCTACTGGTTTTGTCTACCTGACGTTTAACGAGCAGTTCTGTCATTTCATCCGGAAATTCTTCCCATTGCGCCTTTTGGATCAATAGATTTTCAGCATTTTCCATGTCAATTGCGGTTACTCTCATGTCGAATGATTTATTGTTTACTTTTGCCTTAAGTTTCCTCACATAATTTACAACTAGGCTAACGGCTCTTTTTAGGCGTGTCCAATCTGAACACCATTCGATGTTCATCCATTCCAGATTTGGTTTATTAATTTTCTTTATGGAGAACACAGGACGAAGCTCTTCGTGGTTACGATCTGAGACATTCTTTTCCTTTTCCATTTGTGGCCACTCCTTTTCAGGTAGTCTTAAAAACGCAGGGCCTTGTATCCATATGGATTTAGTGTTGATGACTTTGGTTCCTTCATCAGCTGGATTTAATGCTGTATTTATATAGCGCCATTGAGACTGTAAGGTGCTATCAAGTATTTCACTTACTCGATATTGAACGAACTGTTTGTACTTCCTTAGCTCTGACGTAATCCAACTCAACACTGTTTTCGAGTCAGACCAGTATGTCACCTGATCTATTTTTAGTCTTAATTCTTGTTGAATCGTGTTTGACAATCTAGTCCCTAATACAGCGGCTTGCAGTTCCAAGCGAGGTATTGATATAATTTTGGTTGGAGCAACTTTTGATTTTGCGGCTACGATCGTGACATCAATACTCTTTTCACTTAGCGTCCTCATGTATATAACAGCAGCAAATGCATTTAACGAAGCATCACAGAATACGTGAATCTCCCTTTTTGTCACCGCTTTCAAATAGGAATAGCATCTCGGTACTTCGAGGTAATTGAGATAATAAAGTTTTCCTATCCATTTTCCCATCTCTCAGCTATGGCTTTGGGGATCTTCGTGTCCCAGTCTATTCCCAACCGCCAAATATCCTGCATAATGATTTTTGACTCGATCGTGAGGTGAGCGATCAATCCTAAGGGATCATAAATACTCATTATGAAAGAAAGAGCTTGTCTTTTTGTAGGTGGTATTGTTATTTCATCCAAACTATTTGTTTTAAATATGAATTGATCGTTCAGAGTATTCCAATGCATTCCTAGAACCTTATGGTAAGATTCGTCTTCGTCATCAAGACTAACTTCCGATAGCAAAGAGATTCTGTCATTCGGTATTTGTTTCAGTAACGATTTGGAGTTTGAGATAAAGTTTCTCATCCTAAAGTTACCTGCATCATGTATTTGTATGACGTCCGTTGTCACCTTGATTGCTTTATCCAGATCATGAAAACTATCTAGGTAATCATCTACATAATGATTCTTGATAATTGCTTCTACTGCATCTGGGCTATCATTTCTGTATTTCTCTGCATGTGAGTTTTTCACAAACTGTGCGCAGGCTGGTGAGCATGTAGCTCCAAATGACATGACCTGCATTTCATATATATCTACTCGAATATTGGGTTGTTTCCTGTAGACGATTCTTTGCGCGAACCTGTCTTCCTCTTTAATGGCTACCCGGTGAAACATTTCCTGGATGTCTCCGGTTACTGCTATTGGGCCTTCCCGAAATCTAATTTTGATTCCTAATGATGATTCAGTCATATCTGGTCCCGAAAGCAATTGTGAATTCAATGATATTCCGTTTATTTTAGCAGCTGCATCGAACACCATTCTTGGTTTTGCTTATTCTTGTTTATCGTTATGAAGTGGGGCAAGTAGAACGTTTTGAGGTTCTCAACCATATATTCCTCCGGGCTTCGTTTCTTTAAGTATCCTTTTGCTACGTACTCATCGATTTTATCATGATACCATTTTTTCAAGTCCTTCTGCTTGCCTAGCTTCTTTCCCTGCCTCCAAAACCGACTTAATGCGGTTTGAAAGCTGTTAGGGAGTTCCACTTTATCATTTTTCCAAAGCAAACCTATTTCATATCCTTTCTCCTTTGGTTTCCAAGTGTCTTTCATGATTGCTAAAGCACGTTCATCAACCTTTGATATTAATTCGTTCTGAGGTATTTTAACTCCGAATGCTTCTGTGGAGAAGTAATCTGACATAATTTGTCTTATAGATTTCTCCTCGCTAACATCTTCCATTACAACCAGCAACCGTTCTGGTCGTCCGAATGGATTAGGTGGAGCTCGACTATTGCCAAACAATACCCAACCTAGTCGAGTTTTTGAAGCTATTGGTTCATTAAAACCTCTCGACCTCTCTTCTAAGCTTTTGAATAAATATGCATGCGGCAGTCCTAACAATATCGTAGGACTTGCCTCTTCGTAAGACTCAACTCAATCCCGTCAAGATAAGGATATTGCCTTTTCAATGATTGGTAATCAATTGTTTGGGAAGGTAACGAAAGTTCTTTCATTGTACACAAATCTTTCAACTTAAATGACTTTCCTTCCGTGCTGCATATTTTCACCTCAATTGATTTGCTATTCTCCTCTTGAATGTCTCCATTCGTCCAAGCTAGGGTCAAGGATTTGTTAGTTCCAGATGCATTAAGCTGTTCCGACATATTTTTATCAATCAAACTTACAGATGACCCAGAGTCAAGAAACATGTGTGTTCTTACTCGTCGATTGCCATTAATTAATGTAATGGGTAAGATTTGATAATAAACTTTGTTACAACCTTGCGAATGGTAATTAACGTTACCAGTTATTACCTTCACTTCTGACTTTTTACTTTCCCAGAATTGGAATGTAATAAGCGATTGTGATGGTTATTACAACCTTCAATATTACAAGGTCTTTTTTCCCGACAAGTTTTCAGCGAATGATTTGGTTTGCAACACGAGAAACAAAGCTGTTTATCGGCAACAAATTGTCTTCGTTTCTCAACAGTCATTTTTCTAAATTCAAAACAAGTCGATAATTTATGGTCTTTACCACACTTCAGACACTTTCTTCGTCTTTCGTTAAGGAAGTTTACTCTGTTTGGTTTATCATATCTTGTTGTTCTTTCGATTGGTTTACCTTTCTCTGCCAACAACATTGTTGCTAACTTTTGTTGTGGCTTCAACCAGTCGTAGAAGTCTCCTATTGTTGGTGCTCTAAATGGATTTGCTAAAGAGGAAAGTTCCTTTTGTTCGTGTAAGTTAGTTAGCCAGTTCTGATGCAAACTAGGTGGTAACTTACAAGCAAGATCTTTGAGCAATCTGGGGTCGTTTAAATATTCCTCATGGTCGAGGCATCTCATATTTATGACCAAGTTTTCAATCCCAGAAATAAAATCTATCATAGTTTGAGGAAAATCAAACTTTGGGTTTTTTAAAGCTAGAACATCTTGTAAAAGACCCGCGTATATTAACTCAATGTTACCAAATTGGTCTTCTAGTCTTTCCATAATTGAATGCACGTTACAAGAATCTATAAGGAGTGCATTCACTGAACGCAATGCTTCTCCTTTAAGACTCTTCTGTAGTCTGTTCAAATTTTCTAAATCTGAGAAATTTCCTTGCTTAGTTGTTTCGAGAAAAATCTGTTTGAATCTAGACCACACTCTGTAATTTCCGTCAAAGTAAAGGCAAGTCCATTAAAGACTGTCTTACCATGTGTCTTTCCACAGTGACGTTCCCTGTTTTATCTATACTATTAACTTTGTTCACAATAGCATCTAGAGCCTTTATTTGCGAAGTTTGAGGGTCGTCGTTTGATTTAGTACTCAATAATGCGACCTTTTGTGTAAGTGCCTGATAGTCGGCTTTAATTTTACCACATTTGAAACATGTCCATGGCTCTTCTGCTGTTGGACGATGTTTTAGATTAACACAGTGTAGGTGAAACCAGCGATCACAATCAGCGCAGGCCACCATACAACTCTTGTCATCTTTGTCCTGGCAAAGACGACAATGCCCATTTTTGTTGATGGTAAATTTAAAATCCATCTTCTCTAAGGATACACAAACTCTAAACCAAATGTAATTTTGTTATTCCTGATCTGGATTGAACGTGTTTGGAAACCCTATCAATTAACTTTCTTTGTGAAAAGGAAAATTTGACTATTATTCACTAGTGCTTCTCTCAAATTTTGAATATTCACAAATATGCATAAATATATATTTTTGGAATTTTTTGTTACGACTTACTTTTGTTGCATCGGCTTACGATCTCCCGGAAATGTTAACCGTGTCTGCAGCAGCGGATATTCCTCCAGATGATAGTCACCAGTTCCAGAATTTTCTCCACTTCGTCGGTGCTCGTTCCTCTGACCTCTGTGGACGCTGGTTATTTTAGCGAACTATGCGCAATCACTTTTCTTCTTCCTTTTTGTTTTTGTGAGTTGATTTTTTTTTCACAAGACTTCTTCTTCGTGAACTATTTTCGCGATTATTCCACGAAACAAAATCCTTCGCAAAGTTCACGCGATTTTCACTATTTGGTTTGAAGCTACACTAGAACAGTCAGATTTCAACTGACTCTGAGATCGCAATTGTTCACGCGGCTTTCACTAACTTCTTGAAGCCACACTAGAACAGTCAGATTTCTACTGACTCGAAGTTCGCAATTGTTCACGCGGCTTTCACTAACTTCTTGAAGCCACACTAGAACAGTCAGATTTCTACTGACTCGAAGTTCGCGATTGTTCACGCGATTTTCACTGACAGCTTAAGCCACACTAGAACAGTCAGATTTCTACTGACTCGAAGATCGCAATTGTTCACGCGATTTTCACTGACAGCTTAAGCCACACTAGAACAGTCAGATTTCTACTGACTCGAAGTTCGCAATTGTTCACGCGGCTTTCACTAACTTCTTGAAGCCACACTAGAACAGTCAGATTTCTACTGACTCGAAGTTCGCGATTGTTCACGCGATTTTCACTGACAGCTTAAGCCACACTAGAACAGTCAGATTTCTACTGACTCGAAGATCGCAATTGTTCACGCGATTTTCACTAACAGCTTAAGCCACACTAGAACAGTCAGATTTCTACTGACTCGAAGTTCGCGATTGTTCACGCGATTTTCACTGACAGCTTAAGCCACACTAGAACAGTCAGATTTCTACTGACTCGAAGTTCGCGATTGTTCACGCGATTTTCACTAACAGCTTAAGCCACACTAGAACAGTCAGATTTCTACTGACTCGAAGTTCGCGATTGTTCACGCGATTTTCACTGACAGCTTAAGCCACACTAGAACAGTCAGATTTCAACTGACTGGAAGTTCGCAACTCCTAGACGGACCTCTCCTTTCGTTAATGACCGTCCTCCAAAGGTTCCTCTGCTGGAGCCACCAAAATGTCGACGCCACCGTTCTCCTAAGGCCTTTGATTCCGTTCCTCTGGGGATGACAAGGCCTATCGAAGCTCCTGGGCCAACGTTTGTCGCCGAATGATCTCGAGTAGTTACTTGGTTTCCAAAGGAGAACACTTTCGCTACCGGCGACCTTTTGAATTGCTTTCAGCTACTTTTTCTCCAGTCAAGGAGAGAAGTTTTCACTTAAGCAATGAACTAATTACCTTCTATTAAGACTGAACTATTTACCTGCACTTAGTCGGGAGGTGTTCGGATTCATTCACGAGAACCCTGGAGTGAGTTTTGAACTTGATTTATTTGAGGCAATATGTACAATTTGGGTCTTAATACTACATGGTGTAACATCAATATGTATATTAAATAATGGTTTTATTTCAGCTGGTATTTTTCCGAATCCCTTTCAATACCAGTCTATTTCCCTACTGTAATCTAAAAATAATACTATGGCCTCATAAGGGCTAAATTTTATTATCATTTTCCTATTTGCTTATGGCATTTCCAGATCAGGAGAAGATTGCAACACATTTGTAGAGCTTAACGTATCCTTGCTAAAGGATAAAGAGAGATGGATAATTTATGCACGCGTGTGTATTGCGTGGGCGTGTTTTTCTTATCTCATGCGCTGTCTCAAACTAACATCTGCTTAGCATAGAAAATGTTATGCAAAGGAGAGGGTTCGTTTTTTCTCTACTTTTCATTTCATTTTCTTAAGAATTGTATCTGCATCTAGTCCGGACCAGAACTTGCCAGTTCGTTCTGATTTTCATTCGAAATTAATTACCTCGCGTCTACAATCCTCCAGGAATTCATTTGGAAGATCCTTCAGAATTTCTCCATAACTCCTTCGGTATACATATAGTTCCTTCACGAATTCCTCCAGTAGTTCCTCCAGGATTTTTTTTCGAAAGTTTTCCCGGGATTGCGGCGGAAGCTCCACAAGGGATCCCTCCGGAAGTTCTTCCTCTGGAAGATCCTTTAAGAAAGTTGCCGAATGACTCTCCAAGAATGCTTCCGGAAGTATACTATGAAATTTATCTGGTATTTCCTCCAGGATTGCTTTCGGAAATTTCTGCAGCAATACATCAGGAAGCTCCTCCAAGAATTCATCCAGAACTACCTCCAAGAATTTCTCCAGAAGTTTCTTCGGGAATTCTACCGGAAATTGCTTCAGTAATTCCTCAGAAATATTCTTCAAAAATTCATCAGGAAAATTCTTCAGGTATTCCTCCAGAAAAAAACATCCGGAATTCACCCTGAAGTTTCTACAGGAATTCCTGTAGAATTGCTCCGGAAGTTCCTTCTGAACTTTTTCCGGAAGTTTCTTCAGTAAATCCTTTGGATCTTCCAACAAGAATTCCTCAGGAAATTTCTTCAGGAGACTTACAGAAGTTATTAGAAGCTTCATCCAAAAGAAATTAGTATAAGTTATAAGAAGCTCCATCAGGAATTTATCCGGAAGTTGATCTAGAAATTTTACCGGAAGTTCCTTCAGAAAATTCTCTGGATGTTTCTTCAAGTATTTCACAATAAATTTTGAATCCCAGCAGGGTTTCTTTAAAAAGAAATTTGGAAGAATTCCACGTGAAAATTCAGTTAAAATTACGACTCAGTACAAAATCCAGGGGAAACTCGTTTATAATAAAAAATTAAATAATTTTAAAGAATATTCTCTTGAATTCTAACAATTTGAATGTTAAAAAAATAAACATTATTCCACATCAGTAAAACAAGGAGATTATTGAATTTACAAACCTATTGGATTTTGAAATTTCTCGCTAATAATCGTAATTTTAACGAGAATTTTAATATTGAAGACATTTGAAGACATTTTTAAAAGACTGTGAAGACATATGAAAATATCTTCTGGCATCCCTGTGACGTCGGCGCGCAAATCGGAACAATCAAGTTTGTTTACATTCGGCTTCAAGTTCTAGTATTTTACCGAGTAAATTGTCTTTTACAGCAAAAAGTAATAGGAAAACCCTCATTTTATGTTCCATAGTTTGTGCTTCCTGTGATGAGATAAAGTTTTGATTCAAAGTTCCACCGTTTACCATGGGAATAACCGGTTTGATTCCTTTTCTGGAAAAAGCATCCAGCCGTTTCCACCTGCGGGATCTTCGCGGCCAATGTGTCGCCATTGACAGCTACTGTTGGTTGCACAAGGGGGCCTTTGCCTGTGCGGACAAACTGGCCCGGGGCGAGCAAACCGACATCCACATCCAGTACTGTCTGAAATACGTAAACATGTTGCTCTCGCACGACATTAAACCGATTTTGGTGTTCGATGGGAGGCATCTCCCGGCCAAGGCAATGACTGAAGCGAAACGAAGAGAGACCAGGGATAACTCCAAGAAACGGGCAGCCGAGCTGTTGCGAGTGGGCAAAACGGAGGAAGCCAAGAGTTATCTGCGACGGTGTGTGGACATCACCCACGAGATGGCACTGCAGCTGATCCAGGAATGTCGGAAGAGGAACGTGGACTGCGTAGTGGCACCATATGAGGCCGATGCTCAGCTGGCTTATTTGAACCAAAAGAATATCGCCCAAGCTGTGATTACGGAAGACTCGGATTTGATGCTGTTTGGATGTAGCAAGGTGTTATTCAAGTTAGATCTGACCGGAAGTGGTTTATTAATCGAAGCGGAGAAGTTGTACCTGGCGATGGGTTGTAAGGAAGAGAAGTATACATTTGACAAGTTCCGTTATATGTGTATTCTTTCCGGTTGCGACTATTTGGAATCTCTTCCCGGGATTGGACTGGCTAAGGCTCGGAAATTTGTATTGACGACGGAGGATACGGATATCCGTAGAGCTCTCTCGAAAATTCCGGCTTATTTAAACATGAGACAACTGGAAGTTTCGGAGGAATACAAATTGGAATTTTTAAAAGCCGATGCCACCTTCAAACATATGGTGGTTTTTGATCCTTTGGAACGAAAGCAGACCCGGTTGAACGAGCCGGAAGTTATGGGAACAGACCCGACATTGTGCTGTAATGCAGGAAGCTTTCTTGATGACGAAATGGCTTTCCAGATGGCCTTAGGAAATTTGAATCCGTTTACAATGAAAAGATTGGACAATTGGCATCCGGATGATCCGAAATGCCGAGCAACGGGGGGCCAAACTTCAAATTGGAAGCAAACCGCCGTGACTAAACATTCCAGCATTTGGAAAGGTTCCTACCAGGGACGTAGGAGTCAACATATCGAGATCCACGAGGAGGTTAAAGTGCGAAATGTATTTCAGCTGGAGGCTGCCAGGCGTTCGGTTACAGGGACTCATGTTGAAGAAACGGAGAAGGAATCCATCGACGACATCCTACAGTTGTACGGAATCGTACCGAAAGATCAGGAACCCGCGCCGAAACGGTTTTGTTTGAGTACGGTTGCTGTACAACAGAAACAGACAGTCAACGCCGAGGAGATTGAAGAGAAAAGTAACCTGCCTCGGAGAAATCCTTTCCATGTAAGTAAATTTGTACACACGGTCAAACATTGCATCATTTTTTCTAGGACTGTGCACATAAAAGGTTCATCGATATCGGCGATATTCATTTGGTATTATATCGGTATCGACGATATATCGGGTTTGAAAATATCGGATATCGGATCGATATCCGATAAATAAAAAAAAATACAGTGTTGATTCGATTTTGTCATTCTTCGATTTCGTTCCCGATTTTATCACGTTTGTGACCCTATTTGGTCATCTTAAAAAAAAAAATGAGAATTTTAGTCGTTCTTATTCATCTCGGTAACAGCACCGGAAACAACAATGATTTTTATGAAATAAAGTCCATGTCAATGGTTTTGTAAGCCTTTTCGTTCACGTATTTTGCCTTCCCAATGCATAAAATCATTCATACATTAGAAAAGAATATTATATTTTTTTTTGCTTTTGTCTTTTTCCTATTTTATCACCCCAAATTTGACTGGGGATAATAAAATCGGGTTATGTAATATTCTATGAGCATAAAACAACAATTTAACATTTTGCTCTCTTTTTCACTTACATCCTTCGTTCAGGATCCAAACTACTTCGAGAATAGCAGAGTATACGACCTGCCTTTGAAAACAGTCTTTCCAATGGAACCGACATCGACAACAGTAGAAGGATGGTTGAATCAAAGTTAAGTGCCTATTTTCCGGGTATTGACCACCCGGTTTGGAAATTAAATACTATGTTTGAAAACTAGTTTTTGCCAACACGTGAAAGATTTACATAGTTCGAAAAATGTATTGGAGCGTAACTACTTCCTTCGGTGGAGCTTGAAGCCATGACCCCAGTATGTTAGCCAGGTGCTTTCCTTACAGAGCTACGAAGGACCTCCGTCGTCCTGATAAGTCCATATTCTCAACACCAGACACAGCAGTGAGCTAGTGTATGTAGTTTTTAGTTGATTTAATTGGCATCATCATTTTTTAAATCGATTACAAAGATTTATCGATATCGGCGATATATGAGTTAAATGATATCGGCTATCGTATCGATAAATTTCATCCGATAATATCGATTTTATCGATATTTGCACAGCCCTAATTTTTTCTGATCTTCTATGGGAAGATTGAATTGGAGGTATAATGCCGTTTGGTATAATGTGTTGTATGCGGTACCAAATTGGCCGTTTGACATTTGTCATAACTCACATGAGTCACCAGGCTCTTAATAATTATTCAGCATAACGCAATCCAATGATTGAATTAATGGTAATTTTGACAGAACTCATACACTCTGAAAAATCCTCACGTCATGTTTACCTGAAAACAAATGTGGTTCTCATCCACCGCACTTTTCACGTAAGAGTGACCTGAATGGCATGTAACCTGAACAAAATTTAGCTTCGTTGAGTTACGTGATTTATCAGGTGAATCTGACTGGATTTTCCAGTACTAATGACGTGAAGTTTGAAAGTAGTTACGTGTTTGATCAGGTGAACCTTACGTGATTTATACGTACTGGTTACGTGAACTTTTAGTGAAAGCTACATGATATCAGGTAACCACTATATGCTTTGAAATATATTGCAAAATTGTTTTGTTTTTAATGAATGCAATATAAGTTATTTACTACCCGCAGCCGTAAATAGGAGACCTCTTCGCGTTGTTGATACGCTTGATGCGTTGAAATGCATTTGATGCGGAATGACGTCATTCGGCCATTATTGCGCTTCGGAGTTATCGCTAAAACGGGATCAGTACAAAAGGCCGAATCACAAAAGGCCGAACCACATAAGGCCGAATCACAAAAGGCCGAAAATGTTCTAGCATACCACAAAAGGCCGAAAACCCAGAAGGCCGAACCACGAAAGGCCGAATGATACAAAAGGCCGAATCTCAAAAGGCCGAATAACACAAAAGGCCGAATCATTACAAAAAGTTTCAATCTTTCAATTAAGAGAACTTGGAATATTGACAAATTTACGTTTACTTATATTATGCTGCCCTATTAAAAAAAACTTGGCCACGTGTTTTGCAACTACTAGCAGCGATCTTAATCAATCTTATTCAGTTGAGGTATTTAACGTCAGTTCAACGTCGAAGCTCAATTTTTCAATTGAAAGAAGTTGTATGACGGTGTTTACAGAGTCAATTTGATTCCTTATATATTGCATAATAGATCAATCTTCATTGCAGTAATGAAAGCATGAACATACGGATAAATATTATCACTTTAAAGTAACGGAGTAATCCAAGAGCTCTCTTTTTTCTTCCTTTGCTGACGTAGTAATCATTACGTAGTAATCATTATCAGGAAAAGTTAAATTCCCAAATCTAATGCAAGAGCCCGAGTTAAATTCCACCGGATTCATGGCTCACAGAATCGAATTGCCGATTTGCATCAATTTAGGAGTTGTGCGCTTCATGATGCATGGTTGAGCATTGTGCTAATGATGCACACTACTCATGATCTAATTGCGACATCAGAAGCTAAATAAAATAGACTTTTTTCAATTATTATGCTTTTGACCAAAAGCTGTATAACTTGCAGTAACGCGGTGTTCCTCAATGCATATCATTTTCTCCCAATTTAAAAGAAACTGACTTCACAAGACTTCACTGAGAAATCACAAAATAATCCGCATATTCTAAATTATATTAAGTATTTGAATAAAAAAAAGTCTGAATAAAATCGGCAGACCAACAAAGTGGACCGGAGCGAGCGCGCGCGCTCCGGTAAACTTTGTTGGTCTGCCGATTTTATTCGGCCTTTAATGATTCGGCCTTTGTGGTTTCGGCCTTTGTGATTCAGCCTTATGTGATTTCGGCCTTTTGTGGTTTCGGCCTTTTGTGCATTCGGCCTTTTTTGCTTTCGGCCTTTTGTAATTCGGCCATTCGTGATTCGGCCTTTTGTGATTCGGCCTTTCGTAGTAGACCCGCTAAAACACTGTTGGAGAACAAATCAAAGTTACTGACCAATGTCGAATTAAATTTATCAGGTTTGGTCAGAAATGTTGAAACTAGTTTCTTTCTCCACCCTTGGAAGTTGAAATCTGAAATAAAATTTTTGTACTAATGCTACCGAAAAACTGTATTTCTAGACTTCATGTAGCTTAAGCTTCTTCCATATCACTTTTCTACAAATCTTCTAAATTTCATGTGACTTCCGTTGATATTTTTTTGCCGGTTATAATACCAAGGAGGGAATTGCAGGTTCGGAAAATTCTCGCCTAGTTGCACCTAAAAAATCGCTTACCTCTGCGCAGCTTAATTATGTTTAGGTTATGTGTCATTCATTCTTACGTGATTGTCAAGTCAATCTCACGTGAAAAGTATGGTGGATGATAACCACGTTTGTTTTCAGGTAAATCTGACGTGAAGATTGTTTACACTGCTGGTTTTTCGTAAATGCCGAAGCTGCAATCACACTAACACAATCTCACTTAAATTGTTTACGAGTACATACAAACATATTCACCAAGATTTTTAGTAAAAGTTACGTGAATTTCAGGTGGACATTACTAAAGTCACGTAACAATCGTAGTTTGTTCAAGACAGATCAGTTACGTGATTTTTCACGTGAATATGACGTGATGATTATTTAGAGTGTAGAAAACGACTTGCTTACTTTAAATTCCGCTTGCCCTATATTCTATAATCTAATCTTGAAAATAAGTGTTGGGGTGAGGAGCAAATTATCTGACACCATGTTGTAAGCAGCACGTTCAATGTTATGCAAATAATATTTATTTAGATAACGTATTAGAATAAGAACATTTCATTTCTTACGTACACATCTTGTTGGCCTTGCCAACTAATTGCACGAGATGATTTCCGATAAAATAACACCAAAGAGAACAACCGAATGAATGGGTATTACGTTCATTGATCAGAGTATTATTATATTCCTGTAACATTTTACAATACAGGGGACCAGGGGGCATTATGAACACCCGGGGCAGATTGGACACCCCCAATATTCTTGTTAATTCAATCATTTTTCTACTTTCAATACAGCGAACTCTATAATCCTTTCATAAACAACTAATTTATAGCGTAGAAGCCATTGTTTTATTTTCTTAGTGCATAAATTTGACAAAAAAGTTAGAATGTCTTCCAAATGGTTAAAAATTATAAGTTTCACCTCCTATAAAATAAGCTTTACTTTACCACAGAAGATGATTTCTCAATTATTGGTCATCCCATAGCAAAATTCTGTTATTTACAGTGCTCTGGCATGCATTCGTGACAAGTTTCCTTGATTTTTACAAAATTTCCAACAGTTTTTAAATTTGTTCACCTGTTGGGGCAAACTGAACACTCTATATGGGGGTAGAACTGACACCTTAAAAATTAAAAACATAACCTCAAGCTCATCGAACTTAGCTTCCATATCGTGTTATTTTCGTGTTATTATGGTGCGGAATTATAAATCGCTATAAAAGTTCCAGTACATGACATATATACCATAGAAGCATATATATACCATAAAAGTCGCTGAAAGTGCGACAAAAAAGGAAGTGTTTTGTATAGATTTGGCAATCTCGTTGGGAAAGTTGATCGGTACAACTCATTGGAAGGATTGGCGATGCCAGTAGAGCGACTAAGAGTATGCATAGATTATGCAATGCTTAGAGTAGAGACAATTGATAAGTGTAATAAGTGTGAGGATCCATATAAAAACAATCATATGCTTCATACAAAAAGTTCGACATACATGTATGAGACCGACTGAAAGTGGCATATTTTTGCGTTACGTAATCAATCTTCTTCTATTCGTCATGGAATTAATATAGAAAACGACCATACATGACCTCGCTTAAGAAGAGGGAAATAGATTTTCGGATGTTGATGATCCAAACACAATTTTAGGTGTCTCATACAAAATCATGACAGGAAGATGAACAATTGGGTAATATTTATGTTGGATGATCCATGAAATAGGTTACAATGGCATATAATCCCAAGTAAGATAATTTTCTTCATGTTTTATAAGGGTGTCCATACTGCCCCATGGGGGTGTCCAATCTACCCCGATACCTTCCCGAGAGTAGTGAAAAATTAACTATTACAAAATCGTCCTATTTAATTGAAATTGCCTTATTTTCAATACGATTCAAAACAGAACTGGTAGTTAACGAGTAATAGTATCATGTAATTGCTAGAAATCCGAATGATATTCAATTTAAATCACCTAAAATTGATTAAAACCTTAGGGTGTCCATATTGCCCCTTGTCCCCCTACGTATAGTTAGTTCCACCATGCAGGGTTCACGGAATGGGTACAGTCACAGTGTGTCGAATAGGCTAGGCGGTTACGGAATTCCTACTGATGATGCTTATGCATTAATATCTGTAACTATAATATCCGTACTAAACAACATCGTGGAGTACTTGTACATATTATTCAACTATTTTTAATTACCTTTGCATGTAGGTCTAGTGTAGCGTAGGTTTAAGGTTAGAGATAATTCAGCTGTATACTTTTACTATTTAAGAGAAAAAAGTTTTCAATAATTTCAATTTAGCTCTAATTCATAATAGACTATTATTACCTTTAACTTGAGCTATGTAAGTCAACCGAAGATGTAGAATATAGATTAAGTAGATTTCACTTTTGACGTAAACTACGTCTAAGGGGAAAACTCTGATACAGGGTGTAAAACGGAAATTTCCAAATTCGAGACCGTCACGAAATTAGGATAGATTTCAAACGCTAATAGCTCCTTTATCTTTCAATGGATTTTCGAGATTTTATTATCAATCGAATCGGCAACTCTCCAGCAATTTTTAAAGCCTATTGGAACTATCGATTATCAACGTAAAAACATTAAAAAACCCAAATCTTCACCAACCCAGTAAAATTTCACAGTTTCGTTACGATCGCCGTCTGCGGTTGGTTCTTGCGCTCTACTTTTGTGCGGTGATTCGCACAAAAAGTACAAAATAGAACCAGAGCAATGATCGTGGTTGGAGCAACAAGGTAGTGCTTGTGAAAAAGTGCTACAGATGCTGGACATGTTCATGTAAGCAAGAGGTGAATATTAAAATTGATTATCAACTTTAAACAAGGTTACACTCTAACTTGTTTGACGGAAATTGAGTAAAATTTCTGTGGTATAGAAAGAGATAAAAAATAGAAAGAGCAATGCAATTTTACTCAGTCACTGAGTAGGTGAGAGTTAGCGTGTATCCTACTATTTAGGCAACATCCCTTTAAAATAACACTTCAAAAGCATTTAATCGGCATTTAATAGGCAATTAACTATGAAATGCATTAATCACTCTAAGTCAAATAACAATCGAAACAAATATATAATAAATAAATTATATAATAAATAATAAATAAATTAAATAAATAATAAATTTTAAATGAAAATTTTAAATTGTCATATCCAACCATTTTCACATATAGTGAGTTACGCCAATTTTGTTCGAAACATATTGTGTATCCGGAATAAATTTATACCGCTTTTTATGCCGAAGTTGGATTTTTCTCCAGATACAGGCAACTTTCCCAACTTCGGAAGTAGTGCGCTGGATTCGCCTAAAGATGCGCTAAACAACGCATCAATTAGTTTGACAAATAAAACTTCGGAAGAAAGTTCGGTTCGGAAGTCCCGACTTCCGAATTCTAACTTGGTGCTACGCCGACAATAAATGGATTGGTGTGCGATCGAACATGATTTGCGGAAAAACTACACATTACACGCGGCAAAACGTTTACCAAAACAAACCTCGCTACTTCCCGACATCATATATCCCACATCCCAATGGTTGTATTTTGACTAAGCACGCACGCGCGGTTTGAAGTTTGTATGAGAATTACTAGGAACAGCAATTTTTTTTGGAAACCCGCTTTGCAACGTTGCTCATTAATATTTAAATCTGTGAGTACTTTGGCAACATAGGAAATTTAGCAAGTGAATAAATCGTCTTTATTGCGAGACAATTCGCTGCTTGCAAGCAAAATTATTAAGGAAATACTAATTCGTGGGAAATTCAATTGAGCACGTTAAAGAATAACATATCAATAATGGGCATTTTAATTTTCTTTATAACTTTGCTTACGAAAATCCGATCGGTTCGCAACAATAACCGTCTTACAGAATTAGTAATATTCTACGAAGTCTTCGGGTTGATTATATTTAGGGGGAGATCCTCTAATGCCGGACACATAAGCCATTTAACAAAAAAAAACTAACTATCCGGATTAAGTTTCCAATTATACCATACTAGCAGAACGTACCCTGCGTTGCTCGGGTTTTTACGTTTAACGTTCGAAATGTCTTTTTCTGCGTTGATTGCGACGCCGCACTCTAGATCATTTTTTGGAGCGATCGCATTAGGTTTTCTCCAAATTCGCCCTAATATTGTATTTTGACAATTTTCTCAAATTTTCTTATAAAATTGACTAACCTTTTACATATAGAATAGAAACACAGCTGATATCAATATGAATCGATTAGTGAGGAAATCTCACAAATCGGTCATCCTCTTCGTCAGTTATATTGCCTCAAAGGAAGAATAGATAGAAGAAAGAAACGCAAAATATGACTTTTGACCATTGATGATTCATACAAACTATATTTTATCATTTGAACACGTTTCTCAACGATCAATTTTGATGAAAAATTTTACGATTCAGAAAAATGTCTCCTAGTACCGGACACTATTGCATCATGTTCAAATGTGACTAAGTTCCTGTTACATGAGTAAAGACATCATTCAGAATAGTAATATTTTCCACGTGCTTTAAGTTGTAAATTTACAATATTGAAAATTTTTAGTGGACACTTGTCATAAGACGAGTTTGTACAATCCTATTGAATTCCACCACTTAATTGTATCTTGACAGATACGTATTTCGACCTCAACAGTAAGGCCGTCTTCAGTATCTCATAATTGACCCGACTTGGACTCGACAAGTCGAGTCAAGTACGAGATACTGAAGACGGCCTTACTGTTGAGGTCGAAATACGTATCTGTCGAGATACAATTAAGTGGTGGAATTCAATGGGATTGTACAAACTCGTCTTATGACAAGTGAAGACATTCCACTAAAAAGTTCAAAATAATTTTCTTAACAATTGTTAGTGGAGCTTATTTGACTCTTCAACTAAATTTTTTACATCCTAATCCAAATTCCCACCTTTTTCAATGTCCTCTTCAATTTTTGTTTCTGATAATTTATGTGGCTTTCTCAGCAAGAAGAAACAATTGAATTGAAGTAAGTGTAACAAAATAGGTGTGAAGAATTTTTATTACTTGCCGTTAGAAACCTTTTCAATAGCTTCCTTTTGTACTTAATAAGATGAAGGAGGGACCTCTGCAAGTAGTGTCGTTTTAAGGAGTGTCCGGTATTGGGAGGTGTCCGGCGTTGGGAGATCTCCCCCTAAATAGTTAATGATCCGTCTCACGAAACGATCTCTCACATACGGGGCGCTTTCTATAGTAATTTCCATACAAACTTCAAACTGCTCGTACTGAGTTATATTATAACCAATTCAGTTGAAAATTTAGGAGGCTCACCAAAACAGCAAATGAGCACCAAAAAGGGAGCACCAAAGTCAAAATTTCAATCACTCTAGGATCTAACCAAAATAATTATCTTATGATCTGTTCTACGTAGTTTACGTCGGGCGGTCGTATCTTGTATATAACCCTTCTGATTTTTAGTTCGAGCTAACATTAAATGCCACGAGACGTTTCTATTGACGAGTGATATGATTTTAATTATACAATACCTCCCCAACCTGTGACATATATCTAACGATCTCGGGCGTGAGGTACGAAATATACCTACGTACGTTGGTGTGAGCAAATGGTGCATATTGGATGAGAAGGTGCGCATGTACGGCAAGGGCGTACTCAACACATCTAGTGTCCTGTTAATGGAGTGATCTGCCGTACCCTACATAATAGTTGCTTGATCACACATCTGTAAGCATTATGAATAACTATTGCATGAATATTATTGCGCAGATTCCGCCTTATTAGACTCCTGCGCGAAAATTATTTGCGTGAATATTTTCCCCGTGTATGACATACAAATGAATAACCACTGTTTGCTGTTTGTTTGAGTAAACAAAAACACGTGTGTCCGATGAATATCAACAACAAAAAAACAATTACAAAGAAAGCTTGAATGTATTGGTGTGCACGCTGAAAATTTAAAGCAAAACGAAGTTGCGCCAGAGTCTAAAAATTGATGCAACGGGCAATATTCATCCCAATATGTTATTTTACTTTCTTGACCTGCTCGTATTTACCCGTTATAAGGCAAAACAATGGGGCCCTCCTTGGCCGTGCGGTAAGACGCGCGGCTACAAAGCAAGACCATGCTGAGGGTGGCTGGGTTCGATTCCCGGTGCCGGTCTAGGCAGTTTTCGGATTGGAAATTGTCCCGACTTCCCTGGGCATAAAAGTATCATCGTGTTAGCCTCATGATATACAAATGCAAAAATGGTAACTTGGTTTAGAAACCTCGCAGTTAATAACTGTGGAAGTGCTTAATGAACACTAAGCTGCGAGGCGGCTCTGTCCCAGTGTGGGGATGTAATGCCAATAAGAAGAAGAGGAAGAAGGCAAAACAATATGTTTTGCTCGCATTTGCCCGATATAAGGCCAAATGTGTTTCGTTGCTTTCTCTACATTATGTGGCTTAGCTTTTATAGCCACGTAAATAAAATTAATGCTTTCTTTACTACTCTATGGAACGTATGTGTTACTTCAAATACTTTATCGAACGGCCTTCAATTTAGCCTCCCGCGTGCACATTATACCAAACAGTCCTTATGCCAGATGGCATTATGCCAAACGGAGTATGCCGCCGATTGAATTTTTAGTTAACATGTTTTTATTGCTACAGGTAAAATCCACGGCTCCAGTTCCAGTCCAGGAACAATTCGCAGAATCGAACGCACTGAAGTCGCCGCTTAAAATCACGGCAGAAAATAGTTCCCTTTTACGGCAGGTTAGTCCTGTAAAGAAAATCGAATACGACACCAAACCTATTCTCCAACTGACATCCAAAACTGAGAAGCTCAGCCGCTTCAAACGGACTGTTTTGGGAAATGATAGCCAGAAAGTGATCAGTCGATTCTTCTCGACTTCATCGTCTAGCCAACTGATAACCACTGTAAGCAATCTCTCGACATCCCCGTCCGCCGATAAAAATGATAACCAACCTATGCTCGAAATACAGGAGGAAACAAGTCCTGTTCAAACAACCAGCGTGTACCTGCTCTCACCGGAAGCAAGAGGCGAAAAAACGCCCAAGAAGCAACGACCGTTTCCACACAACGGATCCAGCAGTTCTCCAGCTCCCCCAGTCAAAGGGGAACGAAGCGTAGAGAAGTTGGACAGTGGCTTCGTGGAGGAACCCGAGGAGGGTTTCAGTTCGTCGCAAAAGGAAAATCAGTCCGACGAACAACAGAAGCCTATCTCTAGGGTGTCACTGTTTGCCAAAAAAGGTCCGAACCGGTTGAGTACGGGTTGCTCTACGGAAACGCCGCAGCATGTTGAGCCTACTGAAGAGAATGATGTTGTTGAGATTAAAGACGATGGTGACGAGAATTCGCGAGATACAATAACTGTTAGTCAGAAATTAGCACCTAGCATGGGTAAGAGCGGCAGCAGTAGCAGTCAGAAGAAAGCAACCTGTCGGCGGGTCGGACTTTCGAAGAAAGGTGTAAAGGACGTTGGACCAAATCAGAGCAAGCTTTCGATGTTTGGATTCCAGAAAAAGTAAGAATATAATTCGATTTGTGATGGTGACATGGAACCTAATATAATTTTCATTTGATTTTTTTCACAGAGTTCAATTGAAGTGATATTACTTGCGGGACAAATTTATCAAACACTGCCAGATGAGTAGTTTGCATTTGAGAATTATTATTATAAGTTTAATCACAATTTACGTGTTAATAAATTTTTATTGATTTCTAACAATTAGTGTTGCGATGATTTTCCTCTGGCTCGAATGAGACAAGCTTCAAAGCTAGATTTTATTTCATATTAGTAGTAATTCATATTTCGGTATAGGGGCAGTAGGGGCAATATGAACATACGGGGCAATATGAGCCACCCTCATTTTGAGCTTATTGACAAGTTTTTATCATGTAAAATTTATACGATCTTTAAGAGGATGCTCCACATATGCATCAACGTGAAAACCGCAATAAAATTCAATTCAAACATGAAAATACACTTGAAAATGTAAATTTTCAAGTTTCAAGATTTCAAGTTTATAAATAAGGTTTTGACCCAAAACTGATTAAAATATAGGTCAAAAATACACCACTATCAAAAGATATATTAAAATTGAATATTGTGCACACATGTTTATATTGATACAAATCTGAATTTATCATAAAACTTTTTTTTTTCCAAAACCAGTCTCTATGGGGGCAATATGGGCATTAGAGTGATTCAAATTTTGACTTTTTTGCTCCCCGATGCTTAAACGATTGCATTTGCCATTTAAATAAACCTCCTAAATTTTGAGCTGATTTAGATTTGGACAATCAAATGTGCACACGTCATTTCAAGTTTGTATGAAAATTACTATGGAAATCGATATTGATGTAAAAGATCGTTCCGTGAGGTGGCCCATGAACTATTTGAATATAAGCAACACGTCGACTTTATAGAACACTTTCTAAACTGAAAGACAGTTGTTGTTGCGAAGCGATTTGACTTTTGTAAGCAAAGTTATGTATAAAACAAAAATGCTCATTATTGATATTGATGTTATTCTTTTACGTGTTAAATAGAATTTCCCACGGTTCAGTGTTTCCTTAATAACTTTTCTTGTAAGCATCAAATCGTTTCGCAAAAAAGATGAGCTCCTTCCTTCCTCCTCAGTCCGCTGTTGTGCAGTTTTTTCATTTTATTTGGTATAGAATACTCACAACTGTTGTAGGAATATCATATTCTTCCATATTACGATACTTTTTTCGCCTAAATAAAGGTTTTGGAAGGGTGGCCCATTCTACCCCAAATGGTGGCTCACAGGGTTTGCAGAAATCGCTCTCAATAGATAACGAACAATGATAAAAGAGAAGCAAAAACTGTTCCGAATCATAACAAGCCATGATAACAAATTTATCAAACTTGTATACAAGTGCGAAAAAATGGAATCGCTTTGTTTTCGCTCCTAGAGATGTCGCAAATTAATCGATTAATTCGATTACTTACTTCACAAATTAATCGATTACTAGTTACTAATCGATTAATCAGAATTTTACGACATCATAAGGATGTCGAAAATTAATTGATTATTTCGATTAATCGATTCATCGTTGTTAAAATCGATTAATTTTGAATCGATTACTATACAATGATTAATCGATTCAATAATCGACAAGAATCAAGAGTAATCGATTAGTAACTAATCGATTAATCGGGATTTTACGACATCTCTATTCGCTCCTTCCGTGTTGGTTACTGCACAGCTGTGTAGAACAAGTAGGAATGCATCATCAGAGCCAGTGCTCCCCGCATTTGGAGCTTTCTGAAAGAAATTTATCATGGGGTATAACATCCCGAATCAGTTGTCTATCGTGACAGCTTGCGAAAAAAGTTTCTCGCGGTATGCTTCATATCGTATATGTATACATAGATGATAAGTGAGAGACTTGCTCTTTCACTTTAGGAGTCAATCCCTGGTGGCTCATATTGCCCCTGTAACTGCGCCGTATGATGGGTTGTCATCAGTAGTCAGAACAACCTTACACCTTCACTGTTGAATGTTAAATCTTGAATGTTTCGCTTTATTTCCAAATAAGTTTTATTCTAAATTAAGTCTACATAAGTCTACAGAAAATAACAGAGATAGAAGAGTGGGAAACAGAGTAAGAGATAGACGCCTGGACTGCGATTGACTATTGGTGATTGATATATGCTTGTACTGTAAATAATGAAATGCAACGTATGCGTTAAGGGTTGCGTTCCCACAGCAGGGTACGTTGCCGTCAAGGAGGTCTGTAATTTGACCTTCTTGCTGGCAACGACTTGCCGGACGATGCACTCAGCATGGTGTCATCGTTTTATAGAATAATGTCACTAAAATTGCATGGCAACCAGATGTTGGTTTAGTTGGTTCGTGAGAATTGTACCACTTGAAAATAGAGCTGTTACTGAGATAATTCAGGTGTGAAGTGATGCGATATATTACGACACCCCGTATAGTCGGGAACACACATTGAAATCAATACATTTTCAAAAGTGCATTCCAACAATTTCCAAACGCATTTTTCGTCATTCATCGACGTAATATGAAAGGTAAAATTCTCTAGTATAAGTCAACTACATTTGAACGGTGTTTTTTTGAGCTTTTCAGCGCTTTTCGGAACGATTTCCTTAGGTGGCCCATATTGCCCCGATCACCCCTACATAATTTCATTGGCGTAACTAGCCCCGCGGGGGCCCTCCTTAGCCGTGCGGTAAGACGCGCGGCTACAAAAAGCAAGACCATGCTGAGGGTGGCTGGGTTCGATTCCCGGTGCCGGTCTAGACAATTTTCGGATTGGAAATTATCTCGACTTCCCTGGGCATAAAAGTATCATTGTGTTAGCCTCATGATATACGAATGCAAAAATGGTAGCCTGGCTTAGAAACCTCGCAGTTAATAACTGTGGAAGTGCTTAATGAACACTAAGCTGCGAGGCGGCTCTGTCCCAGTGTGGGGATGTAATGCCAATAAGAAGAAGAAGAAGAAGCCCCGCGGAGTTGGCTTCCTACACTCTGCGCTTATGAAGTGGGAACCTATAAGTGAAAGGATAATCGTTGCCAGATTTAGAACACGGGTCCGAAACCTTACTATAATCCAATGTTATGCGCCAACCGATGCTGCCGATCTGCAAGACAAAGAGAACTTCTACAGTCAACTCAATGCCGTCGTAGATAGAATTCCGAAGGGTGATATCAAGATCTGTTTGGGCGACTTCAATGCGAAGATCGGATCCGACAACTCGAACCATGAGCGCATTATGGGACGCCATGGTCTCGGAGAAATGAGCGAAAACAGAGAGCTGTTCGCAGAATTTTGTGGTAATAACAACTTGGTGATCGGGGGATCACTCTTCCCTCATCGACCGGTTCACAAGGTCACGTGGGTCTCCCGTGACGGCTTTATAGAAAATTAAATCGACCATATCTGCATCAGCCGAAAATGGAAACAGAGCCTTCTTGATGTACGGAATATACGTAGTGCCGATATCGCGTCTGATCATCACCTCCTCATCGGCGAAATACGCCTGCGCATTGCGCGGATTCGTCGGCAGGAGGAAAGAGTTGGACGGCAGGAGGAGTTCAACACACGCAGACTGGAAGATGCCACGGTGAAACGGTCCTTCGTTGAAGAACTGGAGACGCGTGCCGTAGATATTCCGCAAGGTGGCAGCGTGGAAGACCAATGGACCGCCATCAAGAATGTCTTCATCGCCAAAAGCGAGAACAATCTGGGCGAACTACGCACCCAGAGAAAACAATGGATTACCGATGAGACCTGGAGGAAGCTAGAGGAGCGAAGAGAAGCCAAAGCCGCGATAGAGCGATCAAAAACCAGAGGAGCCAAAGTCTTAGCCCGTCAACGATACGCGGCTCTTGAGAAGGAAGTAAAACGCTCATGTCGACGGGACAAGCGAGCGTGGGCAGACTCTCTGGCCGACGAAGAAGAGAGAGCCGCCGCAACGGGGACATTCGCCTCCTCTACGATATCTCACGACGCTTAAGCATGGCGAAGATGAATGCAACGATGCTTTTTTTTATGTCTTTATTAAGGAAACTTCCACCCGAGGCTGGCTCGTCTCCGGTGCATCGATGCCTGTGAAAGACGCGAATGATCAGTTATTGACCGACCCAACTGACCAGCTGAAACGCTGGTTCGAGCACTTCGAACAACTTTTTCAAGTGCCAGCAAGGCCATCACCACCACGGCATGATCTGCCTAGGATCCGATGTATAACACGCGTCAATACCGAAGCTCCATCACTGCTAGAGATTCAAACAGCCATCCAAAGCATGAAATCGAATAAAGCCCCAGGGGTCGACCGCATATCAGCCGAGATGCTCAAAGCTGACCCCATGACATCCGCTCAACTACTGCATCGTTTATTTCGTAATATCTGGGACACCGCCACTTTCCCGGTCGACTGGATGCAAGGTATCTTAGTGAGGTACCCAAAAAGGGTGACCTGACTGTATGCGATAACTGGTGAGGCATTATGTTGCTGTGTACCGTTTTCAAAGTTCTGTGCAAAATTATCCTAGCCCGGATTCAGGAGAAGATCGATGCGACTCTCCGGCGGCAGCAAGCCGGATTCCGTGCCGGAAGATCCTGTGTGGACCATATTGTCACGCTCCGCATCATTCTGGAGCAAGTCAACGAATTCCAAGAGTCCCTTTACTTGGTATTCATTGACTACCCCATTGTCTACCCTTCGGAATCAGCTTCCTAACGTATATTTGATCTGAAACATCAAAGTCTAGGCTTTCACGTACTAATCGATCAATTTCTTTTTCATCGGTGTGGATCTCAATATTTGTGAAGAATAAAGAAAATGTTTCTTCTGCATACTCGGCGGAAATGTTGGGGGCGTCATCGAAGATTGTAGAATTTTGCGAATTAAGATCAGCGTAATCCTTTGTGCCATCCAGAAGAATATCTCTACATGATGACGATACAGGAGTCGAATGAACCGCTCTAGTCGGTTGTTGACGTTGTGTTTGTCGGGCAGTAACCGATGGAAGCGAGTCCATTATATCATTCACTTTTTTCTTCAACTCGGCAATATCAGATTCAACTGTAGCCGACTTATCATGCTGCACAAAGTCTATTTTGTATTGGGCGTCACGAGCGGTGCGAAAACGTTGCAGGCACTCATCACACATCCAAATGATATTTTTGGATAACAATGCACACACCATTGCCTCCGACAATCCTAAACAGGCAGCGTGGTACCCTTTCGCACAATTGCCTTCACATACTGTAAAGCGTTCATTGTTGCGATCAACGGTATGATAGCATTTGTTGCACTGCATCTTTGCGATTGCTTACGGGAATGATGACTGGTAGGCTTCTGTGTAATAAATTACGATGGAAATACACGTATTCTGACTGATTAAACACTGCTCAACAGATGCGTTGAGAATGGTAGAATCTTTTAAAACTTTCAAACGGTTTTTATATGCTTTCAAACCACATAAACTTAACGTCAACAACAAGCGGTTTCAAACAGCGGTTTCTTCGACCAAATATTACAATATATTCAGATATGCAGAGTAAGCTCAACGACCTTGCCGAGCGCTACTCCTCGGCAGGTTTAGTCATCAACGTCAACAAAACCAAATCGTTGGATGTAAACACGGTGACCCCTTCCAGTTTCACAGTAGCCGGGCAACCAGTGGAAAATGTTGAAAGCTTCCAATATTTTGGTAGCCAAATTGCGTCAGACGGCGGTACCAAGATCGACATAGGCGCACGGTTTAAGAAAGCAAGGGCTGCCTTTGCGAGTTTAAGAAATATCTGGAAAAACAGGCAGATAAGTGAACGCACCAAATTACATCGTATTAAAGTCGTATTTATTACCACAAACCTTCTTGAACGCTTAGAGAGTTGCACTTGAGTGTATGGCTCAGCCAAATCCAAACAACAAAAAACCGTACAACCCGCAAGAGAAGCAAAGTTAGACAAGATGAATCATAACAAATTGCTCCATACCCGCACCATTGTATTTACCTACTAAAATCTCATCAATTTTTTATTCTATTTGGATTGTGTTTGGATGGGATTTAAATTCGAATTCGGTTGGATTGGTTTTAGATTAGATTAACTTTATTTTCGTGAATTTTTATGAATGTAATGTATAAGCACAGACAAACAGACGTAACACTAGAGAAATTTCCATCAACCATAACTTCAACGACCAATTTGAATTTGATCGATTGCGCGTTTCACAACTAGAGGCGCTAGCGTCGTAATCCTTCGAGTTTGACATTTCACTCCAGCGCCTTCTGGTGACAATGTCATACGAAACCTTGTTTCGTGCAACATGCTCGCAAGATGGTGGTAGAGGAGTTGGGCGATGGATTTTTCTGAAAAATGTTCAAACTGTTACGTCTGTTTGTCTGTGGTATAAGTTCATCACGTAGAGGATTTAGAATGGATTTCGAATGGATTTGGATTAGATTAGGATTGGATTTTGATTTGAATTGAATTTTTAATTGGTATTGATTTGGATTAGGATTGGTTTAAGATCCTTATCTAATCCTTATCTAAAATCTGTTAAAGAATTGTGAGACAAAATATAGACAGAAGTATGAATCAAGATTTGACTTTCGCGACCCACAGTTTGGGAAATCATGGTCTAGGTTACTTGCCTGCTGGAAGCACTGGGCAGGTTTGTGGAAAAGATAATCCTTACCGGGCTGTCGCAGTGCATGGAGAGTGAAATCAGCCCAAGTAACCTTAAAGCTATATATACTTGATATGGAAATGCTAATATCATCTTCCAAACTTAGACGTACATGTTCATGATACAATTAGAGGCGAAAGTATAGAATTGATAGTTCCGTTAGGATACGGCAGGCATGAAGAATGTTTTTATAGAAGTCGATTTGAAAGCGAGCGAAGGGCAATATTTGTGATGGCATATATCGCACGACCTTCCTTCTGCCAAACTCCCGTATGACGGGGGAGGGAAGAATATCAGTGTGGAAGCTGATATATATCCACTGGCACAGCGGTCCGTAGCCTCTTACTCAGCAACTCCTATCCCTACCTCCCCGTGGTGCTGGCCGGGATACGAGCAACCTTAGGGAAGATCGGGTAACCAACCCCGGTGGGAACTACGATCGTATGCTGACAGGGAAGGGGAGCACCTCTCCTGAGCTGCAAATCTTACTGAGCGTCTGTTCCCCATGTCAGGGTCGGCTCACAACAGCGTCTGTTCTCCATGTTAAGGGCGGCTGATCATCGTACGAGTGCTAGCGAGGGACTCTAAGTGAAACTGTGCACCATGGTCCACCGGGAATAAGGAGGAATGGTCCTCCGAAAATATAGGGGGTTTGGTGTCAGGCCCTCCAAGCCAAAACATACGCAACGTACAATCAACAAGAGAGTATGGACCGGAACCATCAGCGAAGACCACTGCGACAAAAAGGGACTAGCGATTGGAAACTCGGTTGGTGGAACTGCAAATCTCTCAACTTCATCGGGAGCACACGCATACTCGCCGATGTACTCGAGGACCGTGGATTCGGCATCGTAGCGCTGCAGGATGTTTGTTGGAAGGGACCAATGGTGCGACCGTTTAGAGGTAATCCTACCATCTACCAGAGCTGCGGCAACACACACGAGCTAGGAACAGCTTTCATAGTGATGGGAGATATGCAAAGGCGCGTGATCGGGTGGTGGCCGATCAATGAGAGCATGTGCAGATTGAGGATCAAAGGCCGGTTCTTCAACTTCAGCATAATCAACGTCCATAGCCCACACTCCGGAAGCACTGATGCTGATAAGGACACATTCCACGCGCAGCTGGAACGTGAGTACGACAGCTGCCTAAGCCACGACGTCAAAATCATCATAGAAAATTTGAACGCTCAGGTTGGCCAAGAGGAGGAGTTTAGACCGACTATTGGAAAGTTCAGAGGTCACCGGCTGATGAACGAAAACGGCCTACGACTAATTGATTTCGCCGCCTCCAAGAATATTGCCTACTTCCAAAACAGCCCTCCGTATCTGTACTCCTGAATTTCACCACTGCAGACCGAATCCCAAATCGACTACGTTCTGATTGATGGACGGCACTTCTCCGACATTATCGACGTCAGGACACATCATGGCGCAAACATCGACTCTGACCACTATCTGGTGATGGTTAAACTGCGCCCAAAAATATCCGTCATCAACAATGTTCGGTGCCGACGACCGCCGACGACGATGCCGACGACCAAGAGCGACTGAAGCAACCTAATGTCGCCACTGCATACGCGCAGCATCTCGAGGCAGCGTTGCCGGAAGAGGGTGAGCTCGATGGGGCCCCTCTTGAGAACTACTGGAATACAATCAAAGCAGCCATTAACGACGCAGCGGAGAACAACGTCGGGTATGTGGGACGAAGTCGACGGAACGATTGGCTCGACGAAGAGTGCAGACAGATTATGGAAGAGAATGAAGCAACGCGGGCGGTCGCGCTACAGCAAGGTACCCGGCAGAACGTGGAACATTAAAAACTGAAGCGGAGACAGTAGACCCGCCTTTTTCAGGAGAAGAAACGCCGCCTGGAAGAAGCGGAGTGCGAGGAGATGGAACAGCTGTGCCATTCTCAAGAAACACGCAAGTTCTATCAGGAGCTCAACGCATCCCACAAAGACTTCTTGCCGCGAGCCGAAATGTGCAAGGACAATGATGGGAGCATCTTGACGGATGAACGTGTGGTGATCGAAAGATGGAAGCAGCACTACGAGGAAAATTTAAATGGCGCTGAGAGTACAGGCAGTGAACGTCAAGGCAGCGGAAGAGATGACTACGTCAGTTCAGCGGACGATGGAAGCCAACTAGCCCCTACCTTGAGGGAAGTTAAGGATGCTAAAGACCAATAAAGGAGCTGGTAAGGATGGTATCGAAGCTGAGCTCATCAAGATGGGCCCGGAAAAGCTAGCCACTTGCCTGCACAAACGCTTATACAAAGCTTATCGAAAAAGCAGTTTGAATTCCGAAATTGCACTTCAACGGTGAATGCAATCAGAATAATCGTTTCAGTTGCAGAGCGGGCGTTCAAGAACTGAAGAAATACGGCAATCGGTTCTGCGTAATAAACGATTGACATCAAAAACGCGTTTAACAGTTCCAGCTGGGAGACCCTCGCTGCAACACTGCACATAAATGGAGTCAAGCTGAAAACTGATCCATCGGATGCAGTTTACCGTGGGAGGGTACGACATACTATAGGTGACGACTCTGAGACATCTAGGAGTGATGATCGACAAACGGTTGAATTTCAACAACCATGTAAACTATTCATGCGAAAAATCGGGTAAAACAGCAAGGATCGTGTGGTCCGAGAGGCAGTATAGTTGGCGTCTATTAGCTGTCGTTCATCCTCGATGCTGATACTGGAGTAGAGAGTTGTTCCAGTCTGGGTAGTTGCGCTCAAAACGAAATGTAACCGTAGAAAGTGGAATAACGTGTTTCGTCGAATAGTCATCCAAGTCGCAAGTGCCAACAGAACCATTTCGTTGGAGAGAGTTTGATTTATCGCTACCAATCAAATCAAAAGGAACTAAAAAACCCAGATTAATCCACCTAGCGGTGATGATGCCTTTCTCGTGCGGTAAAAATAGTATTTTGGGCATAACTCCCAAGCCCATAGTCCGATCCGGCCAATTTTCAATAGGAAACAATGGGGCAGAATACTGCGTCAAATGCAACCTGTTGCGAAGAAATCGGTCAACGGTAAGTACAAAAAAAGTGAGCGAGACTTTTTTACGCGCTTTTTTATGAGAAAAAGTATTTTGGCCATAACTCCCAAGTCCATAGTCCGATCCGGCCAATTTTCAATAGGAAACAATGGGGCAAAATACTGCGTCAAATGCAACCTGTTGCGAAGAAATCGGTCAAGGGGAAGTACAAAAAAAGTGAGCGAGACTTTTTTACGCGCTTTTTTATGAGAAAAAGTATTTTGGCCATAACTCTCAAGCCCATAGTCCGATCCGGCCAATTTTCAATAGGAAACAATGGGGCAGAATATTGCGTCAAATGCAACCTGTTGGGAAGAAATCGGTCAAGGGGAAGTACAAAAAAAGTGAGCGAGACTTTTTTACGCGCTTTTTTATGAGAAAAAGTATTTTGGCCATAACTCCCAAGCCCATAGTCCGAACCGGCCAATTTTCAATAGGAAACAATGGGGCAGAATACTGCGTCAAATGCAACCTGTTGCGAAGAAATCGGTCAAGGGTAAGTACAAAAAAGTGAGCGAGACTTTTTGCTCTTTTGGTGCGCACATACACACACACACACACGCACACACAGACATCACCTCAATTCGTCGAGCTGAGTCGATTGGTATATAACATTGTGGGTCTCCGAAAAAGATATTTTAGTTACTAGATGAAGATTGTCGCTTCGGTTCCCTTTGTTCTGCTGTCCGAAACATGTGTGGTACATACCTGTCAAATAGTATGGATTTTCCTTCTTTGACATTTAGCTCCCCTATCCTCGCCAGCAAAAGATGTTCCGGACAGCGACGACAGCGACAATCTTTATCTAGTAACTAAAATATCTTTTGTCTCCGAGCCTACTATAAAAAGTTTGTTTTTGGAGCGATCATATAGCCTTTACCGTATACTTAGTATACGAGAAAGGCAAAAAGACGGGCGATAAGATTGGACTCTATGGTCAAGTAGCAACTGGTGGGTGGGGGTTTGGACAATGCGGAGAACTTGGGTGGCTGGACGTGGGTGAACAGAGAGCTTAAGGGCCGCCAAAGCAGCCCAGTATCGCGAATTGATAAAGGGAAAGTGTGTTTATGGCGGAAGAAAAAAAAGACCAGCAAAAGTGATGTTTAGCAGAACCTGGTAGAGGACGTCGGCTCCGGGATAGACCCCACTCTCGCTGGTTGGGTGCAATCGAGGAAGAAATGCGTGTGCGGCCGGTGTACAAGAAGACTGGCGAGCATTGAGCGGACTGCCAACACATACACAATGGACAATGAAGGTTGTTCTTTTCGCTCTATGCCAAGATAACAAAAAGCTACAATGCCTTCTAGCTTCTTCAATTTGATGACTTTCTTGCATTTCTCATATAATTTATATCATTTATATATATTATATATTATCTCAGATTATAATAGTTTACGACTTCCTTTCCCTCGACTTTCTCTGTTTTGTCTTGTTATTTTTCATGATTTTGTTCTCTCTCATGCTTTCGTCCAGTTTGTGGTCTAATGTGTTCTTTGCTTGTTTGCCATCTTTTGCATTCATCAGTGTTGTCTTGCTGATTGTTTTTCCGTTTTTTAAATATTTGTTTCATAGCGTCCAACTTCTAACCTATTTGTTCACGAATAGAACACAAACCAAGGATAACTATGAATCATCTTTATTTTTATGTTTATTTCGTCTTCTCTTGGGCTGTACGACTTTTATTGTTGAAACGGATGGTTAGATTTTGACCCAACAAATAACCGACACTAATCGTAGAACTGATCTATACGTAGGATGTGAATATAATCTTCTTTTTTAGTCTGGATGGCAGCTTGATGCTATAGTCGAACTAGACATAGATATCAGAGAACGGTGTGACTGTTAGGTAGAAGCTATTGCATGAAAAAAATCCTAGTTAGATGTGGACATGTCATGAACTTATGCAAAGAGAAGTGGAAAATTGGAAACTATATCCTATAATATCTAGAACTAATTTTTTAAAATTTGGTATGGTTTATGCGTTTCCCTTGGGAAATCGCGTTCGTTTGTGTTTCAAAAACGGAATTTGTTTCTAACCTTAAACTTCGGATCATCGAAATAACTAAACTACGAACCGTACAGGTAATCAAATGAACAACGACTGGGTGGGATGCGGAAGAATCAACGTAAAGTCCAATGGCGGTTTTGTTATAACAAAGATAGAAATCTACACGATTGCCGTTCCGAGAAGGGGGTTGCTCATAGCACGAAGCTTGATATAATGATACTAGTGTCGAATTTTGATATTGAAGCAGATTTACTATTCATTAGGTTTAATATTCGGCATCCTTTGGATATATGTTTTGCTGTGTGGTATGTGTGTTTCATTCTTTCCGTTCGAGAAACAGCGGATTTCGTCTGGATTTAACTTCAAAGCGTTATATAACTACTTCTATTCTGGTTTGGTAGTTTAAGGATTTTCGTTTTGTGTTGTTTTCTGAGTTTCGTAACATGCATTAGCTGTTCTAAATTAAGTAGTGATGTTTTGAGTGTTTCTATCATTATTGTTTGTGTTTGCATAGATTAAGATTCGTTAAATTTGTTTGATTCATCGAAGAAATCATGAGATGAAATCGGTTACAACAAGTAGTTTAGAACTGTTCACGGTGTGGGTAACTCATAATATGGTAGGTATAGTAAGCATGAAATCGATTATGAAATGCTGAAAGTATTGCGCATTGAGGTTCACAATTCTGCACCTTTTATATTTTTTTTATCTGTTTTAGGTCGAAGTCAGAAGCCGAATCGTACCAACTAAGCGGAAGCAAGGATGAAGCACCAATGTAAAGAAATGTTTGAAAAGTCCGAGGAAAAGACATTTGAATACAATGTTAGGGAAAATAAAGGGGTCTCTAGTAGACTTTCGAGCAAAAGCTCGGTCCGGTCTACGATGTTTTCGGGTTGGAAACTTTCCCGACGCCCATAGTGTATCTCTGTACTTGCCACACAAGATTCATACTCACGCAATGGCAGGCATAGAAAATCTTAATTGAAAGCTGAGGAAATGCTAATTGAATACTAATTTGAAAAGCAGGCCAAGTTCCAGTTGGAATGTAGAGCCATTGAAGAAGAAGAAGAAGAAGAAGAAGTTAGGGAAAATGCTGCGATAAGCTGGATTGTGGAACAAGGTCGTGCAAGTCCGCATACAGACGTACAAACCAGATGTATTTCGTGATCTTGGAAAAGTGACAGAGTCAAGCTTTGTGACCGTCGAGCGAAACATGGTGCGTATCAGAAGAGAACACTCAACGGTTGCATGTGTCAAAAGATTCCTGCGGTACATAATTTGGACCTGGTGGCCTCACAACTGGATCTCAAACAACGAACTTCTTCGTCGTTGTCACCAAAGGCCGATATCAACTGAAATTTGGGATCGGAATGGGGGTTGGGTTGGCCACACCTCACGTAGGGGCGAAAACGAAATCTGTTAACAAGCATTAGACTGGAGGAGCCCAGCGGAACATCACAGACAAAGTAGACCCAGAGGCTCATGGCGGCGCAGGCACTTTCAATAAAAAAATAGAAGAAGTCGACCGAAATCTAACCTGGCAACAGCAAAAGGTTAGATCGAATAGCTGGACATTCCTCAAGAACTGTTGAATCACACCCAACTCAGCGTCTGAAAACTCATGGTTGAGTTGAATCATCATAGGTTTTCTTTTGTTCTCTTTTTTTTAAATAGTGAAACGACGGTAATCGCACGGAACAATGTATACCTTTGCCGATGTAAACAATAAATCGCTCAGAATTGATTTGAAACGCTGGAGCGATCTGAGTTTTTGGCAAATGCGTAAAATGCCTGATGTCAATACTGTTGTCAAGATTCAACAATAATCATCTTTTCGCTTGGACATAAAGCTTTTAATTGATAACTATGGAAATCCTAATAGAACACAAGCTGAACCAACGGTCAAATCCCAGTAGGAATGTAGAAATTAAAGAAGAAGGAGGGGAATCCAGAAGTTTAATAATGGTAGTGGATATTTAACGTGAACTACTGAATAGTAAATTCGGCTTGTTCGATAGATTGAGATGACAAACAGGTGTAGAATTGGTCCTCCCGTTTAGAAAACGAAAAAAGAATATTACACAAGTCTGGCAAATTATGACTATTTTAAAACAAAACTAAAATAAACTATACATTCGTTATTAAAACTAACCAAAAAACTGTACAATTTGACTTTTGGATGGTCATTCCGCATTTCTACAACGGAAGACCATTAATTTCCATTACTATTATTGCGCGTGCCGCGCAAAATTAACAAACAAAACTCGCCGACTAGAACATGACGACGAATCAAACTAGGTATGCCACACTAGACGTATCCATGTGCTGAATAAGCGTACGCATGAATGCCATCTCTTTGCGGGCATTCTCTAGGATCACTTTGGGGTCCTGCGACTGGCAGCGCAGCAGATTCGGTGCAAACACCATCGCCAGATTCGATGAATCCATTTTCGTGCTGGCAACCACATCCGGAAGGGCAAATTGCTGTAGGAAATGCACTAAGTAGGTGAGGACCTGTCAAAGAAAGCAAGAAGAATGAGATGCAGTCTATCGATCGCTTCCGAGGTCATACCAATCGATTTATCTTTGGTAATTTTTCTACAATGGTCGCCGCTTCCGCGGGGTCCTCTGTTGCTACACAGTCGTCATACAGGTCATCCGGAATCAGCGGGTCATACAGCTCGCGGTACCACAACTTCAGCAAACTGGCCGGGGCGTGAGCATCTGTAAAAATCCACGTGAATCATTGAATTTTAACTTTTCAATTGATGCCAAACTTACCCATGGTTCCCTTATTTTCTGGAAACTCCCATCGGTCAAGACGATTCTTCAACATGTTAACTTCATCTACATCGGCTGGCACTCGGAAGATTCCCTCGGTTTGCTTACCATTCAACAGCAGAACCTAAAAAACACACTTCCATCAGTCCCAATTCCGAAAAGAAACCTTCAGATTTTCACTAACCTGTTCGGACAGCGTCGTCTGAATCCACGGCAGTTGCAGATCCGCAAACTTGTCCTTCTGTAGCTCCATCACCTCTCCCAGCGTATTTCCAAACATGCTGTCGCGGAATATCTGCTCCCTCGCTTGATTGATATCCTCTTCCGAAGGTTTCTTGGCCTGCTTCCGTCCGGAGCTTCCAATCCTGTCTAACCGCCGGCAAGCGATTGTCGCATAATGCGAAATCTGCACATGGATGGGCCACTTACCAACCTCCGGAAAGCTGGTCGCAAACGTGGGATCCCGATGCCTGTTTATATACCCCAGCAGTGCGGGTTGGAATGTCGGTGAAGGCGGAACGAACGATAAACATATGGCCATCAACTCCCAGCCCCGAATCAACGAGTCTCGGCTGGGGTTCTCCGTCGTTTGTCGACACATCTGAATGTACAACTCGTCCCGCAGTTGGGACTGACCCATCGCCATCGCAATGATATCGATGGCCACCGAGTTCAAACTCATTCCAACGCGCGCCTTCCGGTCGCCCATGTAGATCTGAACCAACTTGAACAGCTCCGTTGCCATCTTTTTCCCGGCCTTGTCTCTCGCCAGCGAAAGCATCGGCCTGCTGATGGCATTCGGGGTCCAACTTAACATATCCTGGATGGATGACTTTTTTCGGAAGATGCCCTTCGAGTGGAGATTCAGGTTATCCTGGGCAAACTTTTCGATATCGCACTCCTTCAGGAGAGCCATTTCTGCAATCTTCCCGTTGTTGCCGAGGCTTCCCGGGCTGTGCGACAGTATGTTCTCCTGGAATCTTTGCAGGAGGGTTGCTTTATTAACCTTCTGCTGACTGTGCTGCGATCCCGTCTGACTGCTATCCGCCGAAGCACCTCGATCAGTATTATCCGTCCCAAAACCGGAACTTTCAAAACTTTGCTTAGCTATGTGGAACGGTGAGTATTTGTGCAGTGGCGGATGGTTCTTTACCGGACTATAGATTTGATCTTGAATGCTTTCTAGTTTTGCCGTCACCTCTTCGGATCTATAATAATGGGATCGGTAGCATGAGTCACCGAGTTGATTAGCAACGATATTTCTTTACTTACATGTCTTCCTTTTCCTCCCTATCGCCAAAGTTGAAATCGAAATTGTAGTACGAAACACCCCCGCCACCGTCATCTTTCCGATAGGCACCATACTCCTCATAGGGATAGTGCGCCAGGTAGTCTCCGTGACCATCCGAGTGGTCCGAATCTTCGTTGTCCGGTTCGTGGCCCGAAAAGCTGTGCTCCGACTGGCTGTCCGAGTGGAACGAGTCCGAGTCATGGAAGTCTCCGAACCCGTAACATCCGGACAGCTTGGCCTGTTCAAGGATGTAGTGCTGCAGCGGAAGGAGGTGTTCGAGTTTTTCCTATTTTGACGAAAAATTAAAAATTAATCCAGGAATGTTATTGTTATAGCTAGAGTTCGGCTATGTGTCTAGTGTTTGATATTTGGTATCATCAGTACCCGCTAAGCTGCGGAGGACGACGGGGTTCTCCGTAGTTCAGTATGGAAAGCACCTGTCTAGCGTACTGGGGTCGTGGGATCAAACCCCACCGAAGGAAGTGGTTACCTCCAATACATAGCACCAAATGAACCTCGAGTTTCAGACATTGTAATGTTTTCTTCTTCTTCTTTTTTATTGGCATTAAATCCCCACTGGGACATTGCCGCCTCACAGCTTAGTGTTCATGAAGCACTTGCACAGTTATTAACTGCGAGGTTTCTAAGCCAAGTTACCATTTCTGCATTCGTGTATCATGAGCCTAACACGCTGATACGTTTATGCCCAAGGAAGTCGAGACAATTTCCAATCCAAAAATTGTCCAGACCGGCATCGGGAATCGAACCCAGCCACCCTCGGCATGGTCTTGCTTTGTAGCCGCGCATCTTACCGCATGGCTAAGGTTATTTTCGACAAACATAGCCAAGACTACCTTTAAAATGCTTGAAATCTATAATTCGTAGGTATTGAGTCAGTTTAAAGCGCAATGGCGTATAATTCTCGTATTTGTACAGTTAGTGAAACACAGGTGACGGTTATATAAACCACCCGCTACACTGGGGATATAGATACGTTTGAACAGTGTGTAGCGTTGTAAATCTGGTCATATTATCAGGAGCACTTCAGTGCAGGGGTGAAATAAATAGCAGGCCGCTAACGAAGCCTGTGGGGTACCTGGACACCCCCCACAGTATAACGTTATTGCGGAGCTCTGACGAGGCGAACCTATTTTCTCGCACGACTCGTGGGACCAAAATGTCGACCAAACCAAAAAAAAAACAAGTTTGAGTGGAGAGGGAGAAGCGTCTGACGAAAGGGTGGATCCCTTGGCCAGACGAAGTGCCCTCAACAGGTCGCCCCACTCAACGGTGGGGGCCAGGAAGGAAGCCGATTCGAAGATTCGAGTCCTTACTGAAGAAAGGCAACTGGCAGAAAACCAGACTGCAGAACTCCGCAGACGCATGGCTGTCACTGGAGCAACTTTAAGGCTAAGTAAGGTCAGTATGGCAACCGACCTGAAGGGAGCTAGCGCCAAACCGGTATTGCACGAGAAGAAGGCCACTAAGATCCCTCGGGAGAAGTTTGACCAGGTTGCCGACCCTAAGGAACGACGGAAACCAGTTCCTCCTTCTACGACGACTACTTAAGTTCGCCGGGAGGAAGGCCTGCCCTGGAGGGAAGTTGTGAATCCCAAAAAGGCGAAGAAGGAGCGAAAAGCGGTAGAGGAAGCGAAGGCGCCATTGACCTAGAAGGGGAGTGCCCGTAGAGGAAAGGGCACACCTTCCAATGGTCACGGCAGGAAGGACGGAGGCGAAGCAATTATCGTCAAGGCTGATGGTAAGAGCTATGCTGACGTTTTGTAAGCTTTGCGGGGCGATGAGAAGCTCCCTGGCCTAGGAAGGGCGAGAAGGGCGAGATGATCCTCGTCCTGGGATGCTGCGCGGAAGAGTTCCGCGTGTAAAAAGTTGTCAGAAGAAGTGCTGGTTGATGCGGTTCAGGTGAGAGCCTTATGCCCAGTAGAGGTAATCCAATGCCGAGGTCTAGACGAAATTACCGAAGCCGGTGAGCTGGTAGCTGCACTGAGAGATCAGTGTGGCGTTGAAATCCAGGATACCGCGATTCGGTTGCAGAAAGGTTATGCTGGAACGCAGGTTGCCTCATTCCAGGTATCTCTGGCTGACGCTAAGAAGGTACTGGATAAGGCCAAGCTGAAGGTGGGTTGGTCGGTATGCTCGGTGAGCGCAAAACAACAACCTCAGGCCTGCTTCAAATGCTTCGATTAAGGACATAAGTCATACTGATCGCAGTCGGCTTTGCCGGAGGTGTGGAGCTGAAGGTCACAAGTTTCACATCTGTCAGATCGCACCGAGGTGTTTGATCTTTGGTCCTGGCACAGACAACAAACACCCATCCGGTGGGCAGGGCCTCCAGACGGGCTCGGAAATGCAAGTAGCTCAGCTAAATCTCAACCACTGCGAGGCAGCGCAAGCGCTGTTACAACAGTCGGTACACGAGAATAAGACTGTTGCCCTGCTAAACATAGCAGTTGGGTTGCGGATAAGTCCGGAATAATGACCATCTGGACTTGCAGAAGGTTCCCCATCCAGGAGATAGTGTCATCTTCTGATGATGAGGGTTTTGTTATAGCAAAGGTAAACGGAGTTTACTTTTGTAGCTGCTACTGTCCTCCTAAATGGAGCATAGATCAGTATACTAGGGTGTTGGATAATTGTGTAGCGCGACTAACTGGTCTTAAACCATTAGTAGGAGCAGGTGACTTCAACGCGTGAGCAGTGGATTGGACCTCTCGGTTCACTAACGCTAGAGGTCATATCCTGCTAGAGTCTCTAGCGGCACTGAACGTAGTCCTACTGAACGAAGCCCAAGCGTCAACGTTCAGAGGACCGAATGACGAGTCATGCAACGATATGGCCTTCTGCAGCGCGGTATGGACGGTGGAGCCTGAATTCACGAAAGGTATACTGTTAGTGACCATCAGCAAATACGTTTTACGGTCAACCATAACAGAACCACAAGGCGGGTCAGTAAAGCTGATCTAGGATGGAATATATTGCAGTTTGACCCAGAACTGCTGGAAGAATCACGACGGTGGAAAAATCGGACTCTAGGCCTTAGTGGTGATGAGTTATCCTATGTCCTAACACGAGCATGTGACGTGACAATGCCCAGGAGGACTATGCCAACCGGCAACCGCAAACCGATACACTGGTGGACGAGCACGATAGCTGATCTTCACAATATTCCTAACCTGGTCCTTAAGCACACGATTCTTGTCGCTCCAGATATGTTAAGGAGCTGCCCCCAACGGCAGAAGTTGGTGCTATTGTCTAAGCATGGGAAACCCCGGGAGAGCCTACTCGACACAACTCAAAAAATGCTGTCGTGATGGCGATACAGAGTAACTCTGATCACAAGTCGAGTCAAGTACGAGCCACTGAGAACTGCCGTATTTGAGGTCGGAAGACGTATCTGCTAAGTTACAATCAAATGGTGGAATTAAATGGAATAGTACTAACTCATCTTTGTAGAACCCATTCATTACTATCGCTTACGATACGTTTTCTATTGTGACTGTTGTACACAGTAATGAATAATGATTCAAGTCCTGACCCTTGTTGATAACGAGTCCAAAGATCCAAAAATGTGACTAACCTTATCCCAATTACAGTACAGCGGCGACGTATTGCCATTGTCGTAATCGAAATCGAACCCGGTTCCGTGATTGTTATGATTTCTACTCTTTTTCCGCTCCTGCTGCTGTTGTTGTGGTTGCTGCTGTTGCTGTGATCCCTTATTGTGCGATGCCGAGTTGTTGGACGCCACGGTTTGTGTCGATCCGGAACCGGACTTTTTCTCCAGCGTTAGCTGTTTCTGCTGCTGCATCTCCTTGTTGTGCCGATCCAGGTTCGGTTTGTTTAAATTCAACGAAAACTGATCCTTGTTCGCGACCTTGTGGGCAGCGGCTGCTGTCGCAGCTGCGGCCATTTCACTTTGACTAGACGATAGCTTACCACTGGAAGAGGACGTTTTCTGCAGACTGGCCGTCTGCGGTCCGCTTCCACCTCCCATCGAGATCGAGCTGGGCGACACCTTGCCCTTGTCGATCTTCATTTTATCCAGGTACTTCTCCGGCTTACTGGTGAGATCCAGGTTGAACAGTTCGGAATCGGTACCTTTTTGACTAGATTTGTTGTAGTTGGTAGCAGAGGATGCCGAGCTTGGGGAAAGTTCCACGGCTAGCGCCGATGGTCGCGCAATCCGCTGCTGATGTTGTTGTTGTGCTTGCTGAGGGCTTATGGGACTCTGTGGACTGGAATCGCTCGAATGCTTCTGTTGTACGGATGACGACTTCGAGGAGGATGCAGTCGTATGACGTCGCCGGGTAACAGGAGTGTTCTCGACGGATTTGAAGTACTTTTCATGCATGGAGTCGTCGCTGGCACCACCGTTATTGCCATCGAAGCTGCCTTTTCTTTGCGAAGAACCCCCGTGCTGTGGTTGGGCTGCTTGTGGTGACGCATGGTGATGATAAGGTCGTCCAGAAACAGGAGTTCCTACCACGGGACCCGCTGAGGTGATGCCAGCTGACGACAGGAAGCTTCCCGAACGGGTAAGTGAGATCGACGATGAAGCGTCTGAAATGATGATGAAAGGATTAACATTTTGAAAACATTATTTGAAAATGGAGTCATACTTCCGGGGTAATCGAAGCTCTCGTGTTTCGATACCAGTGTACTACTGCCGTCCTTGTGACCGCTACCGGTGCTGCCCGATTTGGACCCCAAGCCGTCATGCCCAAATTTCTTCTTGAACTGTGGTGTGCTCATCGAGTGCGACGGAGAGGAGAGGCTTCCTCCTCCGCCGGCGAGATCTGACGAGTTGGACATCGAATACGATAGCATCTGGTGTGGCGGTGGCAGTGGCGGGTGGTGCAATGACGAGATTCCCAACTTCTCCGTAGACGATGATGGTACCGAGTGTGGAATGTTGTGCGAACTAGAGCTCTCCTGGAGCATGCGATAACTGCTTTGGAGAATGATAAGAAGTTTATCGACGAATTAGAAAGACTCCCAACCCGAGAACGCTCATAGGAAAAGATCTACCACCAACCACCGGATTATATAGGGCGCACGTTTTGGAGACACTTACCAGTTGTCCCCGGTAGAGTTACCGGGGTGTTTTTTCCCGTGGGTTCCAATACCTATCCGTAGGCTACCACCATCCGGCATACGTCGGTGGTGGTAGCCATGCGAACTGGATAGGCTGCTGTCGCTGGACTTACCCGAGTCCAGGTACTTTTGACTACTGCGGGACCCAGTGCCCCCTGAGGAGTTTGGAAGACCATGCCTGCAAAATTTATGAGATTCGCTCGTGCCAGTGCGGCTCATCGAGAACCCAGCATCGTTGACGGTGGTTTTGGGTGGTAGTCTTGGATGGTGCGCACATCGATAGTAAGACATAGACAAAGAGGCACACACGCACACGAGAAACGGCGCCCAGAAGAAGGACGTTTTGTTGGGTGGTGGAGGTAACACAAGATTTTTGGTGGTTCATTTTGTTTCAAGTGCGTAGCATACATACATAAAAAGAAAAGAAGAGAAAAAATAAAACAGAAGAAAAGGGTAAAAATCTCACTCCAGAACAATCTGCAGAATGCGCCAAAAATGTAAGAGTTTATCTGAGTATTTTTTTTTTGTAAATTGAATTTTGTTATAGCTTTGTTTGACGCATACTGTACGCAAATTAAGATATTGAGGTTTTCAATTTAAATGTTGTGGGATGCTAATTGGTCAGATACCCGCTATTAGTTCACAGTATAACTTGCGTCTAAAAATCAAAAGAAGTCGCTGTTAACTTGAACTGGATACCTCAAAGCACAGAATCCCACATTCATTTGAAGTACCTCAATAAAAGGCTACTAGCTCAAAAACTACATCACTTTCCTACTAATCACTCAAACTCCAATCTTCTCTACTCACCTGTGTTGCAAACTGTGCCTCCCCTGCGGACTCGCCAGCAGATCGCTATTGCTTCGCTTGTCATGGTGGCCACCCCGATGCCCGGAACTCGAGCTCCGATGGTGATCGCGGTCCCTGTAGTCCATCACTCCGGTTCCCGTCCGATGGCCGCATGATTTCCCCACCGTACCCGAGCCCACGACGTGCTTCGAAGAACTGTGATGGTGCTGCAGAGTGCCACCTCCCCCCTCCTTTCGATCGCCAGGATCGGTATTCTGCTTCAGGGTTTGCAGCTTCGCCAGTGGAATGATATCACAGTTCTGCGGTCGGTGCCAGACGGTTTTCTGCGAGGCCACATTGTAGTAGTAGAAGCGGCAGGTGTTGGTGTCGAACAGCTCCCACCACTGGGATGCATCGGTGCGCTTGATGTTGACGCCCTGCAGAAAGAGGAAGCACAGATGGGGAGATTAGTGGCAATGAGTCAGAGAAGGTTGGTTTATTTTGAATGCGCGGGCAGCAACGCCACCATGTGCAACTCAAACTGTTTTAATTACTATCATAAACATCGACGCCACAGACACTAGACTCATCTGATTAGCAGCAGCTCGCAAAGAGGTAAATAAATAAACACAGCTAGATTCTCCGGATTCCGTACTGAAGATTTTTGCATATAGGAAGCACCATGATATAATCTAATTTCAACAAACACAAAACGTTATGAACAAGTATTTTCGATGCGAGATGGCGAGTCATTTGTTTTCATTAGTTGGTCACTAATTTTCAATGAAAAATAAAGACAATCCAATAACTCACTAAATTCCTCATAAAAACTATAATTACCTACCTTTAATTATTAGTTCATGTTAGATAAAATAACAGCAAAATAAAAAAAATAAGGAAGCTTTTGCACAACACGTGAAAGATTTAGTTCGAAAAATGTATTAAAGTTCCTTTTGGTGGGGTTTGAAATCACAAATCCAGTATGCTAGACAGGATTTAAAGATAGTAATTAATGTCCACTCCAATAAATTTTGATTGAACTGGGGAAAAATGCCATAGTAGAGCGGTTTTCTTCCTAGGAAGTCACATGTACTCTGAATTCAGGGGGTAACAGCGACCAATGTAGGTAATAGTGGATGCTGTACCAATAGGGTAACCGGTACCCTTATCTTTCTCACGCTTCTCGTGTCTTTCCGCTGATAGCACTCAATAACTTTCGCCAGGCTGATGCAGATAGGGACCATCCCGGCGATAACGCATACTGCTTCCGACGATATCATTCTGTAGGCGCTCGCGACTCGTATGGGCATTAGCCGGAACGCACTTTGTAGTCTTCTACGGTTCCGCTTGGTTTCCAGCGCATTACCCCAAGCAGGGACTCCATACCGCAGTATTGATGACGAGACACTAGCTTGTAGACGTCTGGTGCTACTTCTTGGGCCGCCAACGTTTGGCATGATCCTTGTGATTGCGGTCATAGCCTTCGCCGACTTTTCGCAGACGTAATCGACGTGGCTGTTGAAATTTACCCGGTCGTTGTCACTCCCAGATGTTTCAGTGATCGCTTCGATGCAATCGCATAATCACCAACGACGATCTCCATCCGCTGAATCGCCTTACAGTTGCTGACTAATAGCACCTCCGTCTTATGGTGAGCTATTTGCAGCTTCACTCCGTTCATCCAGCTCTCGATCATTGCTATCGCCTCCGTCGCCAATACCTCTACTTCTTAAAGTGTCTCGCACATCACCGTTAGTGATACGTCGTCGTCCGCAAAACCCACGATTTTAACTTTTCTAGGCAACCGCAGACTCAAGACTCCATAGTACATCCCGTTCTAAAGAGTTGGACCGAGAATGGAGCCTTGAGGAACGCCCACTATAACCCGCATCGACTTACGCCCTTCGTTAGTGTCGTACACCAACACTTTGCTCTTGAAGTAGCTCTTCAGTGTAGCGTACTGCGTATCAGTCGATATAATACGCGTTCGGTGAAATGACTCGTTACACGGTCAATCGTTAGAACAATGTAATCGAAATTAACGGAATAAAACTAAATCATTACATTCTGTGAACGTAAGGAATGAAGACGTGAATTCTAATTATTTTAAACCTAAGAGAAAGTCTATGCCATAATTGAATCCTCATAATTATAAGTTAATATATAACAACTGGCGACGAGGAAAATAAGTGAATAGTGAATCTCAAACGGAATAATCCCTGTAGCAAGGAAATTCCAGAGTGAGCTGTATAAGTGTTTAGCAGAGTTTTTGTAGGGAGGTAAGCTAGACAAAACTTGTGCAGAGACAGTGTGCTTACGTTTTTATTTGAAGGGTTATAAACCTGGATCAAATCAGCAGCTGTTGATACAGATCTGCAGTGTTGTGCTTAATCATTATCAGACGATCATGATTGCAATTTTCATGTGAAAACTTCTCACGTGAAAACAGTAGGCGAGTTGTCACCGGCGACAACTTCTCAAATTTTGTACTCAAACGATAATAAACACAGAATTTTCATTCAATCATTAATTTTCACTAATAATAGCTAATTGTTAACAGTCCCGTTATATCTTCTATTTGGCGTTATAGCTTCATGCTAGTGAGGAAAAAGAGTTCAAAATGTAACGGTAAATGCTTCAAATCAAGATACGATTTTCAAACGATTTTTAATCGCTGGCGAGTTTTAATCACTTGATAATTTAAAAGTAAAATCGCGGGTGAGTTTGATCATTCTCGATTTTTCGAAAATTTGATTTTTCCCAACCCTGCAGATCTGCATTTCACCGCTCATTTTGCATTGCTCGGTCGAACCATTGTCTCGTTTCATTATCATTGAGAACTAGCAGTTACCGCCTTCCCAGCCCACTCACAACGGGAAGCTAAAATATCATCTAGTGACCAGCGGTGAGTGTGTGAACAATTGTGAGGTGGTCAAGCAGTTCGAGAGAGTTACTATTGCTCGCGAGAGTAACCTTTATGCTGCGTGAGTTTTACGGTGAGCTGTGAGAAAGTGAGAAGGTTGTGCCTCACAAACGTAAACAAGTAGTCTGAGAACATCTAACATATCTGCAGCTACTATTCCGCGTGTATCCCAGTGCTAAAAGGTTCATCAAGTAAGTGATTGATACTATAGACAATGCCTTCCTTCGGTACCTTGGATCATTATGTAAAGGGCACATCTTTTACAAACTATGTGGAACGTTTGGAGCATATCAGTTCTTTCAATGGTTGGACAGAGGAAAATAAGAAATCAGTGTTGATTGCTCTTACCGGTCCAATTGTGTATGACGAATTGAAGCTTATGTTTCCGACTGTTGAATTAGCGACATTAAATTATGCGGACATGATTAAAAAGTTGAAGGAACGGTTTGACAAGGTCGACCCCGATATGATGCAGCGGTTTTACTTCTACAACAGATTCCAAAAAGTAGATGAATCGGCTGAAAGTTACATTTTGTCGGTAAAACTACAAGCCGAACTTTGCAATTTCCAGCAATTCAAAGAAACTGCAATAAGGGATCGTTTGATAATGGGGTTAATGGATCGGGAATTACTGATGTCGGAGACTCTGACACTTGAGGCAATAGAGAAGAAATTGTTGGGCAGTGAGGTAGCTAATAGACAAACTAAGGCAATGGCTAGCGAGTCTAGGAAAGACGAGGTGCATTCAGTCAAAAGTAGATTAGGAAAAAAGGTAGGAGAATATAGCCGAGACTATGATCGTAACAAGACATATAGAGGCAGAGGTTCTAACAGGTACGACAGACGAGTTAATTTTCGAGGTAGGTCTCCTGCGGAAGTTAGAAATCGTGGTGCATATGCTAATGCAATTTGTAATTATTGCAAAAAAACGAGGTCATCTGAGAAGAGACTGTTTCAGTTTAAAGAATAGGAACTCGGTGCACCATGTAGAGAAGGGTGACAAAGACACCAGCTATGATTTCAAGAGACAAGGTGGACAGGACAGCTCGGGCGATGAAACAGATGGAATGGAATGCTTGATGATTTCTGCTATTAAGAAGATAAATGAACCGTGCATGATCAAAACAAGGGTGCAAAACTGTTTTTTGAAAATGGAAATAGATTCTGACTCTGCGGTTTCTGTTATAAGTGAAACTGATTGTAGGAAATTTTTCAAAGATATTTTGATGCGTAGCTCTAGTAGACAGCTAATTGTTGTTGGTGATGCTCGGTTAAGGATTCTTGGAGAAATTTCTGTGCAAGTAGAGCTTAACAGTATAGTGGCACAACAAAAACTTGTTGTTTTAAAATGCAACAACAATTTTGTTCCCTTGATTGGAAGGTCATGGCTGGACTGTTTCTTCCCTGGGTGGCGTTCTAATTTTACTAATGCTGCAGTGGTGAATAGCTTGAATGAAAAGAAAGGTATTGATGATTTGATCGACGTTAAAGCAAAAGTATAAAAAAATATTTGACAAAGATTTTTCTGAACCTATCGTAGGCTATGAGGGGGAACTGATACTTAAAAAAGAACAACCTATTTTGAAGGACAAACTGGCGCAACATTTGCAACATTTGCAGGTAATCACACCTATACTGCCGTTCTACACATAATTGTCCCATGTTACCTTTGATGAAAAAATCCAAACTCGAGTCAATTTGTCCCACTAAATTTCAGGATCGATTAGATCTTAAAATTTAACAAATATTTTTGGGATGTTATGAGCGTTGGCAGAACTTTTCCAGGACATAAAATGAATCACTACTTATTCAAACGGTTTTCAGTCTCTATTATCATCAAACAACAACTTCATTTTTTCAGTGGGACAAATTGACTCGAGTTTGAGATTTTTCATCAAAGGTAACATGGGACAATTATGCGTAGAACGGCAGTATAAAGGCTAGTGAATTGGCATCGCCTGTGATAGTGGTTGTAAAAAAAGATCAAGATATAAGAATGGTTATAGACTGTAAGGTCTCAATCAATAAATCTATAATACATAATACATATCCACTACCACTAGCACAGGACATTTTTGCTTCTCTGGCAGGCTGTAGGGTGTTCTGTTGCCTAGATTTGACAGGGGCGTATACGCAAGTTCCTCTGTCTGAGCGGTCAAAAAAATTTACTGTCATCAACACCATGAAAGGGTTATTCACCTATAATCGTCTTCCGCAAGGAGCTACAAGCTCTGCTGCTATCTTCCAACAAATAATGGACCAGGTCTTAAATGGACTAGAAGGTGTCAACTGTTATCTAGATGATGTTCTTATAGCGGCTGAAACACTGGAAAAGTGTGCCCAAATTTTAGATTTGGTGCTTAAAAGACTTTTACAGGCTAATATAAAGTTAAATTTTAAGAAATGTAAGTTTTTTGTGACGCAGTTACCTTATTTAGGACATCTTATAACTGACAAGGGACTCTCTCCATCTCCTGAAAAAGTTACGACTATAAGTCAAGCGAAAGCACCGAAAAACGTAGCAGAACTGAGGGCATTTCTCGGTTTAATAAATTTTTACAACAAATTCGTTCCCAACATGTCTTCTAAGCTAAGGAGTTTATATGCTCTGTTAGCTAATGAGTCTATTTTTGAATGGACAGATGAGTGCGAGAATGCTTTCCAATTCAGCAAAAATAGTTTGCTCAATGCAAATTTGTTGGAGTTTTACGATCCAAACAAACCGCTTGTTGTTGTATCAGATGCCAGTTCATATGGATTAGGTGGAGTTTTAGCCCACGATATAAATGGGCTGGAAAGGCCTATATGCTTCACATCATTTTCCTTAAACTCAGCACAAAAACGATATCCTATTATTCATTTAGAAGCATTGGCTTTAGTGTGCACTTTGAAGTAATTTCACAAATTTCTGTTTGGTCAAAAGTTCAAGGTGTACACCGATCACAAACCGTTGGTTGGAATCTTCGGGAAATCTGGAAACAATTCGTTGTACGTTACTAGGCTCCAGAGGTACACTATGGAGTTATCAATATACAATTTTGAAATTGCGTATAGAGCCTCAACACATATGGGAAACGCTGATTTTTGTTCGCGATTTCCGCTGGAACAGGCAATTCCCAAAAGCTTGGACATAGGTACCATAAACAGCTTGAATTTTCCAGAAGCGTTACCTTTGGATTTTACCTTGATTGCTAAAGAATCTAAGCAAGATTGTTATTTGGCATCGTTGACAGCTACTCTAAATGGGTGGAAGTAGAGGTCATGCTTTATGGAACGGACGCTAAACGAGTGATCAATTCGCTAATGACTTTGTTTAGTAGGTTTGGTCTTCCCGATGTCATGGTTACGGACGGTGGCCCACCTTTCAACTCTAAGGAATTTTCTTTGTTCTTGGAGAAACATGGAGTGAGAGTAATGAAAAGTCCACCGTATAACCCAAGCAGCAACGGTCAAGCAGAACGCCTAGTGAGAGTGGTAAAAGATGTTTTCAAGAAGTACTTACTCGACCCTCAGTTGCGAGATTTGGATTTACCTCACAAAATAAATTATTTCCTGATTAACTATCGGAATCAAATCGCTACTAAAGATGGAACACCACCATCACACAAGGTTTTAGCCTTTAAACCAAAAATATTGCTTGATTTAATTCATCCAAATAAGCAATATAAACATTTTCAAGAAAAATCTAGTTCAACAGACATCTGTGCAGTATCTCCTTCTAAACCTGATCCGTTTACAAAACTAGTGGTAGGGGATATAATTTATTATAAAAATTTTAGAAAAACTGATCCACAGAGATGGATTGAAGCAAGATTTGTTAAACAAATATCTAAAAATACCTTTCAAATCTCCCTTCACAGAACGACGATCATGGCCCACAGAAACCAGTTGAAGATGGCTCATTCTCCGATTCGAGGCACGATGATGTTACTCCCAGAAATCAACCGAAGGAAGCGCAGTCGTGCTGAATACGACGAAACCGCATACCACGGGTTTCCAGGATCCGAGGACGATGAAGAGCCATTTATGGGGTTCCCAGATTCAGCCATTATTGACCCGAATCCAACTGAATTGAAGCGACAGAAACAGAGTGATAGCCTGATCATGACCAGGAGTCGAGCTCGAAAAATGAACAACAATGATCGCGATCTGAACTTTTAAAAAGAAACATGCACGTAGTGCGTTCGATTATTCTTTACAATTTACATATTTTAATGCATTCTGAATTTTGCTTGGAAAAGAAATCTATTCAACCATAATCGAATTTAAGTTTAAAATTAGTTATATAGCTAGGTTCTTGAGAGGGAAGAACTGTAGCGTACTGCGTATCAGTCGATATAATACGCGTTCGGTGAAATGACTCGTTACACGGTCAATCGTTAGAACAATGTAATCGAAATTAACGGAATAAAACTAAATCATTAGATTCTGTGAACGTAAGGAATGAAGACGTGAATTCTAATTATTTTAAACCTAAGAGAAAGTCTATGCCATAATTGAATCAGGATATGGCACAGGTAACCAGGGACCCGCATTCTATGCAGCGCTGATGCTATGACTTCGAAGCTGGCACTATTGAACGCATTTTTTACGTCTATTGTTACCACTGTGCAGTATCGATATCCTCTTCGCTTCTGTTTGGACGCCTTCTCAGCGCTCTCGAGCACTGTCCGAATTGCATCTACTGTCGATACTCCTTTGCGGAACCCCAAATGCATCTTCGACAGTCCACGCTCACCCTCCGTACATTTCGCAAGCCTATTGAGGATAATCCTTTCCAGGAGCTTCCAGAGTGTGTCTGTACGAAGCCGTGATTACCTGGAGACTTTCCTGGCTTCGGCAGCAACACCAGCTTCTGGATCTTCCCCATTTCTGGGAAGTTGCCTTCGTCCAGGCACTTTTGCAGCACCGTTCTGAACATATCCGGACATGCCACGAGTGCAGCAGAGAAATTCGGAGACGCATCATGGCAGGAAATCGTAGGTACTTTGGACTCCGCAAAACGCTTCCGAATAGAATTCGCCGCCGTACCAAACTGACTATCTACAAAGCGCTTATTAGACCGGTAGTTCTTTACGGACACGAGAGCTGGACGATGCTCGTGGAGGACCAACGGGCATTGGGAGTTTTCGATGATGATGATGATGCAGATGACGGACGGTACGTGGAGGATGCGAATGAACTACGAGTTGCATCGGCTGTTGGGAGAACCATCCATCGTTCACACCGCGAAAATCGGAAGACTGCGGTGGGCCGGGCACGCAGCCAGAATGTCGTACAGTAATCCGGTGAAAATGGTTTTCGACAACGATCCGACGGGAACAAGAAGACGAGGTGCACAGCGGGCAAGGTGGATCGATCAGGTGGAGGACGATTTGCGGACCCTCCGCAGACTGCGTGGCGGTGGCGCAGACGATCTGACGGGAACAAGAAGGCGAGGTGCACAGCGGGCAAGGTGGATAGATCAGGTGGAGGACGGTTTGCGGATCCTCCGCAGACTGCGTGGTTGGCGAAGTGCAGCCATGGACCGAGCTGAATGGAGAAGACTGTTATGTACTGCAAAGGCCACTCTGGCCTTAGTCTGGTAATAATAATAATGAGCGCAGCTTTCAGCGCCACGTTCGGTATTCCATTCGGACCGGGGGCTTTCTTCGCCTGCAGGCGCTTCGCCGCTTCTGCAAGCTCCTCATTGGACACTTGTTGATACTCAGCGTTTGTTTCTTCTTCTTCGCCGTACGGTATTGGTGGCCACGTGGTCGGGTCGTGTTTCGGGAAAAGACCCTCCAGACACTCACACCATTTGAGACTCACTTGGATGGTCATTCTAACACTCCACTACCTTGCCTCGAGGAGTCAATAGCGGTAACTGACTGGGCCAACAGATACTACGCTAAGACACTCCAACATCAGCATGTGTGGTCTATGGACAAACTTCAGCCACTCTCCAGGTCAATTGGCACTCACTGGGCTCCTGTGCGCTTTGAGCGGCACACGATCGCTTTGATGGTGGGCAGTGTAGTTCGCCTCCGCGAGGTACCCACTGGAAACGATGGTCGGTCAACACTAGTTGACATGCCCAGTCGGCTAAATGAGCTACAAACGAGGGAGCGAGGTAGCTCATTGAGGCTGACGCCAGAAAGGTCTCAATTACGGTTCTGGCAGGCACGTCAAGGCTATGTGTATGGTATACTGCAATATTGTGAAGCGAGGGCTGGCAGTCTGACATTCTACTCTCTTAGTAGGGCCGGGTGATACCGACTCGAAACGGCGAGTGGGCTAATGGCTAGGCTGTCTTTCGTCCCATAAAACCGTGGCGGGCCTTGTAGCACGCTGCCCAATCCTGCCATCCAGTTTTTGCCTACTGGATGGGAGTATGCTCAGACGCCCTTTTCCTGACTTGCGCTGATCTGGCTCTGAACACGCAAGTGTCAACCCTCGCATGGCCTCCCTGCTTGCCGCAAGTCAAGCATGGATAACCATGGGATCACTAAAGGTGACTACTCCAGTAGGATTCGGCGGCAGCCGCAAGGGGGGCCCATATAGCAATGAGTCTTCAAAGACAAAATTCTTTGGAGATGGAGGTGGTGGACCCCTTTTCCAAAAGGGGTCTAGCGAGGTCCCCTATTAGAGAGGGGGAGAGTGGAGTGACGGTTACTGCAACTGACAGTACCGAAGTGTCTCCAGTGGTGGTGGAGAGTGGAGAGCTTAAACAGAGCCTGTTGGTGCTTCAGCAAGCTATTCGAGTCGCAAGACAAGAACAGGACGCTTATATCAGGCGTGTGGCGGCAGCAGAGAAGGTAGCCAAACGTATCCAGACCAAGGTCCTCTCCTCCCCTAGCGGTGTTACAGCGGCGAAAGAGGCGACCGACTACGCCATTACGACCACTGAGGGCAAGAAAACGCCAAACTCGAAGCGACCCAAACGCGCTACCATTAAGGCAAAACGTCGACAAAAGAAAAAGACAAACGTCTGGCCTCAGCCAGCCAGTGGTACCAGCCGAAGGGGAAGCAAATCCTTGGCAGCTGGTCGGTAGGGTACGGAAGTAGAACACCCCTCGACCTGCGAAGAAGGTGAGAGACATAGACGAGGCCTTGCTGGTGAAAACCGATGTCCTCAAATCGCTGCGAGCGGCCGATGACCTATCGGTCCTGGGTCAGGATGTGCGCAGCGTCATACGTACCAAGAACGGTGAAATGATCTTGATACTGAAGCGGGGCGCGCAATCCAGCGGTGTAGCGTACAAAAAGCTTGCCCAGGAGGTCTTGGGTGACGGCGCTCAGGTCAGGTCGTTGGGTGCGGAAGTGACCCTCCAGTGTAAGCAACTGGACGAGATCACGACCGCGGAAGACGTCGTCTCTGCCGTCAAAGAGTGCGGCACAGAGGTTGAGCGGTCCTCTGTACGTCTAAGAGGGGGGTTCTTTGGTACGCAGGTAGCCTATCTCAGACTACCAGTGGCTGACGCCAAAAAGGTCACTGAGAAAGAAAAGCTGAAGATCGGCTGGTCAGTATGCCTAGTAAGCGTGCTCCAGCCACCACCTGTCCACTGAAGTGCTACCGATGCCTTGAGTCCGGGCACAAGTCTTATGACTGCAAGGGCCCAGACCGAAGCAAGATGTGCCGTCGCTGCGGCGAGGAGGGACACAAGGCGCAGGAATGCGACAAGGCACCTAGGTGCCTTATCTGCGCCAGTAAGAAGCATGCCCGGAACCATGCTATGAGCGGGCCTGCGTGTCCTTTCGGAGAAGCCAATCGGAAAAAGCCGTGCAAGTAACACAGCTGAATCTGAACCACTGTGCACCTGCCCAGCAACTGCTGTGGCAGGCGGTCTCGGAGTCGAGGACCGATGTCGCCCTCCTGTCCGACCCGTTCAACGTCCCTGCCGACAACGGCAACTGGGTGGCGGACGGGTCTAGGTCGGTGGCAATCTGCACAACGGGAAGGTACCCGGTTCAAGAGGTTGTACACTCCTCCGCGGAGGGTGTCGCGATAGCCAAGATCAATGGGGCGTTCTATTGTAGCTGCTACGCCTAACCAAGGTGGCCAATGTAACAGTTCAACCAGATGATCGACAGGCTATCGTCCGACCTAGTAGGTCGGAGCCCGTTCGTTATAGCGGGAGATTTTAATGCTTGGGCAGTGAAATGGGGCAGCCACTGCACCAATCAGAGGGGACAAGCGTTACTCGAGGCACTTGCAAAACTCGACGCAGTGCTTGTCAATGACGGAGCCAGTAGCACATTCCGTAGGAATAGGGCCGAGTCGTGGATAGATGTAATGTTTGTCAGCCCCGGTCTGGTCTCTGACCTGGACTGGAGGGTAGACGAGGGCTACACCCATAGTAATCACCTAGCAATTCGCTTCACGATCAACTATGGTGTGCAGCGTACGAGGGCGGGTGATCCCTGTCAGGTCCGTGGGTGGAAGTCCAATCACTTCGACAGCGAAGTTTTCACCGCGGCCCTGGGACTGGAGGCCAACACCGACAGTCTAAGCGGGGATGCGCTGGTAGCTGTCCTATCACGCACGTGCGATGCTACTATGCCGAGGAAAGCCCTGCCAAGAAATGGCAGACGCCCGGCATACTGGTGAAGTGCCGAAATTGCAGCCCTACGATCAGCCTGCTTCAAGGCCAGACGTAGGACGCAACGAGCCCGCACCGAGGAGGCAAGAGCGGTCCGCCGGGAAGTGTTTCGAGCTGCGAGACTGGCCCTTAACAAGGCCATTAAGAGCAGCAATAGAGCGTGCTTCTACAATCTGTGCGAGGGTGCCAACGCGAATCCGTGGGGTGACGCCTATAGGATCGTGATGGCCAAGACCAAAGGGGGCTCTTCACCCCCCGAACGGTCACCGGACCGGTTGGCGAGGATTATCGAAGTACTCTTCCCGTCCCGAGCCACAAGTTCCTGGCCTCCTCCTGCGCTGCAAGGCGCTGGGAGTGTGGCCGAAATGGTGGCTCCGGTGACGAACGAAGAGTTACTCGCAGAGGCTAATACCCTTGCGATGAACAAAGCTCCAGGCCCCGATGGAGTTCCAAACAGTGCACTCTAGGCAGCGATCATAGCGAACCCGCTAGCTATGCAGATATGCCTGGATGAGTGTCGTTTCTCTGAGAGATGGAAAAGACAGAAGTTGGTACTGCTGCCGACGGCCGGGAAGCCTCCGGGCGACCCATTGGCGTACAGACCAATTTGCCTGATCGACACGACGGGTAAACTGCTCGAGAGGATCATCCTCAACAGGCTCACCCCGTACGCAGAGGGTACGGATGGCTTGTCGAGTAACCAATTTGGTTTTCGGAAGGGTAAGTCCACGGTGGACGCTATCAACTCAGTGCTAAGGACTGCAGAGGTAGCGATCCAACGGAAAAGCCGAGGAATTCGATACTGTGCATTGGTGACACTGGACGTGAAGAACGCATTCAATAGCGCAAGCTGGGATGCCATCGCGCTCTCGTTACACCGGCTTAGCCTGCCGGTGGGACTGTACCGGATCTTGGAAAGCTACTTCCAGAACCGTGTGCTGCTACACGAGACCGATGCCGGTCAGAAGTTCGGAAGAACGCGGATTGTCGAATATGCAGTTTAGATTCCGTAAAGCAGTATCGACGGTGGGTGCAATTCGAACAGTGCTCGAGAGTGCGGAGAAGTCCTCCAAGCAGAAGAGACGAGGAGATCGGTACTGCGCAGTGGTCACGATAGACGTGAAGAACGCGTTCAACAGCGCCAGCTTTGACGCCATCTCGGCGGCGCTGCACAGAATGCAGTTCCCCAACTACCTGTGCAATATCCTAAAAAGTTGTTTCTGATGTACGACACGAACGAAGGACATAAATCGATGCGCGTTACAGCGGGTGTTCCCCAGGGCTCCATACTCGGTCCAACTCTTTGGAACGGGATGCATGACAGAGTGTTGACTTTGCAGATACCCAGGAAAGTGAAAATCGTGGGTTTTGTGGACGACGTGTCACTAGCGGTGATGGGCGAGACACTTGAAGAAGTGAAGGTGTTAGTAACGGAGACGGTAGCCGTGATTGAGCGCTGGATGAACGATGTCAAGTTAACGGAGGTGCTATTAATCAGCAATTGCAAAGCGATCTAGCGGATGGAGGTAAAGTAAGTAAACTTTCACCTGACGCAGTTTCTGTCGGGTTACGGATGCTTCCGGAAGTACTTACATCGGTTTGGACATACTAGCTCACCATTATGTCCAGAGTGTGAGAATGTTGAAGAGACTCCAGAACACGTGGAATTCGATTGTGATGTACAACGGGGTGTTGACGCTGAAGTTGCCCAAAGGTGTAAAGATGTACGGATTCGCGGATGATGTTGTCCTAACGATAATCGGTGAGTCACATGAGGAGGTGGAAATGCTGCTGATGGCGGATGTCGATGCAGTAGAAACTGGATGAATGGAGTCAAGCTGCAGCTGGCTCACCACAAAACGGAAGTGATGCTGGTCAGCAACTGCAAAGTAATCCAGCGTATGCAGATTACCATCGGAGGGCACGACATCCCGTCGCTAGACCTAGAGCCGGAATTTTAGAAGAAGTACATGAGCACAGCACTCCCCTCTCCCTCACCATCTCCGGATTGGCATTCCTACACCTCTGCTCGCAAGGCTACTGAAGACCCTTATTTATTAAAATACAATCTAAGACCAAATTTCCCGGTTCTATCAAGTCTCCGGGTTTCCCGGTTTTCTCGGTTCAGTGACCACTCTGGTCATCAGTGTCCAGTATGGTATACTGAGGGAAGTGTATATTGACTATAAAAGTAGACGCGATCACGCGACGCGACAAACCTATCAACAGGAATAACAATTATTATTCAACGATCTGTCCAATACCGCTGTTGTGAGACGTCACACTGCGCGAATCGTATTTTTGATTAATATTCATATCAAACTTTTCATAAGGTTAATGGACACTAAAATTTACACAATGGCAATTATCATGATCAATCTATCCATGCCTGAAAAGAAATCTTAATTGCCATTAATTAGAGTATCTAATTCCCCAAGATAACCGATAATTTCGAGTGAAAAATTTCGCACTTTTTTACATATTTATCCACACATTTACGCCGCCAATACCCCATAAAACCCAACCGATTTGCACGTTCATTATAGTAGTGAACGAACGCTCCGGAGTAGGCACTGGCGCTGGGGAATGCTTTGCGTGCCTAATTCAAGCAGTGCGCTCGAAAGATTCACTGTAATTTGTGCCACGATAAAAGCAAAATAACGAAAATAAAACATCCATACCATATGGAATGTGAACGTCGTCGCGGCGCGCCAGCACCTCCTCGGTGTAAGCATCGCAAACGGAATCGGTGCGGCTCGCTTGAGTCACGCAAGACCATTCATCTGGTTTGTCTCCCTGGTTGTTCGTCGAGCAGGATTGTTCGAACAACCGACTGGTTGGTACTGACCGGGTTTCGTTTTCTACGCTATGTTGAAGTACTCTGCGAAGGGGTGTCCTATGGACGAAGAAGCGATGACAAGTGATTTACTTTTACTGATGAGCAGGAAAATCTCGGGGCGGGCTTACTTTACATATCGCATTTGTCTTTTCTAATTACTGGCGTTGCAATCATTTTGTTCCGGTGAAGAAATCTATTGCAGCGATCGGCACTGTAAATCTCAACTATGCGTGGAAGAAACAGGCTCGCTATTTGCATTTCATATGATAAACGCACTTTCGACGGTGTAAAAACCGCATCGAAATCAAGCTGTACCAGCAATCAAGTGCGTCGTCTTTGTAATTGGTTAAACCTATTCTCGCCATTTCCCCACTTTTATCTGACAAAAGCCACTGGTACTGATACTACCCTGCAATCGATTGTAATGAGGCCAGATCTTCCCTCGAAGCTATCTTCTTCTAATGTTACATATCAGATTAACACTTCGTCTGTTAGCCGAGTGTGTCATTTAAAGCTAGTAGGCGTTGCACGTATTAGTTTCGCCGGAAAACCATGTTTAGACATTATCTGCCACATCCAGAGGGAAAAAAATCAAAATCTCAAAATCACGTGCTAGTTTAAGGACAATCACGACGAAGTCCAAAAATGGCTACCACAATGGCCGTCCTATCCATCACCTCGCGTTTTTGGCGGCACCAATGACGATTTTCAGGCGATTAACCAATCTGAAAAACATTTTTTGTGCATGCTGAAACTGAGCAAGCAAAGGCTGAGCAAAATCGTTTGGTTTTGGAGTTATGTGGCCCTGAAAGCTTAATGTAGTTTATAAATCGGATTCGAACTTGATTCAACTTAAAACATGTCATCTCCCTATAAATCATACGTGATGTTCATCGCAAAAAGCAACAGACGTTGAGCTGATAGTCGCAGACAAAGGACTTCTCCACTTTGGAAGTCTCATTCAGGTTGCCAGATGAAATTTTGTACGCCGAATTCAGAAAGGCGATTTTTCTATTATTGGCGCACTTACCAGTGGCACTATATTCTTCATTCCCTGTTTTCCTGCGTAGACCTTCAATTTGCATCAAATTGGCTGTTTAAAAAAAGATTAACGAAAAAAGAAATTTGAAACATTGTCATTCAATCAATAAAAATTATTCATCCAAAAACGGTCAAATATTATCAGTCAAGTGTCTTTCTTCCTGGAAAGAGCTTTAATTTACACTCACCACTCACCCCACGCCCACTGCTACCGTTGCCGTCGTCGTCCGATTGAATGTGGCCGGCTTTTGCGGCAAAACAAACGAAACCCCCCTTTAGAACGCACGAAAACGCGCCATCGTCTTCGTCACCACGCCATCATCGCTCGAGTCGAGACGCGATAAATGTTGTTGTTGATGATGGTTACGACTGGCGTATGCCACTGTGGCACATTGGGTGGACAATAAATTAAGATATTTAGTTTCTATTTTTTTATCCTATAAAAAATTTGATACTTCTTATGGCAAAATGATCCACAGTTTTAAGACTTGCATTTGGTTAACAGTAAACCATAGAATCAAATTGCCGTACAAAAAGTATTTTGATCGTCAGCTTATAACGAAGCGGCCCATAGTGCTACGTCGTTTCGATTAAACACCAACCAGCGAGCCAACCCAACAAACCGAAAGGGGAGGAAATCGTGCTTCCGACTTATGGGATCTACGTCCGGCTTCTACCCACCCAAGAGTGTCTGTTTCTATCATCATCATCGCACGTTCTTGCCACCCATAAGTCACCTCCATTTCTTCGACGTTTCCCCACTTAGGCATATAAATTTGGTGTTGGATGAATGGGATGCACTATCCATCAATAGTCTATGTACGTGCATGGTTTTTTTTCGATGGAATTGTGGGTGTAGTCAAAAATGGGATTATTTTGTTACGCTTTAGAAACTACCCAAAAAAAAACTGCTTCTGGACTTCATTCTATCGCTTCTATTTTCGTCCCATGAAATACAAAGCATTTAAAAGAAATTTGATGTTTTGCTTATTTTAGCATTTTTATCAGCATTGCATCAGTACGCATATAGTAAAAACAAGCGACGAGACTGGTACTGTACTTGCTTTCGCGATGAGATGAATATATGTTTAAAATGGACAGTCTCCTTATTATTTTTTTAGGTACACTACAATCAGGCTATGGATCACATTAGGAAAGATTTGTTTAAATGCACTGATATTGAAGAATCTGATTTTTTACTTTTCAATCATTTGCTACGTCTGAACAAATAAGCGACATGACAACTATCCCCTATTTCGTTGAGGTGAGACCGGCGCCAACAGTCGTGCGAGTATGCGTGACTAGCTCCCACAACCATCGTTGGGGCGCGTCATTCACGAAAATAATAATCAAAAAATAATGTTCAACAGAAAGTCGTAACAAACAACAGAAGAACACGTGCCAGAGTGGCGGTGTGGCGTGGCGCTGTTAGAAAATGTTATTTCCTTTCGAAATTGGACAGATAGAATAATACCTATGCATATTTTTGGAGAGTTTCTTAGACTAGTACTGGCTTGTCGTTACTGTTTGATTTAAAGCACAGGAATCTTAAGCACTTCATCAGTCCACTGTTTGTCGTAATGACAAATATTTGTCAAGTTTATCCGGACATCTAACAAAACGGTTAGAAATCGACATGGCTATCAAATATTTGTTATTATGACAATCAGGGTACTAATAGCTCAAGCATTCAGTAAACGATTTCCAAAATTTTATTTAACCCTTAAAGGCACAAGGCGATTTTTTTTAGAAATCGTCGGAAATATTTTTAACGTAAATAATTATTGAAATTATTAACATTAAACGTATTTTCGGTTTGTTGTTTTAAAACAACATTGCGCATTTAAGGGTTAAAATACATACAATTTTTTGCTCAAAGTCAAGAATTGCAGAATTTGTTGTAAACTGATAATAAACAAGGATAAACAGGAGGCATAAACATCTATCAAGCTTAACAAGCCATGACTCGTGAAAACTAGTTTATCGTAACCTGATACACCAACACCCCATTGAGTAGCTCGGGAGTAGGAGCGCATCAATGAGTTCATTTCTAGACCAACATTTGAAAAGGGCGTAACAGCCAAAATTAATTCCTTCTGATTCCTCGTCTGCAGATATACGTAGACGAAGAATCAGAAGGAATACATTTTGGCTGTTACGCCCTTTTCAAATGTTGGTCAAGATTTGAAAAAACAAAATTTCCTTATTCAGTTTTTTTTTTCAGGTGCTTTACATTTAGTTTCAGGTAAAAACGAACGCGTAATAAATTGATTTCAGCAGCTAAATAATCAATTCAAACAAGTAAATATTAGGAAACACGCTCGGAAATACCTCCAGCAATTCTGTCGCAAGTTCATCAATAAATTGCTCCAGCCATTTCATCAAAAAAAATTTCAGGAAATCCATCAGAATTTCCTTCCGGTTTTCCTTCGAAAATTCCTCCATTGATTTCTTCGGAAAATTCTCTGGAAATTAATTATGAAATTCCTTCAAAGAGGGCCTTCTAACTATTGCTTCGGCTTTTCCGTCAGGAATCTGTGGTGACCGATATAATGCTTCCAATTTCTGACATCTTGAGCTATTTGGATTTTGCATCTATTCGCTCAAAAAATATTCACAAAACTGAATAAACTTCATCCAGTTAAACATAGCGTACTGCGATTTTTCACATAGGTACTAGAAAACAGGATTATTACTATAGAAGCATGTCTTGCAGCGCACTTTACATGTGATGTAGATGTTTTAACATGAATATATTTGCCCCTGCATAAACTATCATCGTATTCTCCACAGAATCTTCCTCCAAGATTTCATTTGTATGTTTGTAATTCCATTACAAAAACTTTAAAAAACACCTCAAGGAAGTGTTCCGGAAATTCCTTCAGAGATTCCTTTGGCAACATCTAGTTTGCTTGGAGCCAACTACAGGAGCTACAGCAGCCAAAGTACAGGTACTTTAAGTTTCAAACCGATGCTGGTGATGAAACCAAACATGTAGGTACTACAACATGATGGACGTCAAACGGCCAAGTTTAGCTTTTTGAAGAATTTTTTTGACAAAATAATTTTAATGGTTACAGCGCTACTAGCGTTCTAGTATTTATGCTTCTACTGAAAATACCTTCGAAAAATGCCTCAGAAATTCTTTTGAAATTCCTTGGATTTTTTTTAAAGAAATTCATTTGAAAATTTCTCTAGGAAAACTTTTGAAAACGCCTTGAGAAATTGATCCGGATATTCCTACGAAAATTCCTTTAGAGATTTTAATAAATTCCTTCGCGATTTGTTATTTCTGGAATTCCTGAAGGAAATTCTTCCAGGTATTTCTTCGAAAATTCCTCTAGTAACTTGTATGGAAATTCTTTCGAACATTCCAAGAGAAACTCTTCCAGAAATTCCTTCGAACCTATTATTCCTTTAGGAATTCCTTCAGAAATTTCGTTTAGAATTACCACAGAAATTGTTTCGAAATTCTTTCGGGAATCTTTTCAGAAATTTATTCAACAAAATATTGTGGATTTTGTGACAGTGCATATACTCGGTATGAAAAAAAAAGTGAAAGACGTTAGTGAGGAACATAATTTAATACAAATCGGCAGAGGCGTCGCGTGGTCAATTCTTCAACCTGTGCACCGTGCATTTCGATTTTCAGTTGTTTGATGTAGCTGTTAATGTATCAGCATTAAAATTACGAGTAAGCACGCGCCGGTGATACTTTTTTTAATTATATTTGTTGGAGAAAAAAGTTAAGCATGCAATAATGTAACTTTTGACGAATTGCTAATTGTTCGTGCTTCCCGTATCATAAATATTTTGAAAAAAAAAAATGAAATGACACATCCAATATGAACGATCTATCTTCAACCGTGTTTCCCATATGTTTCGCGAGTTTCAGTTGATAAAATCGGAACAGTGACAAAATCGGTATAAGCCTTTCGGCATACTAATTTGAGAAAGTTAACTCCATGTGTGCGCTGTAAACACGCTCAAAGGAGGCGATTTATTTATGTCTTATGATCACATAAATATTTTTGGGCATATATCTCAGCTTAGGACAATTTTTTTTGTAGACATTTTTCTTGATGCATTCGAGGATATGTACTCCAGAATAGTTTGGACGGCCTAGAGCATCCGAAAAAGTATTTCAGCGATTTTTCAGTTATATCAGAACGCTACATAACAATGTAATCCTTCGTCCTGAAGTAATAAATGGCAAACAAACCCGCATCTTATCAATTTTATTTTGATGAGGGGTAGTCGGTGAAAAGAATCCTCTCTTGTTAGTTACGGTCTTACTACCGTTAGTGTTTGAAATATTATAAATACAACATTTAACCAAAAACTAACCCAAGTTATTTTATTTTAAAGGCTAAATCTCTAAAAAAATGATTGAATTTTCTTCTTGACAAAAACGGAACAATTTTGTGGACGAAATCGGAGCGTGATAAAATCGGACCGTGATAAAATCGAAACGTGATAAAATCGGAACATATCTGTAATCTAAACGTTACTCAATTATTAATTATTCTATTTTAGTTTATTTCTTAGATGATTTTTTCCCCGAGGGGCTGTTTTCATACCACGTGGACAGTTGTCGAACATTTTTAGATGTGTACTTCCCTCCATCAACGTACACATCTGATCATACAATTTTTCATTAATTTGTGTTAACCATTAACATTTATGGCGAGATGGACCGTGAACGGTCTTAGCCGTCTGTCACTTCTATGACAGACAACACAAACAAAAAAAAACCATTAACATTTTTTCTACCCCTCTACCCGCCAAGTTGTCCACATGGTATACGAATAACTTTTGGATATTGGATTTGACGAAAAAATTCATCATAAGCCATAATCCCAATCAATATGAAATGTTAAAACGCTTGTGATCCAATGTGCTGTTTCAAAATCGAACTTTCGCCATGGAACGCTTTGAGAGAGCAGAAAATTCATTTAATCACCGCCTCTTTTCTTTTTCTATTTTGTTCTGATTGCGCGCTCTTCAATCAAACGCGCTGAAGCGGTAGGCACCAAACCGATGTGCTTTTCTGCATCGGTACCAAACCATGCACTGCAAACGATGAACGCTTTGGCTACCTATACATCGCCGATTGCGGTTGAAGCTAGAGATGTCGTAAAATCCCGATTAATCGATTAGTTACTAATCGATTACTCTTGATTCTTGTCGATTATTGAATCGATTAATCATTGTATAGTAATCGATTCAAAATTAATCGATTATCACAACGATGAATCGATTAATCGAAATAATCAATTAATTTTCGACATCCTTATGATGTCGTAAAATTCTGATTAATCGATTAGTAACTAATCGATTACTCACGATTCCTCTCGATTATTGAATCGATTAATCGTTGGGTAATAATCGATTCAAAATTAATCGATTATCACAACGATGAATCGATTAATCGAAGTAATCGATTAATTTGCGACATCTCTAGTTGAAGCGGATGACCTACACATACAAAATAATGCGTGTATGATGCATGGCAAACCGTTCTCTGCTGAAAGTGCACGAGTTGGACAACATGTGGCGGTGCGTCGTCGTTTCGGTATCGTGGAGTAAAATATAACCCGCCCCCATCGTAGCATTTCGGTTGCCTCATATCATATGTCGCCTGTAAAAATTCCGTGCCTATTTTACGATTATGTATTTATACTCAATAGTTAAATTTGTACTAAACATATGATAAATGCACATGATCCAAGTATTTGTATAAGAATGACAAGAAATCTATTGGGAGTTTAAATGTTAGGGACAAAATTGCTACCTGTGCAGTGCACAGGTTGCACATGCGGACGCGACGCCTCTGCAAATCGGTTCTTTTCAGGAGAACTATTATATTTTGAAGAAAGTTAAGTTGAGAGGGTTTTTTTCATAGTGCCACCTGCTATTGACTGGCATTTTTTTTGGGTCCAGTATTTTTTTTTAACGTGGTTCTGAGTTCCTTTAGTGAGTATTTTATAATTGCGTATTGTTGAGAAGAGCAACAAGAGAAGGTTGATTCTAGCGGTTCTCAACCTTGGCTACATGTACCCCTGGGCAGAGGCGCATCCACGTCGCGAGTCATGGGTTGGACAAATAGGAAATTTCAGTGCTTCAGTGGGCTGCAGTTCTGGTATTTACATTGGCTTTAAAAGATTCACAAAAAAATGTGGGTGTTACATTACAAGCCTAGACTATAGTAAAAGAGTAGCATCACTTCCACCCGTTGCCACGGAGGTATACATCAGATACCACAGAGGTGTAGGGAATTCTACGTCCTCTCATAGGTGCCACATAATGTTTAGGAGCTGTTAGTGTGGAATGGAAGGTATAGTAATAGGAATCGTTTCGTTAGATCGTGAAACACAGCAAGAACTAAGACATGCAGCATAGGAAAGGAACGAGCATGCGATCAAAACCATGACCTCCTGCTTATAAGCAGAAGCGGTAGCCACTAGATCATCGAGTTAAGAAGCATGGCATACATATTTAAACTCTTACGATTATCGAACATTTTTACAAGCTTCCAGCAGCACTCATATGGATCACAGAAATTTGTGAAAATCTTCAATGGTTTCAATCAATTACTGCTATGAGGGTTATCTAGCGATAAGCAAACTTCTAAGGAATCGTATGATTGTCAAAGAATTTTTTGGGAGCTCAGAATTTCTTACCGACTAGATTTCAAGTGGGCTTTGTGATTTCAACAACTTTTTAATCTTTGGAAAACTTTTAGACTCAGGATATTTTTGATCATTTAGGGTTCAATTAATCTGGTTTCGATCATTTAGTAGTTCGTCAATAAATCATTCTAGAGGCTGACTTCCAAAATGTTTAGTATGGTGGACTTCTAGTGCGAAGGCTTTTCTATAACTCTGCCCAAAAGTTCTTTATTTGAATTCTGCTAATGACGGAATTAAAGCACTAGTTGCAGTAACTAAAACTGAATGATTGATATTTTGTTATCATTTATTATAAGTTACTACCTCTGTTATTAATGAAATTCAACCAACAATTTTTTATGCACAGTTGCTGAAAAATCTCCAGATAGAGGTGTGCGCCGCCGCCGCCGACAGTTTTTGGCTCGCCGCCGCCGCCGGCATTTTTGCATCGGCGCGCCGCCGTTTAAAATTTTGTCACGCCGCTGATCTATATTTTTCCACGCCGATTCAAATTTGAAGAAGTCCGCAGAATTTCGTGGAATTTTCGAAGATTCAGACGAATTTCCGAGAATTTCCCGAATGATCATCACGTTGGAACCCCAGAGAATTTTTCGTGAAAATACCAATGATTTCCTTGAGAATTACCATTAAAATTTCGATAACCTCTCCGTAAAAACTAAGAAAAACTGTGAGTGGAAATTCCGATTAATTTCTCGCTTAAATAGAAATTTTGTCGTTTGGCAGAAAGTAATTTGGCCGGAAGCCACAAGGCCGAAAGTTGTTAGGCCGAATATGTAATTTGACCAAGCACATTATTTGACCTAAGTCCATCAGAAAATAATTTGACGATTCCTTTGTAAATTCTTTTACGAGTCCTTTTAGCACATTCCTCAAAAATTTTAATGTCTTTATTAATGAGATTTTCAGCCCACGGCTGGCTCATATCAGATTCCTCGGAAATGTTTTAAGGAACTCCTTTAGAATTTAGTTCAGAAATACAGATGAAAAAGTATAAAACTGCTAATGTCGCTCCAGTTCATGTGACCAACACCTATTTTGCCCCACTCACATATTAGTCCCATAACGTTTTTTTTTTCGCATACTGAGATAATAGCTATTGAAGTTCCAAACCGCATCTTATTTTGCTAAGTTGTTCATCATTCGCTGGATTACCGTAGAGCGATTTAGTTCGATGGAAACATTGTTTAGTTTTGAGCAATTAGTTCATGTAAATTCTTAGTGGGTCTGTTATGCGGGTACTTTCAATATGGGACTATGACTTGGTATTTTTTTCACTCATGGGCATACAAAATCGCAGTTTTTATTATGATTTATGGATGTATATAAGAAATTAACCCTATTCATTGGGTTAACTCAAAAGTGACGAAAAGTTAAATGGGACTGTTATGCGAGTGGGGGCAGTATTGTGCTCAAACATAGCAGCCAAAAAACCGGTAGTATAAGTGTCAAACCGATGTTTTTGATGCAACCAATCATACACTACAACATGATAGACAGCATATGCCAAGTTAAGCTTATTGAAGCCAAATAATTTTAAATGGCAAAATAATTTTAATGGTTACAGCGCCACTAGCGTTTTAGTACTTATGCTCTACTGGGAATACATTCGGAAAATGCTTTGGATTTTTTTGAAATCCTTTATAAATTTCTTTGGAAATTTTAATAAATTCCTTCAGGAATTTCTTTGGAAATTATTTCTAGAATTCCTAGAGGAGATTATTTTCGCTATTAGTTTTGAAGTATTCCTCGAGTAACTTCTCCGGAATTTTTTCGGTCATTTCTAGAGAGTTTCTCTTCTACAAATTCCTTTGAACATTCGGAAATTCTCTTAAAATTTCCATAGAAATTGATTTTGAAATTCCTTCGGGAATCTATTCATAAATTCATTTAGGAATCCTTCTGAGGAATTCTTTGATTTTTTTTTGAGAATTAGTTCGAGAATACCTTTAGAAATTTTTTGAAAATTCTTCTGGGAATTCCTTGGAAAATCCATTCGATATTCCATCGAAAATTCCTTTAGCAGAAATCCTTCACAATATCCTTTAGATTTTTTTTCTTGAAAATCTCTTTATGTTCTTCCGCGGGAATTCTTTAAAGAATCCTTTCGGAAATTCCTCCTGAATTACCTTTAGAAATTCCTCCAGGAATTCATTCGGGGCTCATCTTGGAAATTCCCCCAGAAATAATTTAGAAAATTACGCTTATAATTCCTAGGACACGTGATTCCTTTGTAAAACCATCCGAAAATTCTTTTGAAAATTGATCCAGAAATTTCTTCGAAAGTTCTTCCAGGAACTGCCTTGAAATCCTTAATTATTATATATTTTTTAATACATTCATGAAGAATTTTCTTGCGAATTCTCAGAAGATTTTACAAGCAAAAACTACTTGATTCCCGAATAAATGCTTAGCTCTCTTTAGGTATTGCTTCGAGAATTATTCAGAAATTCCTTTGAAGCTGGATAAACGTTTTCTTGTCCATAGATCGGAACAACGATCCATACGTGTTCAATTCTTAAATTTGTTATTTTTTCATGTTTGAAAGTTCCCTGGTTGTGTCAGAAATTCTCTGATAATTCCAGCATTTTTTCAGGTTTTCCAGTGGAAATTCTGAAAAATTTCGAAGAACTTTCCATGGCAATTTAAAAAAAATCGCGTGCCAATTAGAATAAATTTCCTATGAAAACTCCTAACAATTTCCATTGAAATCGATTTTTTTTTCTCATTTTGAAAAATTTCCCGCTGAAAATTTCTGGTGAAAACTCCAGCGAGTTTCCCGTAAAAACTCCTTAGAGTCTCCCGTGGATGTTCCGAAAAATGTTCAGTGTAAATTTGACAAAATATTTTGTTGAGTATTCTGGAGTACAAAATTCTGAAAAGTTTCTCATGCAAATTTTGAATTGTTTTCCCCTGAAATTCCAAACAATTTTCCTTGGGAATGACAAAGAGCTGCAAAGTAGTTCCTGTGGAAAATTTGAAAATAATTTCCAATAATGAATATTTTGGAAAAGATGTTCCCGTTGATGTCTTGAAAATATCCCGAAAAAAAAAAATAAAAAAATCTTCGAGAACGTTATAAAAAAATCACTACGCCGATTCACGCCGCCGCCGGTTAAAATGGCTTTCGGCGTGACGCCGAAAACGCCGCCGCCGCCGACTAAAATTCTGACAAACGCCGCCGCCGTCGATTTTCGGACCGGCGCACACCTCTATTCCAGATAAGCAGTCCACCATACTACACATTTTGAAATTCAGCTTCTGTAATGAGGAAATACATATCGACAAACTACTAAATGATCGAACCCAAATTACTGAATGATCTAAACCATCCTTGCTTCAGACATCTTCAGCGCTTTCGGGATAATAAAGTGCCCAAAGTCCTAAAGAACAATCAATCAATCCCAGCAACCTCTATGATTATACTAAAAACTTTAAAATTCTGATTAACTTTAAAATGGGCTTTTAAGTGGGCCGTGCGGTTAGCGGCGTCAATCGTCTAGACTTTTCATGATGGGTGTTATGTGTCTTCGGGTCGAAGACGGTGTTCCTGTCTTTTATTAAAAAATAATCACCTTTTGATAACACACAGATTCTTACCAGCTAATGACTTTATATGTTCTTACCATAATCATGGGTAGGACAATGCTTTGACTGTCTCACCCAGAAAAATTCATGCGTAGTACATGTCCTACTTGTCCCACCCACTCCCGGCGCCACTGCTCCTGGGGATACCTTCGCTGGCCCCAGGAGGTACCTCGGATAAGAACGCGTAATAGCGGATGTATTACAATTCCAATCAAAAGTTTTGGTAATTGTATAATTTCTTTATTTCAAAACTTTGTCTTATACATAAAATGTATAGCGATCAGTAAATCAAAGCCTATTGAATCTTGCCCTCCAAAACGAGCACAGTATATGCAGGGCTGTGTGACAGACACGTTTGCGGAAAAGCCATCAGAATCCGAGTATCAACCTCCACCGCGGTTAGCTCTCTTTTTTGCAAATTGAATATCTTTCGGATGCTTGATTTGTCCAATCTCCACATGTGCTCTACTGTTGTATATCCACAGTCAAGCGAGTGCACATTGTTTATTAAACGAGAGGATCGCACTCCATGCCTCCCAACAACGGGCTGGGCGGGCTGGTATAGAATGCGAATCAATCGCACTCTGCTGTGCCAAAGGCTTGCTTGGCTAAAGCATTTGATGAGTTTGATTGCCTTACGTGTACTCAGACGACTAATGACGGTGAAAGACCGACACTTGATTACCAGCCCGCCCACTATTACACTATACCATTTTACCTAGGGCTAGTTCCTAACGGAGTATGGTATCAATAACAGAATTAGGTATTATTGAGCAAATTTCTCCTGCTCGGGTAGGCTTGGAAGCCTCCAAAAGTTTGAAGGGGGTACTTCTCAAGAAAAAGATTGTGAACCGCAGTTCCTATTCTTTCATAGAACTATACATAATCACCCACCGACGGATGCCGATCATTCCGCTCATTTTGTGCTTTAAAGAAAGTTCGTCACGGATCAGCTCTCTGTTGTTACTCGTCTTAATACCATGGCTTTTGAATCACTACCGGCACGAGATAGCAGTTTTTTTGTATCCAATGTAAAACCCCGCCCTAATAGGGAAATGTGGAAATACATAATCAAAATGTGCACCCATAACATTTACCAAAGGGGCGGGGCAAATTGTGTTACATCATTAGTTACAACAAAGATACTATCACGCGTCTTTTTGTACGAGATTTCACGGAAAGCGATTCTATCGATTTGGGAAGATTTTACCAGTCTCCTGCATGTTGTTTATGTAGTACACTTGTAGGCAGAACCTCCAAAAAGAATTGGAGTAGGTAGGCAGAACCTCCAACATGAATTGGTGGTGTGACGATTATAGTTATAGTTTGATTTCTACTTGTTTTTGTTGTTTTTATTTTCATTGTAGCCGCAAGATGTTGCAAACAAGCTCCAACGCTTTCGCTTCTTGTGTTCGATATACGACGCGCTGTGCATAATTCAGACCTTTAGTTTACTTCCTTACCCGTGTCCTGTAGCTGGCAATGATTATTCTTCCATAATTGATTTAATTGAACTTGCTGAGCGCCGCCTGTGTCTTTGCACTAAGCAGGAAACCAACTTCTCGGTGCCAGAAAGCGTTGTTTCCCCGAAAACTGTAGTATAACCATACCTGTCCGGACGGTAGTGTTCTCCAGAGTTTAGTCAATAAGCTTTGCTCAGTCCTATTAAGCGTCTTAGCTTAATGCGTTGTTGTGGCCCGCAGATGAGTTGTGCCAGCTTATCTTGCTGAGCTAACGTTAAAACATTCTATGTTCCAATTCGTGTCCTTTGTTTCGTACAAAAAATCACAGTGGGGAATGTAATGCCAATAAAAATTCAGTAGGGATGTGTAGAAGACACAACTGCAAGGTAGACGTTGGATAACGTAGTGCCATCGTTGCTATTGATCTATTTGCCGTCGTCAAGCCATTGTGTTTTGTATTTTTAATGACAAAATACTGAAAACAGTATGCATGTTCACCATGGGAAGACCATATGCAATGCGTTTCATATATGAAAAAAAAACATGGACTATGAGTGTATCATTGACTTAGAGAAATTAGGGAAAACGGTGAGCTGTTTGCAGAATTCTGTGGCAATAACGACATGGTGATTGGAGAACCGAAATGCAGACACTGGCAGGTTGATAAAATACGGCATATTACAGTGGGCTGGACATGTAGTGCGTATGCAGTAAAAGAGACCAGAAAAAGTCATGTTTAGCAGAGAACCTGGAAGAGGACGTCGGCTCCGGGGTACATCTACACTCGATGTCTGCGTGCAATAGAGGAAGATGCGCGTGCGGTTGGCGTGCAGGAGCGGCAGCCCACGAACGAGCGACATGGAACAATACATTACATTCGGTTTTGCTCAGGACAACACGAAATGTACGACCATCATATATGGGTAGAATTGGAGGATCGGTTGTCCAACGACCAGTGCACGATCGGACAAGAACCAGAGCAGCCAAGTACGAGTCCCGTCAACGGTATTCGGTCATAGAGAAGGAAGTTAAACGCTTTGCAGACGAAAAAAAAACAAGCGTGGATGGACTCCTTGGACGGCTAAGTGGAGAATGCTGCAACAACTAGCGATATTCGCCGCCTCTACGATATATATGCAAGAATGAATCCGAATCGGTGAAAGACGCGACCGCACTTCAAACAACATCTTCAAGTTTCGACGTCCGACCAACCATCAACATCTTGACAAAAGCCTTCAAGGGTGCGATGCATTACTCGCGTCAACTTCGAAGCATTATCATTGCAAGAGATTAAAGCAGCCATTTCATTTCATTTATTTAGTTTACATCTAAACAGATAACACTGAATCAACAATTTGACGAGGCCGCATCTCTCCATCCTCAAGATTGAGGCAGCCATCCGAAGCATGAAAAGCAACAAGGCTCTCGGAGTCGATTTCAGCAGAGATACGCGACTTTTTCGGCCGACTTAGTGAAGGTCCTGAAACGGGGGATCTGACTTCTGTGCAAAGTTATCCTAAATCGGATACATGAGATAACAGGCACGACCCTCCGACGGCAGCTGGCAGGATTTCGCACAGGAAGATCAGGTGTGAATAATATTGTCACGTATCATCCTTGAGCAGATCAACAAATTCCAAGTTTCCCTCTATTTGGTATTCGTTGACTCAAAAAAAACTTTCTGGACCATGAAAATCACAAGATCGCACGCACTGAAAATACACTGGAGTGCATTATCAGGACGCGCGCTCGAGTTGGTCTTCTTGCGTACATTTTTTCGACAGTTTGACATGATATTTTGAAAATTCTAATAACCTTCTATTAGTTAGCACCTACACTGAATAAAGAGTAAATAAACGTTTAGATGGTGTAAAATCAAAGAACAGATTTTTTGCGCAAAGTGTAGGCCAACCGCCAACACTGTATGTAAAAATAGGTTCCAAAATCAAAATAACAGCGCTGTGCGGGCTACTGAAATGGTAGTAAATGTTCATTGGGCACTGGGCACACTGACCCAATTACCGGTCTCATCATAATTGCATAACCTGCCAAAATGTATTAAACCCCTTCTGTGTTTCGCCCGTTCCGCGCTGTGGATCAATCCAAAAACACATGTTGCTGACCTTCCGTTTCGTATATTCCTACCTATGAACCTCAGCCCACACATTCACTATAGAGTAACGTTTCTGTCTGTCTGAACCTTATAGAATCGAAAACTACTGAACCGATCGGCATGAAAATTTGTATGCAGAGGTTTTTGGAGCCGAGGAAGGTTCTTAAGATGGTTCGATTCGAGACCTGTCCCCGCTTTGGAAAGGGGTGCTCCCATGCAAATGAAACTAACTAACTCGAAAACTAATCAGAGAATAAATCAGTTTTAGGCGAAACGAAGTTCGTCGGGTCTGCTAGTATTTTAAAAAATAACTAAACCTCAGTCAAATTCTCTACATTGTCTGACTTATTACTAACAAAATGTCGAAATGCCTTGGGAACAGTTTCAGCTCGTAATTCCATCGATTAAATATGATGCAAGCAACAGAGCTCAATTCTTTAACGGTGGCGGTGTTTGTTTACAAAAAATAATATACATCAAATAGACCCTCGTCTCATGTTGTCCGAATTTCTATCGGAACAGATGAGAGCAAATTGCTTGAAAAGTGATAGCATTAATAATAAACGATAATCGTTCAACCGGCAGCCACTCGCGCTCGATTGCCGCTGCGCTGACTCACCGAGACCGAGTCGGTTGTTCTTTGCCTTGTATTTCCGATCTGCTGCTCATCATTTAGCGGAAACGGTTTTCGGTTTTGGTTTTCGATGGCATTCCGTCCGTGACCGAGCGTGACCAATCACTGCGCGGTGATGTTGGTGATGATGGACGCAAGGTAACAGACTGGTCATTACATTTTCCATCCTTTGTTGTGCAAGTCTCGACAAGCAATCAGCATAAAATTATACTAAAACAGATGTTGTCAATTTTTCCGAGGTTGTTTTTGGATATGGTGAGTGAATATTGTTTTTATAAATAAAATTATCGCGTGACGTAGAAATTGAGGACATCTGAAAAATATGATCGAATGTTTATGCGAGCAGTGCTGTAGCAGACCATACAAGTCCTCTGTTTACTGCATCACTGCTGTTAGTGACCGTCGGTTCAATTAATCGTCAATTCGATTCAACACCATCGACGGACCAAAAGTCCTTCATTAATATTCATAATTTTAAATGATATTTTTTCGGTACAATGCATTAAAAAATGATTTCTGTTTCAACTGCTGGTACTGATTACTGAAAGAATCTGTTGATCACATAAATTGATCCGTTCGAACGCGTTCGTGCGATGTGTCAAATATGACCCTTTTATGATAAAAAAATACTAAATATAAATTCAAACCTTTTTAATTAGCAACTGTAATTGACAATTTTGCCACGTCGCTGACTACATAGCTTGGTATATACCTATAGATTATTTTTAAGATTTATTCAGAAAATCTTTGCACATGAGAGAAACTGACATTGACCTGCAAAGTAAACTCTCGAAAGTAGCGACCAGTCAGAGCAACGGCCGTGAGGATTTGCAAATGCAGAGTGAAGCAGGAAGATGTTTACACACAGATAGGAGGGCTACGGAACACCCAGCCACCGACCAAGTGGAACCGAATTTCAGGGTACTCGCTTGCATGTATGCATTGCTATGTGAGCCCATGGCAATTGAATCGACCTGGTCAACAACCAAGCGACGCCAACAACCGAGAAAAGTCTGACCTAGTTTCATGGTGGATGCGCGCGCGATGTTGGTTCTTGCTGGCTGGCACTGATTAGAGCTACAGCAAACAACCACTGACACCCTCTACTTCTTCTCGTGTAGCCTTTTCCGTGGACAAGGTATACGACTCATCTCTCAAGGTTAACTCACCGTTTAAAACGGATGCACTTTATAAACATTGGTATCACGCGAACTAACCAACGAAACTGAATAACGAGAGCAGGCAAACAAAATGGAGCGCAATCGTAGTGTAGTGCACCAGCGTCGCATATTGAGACCAAATGGACAAAATATGGCTGTGTAATAACGTTTTAAAATCTTGATGCACTAGGTCTCCATTATTACGAATATTTTACCATCAACAGCGCATTTAAATTAGATATTTGTAATATAGATTTTGAGACTAACCTCAGATATTAAAAGCAGATTCTGTGTTACACTCGGCTGGAATTAGCTTTAAGTATCCTATTTAAGCAAACAAATTTTTGAGAGGATTTGAAGATTTCCGATGTGTTTTAATCGGACCCAGTCTATTGATGACTAATTTTCAAATATCATTTTACCATCGCTACATCTAACACAATGGGTTTCGATCAATTTTGTCTGATAGTAGGTCCCAATGTGCCGGGGGTCTCACCACTCAGAAGACACACCATCATTCGGGCCGCCGCGCCACTTTGACGAACATGCAAGCGAACCTAATTCACGGCCACTCGATTGCCACATCTATCTATCTGGTAGCAGTGAGTAGAAGTGCCTTCGGAAAAGACTCTTGCAGTTGGATGGAAGACGGTTTCGTGTTTTCGGGGTCTAGGCAGCCCGTGGGTGGTTTTCAAGAGCACGAGCCTCAAAATTGCTAGGTCTATGTATCCGTATGACTATACCATTATTATGGTAATTACTTTCACATCGAAGCATAAATGGTGCGTTTAGTGTCTTCTGACACTGCGATGAAACGATGAAATAAATAATGAGCATGATGATTTTCATATAGATCGTTAGATTAAAAAGAAAACAGATAAATCCACCTAGCGGTGATGGAGCTTTTTCGTGTTATAAAAATAGTATTTTGGCCATAACTTTTGAGCTTCGTTGTTACTTATTCCTTCCCCTTTCTCCCTTCTTCCTTCTTCTTTCTGCATTCTCCTTCCTTCTTCCTTTTCCTTGTTCCTTTTCCTTCTTTTTTCCTTCTTTCTTTTTTCTTCTTTTCCCTTTTTTCTTCATTCTACTTTCTTCTTCTTCTTTTTTTCTTCCTTCTCCCCTTTTAGTTTATCCTTCGTTCTTTTCTTTCTTTCTGTTGCTCCTTTTTTTTTCTCTTTTTTCTTTCTTTTTTCTTCTTCTTTCTCAATTATTCCTTCTTTCTTCTTCATTTTTCCTTCTTCGCTTTTTTCTCCCTTCTTCCTTATTCCTTATTCTTCATTTCTTCTTCCTTCTTCTTTCTTTTTTCTTCCTTCTTTTTTCCTTCTTCTTTCTTCCTTCATCCTTCTTCATTCTTCCGTCTTCCATCTTCCTTCTTCCTTCTAATTTCTCCCTCTTCTTCCTGTTTTTCTTCTTCCATTCTGCTTCTTCTTCTCTTCGCACTACTCGCTTCTCACTCCCCAGTTCTCATTCGGTCTAATGGCCATTCGGCCTAATGACCATTCCATGCCCATAATACGATCTAGCCAATTTCCAATAGAAAACAATAAGACAGGATTCTGCGTCGGATGCAACTTGTTGCGAGGAAATCGGTTGAGGATAAGTCCACAGACATACACACACAGACATCACCTCAATTCGTTGAGCTGAGCCGATCGGTGTATAATACTTTGGGTCTTCGGGCCTCCTATAAAAAGTTCGTTTTTGGAGCGAACATATAGCCTTTACATATAGGTATACGTATTTTGTATACGAGAAAGGCATCAAAAATTGCCCGATACTTAATCTGATACTGATACTTATTTTTACTCTAAAACTAGCAGACCCGACGAACTTCGTTCCGCCTAAAATTGATTTATTCTCTGATTAGATCTCGAGTTATGAATAAATTAGTGTTTCATTTGTATGGTAGCCCTCCTTTCCAAAGCGGGGAGAGGTCTCGAACCATCTTAAGAACCTTCCAAAAATCTCTGCATACCAATTTTCACGCTGATTGGTTCAGTAGTTTCCGAGTCTATGAGGTTCAGACAGACAGAAATTCATTTTTATGTATATAGATGATCGTTTCCAGCGTCTAACGCATAGATATGTTCTAACGTTCGACCTACAAAACTGAACGATATTCTGAAATTGACAGTCGTGACCGTTAGCCGAGTGAAATCGAAGGCGAGTTTCACTCACTTTAAAAGTGGCTGCATACAGAACGACGTAATATCAAAGAAAATTGGCATTAAGATACATTATGCTTTCGAGTTTTTTTCGGTTCTACCAAATTCCCGGTTTACTCGATTCAGTGGCCACTCCGAACATATTTTCGTTTCTTTTTATGAGTTCTGTTTGGAGATTTTCCTTGCGTTTGGCATTACGGTACCTTACCTTTACACAAAGCACAAATCTGTCAAAGTTTTTAGTAGATCCGGATGATTGAATTGCGTTTTATAATCCACTCCATTAAATTTTATCTATGAGAAAATTTAAGGTCTGCGTCTGAGGGTAGCTCACTCGTGGTAGAGTGCTATTTTCAAACTGAAATGTCTGTAACTGAATTTCGTTTATCCCAGCTGACAATCTCTTAGAAATCTATCAAGGAATGTTGAAATTTCGTGGACCTACTATTTCCCAAATTTGCATTAAGCTCTAAATACTGAACTATTGTACAACTGAAATGTTTGCTTCTCAGTACCTCTCTTCAATGATTTAAGGCATAAAGGAACCGAATTTTGCAAAATTCAACTGACAAAAGTTTTGAAATTTTCCAACGATTATTTTGGTGTAATAAAAAGTATATGTTACTGCATAAAATATTAAACGAAAGTCTTTTTACTACTTGGTTGTCTACCAAATTCCATACAAAAAAATCCATTTTGGCCGAGCAGCCAACATCATATTTTCTCGTGGCACACGGCAGGTAAGGAGCGATGAGAGCGATCAATTAGCGTTAAACTAGAATATAGCGAATTCACATTTGCAAACACGAAGTTACCAAATATATTAATTTAATTCAAATATAGGAATGGGACGAGACAAATAAAACAAATGAGACAAACCGAATAAATATTTCCTGATATTCCTGCAGCTATAGCCGGATGTTTGTCCAGGAATTCCTTCGGATATTCCTCTAGAAGTTACTACGGATACTTCTCTCGGAATTCCTCCGAATATGACTCTAAATATTCCTCCAGGAATTCGTCCAAAAATTCGTTCAAGAAATCCTTCGGATATTCTTCTAGAAATTTCTCCGGATATTCCTTCAGGAACTCTTCCGGATATTCCTCCAGAAATTCTTCAGGATATTCCTCCAAGAATTCCCCTGGATATTCAACAAAGAACTCCACTGGATATTCTTTCAGAAATTCCTCGGATATTCGTCAAGGAATTCGCCAGGATATTCGTCCAAGAATTCCTTCGGAATTCCAGTGAGCCCAAGTACACGAATTCAGCATCCACCTCGATTTAGTCACCACCGATAGAAACTCGTGGTGTGTGGCTTACATTGACCTCTCTTGAGCCTCTTCCTTTCATGTACTTGGTTTTCGACATGTTGATGACTAGTCCAATCCGTTTAGCTTCGCTTTTCAGTCTGATGTAGGCTTCCTCCATCCTCTCAAAGTAATGCTATCAGTGTCGTCGGCGAAACCAAATAACTGGACGAACTTCGTGAAAATCGTACCACTCGTGTCAATCCCTGCCTTTCATATTACTCCTTCCAAAGCGATGTTGAATAGAAGACACGAAAGACCATCACTTTGCCGTAACCCTCTCTACGCGTTTCGAAGGGACTCGAGAATGCCCCTAGTCTGTGGTAGAGCGTTCACCCATAAATCCAGCCTGGTACTGCCCCACGTCTTGCAATTGGTGTTAGTTGGCGGCATAAAATTTGGGAGAGTACCTTGTAGGCGGGGTTCAGCAATGTGATTGCGCGGTGGTTGCTACAATCCAGCTTATCGCCCTTTTTGTAGATGGGACACACGACACCTCCCATCCACTCCTGCGGCAGAACCTCATCCTCCCAAACCTTGGTAACTTACCTTGGTAAGTCGCATGTCCTACGCGCGTGCTCCTAGGTTCATTACCATACCGCCACCGTTGTCTGCCATATCGCCATTCAGGTGCTCTTCGTGTTGCTGCCGCCACCTTTGGATCATCTAACGCTCGTTTGCAAGAAGGTTCCCGTTTATGTCCTTACACATATCGGGCTGTGGCACGTGGCTCTTACGTGACCGGTTAAATTTCTCATAGAACTTTCGTGTGTTATTAGCGCGGTACAGTCTCTTCACGGTCTCGATCTTCCTGCTGGCACTTTTCCTCTGAAAAATCGAGTTTTGTCTGTTCCGCGCCCGTTTGTATTGTGCCTCTTTCGCCCTTGGGGGCTTGTCAGCAATCTCGCCCATGCTGCGTTCTTCTCCTCCGGAGCCACCGTTCATAATGCAGCGGCTGCGGTGCTTCCAATGGCGGGTCGAATATCTCTCCAGCCAACTTCAAGAAATGCTGCGCCTAGCTTCTGTTCCGTTGGGAGTGCCACTTCCAGCTGCTGCGCGTAGTCTTGGGCTAGTCTACCGTCTTGTAGCCGCCCAATGTTTAGCGCATGACGGACGACTCCGACGCGTGTTTTACACCGTCGAGAGTTTTGAGCGCATACATACTGCAACGAGGTAGTGGTCGGATTCGCACTGCGGTAAGTGCGTACGTTCGTGATATCGGAGAAGAATTTACCGTCTTAAAAAATGGATCATATTCACCATTGCTTCATTTCTGGCAAACGCCTATTTTCAAAGAAGGGATCACATCCACCATTGCCTTAATCCGGGCAAGCGCCTCCTTTAAAAAAATGAATTACATCCACCATAGTGTTAATACGGGCAAGCGCCATCTTTTGAATCATATCCACCATTACTTGATTCCCGGCATGCGCCTACTTTTAAAGAAGGGATCCCATCCACCATTGCCTTAATCTGTGCAAGCGCCTGCTTTTAAAGAAGTGATCTCATTCACCATTGCCTTAATCAGGGCAAGCGTCTTCTTTTAAAGATGGGATCACACACCACCATTGCCTTAATCCGGGCAAGTACATCCTTTTAAAGAATGAATTACATCCACCATCGTCTTAATCCGGGTAAGTGCCTACTTTTAAAGAAGGGATCACATCCACCATTGCTTCATTTGTGGCAAACGTCTATTTTTAAAGAAGGGATCACATCCACCATTGTCTTAATCCGGGCAAGCACCTACTTTTAAAGAAGGAATTACATCCACCATTGCCTTTAGCCGGGAAAGCGCCTTCTTTTGAAGAAGGGATCATATCCACCATTACTTTAATCCGGGCAAGCGCCTATTTTTTTGAAAAAAGGGATGAAATTCGCCATTGCCTTAATCTGGGCAAACACCTATTTGAAAGAAAGGATCACAACCGCCATTGCCTTAGTTCGGACAAGCGGCTATTCCCGGCTTATATATGCTTTCTTCGAAAGAATAACGTCTTTTCAATTCTATTATAGACCGGTGTGGTGTTTTATTCCTCACTAGAAAACAACAACAAAAAATATGGAAAATGTCCGTTGCCCCCCTTTTAACGCTGTTCACAGTTATGCCAAAAGTTCATGGCGTTATAAATTATTGCGCAAATTGGTCCAACGCGTGCATGGAAAATAGAAGATGACCAGTTCTGGGGAATGGTGCATTCTGGCAAACGGCTTTCTGGGGAATGGTCCATTCTGGCAAAAAGCATTCTAGCAAATGACTTTCTGGCGAATGTCATACAACCCTTTTCAGATAATCTTCCAGGTATTCCATTGTACATTCCTCCAGAAATTTCTCCGGATATTCCTCGAGGAATTCCTCCAGGAATTTTTCGGATATTCTACCAGGAATTCCATCGGATATTTTCCAGAAATTCTTCCGGAAATTCCAACAGGAATTCTTCCAGAAATTCGTCCGGATATTCCTCCAGGAATTCTTCCAGATTTTCGTCAAAGAATTCCTCCGGATATTCGTCCAAGAATTCCTCCAGACATTTGTCCAGAAATGCCTCCGGGTATTTAGCGAAAAATTCCTCCGGATATTCCTCCTGGAATACCTCTGGACATTCCTCCAGAAACTCTTCGTTTATATCATCAGAAATTCCCCCACATATTCCTTCAGAATTTCATCCGGATATTCCTTCCGGAATTCCAGTGGACATTCTCCAGAAATCCTGGAGGAATATCCAAAGGAATTCCTGGTAGAATATCCGGAGGAATTTCTGGAGGACTATCTGGAGGAAGTCCTAGAGCAGCGGTTCTCAACCTGGGGTACATGTACCTCCGGGGGTACCTTCGCTGACCCCAGGAGGTACCTCGGTCGAAATTGCGTAATGGCGTATTACAATTCTAATTTAAAAAAGTATTGGTAAAGTTTTAATAATTGTATAAATTTATATTCCAAGAATTTGAATTGAACACAATAGAGCCAACACAGTATATGCAGGGCTGTGGGACAAAAGATCAAAGAAATCTTCAAAAACAATCTACTTAATCGAAACAAAATTATGAAAAATGTATAGAATATACTTCTTGACTATAATATTAAATTTTAAGGTTCAGAAGCATAAGACATGAGACATAAGCCTTTTTTTTCAAGAAAAAACTCTTGGTAGCCTTCTTCTACGCGGTTTGAAAGCATCCTTCCAAGCAAAATAATTGAAATATTAAATTTGAAGATTAGGATAAAGGCTTTTATCAAAAAAAAAAATGTTGGAAGCCTTTTTCTACGCGGTTCAAAATCCTCATTCCAAGACCCCTTCAAGAGGCTTGGAAACCTCCTTTAGAGTGGCTCCAAATTCTTTCAGTCAATCACCACAAGTGGTTCGGAAGCCGATTTTCAAAATGGTCGGGAACCTAGTTTCAGGAAGCTCGGAAGCCCGCTTTTCAAGGGGCTCAGAAGCCCACTTTCAAGAGACTCGGAAACCTCCTTTCAAGTGGTTCGGAAACTTCCTTTCGAGGGGCTCGGAATTCTTCCTTGGAGAAGCTTGGATGCCTAAGGGTCTTTAAAGCCTCATTTCAAGAGGCTTTAAAGACCCTTTTTCGTGAGGCTCGGAAGCCCCCTTTTAAGGGACTCAGAATCCTCCATTCGAGGGGCTCGAAATCTTTTCAGCCAACCATCACGAGTCGGTTCGGAAGCCGCTTTTCAAAGGGGTCGGAAGCCCGATTTCAAGATGCTCAGAAGCCCCCTTCCAAGTGGCTCGGAATTTTACTTTCGAGTGGCTCGGAATTCTTCTTTCAAGAAGTCAACTTTCAAACGGCTCAGCAACATCATTTCAAGATCCTCAAAGCCTCCTTTCAAGAGGCTCGAATGACCCCTTTATTGTGGCTTGGAAGCCTTTTTTTGGAAGCCTCGGAAACTCCCTTTTGAGGGGCTCTGAATTATTCTTTCAAAAGGCTTGGAAGCCTACTTTCAAATGGAAAAGAAACTTCATTTCAAGATGCTCAAAAGTCTCTTTTCAATAGGTTCGAAAGCATTCTTTCAAGATAATCTTATGAGTTACGGTTATTAAAATAGGGGGTACCTCAATGAATACAAAACATGAAGGGGTACCTCTCAATAAAAAGGTTGAGAACCGCTGTCCTAGAGGAATATCTGTAGGAATTCCTGGAGGAACATCCGGAGGATATCTTGGATAAATATCCGGAAAAATTCCTGGCGAAATTGCCGAGGAATTATTTGGATGAATTCCTGAAGGAATTATATATTATATATCCGGAATCCGGATGAATTCCTGAATTAATATCCGGTTGAATTCCTGAAGAAATATTCAGAGATATTCATGAAGAATATAAAGAGAAATTCCTGAATGACAATTGAGCAAATTGAATCTACCTCTAGCCCAGGTGATTCGATTCATGCGAAAAATCAAAGGATTCCGTAAATTATGGTATCTGTTGCCAAGCTTTCTGGTTCTCGGAATGAGATTTTGAATAATCTTAAAGGGATCAAGGTTCCATTTCAAATTGCCAGGGCGACTGCCGTGTTTTGCCGGAATCTTGGGATATCAATAATCGAGAAAGGCATTAAATGAATAAATTTGTGAGTTTTATATCTTACCATTATTGTTTAACATTTTCCAATCAGATTTCACAAGAATGGCGATTTAAACATACCTGAAATTAGATTAAAAAAATAAACATTAGTGAACAGTTTTAAATTACTTAAAGTTTTATTCAACTTCCATTATGGAAATCACAAATATTACTCATTAAGCAGATAACTCTAAACAAAGTAACAAAAACCTTAAAAGTACAAATGTATTTATTTAGTGGCCTGTGCAGTACATAAGAGTCTTCTCCATTCGGCTCGGTCTATGGCTGCACGTTGCCAACCACGCAGCCTGCGGAGGGTCCGGAAGTCATCTTCTACATAATCGATCCACCTTGCCCGCTGGGCACCTCACCTTTTTTCTGCCCGTCGTCGGATCGTTGTTTAGAACCATTTACACCGAATTACTGTTCGACATTTTAGCTACGCAGTCGGCCGATTTCCGCGCTGTGAACTATGGATGGTTCTCCAAGCAGGTAATGCATTTCGTGGTTCATTCGCCTCCTCCATGTATCGTCCGCCATCGGCACCCTACCATGATACGCAGCATTTTCCTTTCGAATACTCCAAGTGCGTGTTGGTCCTCCACGAGTCCGTAGATGACTACCGGTCTAATGAGCGTTTTGTAGATAGTCAGTTTGGTACGGCAGCGAACTCTATTTTTGCGGAGTCCAAAGTACGTACGATTTCCAGCCACTATGCGTCTCCAAATTTCTCTGCTGGTATCATTTTCGGCAGTCACCAGTGAGCCCAAGTATACAAACTCTTCTACCACCTCGATTTTGTCACCACCGTCAGTTGGTTACAGTTTTTGACAGTTGAAGAAAAAACAGAACTTTAAAAAAAAACTCACAAAATCAGAACAGACATGATTGTTTCTCCAATATATTACCGTCGTCGGGGGTGACAATGGGTCTGGGGGGTGAGAATGAGTCATCGTTCTCACCGACAGCCTGGAGGTCGTAGAGCAAAATCGTTCAAAAAAGTCTCTTATAATTTAGTCTGCTTGCCCTCAGATACATTCAATCCATTCTACAAGCATTCTAAGTAGTTGAAACAGAGACCCATTGTCACCCCCGACGTCGGTAATATATTGGAGAAACAATCATGACTGTTCTGATTTTATGAGTTTTACAACAGTCCAGAAAATTAGCTAAATTGTTGTTTCCATAAACGCCGGAGAATCCAAGCACACCGAAACAGTTATATGTATTGGAAAAAAAGGTTAACGAAAATCGAGTTAACGTAGAACTATTACTAAAGTCAAAGACTGAGATGACAACATCGATCGTCGTTGGCCATCCCAATATATCAGCTCACATTACATATGCCGACGATAATGATGTGATGATGTCTTGCAGCGGAAATTACACCATCGCCACCGTCCGTCACCGATAAACTAGTAAATCAACTGGAAGTGTAAGACAACTCCCATCTCCATTCGATGGACGGCAAAACAGACAAACAAAGATTTACTCAGGGTCTACCCTCGGAGGCTCGGCAGTCGGTACATCGCCTTCCTGTTTCGCTAAGGCTGGCTGATTAGTTACGCGCGATGAAAGTGAAATCGGTGCAACCGGGGTCGTTTCACCGTCGTCGTGATCAAACGGTTACTTCAGTCGGGTTTTAGAGAGGCTAGGCTGGATAATCACTTCTTACACGAGTCGAGTGCTACACGCACGTACCGACGTAAAACACACTTCCCTCGATGGGCGAACAAAAGGGGGGTTCGCGAAATGGCAGTGAAGACTGGCCATTATTGGCCAGCGAACGCATCCGCGTGTGCCGTAATTGTGTGTAAAATTTCACTAATCTTGTTTTGGTCAGCTACCGAGGGATAACAACGATCAACGTTTGCATTGAGTAATTGAGCAATGCATACTATCGACCTGAGTACGCCAGGAATAGGGGAGGTAAGCGTAAGACGGACAAATGATCAAAAGTCGACGAATCACAGTATCACGATACTGTTTTGATTAAATTCAGTTTTTACATTTTCTTTGATTAAAAATCTATTTCATTCATTTTAATTTCTTTAACGCACTTCCATTTCAACACTCAAATTGTCCATTCTTCATGACATCTATCTCACCCTTATTCACCCCAACGGTGGTCGACATTGTGCAAGTAAATTGAGTGGCTACTTAGGACTGAAATCGAAAGTCATCATCGAAAGCACAAACAATAAGAGTTAGCATTATACAGCCATAATGATACCACTAAGTAGCCTCTTGACAAGCGAAGCCATTATTTCTGGTATGCATGTTTTTGCACAATTTCTTCAACTTTCCTACCAATGACCACTGAACGTCTAAATATGTCCATAATTGAAATAGGGTCAAATATACGCGGCTTAGTAAAGCGTTTACCAATAAAACTGGTATAGGTCTTTTACCTTCCACCTTCTAAACAGTCTTGAAACCACAACCGACTATAAGAGAGCATATCCCGTGATGATCAAATTGCAAAAAAGAATAATGATTTTTTTTTTCATTTTTCATCAACGAGAGTTTTGTCTGATTAGTTCATAAATAAGGGAGTGTTAGATGAGAACTGTATCATTTCCCATAATACAAAATCTGTTTCTACAAATTGCATTGACAACATTTTTACATCATATCTACTTACAACTGAATGGAATGGAGCCCTCGTAGTTCCAAACTGGTTCACTGTTTTATTGTTTCACGCCATGCAAACGAATCAGTTTTCTCAGATAGATATAGGCATAAATATTGGAGGCACAGTAACCAGCGCCCAGGCCGTGCTCCACGCACAGAACCCTTTAACGTAGATTAATTACCATGCAGCATCGTTGTTGCTGTCCGCCAGAGTCAGACAGCTACAATAACCGAGACAGTATATTTATTAATCGGCGTACGCATTTCGCTTCGAACATAAACCGTCTGGATTCGGCACACAGTTTGCTGTGTTTCCCCGGACCCAACTCAACCGAATATTATTAACTGCGTGCGCAGTGGAATTGAGGAGCGAGCGTGCAAGACTATTATCAAACGATTCGCGGTCATAATAATAATAAGTAATAACAATATAGCAACAGCAAGCACTGTGCAGTCATGGGTTGTAAAAGACTAGATGGTGGTGGATTAATTAATATCTGACGATCAGTGGAGGGGCGACAGAAAGTCGGAAACTTGTTTGACAAATCGTAAACTATGAGAAAACCAACGGAGTGAGATGGTGTCGGTGATTATTTGAAACTATTACATACATACATTTGGTGGAATCTGGTAAATCAATGAAGTTTATTAAGATAAACATTTGTAAGGGATTTTTTACTCTCTCTTCCACTAATGTAACTACAATCATGGTCGCGTTATGTTTTCAAAGCAACTTAAATATTTCAAATAATTACTTACTTGTCATAAAATTAAACCTATTAAATAACAATATAATATTCTAGTAAGTGCTATTCTAGGATCCACTGCTAGTAAGTGATAAACTAAGATTACAATGCGACATTTTCAAATGTTGAATTCGATTTAACAGACGTTGGAATAATTCGCAATACTCTCATCGTATTATCCTATTATAAACTGCTGTTATATACGTTTGCTGTTGAAAATTATTAGATGGCCACATGTCTAATCCCAGACCGTCAGACAATGTCACACACATGTCGTATGCGAACCTATACAATACGCCCAGCAGATCTCTATTGAATTCCACCCTCATGTCTGGATGAAGAGGCAATGTTCGGATGAATAAGTGGAAATCATGTTCTCTGTGTACATACGGAGAAGATCCATTTGGACAACATACCTATTGCCAACCTCGAGCTTTGTTACTTAGCCGATATATTTGATTTTTACTTTAAGGTTAGTGTTTGAAAAATTCTAGTAATTAACACATAACCAAACCGTTTAATTGGGTAATCAAGGTCGGGGACGGATATACTTTATTTGGAACTGTGCATAAATGAACCTGCTGTCTATGACAGAGAAGGACTGCATTCAACTTTTCTTCCGTTGCGCTCGCGATAATTGTTGCTTCTGCAGTATGTTTGTCTGTCTGCATTTACACATTGGCCATTACAGTCAGACCGACTGCGACTGTTGCTGACGAAATGTGGGTTGAATCCGAGAAACTCAATCAGATATCATTCTTTATATAGTGCTGAGGATGACCCAATAGTCGAAGATGTATTTTGAAATGACAAATCTAATATATGAATACAACATATGGATCTATTGTGCAAAAATCGAAGGAAAAGTTTCGTGGAAGAAATGCAAAAGAAATATTTCTTCGTTCGTTGCACATAAGCTGCCCAAATTTAATTCATAAATAATGATGTTACCAAATATCATTCGACGCCTATGTTATCCCGACAGTCCGGAGACCCTAAACTTGAATTTTTTCAAATATGTTTTGAAACATCCATGTTCAGACAACACCTGTGTCAGGAAGAAATTTACTTAACGTCGTCCTGTTGATCTAACTGGACGCATTTGGAGTCTTTTCGTGGGTCCATCTGCCTTTGACTGCGTCATCATAAGCATGCTGCCCATTGGGTAACGATTGCTTCTGGTTCGCCGGACACCCCTGGTACCTCTTGATCAACTCAAAAGTGACGCATATACCTGTATATTAGAGGGTTTGATATGCGCTTGTATCTTTTATGCACACAAAAAATCAGAAGGGTTGTATACAAGACAGGACCGCCCGACGTAAACTACGAAAAACCTTTTGGTTGAATGATAATTGTAGCGTCATGTAAATATTAGGTTCTGAAAAGCTACAGACTTTACCATCGACAAGCGATTTTGTTTTGTATTTGGAAAAGAATTCATCTCGGATCAACTCTCTCATGTATAAAATCCTGTTACCAACCAATTATTTTCAATAGTCCAATTTATTTTCAATAATACGCATTTCCAATCACTAATGGCAACAAAACCAAAGTCAGAATCTTGCGGGCAAATTTCACTTTTCGACGCAATCATATTTAATTCTTGTCATCCACTTACCGACGGCCGCCGCTCGGATCGATACTGACGCCATCAAATTTCAGTCACAAAGTATTTCGAGAAAATTTCACTGTATGCCATGAATTTGCTACAGTAGCAGTACAGCCCTTTTACTTTCTTCCGAATATAATAGTTGGCTGTCGTTTTCGAAGATTTCACGTTAGAGTTGAAAATTCGTATTTTGGTGCTTTCACTTATCTGCCTGTTTTTCCAGATATTTCTTAAACTCGCAAAGGCAGCCCTTGCTTTCTTGATCCGTGCGCTTATGTCGATCTTGGTACCGTCGTCTGACGCCATTTGGCTACCAAGATATTAGAAGCTTTCAACATTCTCCACTGGTTGCCCAGCTACTGTGAAACTGGAAGGAAAGTTTTGCCCTGCGCAAATGTTTCAGGCACTCCAAATTGTTCTGGAGTTTATACCGTTGGCAGTCATCTACATCTGGATAAACCGTTAGCATCCCATCATGGCTATACTAATCAAAAGATATGATTTGATACTTGATGGGCTTTTCGATAAAACTACGCCGAATGGAGTAACCTTCTCCACTTTACTCGATCCTGGGCCAATCGCTTCTTGAGTGCCCTCAGGTCCTCTTCAACTGCAAAAAGTAATATTGTACGCGGCCTTCCACGAAGCCAATAACCTCTTTCGGGTTCTCTTTTTTTTTACAAGGGAGAATGCATTTACACACTAACCCAGCACGCCTGCATTGTAGTTGCCAAACTACCACACGGAAGTGTGCTGGAGTGTCGGACTCGAGCGTACCGGTAATACCGACTAAACTCCCTTGGGTCATCGTTTCCCCCAGGAACTACCTCCCAGTACTACTTCTAGGGGATGGCAGTACTTAACGTACTCGCTCATTCTCGCTCACACAGGGACCCGTCCCACGCGAGTCTTACTTGGGTGCTCGCTCTATCGCACCCTCTAACACACCCTACATGCTCTTTTTTTTTCTTCCTAAGCAATGGAGGGGGAATCTGCTCAACAGACATCCTGGGTTGTCCAGGAAGTGCGGAGTTAGGGACCACCTCCAACAGCAAACGAGGGAGGGAGGGAGGCAGGACTACATCCCCGACCCGCTAAAACGTTTCCATTGCCGCCAAGCCTATAGTCCCTTCGGTACAACCAGAAAGTAATGCTTCAAAGGGGGGCCAGTGCACAACGCACCCTCGAGGTTAGCTGCGTGTCCTTGCAGCACCGAACATCGTGACTCGCTTTTTTAAAAGAACACCATGGTATCGTGCCAGCGCATTGCCGGCTTTCCAGGTGGCCTATCATGCCCTATGTCCTCGGAAGGTGGGAAGGGTCGACTTCGCACCTGCTTCCCTCTGCACGGCTGGTATCAAGAATGATTATGCCGCGTGCACCCCAAATTGATCTCTCTGCGATAGGACCTATTCGCTAACCACAGAGAGGGACTTGCCGACGCGGTGCCTACGCCTGCCCCAGCCTTGACGAGGACTTGTCGATGACCGTCGCTCGGACTGATACTGACGCCATCAAATTTCAGTCACAAAGTATTGATTTCAGTCACAAAGAAAATTTCACTGTATGCCATGAATTTGCTAAAGTTACAGTACAGCCCTTTTACTTTCTTCCGAATATAATAGTTGGCTGTCGTTTTTGAAAATAACATTTTCTTACAAATTCCTGACTTTGATTTTGTTGCTGTTAGTGATTTAAAATGCTCAGTTTGTCGGAGAGATACGCTGCAATAAAAGTGTTCGCAGACGGAATATTTCATCATGGTGGCGTCTTCATCGGTTTGGCTGGGGTCCGTGAAAAGTTTAATTTTCTTGCAAGATTCTGAGTTGAATTGACGAGTGCAGGATTTTGAGAACTCCACTCAAACAATATATGATGGTATATGAGAAAACGTACTACACCTCCGAACACATTCTTTCTTCTAGCAAAAAAGGGCCGTTTAATTCTGTTGGCATGAAGCCATTTGAAGTGATGTTAATCGCGTACCGGTGAATGTAATCGGCTGAACAATGACTCTGAGGATGGTGGCCTTACAAAGGGGGTAAACCCCTGGCTGCTCAATTGGAAAATTGTGGTTTGGGAACCTTGAGCACGGGGTCGCTTATTTTGAGTTGCAGCGTCACAACCCCTTGCAACACTCCTTCGCCACTCAGTTGTCACTTTCGAGTTCTGAGTTTCAGCAACCAAAGTGGACACGATCAAGGTAGAACTTATGTTCTTACAGCGGACAAGATAGCTTAAGCTCTGGATCCCTCGTTTAAGGTACGAAAATCGCAAAATATGTAGTTAAAAGTGTATATCATACATGGAAGTGAGTCTTCAAATAAGCTTGTCATAAGAAGAGTTTGTTTTGTACAATCCCATTTAATTCCACCACTCAACCTTCTGCCTGTGCTCAAAAAAACTTACGTTGTCTGTGCTCTGGGGTCATATTGACCCCAAATTGAAATTGCTATAACTTTTTTAATATCCGGCCGGTTTTGGATTTTTGGGGCTGTTTCGAAAGATAATTTAATCATCTTTCAGATCATTATCAAAAATTGACGAATTGAAGATTCGTGGGCGGGTACATCGCTGGGAGGGGTTTTGGTGAACAAGGGTACAAAAACAGTGATTTTTCATGAATATTTTAGTTATATTCGAAAATCATACCCATTTTGAACTGCACATTTTTAAAAAAATGTTATGCAGGAAGGCGTGTGCTTCGGCATGAGGCGTTGATAAGTTTAGAAATTGGCCGACAGGTGGTGGTATATTTGAATTCATTATTTTAGACTACTCAAGATATTCCGATATATAGAATTCTCCTCAGTGTAAATATTCTTATCGCACAATTTAAAATTCGTTAAAATGACGTCTTGATCAAAGGTCGTCTAGTGGGAATGGACTGTCTTGTGACGGAGGTAATAATTGGGAATTTTACTAATAGGCGGAAAATTGGCTGATCTTTGGTTACATGTAGATCTTTGGTATGCATGTAGACCCAAAGGCCTTAATTCCAGGGTTTTCTTGGATGACCTAAAACATATTCTGTGAACACATTATATTATTCCAGCATCGCTGGAATGTTGAATACAAAGAAAACTTTTGATGGACTCTACCACAACATTCATGTTTGTCAAAAATGCTACAAACCAAAATACATCAGATCTCACATGGAACAATATACTCAAATATAACAGCTCACTAGCGCCGCATCTTGGAAGAAGTGCTCATTATATTGAGCACCGTTTTGTAGTCCTGGACATCCTGAACAATGTTGCCGAATACAACTTGGGTGTAGGTATGAGGGATCTCAAGCTAAAGCAATATTACAAACATGCAAGAAACTTGCAAGTACACTAGCGCCGCCTATTTGTAAATTTCCTAATTATTTATTCCGTCCCATGACAGTCCATTCCTACCAGACGAACTTTGTTAAAGACGTCATCTTTAAAAATTTCAAATTTGTGCGATAAGAATATTTACAATGAGGAAAATTCCATATATCGGAATTACTTGAGTAGTCTAAAATAAAGAATTCAAATATACCACCACCTAGCGATCAAGCTCTAAATTAATCAATGCCTCATGTCAAAGCACACGCCTTCCTGCCTAACCTTTTTGAAAAGGTGCAGTTCAAAATGGGTAGGATATTCAGATATAAGTAAAATAAGCATGAAAAATCACGGTTTTTGTACCGTTTTTTACGAAAACCCCTCCCCGCGATGTTCCCATCCACCTATAGTCAATCTTTGGTAACGATGAAAGATGATTAAATTAACTTTCGAAACAGCCCCAAAAATCCATTATTGGTCAAACATTAAAAAAGTTATAGCAGTTTCAATTTGGGGTCAATTTGACCCCAGAGCACTTACAACGTAAGTTTTTTGAAAAAAGTAAACTGTAGCGTCTATGTTCAAGATTTTTTGCACCTAGGAGACAGATCTCGGCGAGTTTTACCAAACTAGCAAAAATTAGGAGAATCGGTTGAAAACTAAAAGAATGGCAGCCACTCAAAGTGGCCTGGGGTCATATTGACCTCAAAGCACAAACAAAGGGTTAATTGTACCTTGACAAATACGTTTTTCGACCTCAACAGTAAGGTCGTCTTCAGTGTCTCGTACTTGACTCGACTCGAGTCAAGACGCGCACTTTCACCATCAGTAGCTGCGGACAGAAAGAAAGCTCGCTCCAAAAATCGTGATTATTTATATTCGGTAGATGGAAAAAAACCTCCAACACGAAATTTGACAACTAGTCAATCCTTCGGCTTAAAGTTTAACGTTGCCGTAACCCATACCGCTGCACGAATGCAATATTTATTCAAAGTATAATATGCCCCCCCTAAGGCAACTCCTTGATAACTTTTTACTTTTCAACGAAATTTATACAAACTTTGTGTTATTTGGTAGTCCAAGAAGTCGCAAATGCATTGCCCGTGAGCAATCATATAAAAATATTACAGATAACCCGTAATAAAGCTTTTTTGAAAAGTCGTAGAAAAATGAATTTTAAAAAGTGCCTGGGCAATACGCCCCACCTCAACCAAAAACGTTTCATAGCCCTTCATTAGTATTTTATCGATCCCATAATAAAAAGGCTACAAATTCTCATGCGCTTGACATTAAAACCAACATAGGTCCATTCAAGCAGGTATGAATTAAATTTCAATATTTTCCATACAATTTGGAAGCAACTGCTGCAGGCTCGCTGCGCTTGTGTCCAGTTGGTAAGTGCATATCACCCTGCCTAAACTGGGGAGATTTGACCAGTGAAACATGTTTTTGAAAATCGATACATTTTTGTAGATGGAAGCAATTTTATGTCATATTAATCACTGAGAAAAGTTATTTTGTTGCCGAACTGAGTGTTCCAGTGCAAGTTTTGCGGACAGTATGCTAGAGTCGCTACAGAATGTTGAGCAAACAAACATCGAAAGTTACATCAAAACTGTATCTTTTTGTATGTTGCTATTATTTTCATTATGTAATACAAAATATTTTCACATTCACATAGTATGATGGTTTTATAAATATTTGAAGGTACCACCTAATTTTTACCTTTCTTAGTTATAGTTTTCTAGAAATCAAAGGGAGGCGTTCTGGCCAGCTGGGGCTCATTATACATTCTTACCCTAAATGGACGGCTCTGCGTCTTTTTTTCTGACAACTACGGATGCAGCCACCAGTGAGGCTGTCAGTTTGAATTAATATGGTGGACCATGGAATTAGGTTCTCACTGGCAGGGTGACGTTTGAGAAGGAAAGTTGTGGAGGAGCCACAAAGTGACAAATTTGTGACCAACTGTTACAAGGGTCGTTTGTCGTGCTGGTCCGTCGGAAGTAATGCTGAGCACATCTCTGTCGGTGTGCTACTAATCAATAAATATACCTTAACGGCAGGAGAATAGGCAAGAAAAGACAATACTGACACCATAGAATTTTCTTCAATTATAATGCGATGAAATTTATTGCATCACATCCTTCGACACATGCTTGGGATTCTACTACCTTCGGTAACTTTGTGCCGTTGCCAATCGATTGTGTTTTGCATTTTGAATGGAAGTAATTTCGGAACCGATTAAAATTTCAATCACTAACAGAACCAAACAGAACCAAACTTAGAGTCGCTAAAAATTTCCCTCTGTGTCTACGACATCCAAATCGTTGCAGACGCTGACCATCTGACCATCGACCACCTGCTGTCAGCCGATGCTCGGATCGACATTGACGCTATGATTCCGCTACCGATGCCAAAGGAGTATGATTTTTTATACATATGCAGAAAGTTCGAATAAAATCAACTTTCTCTTGATACTCAACAGTACGCCTTTTGAATCACTCAAAACTCAGAATCACAGCCGTTGTCGTTGGGACCGCTTCTGGACGCCCTGGTCCGCTCTCCGTGAAATCCTGAATGAAAATCACTCTAGCACGCGAAACACGGGCTTTTTATTCACAGCAGGGCTGTTAGCGACCGATGCCGCTCAAAATAGTGACCTTAGTGACCAAAGATGACAAAAAAGGGACCAAATAGTGACTTTCAGTTACAGAAAAAGTGACCAATATCACTATGACTATGAGCGATTCCAAGCAACAGCATCAAAATTTAAGAAAATTTTTAATTCATGATTTTCTATTGAGTTGAAACTTTGCACAGTTTTTCAATTTCATCTAAATCGTCATTTTTCGATATCAAATCTTCATATTGAGTCACGACTAACTTTTCAAAAGGGTGTATGTGAAAATGGTTCAAAAATAATTAAAAGCTGCACAGCAAAAACGGAATGTTCGATTGTTATGATTTTTCAGCAAAGTTAGACAACTAAATGGTGATTCTTAAGAAAATGTGCACAGTAAAAAAAATTTTTTGCCTTTAAAAATATCATTTTGTCACAAAAACTCAAATATCTCAAAACCCTATCTTTTTCGAACGTAATTTTTTAGGGAAAACGGTCCATTATATTAGCTATCTACCATAAAAATTTGGTGATGGTAAACTGATAAGAAAGTTATGACATTTCAAACATTTCACAATTTTCACACATAGTAAACAAAAAAAAATTCCGTGTATTTTTTTTTCAAGAATCGCAGTTTGATGCTGATTTTATTGTTAAGGGCCTTGCGTGAGTTAAACAAGTTGTTTTTATGATATTCCATATTTATGTATTCATCGATATTATGTATATTATATGTATAAATATTATATGTATAAATAAATAGAAATGAATTAATATTATCCTAAGTATTAAATTAAATGTGGCAGTTACACAATGTTGTTATAGAAACTCTAAGAGTTTTGGGTTTGAATTTTGGTATGGGTTATGATATCATGAAAACAGTTTATTAATACTTATTTTTATTTATTTTTATTCAAATTTTTTAAATATCGAACACTTTTGAATTATTATCAGCACAGTTTGAGTATAGTTTTGCTTTAATTTTATTTTCCGACAATGGAATGAAACAGTGAAATTTTGGGTTCCTGGGATCGTTTTCGCGTTATTAAATTGCTCGCTGAGCTCTGAAGCCGTTATTTCGTACTCTGCAGTAGTAGTAAACCAAAATGATAATTTGGTTAAATCTTTTTCTTTTCTACGATTTGCCCAATCAAAAGTTCTTTCGCAGTTTTAATTGGATGCTCACGTTCTTTGGCTAAACTTGCTCTTGTGGCCATGCGCTTTATTGTTCCTCCAATAGCATCACAAGGACCTTTGCCATGTGATGTAGCAAAAATGCCATTCTGCATCAATTCCGTACATTGATTTAAATTGACATAGGCTCGAAAAATTCTTACGATTTTTGTACTGCGACGCTGCTCCATCAGACATGAAATATATCTTTTTGACTTCTTTATGCTTATCAACGCGTAAAAAGTTAATCATTTTTTCAATGAACAAGTTTACGGATACTGAATCGTGTCTTAAATCTTCGGAAATTATAATAAAACTTAAGTGTTCAATTTGCGTACTTCCATTAAAATAAATAACGAATGGATGAATTGTAGCTTGTTGTACGTTCCAGTGATGGGACTGCACTTCATCTTGCAATACAAAGCTGTAATTTTCAGAAAAATCACAAATGACTAAAAATTCACCATTTTGTAATGTATTTTTCGTATTTTTAAAAAGCTGGATTGTTCTGTTTTAATGAAGTCGTGAGGATTAAACTTTCTAATTTCAAGCAAAAATATGACACAAACTCATCTACAGGTTTTACAATAGTTTCTATGTCACACCTATCCGTGGTCACCCATTGCTCAAATGATAACTGATCAATATATTTTTCTTTAAACTCAGCGAATAAAGTATTTTCCAATGATGAAGAATCTGGACAATCCGAACAAGATCGTAGATAGCAATTTGATGTTGTATTTTCACACAAAAGACTACCAGTTAACATTTTAATATCCTTTGTTAAATTGATTCTTTTCAAACTATGTAAAATAAGATTAATATTCTCATGGGTTGTGCACACACACACATTATGTGTTCCTGAATTGGAAAGAAGCTTACATTGCCTTGGCCGAAGGCTTGCAAATGAGGAAAACCTATTTTAATATTATCGTGAATTTCCTTGAAGCGTGTGTACGCTTCTTTCAAAGTCGTCATCATTAATCGTTTTTGGATTGCTTGACGCTTTCCATCTTTTTACTGATACATAATCTTTTGACCAGGCATAGCTCGACTTACTTCATCGTCTTCAAAATATTGAACTACTATTTCTTTTGTCTCATCTGTTAATGCAGTACTAGACCTAGTATTTTTGGTTGAAAGACAGTTATTCTTCAATTGTTTTGCCTCTTTTACTGTATTTCTATTGGTTTTGAACTCATCAATGGCATCCTGAATAGACCACGAACTTGGCAGCATCGACAAAATCAATATTTTTCTTTCCTTGTCGTGGCTGCATTCGAGAACCTTTCCTTCATATTTATAATTACCTCATCGTAGTCTGTATTTTCCACATCATCAGGTCCTAATTTGAAGAGGTTTCTTCGTACAGCTTCGTTTATTTCACGGTATTTTTCTCCGGGTAATAAACGTAGTCCATCTTACTCCATTTAATCGGAGTCACTTTTATCCCAGCTATGCCCTCGTTAAAGCGTTCGATGTTGACCTTTTGGATACACTCATCTTCCGATTGATTTGTTGAAACAGATTTCGCTGATGGTACGGTGGCAAGGCTCTCAGCACTTAATACTTCTGGTAATTCCTCAGTTGTTGTCGATACATCTGGCAATTCCTCAGTTGCTGTCGTTCTCGAACTTCCTGCGCTCTGCTCAACCGATGATATACAGATTGCTCTTTTGTCAACGTTTAGACGGCAGGACGTGCAAATGCGTAAATTTGTATTCAATGTGGACATTGGAGCATAACCAGTCGCTTTCAGTTTATCTATGGTGCTTTCGGTGAGATTTCGTAACTCTTTTGAACACTTTTTCCATCAAACGGCCTACAACAGTTGAGAAAGCGGCTTCTCATGTTGTTCGTAGTATTTCAATAAACCAAATCACTTTTAAGTTTTTCCTGACTAGTTTGGTGTCATTTGCTTGACTGAAGAAAAAAAATACTATAAGATCTTTAACAACCTTAGTAGTAGTAATTTTTTGCTTTTCGTGAGCATTGTCATGGTATGTACCTATCATGCATTTGTTGTTGTTGAAGATACCCGTTTCCTCCCGATCATAAAGTCTATTCTCTAAGAGGTATATTTTTTGCAGGTAAACTATAGACGTACACGTGTATATAAATTTTTGATTTTGCAGCTTTTGTCTTAAAAATAACATTTCTGATATGTTTCTATCAACGTTATTATCAACAGGTTTCAACACTATTAAAAGAATTTTTCGCCAGTCACGTGCAATGAAAATTATGACACTATCAATACTTTTGATCACAACACTGGATCGTGTCTAAGTTTCTTATAGATGCTATGAATAATTAAATCAAAATATCATGGAAACAACTTGTTTAAATCACGTCCCTTAACAATAAAATCTGCATCAAACTGCAATTCTCGAAATAACTTACACAGAAAAAACATTTTTTTTACTAAATGTGAAAATTGTGAAATGTTTGAAATGTCATAACTTTTTTGTTTATTAGTTTACCATCACCAAATTTTTATGGTAGATAGCTAATATAATGGACCGTTTTCCCTAAAAAATTACGTTCGAAAAAAGATAGGGTTTTGAGATATTTGAGTTTTTGTGACAAAAATGATATTTTAAAGGCAAAAAAAATTTGTTTTTACTGTGCACATTTTCTTAATAATCACCATTTAGTTGTCTAACTTTGCTGAAAAAATCATAACAATCGAACATTCCGTTTTTGCTGTGCAGCTTTTTAAATATTTTTGAACCATTTTCACATACACCCTTTTGAAAAGTTAGTCGTGACTCAATATGAAGATTTGATATCGAAAAATGACGATTTAGATGAAATTGAAAAACTGTGCAGAGTTTCAAATATTTTCGAAATGGTCGCTCAGGATCGACTGACATGCCCCCGTGGAATGCCTCCTATCTGTTTCAGTTGCAACTTCGATGAGACGAAATCAAGCGTTATTGGCGTTATCGTACACGCTAACTTTTATCTACTCAGTGACTAAGTAAAATTGTATTGCCCTCTCTTTTAATCCCACATAAATTTTACTCAATATCAGTCAAAAGCAGAACTACTCAAAACTATGAGTAGTCTTGCGAGCAAATCAATTTTTAACGTCACTGGAAGTGAGCGAAACATGGTTAGGGTAATTCGCCAAATGTTGAACGGCAAATTTCTTCGCCTATTGTTGTACGCACGTGCATTTCTTATGGGAGTTCAACAATAGGCGACAAAATTAGCCGTTCAACATTTGGCGGTTTCCCCTAATACTTATAAGACCTGTTTTTCTTCCCCAAAAAATGATTTCTCGGCGAAAATCTGCGTGAAAGAGAATGAGTGAAAATTACAATCACTGGATTAGCTGAACACCTACTTAAGAAAGATGCAGAGGTCATAGGTGTCATAGGTGCCACGGAAGAAAAGATATTTTAGTTACTGTCGCTTTCGTCGTTATCCGGAACATCTTTTGCTGGCGAGGATAAGGGATCTAAATGTCAATGAAGGAAAAATACATACGATTTGACAGTTCAGTACCACACATGTTTCGGACAGCAGAACAAAGGGAACCGAAGCGACAATCTGGTAACTAAAATATCTTTTCACGGAAGTATAATCTTTAGTTGGAATTCAACAGCGCATGCAATCTTCAAAATTGGGGATACTTGATCTTCTTTCTATACTTACTCAATAGTTTTTTTTTTTCAGAGCAAGTTCGTCATTACATCTGTCAAATTTACAAAAAAAAATAGCCGCTTGAGATTTTTTATTGTATGGATGACGGAATCAAGTCTCCTCATATTGAGGCAACAACTCAACATCCAAATTTCCTGAAATTGGGGTGGAATGTTGGCATTTTTATCAGTGAAGATCATTTAGCATATTTATGGCTTTGTGCTGTGAAAAAAATGATAGCATTTGGTCATTATTGGAAGAAGTTGTTCAAATTTTGCGTGGCCACTAAAAACATCTTTAGGAGGGACAAAACACAGTAAATAATAGAATAAATAAGGTTGTCAATAAAAAAATAGCTCGCCACATAATGATCATTTGTCTAGACTCTATACTCTAGGTCTAGAGGATCTAAATACGCTATAACAATACTACTTTAGTTTTCGGTAAAGGTGGGGAGTATCAAATCTCCCAGGGGTCAATCTCCCTACCTTCCCTTACTATAAAGTTTGAGTTTTTATCGGCAAGTCTCCTGCTTGCATGACTGTATACCAATTACAAAATTTGTGACGTAGAATACCTTCAATTAGCTACTGACGAAATGCCAATAAGAGCAGCTAGTTAAATGGGTGGCTTCCCCCCGTAAAGCTGGTAGATCACTTTTACGTAGTGTTTTACGGTGTAAGATCTACCAAACCGAGCCCTAGCTTAATCCATTTTTCAAGCTAGAGCAATAAGTTGTGGTGTTTCAAGGATTTATCGTATTTAGTCCTCTCTACCAATTGCAAAAAAATTTACCCTCAGACTCAAATTCCTCTCGTTTGAGGCTAAAATGTGTGCAGCGGAAACCGATTTTCTAGCAATTAGTTATAAAACCAGGGCCCATCGACCTAGGCTGAACTAACTGCTGGTAAAAGTTCGAGTTAGGGTTCTATGGATGTACTAACTCTTCGTGAACTGGTAAACAATGGTAGTTCGAGGAACACGCGGAACTTCTTGATACTGAATAACTTCTCTAGATTGAAATGGTCTTGTAGATAGAGCTAAATCCCGGGGTTGTAGCTTTACCGGTGATATGCATGGCCAATTAACAGCATTACTGTTCTGTTTTCTCAAGGAAAGATTTGATAAAAGGCGCGCCTTCAATGAGATTGCTCTCTGTGAAGGGTCTAAATAGCGGGACCGTAATTTCATTTCCGCCATGAACAAAGCATCATCCGACGTCACCATCCGTTTATTATGGGAGCCCACAACGAAAATGTCAGCAAGATGATGGAGGAAACCGGATCGAAGATCAACATTCCGCCGCCGTCGGTTCAGAAGGATGAGATCATCATCACCGGCGAGAAGGAAGGAGTACTCCAAGCGAAGACACGCATCGAAGCCATCTGTAAGGAGATGGAAAAGAAGTGTACCAGTGTAGGCGTTGAGGTTCCTCGGGCCCAGCACAAGTACATCGTTGGTCCGAAGGGCTCCACCATTCAGGAAATCTTGGCGATGACCGGCGTATCTGTTGAGATGCCGGCTAGTGACTCTCCCAACGATACCATCACTCTGCGCGGCCCCCAGGACAAGCTCGGAAATGCTTTGAGCGTTGTGTACCAGAAAGCGAACTCCGTGCGTACAACTACGCTTGAGTGTCCCCAGTGGATTCACAAGTATATTATTGGACGCGAGGGTGGCCATATTAAGGAATTCACTGCGCAGTATCCCAACGTACATGTGGAGTTCAACGAAGACAGGATCAAGATCGAAGGCCCGCCGGATCAGGTGGAAGCTTCTTCGGAAGCGCTGGAGAAAATGGTCAAGGATTACACTGGGCGTCTAACCTTTACCGAAATGGTGGTTGATCCGATCTACTGCAAGCACATCATCGGTAAGAACGGAGCCAACATCAACCGTATGAAGGAGGAATACGAGGTCTTGATCAACATTGACGAGAAGGACTTGAAACCGATCCGCATCGAAGGACCGGCCGTCGGTGTTGAAAAGGCTAAGCAGGAGCTGCTTGAAAAGATAGCGAAACTGGAAAATGAAAAGGAAGAGTCGATCGTTATCGATCATCGTCTGTTCAAGACGATCATCGGTGCGAAAGGCGAAACGATTCGGGAAATCCGTGACAAGCATAACCAGGTGCAGATTATCTTCCCCGGAGCAACCGACAAGTCGGATATTGTTAAGATCCGTGGCCCACGTGAAGATGTTGACAGGTGCCACAAGTATCTGACCAAGTACGTTAAGGAACTGCAGAAGAACTCCTTCGTGATGGAAGTCCCTATCTTCAAGCAATTCCATAAGTACATCATTGGCAAGGGTGGAGCCAACATCAAGAAGATTCGTGATGAAACCCAAACGAAAATCGATCTTCCAGCAGAGGGTGACAAGAACGAAGTGATTGTCATCACTGGCAAGAAGGAAAACGTTAAGGAAGCTCGCGATCGTATTCAGAAGATTCAGGAAGAACTAGCGAACATCATCACCGAGGAGATCCAGATCCCACCCAAGTACTATAATTCGTTGATCGGATCCGGTGGCAAACTGATTTCTTCCATCATGGAGGAATGCGGTGGAGTTTCAATCAAGTTCCCCAGTCCGGAATCGAAGAGCGATAAGGTGGCCATCCGTGGTCCTAAGGAGGATGTCGAACGGGCTAAACTTCAGCTGGTCGAGCTGACCAACGAGAAGGAACTCTCTTCCTACACTGCCGAGGTTCGTGCCAAACCGCAGCACCACAAGTTCCTCATTGGCAAGAACGGCGCTTCCATCAAGAAGATCCGCGATCAAACAGGTGCTCGCATCATCTTCCCGGGTCCCAACGACGAGGATAAGGAGGCCATCACCATCATCGGGAAAAAGGAGGGTGTTGATGAGGCCAAGGCCCAGCTGGAGTCGATCATCAAAAATATCGACAACATTGTTGAGGATGAGATTAACGTGGAGCAGAGGCACCACAAGCATTTCGTGGCTCGCCGTGGCGAGGTGCTGCACCGTATTTCGGAGGAATATGGTGGCGTGATGATTTCTTTCCCCCGCTCGGGTGTGGACAGTGACCGGGTGACGCTCAAGGGTGCCAAGGAGTGCATTGAGGCCGCTAAGGCTCGCATTCAGGAGATCGTCGAGGAATTGGAGCAGATGGTTACGATCGAGTGCATCATTCCGGCTCGCCATCACCGCATCGTTATGGGCAAGGGTGGTTCCAAGGTGCGAGGAATCACGTCGGGGTCACCATTTGTTCCCGTTAACGGCAACAAGACTCGGTTTCCGAGAATTTAAACAAACGCGCCCAAAATACGTTGTATTTATTTTATTAGACTTGTATGTTAAATTTTTCCTGAAATTTGTAGCAAACATTTGGAAATTTTATAATAAACGATATCGATCCTAAACTCATATTCTATCATTCATTTACTCACGTTTAGTGTGCCTTTTAATCGTAACGTCCGGTAAGCGGTCTCGTACGGTAGCTACTGCGATCTCTATCTGTATAGTTCGGTTTTGCGTTATTGGCATGTTCTTTTTACAGCATTATAATAATGATGATTACCTTGTTTTGTGATAGGTGTTCCTAACTGCAGAGATCTGAATCCGTGGTTTAGCACTAGCTGTGACTACGAAATAACTGTGATTTGTATCTGTGATAAAATAGGCTAAGTAAATTCGTACTACTAGTGTTTAAGATCTTTTAAGTTCAATTCACCTTGTAGATGCACTATTTCCCCGTGATCAGGTCTATGGCAAAATATCAATGCGATCTAAATAAGTTCACTTGCTAAACTAGATTTTAAGTAGCTAGGATTTTAGGATTTTAGAATAATTATGGCTTTATCAACTTCAACTTGGTAAACAAACTCTTCTTTCGCTACTCATACATATTTGTTTCTTATCTATGCTATACGCACCGAGTATAGACTCGATATACCTATATGTATTGATTTGTTTCATTTTCGTATAATCCTTACTATCTGCATCTTGCGATGCTGACGGTGGAAACACAATGGGCTCGGAGGCGCTTTATGCATTTTGCGTAACAGTCCCCCCCAGTACACAAGGTCCAGATTCTTGTGTACTCTTGGTTGCGCCGACGTCCAGGACCGCAAGCTTTACTGCTGGGCGTACATAGATGTTAGTGGGTGTCCTCACAGTTGCGCTACGAACTTGTCCATCTTTACAGCTCACGTTCACCACGCGACCTTTTGGCCACGAATTCCTAGGAAGGTCTGGATCAGCGATGACCACTACGTCACCGATTTCGATCGGTTTTGTTGGGTAGTACCACTTTGTTCGACGATTGATAGATGGCAAGTATTCCCGTAACCAACGTCTCCAGAAGATGTTGGCATAGATTTGCGAAGATCTCCAGTTGTTTACCAGCGTAGCGGGGCTACCATCGTAGGCGACTAATGGCTTTGAGCCACCGGAAGAACCCAACAAAAAATGATTGGGTGTTAGTGCTTCGTTTTCGGCATCGTCAATGGGAATGTAGGTGAGGGGGCGCGAGTTTATAATATTTTCCACCTCTAGAAGGCTGTTTCGAAGGACTTCGTCGGTTGGTTTTCTCGGTAGCTGCATGTTTTTCAGGATTTTTTTTACGGATTGCACCAGTCTCTCCCAACTACCACCCATGTGCGGACTACTCGGCGGTAGGAAGGTCCACTTCGTATGCGTAGTGATGAACTCCTGCATCAGTAAATCTTGATCAAGAGATTGTAGCGCTTCAGTCAGCTCGCGATTCGCACCGATGAAGTTCGTTCCCCTGTCACTAAACAGTTCTAAGGGTGTTCCTCGCCTGCACATAAAGTTCCGCAGAGCCATGATACACGAACTTGTGGTGAGGGAGTGTGCAATTTCAATGTGAATGGCACGTACCACCAGGCAAGTTATCAATACGCCCCACCTTTTCTCGATCCGCCTACCCACAACGACTTGAATTGGACCGAAGTAATCGATTCCAACGTAAGAGAATGGACGAGAATAAGCTGCAAGACGAGCCAGCGGAAGATCAGCCATTGCGGGTGGTTGCGGTTGAGCTCGAATGTTTTTGCAGTATTGGCACAGTCTTCGTACTTTGTTGCATAAACTTCGTAGTTTCGGGATCCGATATATCTGACGTAGTTCGTTGACAATCGTTTCATGGTTGAGGTGGTGATAGCGTTCGTGGGTGAACCGTATGATTAGCGAGGTTATCGGATGTTCCCTTGGCAGAATAATGGTGTGGACAGCGTCGTGATCGACGAACTGGCAACCAGCTGCTCGTCCTTGCATGCGAAGCACTCCGTGGTCATCAAGATACGGCGAGAGCTTGTAAAGAGAACTACTTCTGGGAATTGTAGCCGTCTTCTTACCTCCAGATTCCTTAGACTTTCGCAGCAAAGCTACTTCCTCGCTATACGCATCCAGCTGAACTTGACGGTAAATGTATCGTTCTGCTTCGATCAACTCTGTCTGTTGGAGGATTCCGGTAAATCGTGTTCTCTGCTGTAATCTTGCTCGCAGGTTTCTCATGAATCGGAGTACATATGCGATAATCCGGAGAAGCCTGCGCCAGTTAGAATAATTGGTGAAATTGAGAATTGGTTCACGAATGGTATGGACGTTGATCGTAGCTACCATTTCAGTGGTAGTTTCACCATGAACGGACGGTTGAACTGGCCAGGCACTCTTCTGCTGCCACATGAATTCCGGTCCTCTAAACCATCTGCTGGATGGCGAGAGATCAGGTATTTTCTGCCATTTTGTACCTTCGTCGGCCACGTTCGTTTTTGTTGGAACCCACAGCCACTCTGATAGCTCGGTATCTTCTAAAATTTCTCCAACCCTGGCAGCAACAAACTTGCTGTATCGTCTGTGATCTGCACGTATCCAGCAGAGAACGTCCCTTGAATCGGTCCAGAAGAACCTTTTTTGCACAGGTATACGATGGGTTTCTCCTATAGACTTCGCAAGACGGGTTCCAATCACTGCACCCTGGAGTTCCAGTCGTGGAATTGAGACGTACTTCAGTGGCGCGACTCGGGTTTTAGCCATAACGAATGCACACTCCACAGAGCGGTCTTCTTCGAACCGGAGATAGGCGACTGCTGCGTAACCTTTCTCGCTGGCATCGACAAAGACATGCAGCTGAACTTCGTTAGTCACGGTTGACGATGAGGTCATCTTACGGTAGCATCGAGGAATGCAAACTGTCTCAACTTCAAGCAGTACGTTAAGCCAAATTCTCCATTTCTCCAGTAGCTGATCGCCTATCTGTTCATCCCAATTAATTTTTGAACGCCAAATTTCTTGGAGCAGAACCTTTAAGTACATTAGTACATGCGCCAGGAAGCCGAGCGGGTCGTAGACTGACATTAAAACCCGTAGAACTTCCCGCTTCGTGGGGACTTGCTCTCCGGATAACAGCTTCTGTTGGCACCGTTTTGGAATCTTGAAAGTAAATGTGTCACCGATAGTGTCCCACCACATTCCAAGGACCTTTTCGGTCGCCAAGTCTCCATCCATGTTCAGATACTTTTGTGGTGTCCTCTGCTCGCCCATAGAATCAAGAACCTTTTTGGAGTTCGACAGCCATCCTCGGATCTCGAATCCACCCTCTGCGTGTATATAACAAATATCCCGCACGAGTTTCACGGCTTCTGCTTCGGATTCGACACTGTCGAGCATATCGTCCACGTACGTTCCTTTGCATATCGCCGCTACTGCTTCTGGATACTGGTCTTTGAACCGAGCTGCGTTCAAGTTCTTGACGTACTGTGCACTACTTGGAGAGCAGCTTGCACCGAACGTCATCACCTCCATCACGTAAGTCGAAGGACCTCCTCCGAGGACGCCATCATCCCACAGGAATCGTTGACAATGCTGATCGGTAGGATTGATCCGAACCTGGTGAAACATTTCACGGATATCTCCTGAGACCGCTGTGCGGTATTCACGAAACCTTTGGAGAACTTGCTGAAGCGGTGTAACCTGATCTGGTCCCTTTAGCAGAAACGAATTGAGAGAAAGGTTTCCCACTTTAGCGGCAGCATCCCAGACGATTCGAAGTTTATTCGGTTTATTGGGATTCACCACGGGAAAGATCGGCAGATACCACGAACGTCCAGAGTACGTGGCTTCCTCCTGGGCTGAAAGTTTGCGAATATATCCTTTCGCTTGGTAGTCTAAGATTTTTTCCTGAAGAGCCTTGGCCAACACTGGTTCCCTAGCCATGCGCTTGCTCAAGCAGTTTTGCCTTTTCAGGGCCATGGATTTGCTCGACGGTAGTCGAACATCATCGTATCGCCATAGCAGACAGGTCTCGTATCGTTTATTATGCAAAACCGTGTTTTCTTGTAACAGTTTCATCGCTCGTTCGTCGTCTTTCGACATCAACGGTGTTCCATTGAGTTGTACTCCGAGACTATCGAGGGAGAAATAACTCTTGACTGCTGAATGCAGTCCTTCGCATTGGCAGATGTGGTAGCTATACGAAACATCGTTTTTCGCATCCGTTTGTCCTGGCAGAAAGGAGCACGGACCGTAGACCACCCAGCCTAGCCGAGTTAGTACAGCCGTCGGCTGGTTCTCACTTCCTTCCCTGGAATCGAGTGGATACTCCAATCTGGAGCTGTCAACTCCCAACAGGATTCGGGGTTTTGCTACAACATAAGAGTCAATTGGTAGATCTGTTAAATACTCGAAATGCTTCGCTAGCTCGGTCGCTGACATTGACTGTTCAGGAAGATCTAGGCTACGTACGGTATGCACCTCCGGAAGGTGGAAGCGCTGTCCTGATTTTGAAGCACTGGAAATGTCTGCTGAGAATATAACCGAATCTTGCTCATATCTTCCTTGCCCTCCTGTCCACGAAATGCACAGCGGAGACTTCTCGCCGTTGAGATTGAGTTCCTTCCACAAACTGTGTTCCACCAGTGTTGTTGTCGATCCTGCATCCAGGAAGGCGTATGTAGTAATCGATCTTCCTTTGCCGTGCAGCGTAACACGCACATACTTCAGCAGCACATTTGGCAACGAGCTGTGATGCGCATTTACAGACGCGTTCTGTGCTGGGGCGCTTGGTGACGGCTTGTTGTGTTTGCTGTCGTCGTGCAGCAACCGGTGGTGTAGAAAGATGCATCCTCCCTGATTGCATGGAACTTTCATCTCACATGTTTTGAAGTGCTTCTTCAAACACTTTCGACAGAGTTTCTTCTCGTTCACTAACGCCCATCGAGCATTCGGCGACATTTTCAGGAAACTGCTGCACTTTTCAAGGCTATCACATATTGCCGCATGCCAGACACTTTTTACGATCGACTTTTTCCTGCTGATGGACGGAATGCGCATGGACGTAGACCTCATCCTTCCGGACTTTCTTCTCTATCCTGGTTTCCGGTTTCTGCGGTTTGGTCCATACAGCAGGTCTAATCACCTGATTTAATGCCACAACCATTTCCCCAAGCCAATCGTTGAAATGCAATAACGTAGCAGCTCCAATCTCCATTCGATGGAATGCCCACTTCATTTTCAATGCCGATGGCAGGCTATCCTCAAGCTCCTGTAGCAATGCCACGTTGTACAATCGTTCGTCCAACTGACACACTTGTATAGTCGCGCAAAGGTTCTGAACTGCGACGCCGAAGTCAACAATGGTCTCCATCTTCTCCGCCTTCGGTGGCGGCATCATCCGAATTCTCCGGACCATAGTCTCCACGATGGATTCTGGATTACCAAAGAGAGTTTTCAATCGGCTCATGATCACTGGAACGTTGTCGGGGTGTAGAAGAAGGCTTTAACGGCGTTCAATGCCTTGTCATGTAGACTTCTCTCGAGACGATCGAGCAGCTCATCGTTCCTAAAACCACACATTCTAGAAGTTCGCTCGTATGCTGCAATGAAACGTGGCTAGTCCTCAGGATCCCCATCGAACTTCGAGAGATCTTTTATTTACCGTCTGTCTTGCAGCTAGGTGGCCACTATTCAGCGGCATAGGGTTGCTATTCAGCGGTGGCTGATATTGCTGCCGTAATGTGGCCAAATTCTGTCGTGGAGTTGACGTCGTTATCTGTGGTTGGTCGACGTTCTCAGGCATAGCCCCGGAAAATGGGAGATTCTGGGTGAACTGATGCTGGTAATTTACCGTCGGATACGTTGACATCCTGATCGGCTGCTGAGACGCTACGGTGTATACCGGCATCGATGGCGAATTGGATATTACGGCTGGATATCCACAAACTGGTGGTTGGTAGCTCGGCAGAAATGCCGGGATGCTCCCGGCGGGTCGCAAATGCTGCATATACCTGGCCCCAGGAGCATAACTCCCGCCAAGTTGCTGAGCGGCACATGACTGAAGCTGAGGCTGAATCGTAGCAGAATATCCGGTAGATTGTTGAAAATTTGCTGACACCATTGGAACTAAACCGGACGGCACAACCGTTTTTCGCAGAAGCTCGTCGTAAACCGGTAGGGGTGTTTCGTCCATCGCGTTCCCTGCTTCTTTGCCTGCATTCTCCGTTTTCTCCAGCCATTCGTTGATCTTCTCGAGACTTGCGTCCGTTTCCGCCTCAGAGTCACTATCTTCCAACATTTCACGCTCCAGCGCTAGTCGCTCTTCGAGGTGTTTTCTCCAACACCTGCCTTGCTTCCAGAGCTTGTAGTTCTCGAAGTTTTGCAGAACGCTTAGATGACTTCGATGATGCTTTGTTGCTTTACCAGAGGTCTCCCATTATTGGCGACTGCCTTTCGCAACGGGTCGATATTCCACGCTCCATCTGCTGCTGGCGCCTCCGGAACAACCTTCTCCACAATCTGAACCCGATGTGTCTGCCTCGGACCACTGTTCGATTGCTGGGTCACTTTGAGTCCAGATGTACCCGCTTCCAACTGCAACTTCTGCTGCTGCAACTGCAACTTACCCATCTGCAACTGATTTAACTGCTCCTGCTCTCGCTGCTGCAGCTCTTGTTGTTTCTGCCACTGCTCAAGCTTCTTACGCTGTTCCTCAGACTGCTCTAGGTGTTTTTGTTGCTCCTGTTGCCACTGCTTTTGCTGCTGCTCAAGAAGTCCCATCTGGTCACTCAAGGCACGCTGTTGCTTATCCAGCGATGTCCTCACGCATCCGTTACAGCTCCATTCATAATCCCGAATACTGTCGTTCACATTCACACAATCGTAATGGAACCACACATCACACTCATCGCATTGTACCATCCGACCATTAGTACAGTCTAAGTCGATCCGACGGCACACTCCGCAACTCGCCCCCTCACCAGGAGATTCACTTTTGTTATTGGAACGCATTCCCGCACCCGCTACGTTTCCGCTTGACATTCCGGAAGTTAAACAGAAAATTTAATTTGTTCCCGTTAACGGCAACAAGACTCGGTTTCCGAGAATTTAAACAAACGCGCCCAAAATACGTTGTATTTATTTTATTAGACTTGTATGTTAAATTTTTCCTGAAATTTGTAGCAAACATTTGGAAATTTTATAATAAACGATATCGATCCTAAACTCATATTCTATCATTCATTTACTCACGTTTAGTGTGCCTTTTAATCGTAACGTCCGGTAAGCGGTCTCGTACGGTAGCTACTGCGATCTCTATCTGTATAGTTCGGTTTTGCGTTATTGGCATGTTCTTTTTTACAGCATTATAATAATGATGATTACCTTGTTTTGTGATAGGTGTTCCTAACTGCAGAGATCTGAATCCGTGGTTTAGCACTAGCTGTGACTACGAAATAACTGTGATTTGTATCTGTGATAAAATAGGCTAAGTAAATTCGTACTACTAGTGTTTAAGATCTTTTTAAGTTCAATTCACCTTGTAGGTGCACTATTTCCCCGTGATCAGGTCTATGGCAAAATATCAATGCGATCTAAATAAGTTCACTTGCTAAACTAGATTTTAAGTAGCTAGGATTTTAGGATTTTAGAATAATTATGGCTTTATCAACTTCAACTTGGTAAACAAACTCTTCTTTCGCTACTCATACATATTTGTTTCTTATCTATGCTATACGCACCGAGTATAGACTCGATATACCTATATGTATTGATTTGTTTCATTTTCGTATAATCCTTACTATCTGCATCTTGCGATGCTGACGGTGGAAACACAATGGGCTCGGAGGCGCTTTATGCATTTTGCGTAACAATCATCATCATACTAAGTTTAAGTTTTAAAAAAATCTTAGTCAATAGTTTCAAAATAGTTGAAAATAGTGACTGTTTGCGAGAAAAAGTGACTTTAGTGACTTGAGCTCGAAAAAAGAGACTTTTTAGTGACTCACCCGAAAAAAGTGACTAAGTCACTAAAAAGTGACCCGCTACCAGGCCTGTCACAGGGAAAACGAAGCAGTGGGCCATAAGTCCAGTACCTTACATCAATCTGGTTCCCGTGTTAGGGATGCATGAATGGGATTAATTAATTCTGAATTTTCTACCGGGTTTAAAAAGAATTAACATTTTTAATATTTGAACGTTGATAACACTGGATCGCGCTTCAAGATGTGTGTGTGTGTGTGTGTGTGTGTGTGTGTGTGTGTGTGTGTGTGTGTGTGTGTGTGTGTGTGTGTGCAAACTAACCCCCACTGTCTGGCAGTGATGTTATTGAAGATAGCTGTCTGTTTATACAGCCAGATTTATTCCGGGAGTTAGGAAGTGCTAGCTCTACTGCAGCTCCAGTGACCCATTTCAGAGTGCCTGGTATTTCATGTCCACTCCGAGGTCACTATCACTAACAGTAAGCCCCGCCTGGTTATGCTACCGTTTATCAAATGGATAAAGGTATCATAATCAAACTTCCGGATTTAAAATATATATATAATTTATATATATATTATATATTTGAAATCCAGCGCGCATTTAATTTAATTGATTATACCATTCATTATACTTATAATACATATAATACATATAATTTTAATATGAACCATTAGGATAAATAATGGAATTCTCTCACCAAATTTCCGTTTGTGAAAAGTTGATTTCATCTACCGTTTGTCCGAGATGATCTCAGACACTAGTATTTTTTTTGGGTTTTGGATCCAATATTAGGAAGCGCTCAAAATTTGAAAAATGGAACTCTTGAATTCTGAAAAGATTAAATAAAAGAACAAATGCAGTATCAAACAATATGACACATTGTTTTTATTACTTCTAGAACTACTTTAACCATTTCTTTAAGAAACATTTGCTATAAAAGCCAAGAAAAGCTTTTTTGTATACCTGGTATATGTACTGTCACACTATCTTAGACCCACTCCTCCCCTGAACGACCCCAAAGTACATCATTAGTTCCCAATAAAGATTTTTGTTGATACAATTTTTATACAAATTCATAGATGAAGATGAATGAAAAGAAAATATATCATGATGAATGATCAACCGATTATTGATTTTAATTCACAAAACAAAAGTTAACCTCTGTCATTAGTTCTTCACTCATCCAAGCTAAATTATGAGCACTTGATCATTTAATTCCTTAAGGCTTTCGGATATTCCTTTAGAAATTCTTTTGGAAATTGGAAATTCATTCAGACATTCTTTTAGGAATCATTCAGAAATTACTTCCAGAGTTCCGTCGGAAATTTCATTTGGAAATTCCATTGACATTTCTATAGAAATCTTTTTGAAAATTCCTTTAGGATTTTCTATTTCATTCTTTAATAAATTTCCGATAACAAAATTTTCGGAATAATTCCTGCAGCAATTTGGTATGGTTTTTACTAAAAACAAGAGGAAGTTCCGAAGGAATAACCGAATGAGTTTACATTGGCCTCTTCAGAGGATTTTCAGAAGGAATACCTGGAGGGAGTTCCTAGAGTGGAAAGAATTTCTGAAGGATTTTCAATAGAAATTATCAAAGAAATTCTTGTAAAATTTTCAAAATGTATTGTGGAACAGATTTCAAAAGCAAAACCGGAATTTTCGGAAAGATTTTTTAAAGAAATTTCTAAAGGAATTGCTAATGTTATTCCCGAAGGAATTCTTACAGAAATTTATGAAGGAATTTTCAATAGAATTTTCAAATAAATACGGAATGGGCCAATTATTCCTGACTGTTACGCTTGGACATTATACGTATTTCTAGAATGTAAACAGTCTCCTAAAAATCAATAAATTGAAAATTATAACAATATAAATTACCGCTTCTGGTAGTTTCATTGCAACGGTTTACATGGTTTCAACACGAGGAAATTTACCTTCTCCCATTTTATGATTGCCAGATGACTTCTAAGGCTTTGACATACATATAAAGCAGCAAAAAAAGTTCACTGAATGCAACGGTTGTGCATAAAATTGTGTCATGGACTAACACGCACTCTAAGGTACGATGAACTCCAATCCCATTCGAGCAGTGTAAAGTCAACATAAATACACGCAAATGTTGACTGAGCCATCAACCATGACGTAATGGAAGAAGGCGTATTACAGTACTTACGTATGTACCGAGACCAACCAATCTGCAGCATGAAGGTAGTATGCACCGCATACAAAAAACTATGCCAATCCAATTGTACACAAGTAAACAGCGGAAGAAAACGCATACCAGAGGCATCGCATAGCAAAATGTTTGAAGAAACGGGAGCAACCGATTGCAGAGGTTCGAAAAAAGGGCAACATCGGAGGAATATTAAGAAAAACGTTAAAAATTTGCCTACACGTGCAGCACATGTTTAGTCGACTCGGCTTCATCACCATCAGCCAAGTTCACAGCATGGCGACAGTCCGTAGCGCAGCAGCAGCGCAGAAAGGAACGGAACAAAATCGAAAGTAATAGAAAAAGCGAAATTTATGGGCCTAATTAGCAAATTACTACCTTGCTCCATACTAACGCTCGGTGGAGTTACTCTGCTCAAACATGCCTCACTAATCGTGGACGCTATGTAAAACAACACGACGAAGGTTCATAAACTTGGTTCGTTTTTATAACAGGGTTTCTCAATTTCTGAACACTTTAAAGTGGTGAGTGTTATTATTTTATTCTGAATGCTATTTCTGAGCTTATGCTTTCTAGTTTCTAATGATGAAGATAACTGCGTTTTAATACATGAAGATAGACTTCCTGCCTTCAAGACACATTATACCAATGCCAAAACTGGGTTTATGAACCCCGCAGTTGATAACACTATGAAAGTGATTCATGGAGTGGAAATATCAAAATTGGGGAAAAGATCTATTCGATCTGTATGCATTGATAGTGCCAATTGGTGAAGACAATCAGCTTTTGTTGGTTTTACGATTTATGGAAAATGAAAGTGACTCTTGGTCTGGAGGGGTCTTGATAGCCACTGCACCGAGCTGTGTTAACAACTATGACTAGATGATTTACGCCACAGAAAGTGAAATAAACTCTACAGCGGCTACCAGTGCGTGGCAAATAAAAACGCGCTAAACACTGTCTTTCACTTTCGTTCAATTGGTAAAGAAAGGCTAAGCCCCGGCCATAATCCGATCAACGGGATAATCGTCGTCGACCTGGTCTGCCGAACGAATAAGACCAAGCCAAATTCAGTTCGCTACACCGCTACCATCCTGGTGGGTTAGATACGGACACGTCCAAGCCCTCTCTAAACTAAGATGATTGGTAATCGACCGATAAGCGGACCGGTTTTCCGGATGAGGTTCTCCAATGCCCGTTAAATGTGCGGTGCACTCTTCAATTATTGCTCACTTTGAAGCGCTTCCCCTAAACAAGCTTTCGTATCGAGAGTGCACGGTTAGAGAGTCACGTGTGGATGACTCAGCATCAGCCAGCAGCGCGGATAGCACCGAAAAGAGAACAGAAGCGCCTGTGGTGGACCATTTTTTTTGCTCTTCATAGGCACCGTTCGAGTGGGGAAACAAAACAACAAAGACGAAAGAAAGGCATGCGAGGGCGAACTACACTAACGTTTGTAGTATTGGGGACAATAATTTTAGAAAATGATTATCCTTGTGTAAAATGAGTCAATTTGGAGAAGTTTGGCTTGACTTCCCTCCCCAGGTCAACTGTGAATTGAGGTGCCTGCCTAGGATGTTTAGGGGTTTGATAGAGGACTCTGTGGTGTATGTGATATAGTTATTACGTTAGCACAATCTCTAAAAGATGATAGTGGACCCTGTTAAACTTCTATAAAAAGCTGCTTGTATCCGCAAGCAGGCTCCGCCAAAGCGGCCGTGTGGCACTCAGGCCCTGGTGTTAGGCAGGACCTTAATGCTTTGATCTGAATCGTGAATTCGAATTAAACTTAAAAGTGACAGTTCAAAAATTTCCAAATAACCCTGCTCGCAGAACAAGGTTACTTTTGACAGATATTGAATCATTTTCTATCGAGGTTTTGTTTGTCTTAATGGGTCGCACCAGCTATTCTTATGACCGGAAGATTTCATAACATCCAAACCGTCACTTTCTAAGTTCAATATGATTTCAATTCGCGAATCGAACTGAAGCCTAAGTGACTAAACAGACCTCACACGATGGCTTTCCGACGAGACAGGAGGTTTGCGCTGGCCCAATAAGCCGCCCGTAAACCCAATAATTTCGAACGACATAAAAGATAATACGACTCGATACAATCGGCAAATATAGAAGGAATATAATAGAAGGAATATGATTAATTTATCGACTAGTCAGTACTCTTTGCATATATCTATACAAATAATTCAAGCTCTATCTGGTAAAAGGGCGAATGTCGCAAGAGAGAATTCTCTTCGTCGACTTCCCCTCTTTTAATTAAAAATGACAAGCAGAGGGTTTCTTTGCAGTTTATCACTTGTGAATGCAAGTTCGCATTGATTTCTATCGTGCTGAGGTGATAAACACTAAGAAATCCACTGCTTGTCATTTTCATTAAAAAGAGGGGAAGTCGGCGAAGAGAATCCTCTCCTGCGACATTCGCCCTTACTCCAGATAGAGCTTGAATTTAGAAATTTTAATTTTAAAATAAAGCGCAACATCCTTTCATGACTGCCGTTCATGCGAAATTGATCAAGAACCCACGATTCTTTCATTTGGTCGCCTGACATAGAAAAAGGCGCTTTGCTTTCTGTCTTATGACGATCACAACCTTTTGCAGTACAGTGTCTAACAGTATTCTGCTGTCAAAGAGGAAGTATGGACCTGTTTTCTAAAAAGGGTCCTTACTGTTCTGTACTCTATTGATCTTATATTTTTCCAGCACTTTTGGCAAATCTTTCTTAGGCGTACATTCATCAACTGAACTGTCATTTTTTGCCTTTCTCGTACAAAAAAAAGTACCGAAAGGCTATCATTTCACTCAAAAATAGAACTTTTTATAGAAGTCTCGGAGACCCATGATGTTATATATATACCAATCGACTCAGCTCGTCGAGCTGAATATATGTCTATCTGTCCCTGTGTTGTTTTTATGTTTTGATAGAATAACCCGACCCACTAAGACCAAAACCCTTTCGCCAGTCCGTATCCCCCGGCCCGCAATTAAGCAATACATATTTTTATGATGTTCACAAGTCTGTAGGAATCTTTAAAATCATATGAATTCGTGAAAGCAGTAAGGATTGCTGATGAAGATCAAGAAAACTATTTAACGCTCCTACGACTTTCTTAAAGTTTGAACAAACACTTGAAAATAGGTAGAAATTTCAAATAGCGATGAACCTTTATTATATATCGATAGAAGACCTATTAGAAAAGCTAAGTAAATATTGACAAAAAACCTATTAGAAAGTCATTAAAGAAACTCAATGTAATCGAAGCAGCTTGTAGATGCATGATTCGAGTAAATCTCATAATTCATTTCAAATATGCAGCCTCGATTTTAAGTGTTTTAAAGTTATTACCAGATCTGCTATTTTTACATAAAGAATCAACAGATTCTTTCTTGAAATTACCTATCTTGTATATACAAGTAGGGAACTGTTCCATTTTCCATCTCCCTGAACATAGCTGTTCATCTCATCACAAAAAAAAATACAGCACCAATTTCGACGCTTCTACTTGCTAACAGGCGTGCTCTCACTGCTGAAAAAAAAATCACAAAAAAAAAAAAAAAAAAACAAACAAAATTCCTTTTCATCACTTAGTTTTTCGTGAGCTCCGATATGAGACGAAGTCCAGAAGCAGTAACCCTACATATCGATGATCTCAATTGTCAGGTCGCACTGGCGCCCTTGGCTCAATGCAGACGGATTACCAAAATATATTCGATTCACTTTTAACCAGGGTGTCCATTTAGAAACAGTTTTCAGATTCCTGGTTTTGTCCCTGTTCGAGGAACTGACTCTAAAATTATCCCATTAGCAGATTTTATTAGAAAACTAGCAGACCCGACGAACTTCGTTCCGCCTAAAATTGATTTATTCTCTGATTATTTCTCGAGTTTATGCAGAAATTTCAGTTTCATTTGTATGGAAGCCCCCCTTTCCAAAGCGAGAAGGGGTCTCAAACCGTCTTAAGAACCTTCCCTGGCCCCAAAAATCTCTGCTTGCAAATTTTCACGCCGATCGGTTCAGTAGTTTTCGAGTCTTTAAGGTTCAGACAGACAGAAATTCATTTTTATGTATATAGATTTTCTATTCATAACATGTTCTCATATAAAAAAAATCGATTTTTTTCAGTCGTAAGCACGCAGAATAGCAACAAAATGATGTTATCGATATAGGAGCAGATACCCTATTTATGCGATTTATTTATGCCATTCCTCAAAAAATTCCAGGAATGAAAAATATTCCTAGAAGCGCATGAAAATCTCTGCATGTATAAGCCCTTGAAGTCCATTATGAGTTCCTGAACTACTGGAAGCCTAATCACCTCTAGAAACAGAACATTGAGGATTTGGAGAATATCGTAGGCAATTCTGGTCATTCATAAAGATTCAAGTTAATGCGCAGAACTCTTGAATTTTTTTCATAATTAACATCTTTCCAAAATTATCTCCAATTAATGTTATAAGTTTTCCACCATTGGGAATTCTCACGGACTCCATGGTGTCGTAACAGACCTCCAATACTACTGACGGACTTCTTCAAATCGTTTTCATTATCTTTCTGGAAATTTGTGTGAAATCTTGTATCTTTTGACACGACTTTTGATTTTTCCAAACCATCGTGAAAGCTTTTAGAAATCTTTCTAATGCCGTTAAAAAATCTTACGGATTAGGTGAACATCGAGAAACCTCCATGGCTCTCAAGTATACTTACGAAATAAATACCTTTTTTTTATTCGTATATTTATTTGGCAGGTACTCTGTGTTCTTAACCGCTACTGTGCCCGGATCTACTGTGGTACTCTGCTGTACAGAGTCCACACAGAATCTATTTTTAGATGTCCATAAATCGTTATTGTTGTCGTTGCCAGTCCATATCATCGTGAGTCCATTGTGTTCATTTGTCCATGTGGTGAATCCAGTGATCGTTGCTTTGTTCGGTTGCCATTAATCGAAGAACGTTGGAGGAATGCCTCCGAGAAGAACAGGTCTGTCAGTCGTCATCAGGAAGCCGTGTCGGTGAGGCGCGTTCCCCAAAACGCCACCGTATGGACTGCGCTTCTGGCGACTGACAAGGGTTTGGTGGAGGGGCTACGAATCGAACCCATGACCATTCGCTTATGAGGCGAACGTGTAGCCAACTACGCTACGAGACCCCCCCGAAGTAAATACCTAATATTACCTATTCTTATTCACTCTCTGTGGAGTTTATGGATTTCTAAAAATAGTTAAGGACTGCTTACAATCTTCCAGATAATCATGAATGTAATCTTTACAAACTCACATAAATCTTTGCAGCACTTATAGCCTAGCAAAATATTCTAACCACTGCAATACTTTAAATAACTTGGTTTGAACACAGTCAGGTCGTTAAATTTTTGTCGATTGTGGCCTTCGGTTTGAATAAAGCAATGGTCCCATGGAAAAATATCCAAAAAAGGTGTTTTTTTTAAAGGGGCATAACTAGTCTCAAATGCTAAGAGGAGTTGCACCTACTCTTTTTATTTTATCGATTTTAAGTTGTTTTTCAAAAATGGTCTTGAAGTTCCAGCATTGTTTTATTTATAAAGAGTTGCAACAAGCAATGAAACTTAATAAGGAACGTCTAATAGAGTTTTTTGAAGAACTCGTGGAAATATGTTAGAAGATTCCTTTGCATATTTTTTATATGAATCCCTTCACGAAGACATTCTATTCAAATTTGAGTAAATACCATACCAAGTTTTTGGAGCGGAGCTTTTGAAAAAATCTACTGAACATCCATCGAGGAGCTCCAGGATAAAAACTATCCAGACAGCTTTTTTAAATCCTTTGGGATTTTTTTTATGTTTCAGTGAGAATTCTGAAGTAATTTCTTTACAAAATTCTCAAAGATCAACCAGAATACTTCTTGATAAAATTGATTTATAAAAATCAAAAGCAGCGAATGTAAAACTGAAACATTACCATTGACAACCACATCATCATCCTCCTCTTGCGTCCGAGCATAATTATGGAGTATCGAGTAACGTTTAATGTGATTTAATTGAGACCATCGCCACCTACGTACATGAGGTAGTCCATATGATGCTTTTATCCACTATCATTTTCTCTACATGACTATTAATTTGACCACCTAAGGACGTGAGGATCGACCAATGACTTTATAAGCCCATCATCAAATGGAAGTTCACGTAATGTTTTTGAAATATTACCCTCAGAATCATGTTTGGAGATGAGGCCGATGCTGTAGAGTGCATTAGAGCATTAAATGAAATTTTGTTATATCATAGGTAAGGTACACTGGGGGAAGTGGAAAAGGAAAAATCGATAGTGCATGTTTGAATTAGTGTAAAACCAGTTTAAATGATTTTAATGCGTTCAATCAAAAAAGGCTATCAAAAACAGTCAATTTCGCACCAACTGTGCGGCAATTCATACCATTTTGGTCGCTTGAAATTTATGGAAATAGATTTTAAAATTAGGAGTTGTTTTTCCACTTACCCTAGTGGGATGGGGTAAGAGGAAAACCCATGTTGCCTTGACCTTCAATAATTTCATTACCTTAACGGAATAGATCCTCAAGGAATTCTCGTAATAGCTAGAGGAGGGCTGGTTTTGCCTTCTCGAACACTAAATGTACGTAAAGTCTATATGTTCGCCCCAAAACTGAACATTTTAAAGGAAAAATGGGACTTACAGGGTTATAAACTAATCAACTTAGTTTAACGAATTGAGATGATGTCTGTATGTGCGTATTTGTATGTATGTGTGTTCGCAAAGCACATACAAAATTATCAGCTATTCTTAAGCACCTGTCCTTAACCGATTTGTTCGCAAAAAAATTGCATTCAACGGCGAAACTTGTTAGGAATAAAAATTAATGTGTATTATACAATATATTTACCTATCAGTGCTATTTTTAACTTTCTTATATATTTTTTCATATGGAAAACATATGAAAGGCATCAGTACCGATAGGTGGATTATTCAGGCATTTTCTCATTTAAATAAGTCCAATCACCACTGGAATCACAATGATAACAAAGAAGGAACATATTAAGATTCACAGCTATCGAAATAAACTCTGGGAGAAAGAAAAAAATTGCGTGATTAGAACATTATCCACTTTCCCCACAGTGTTTGATACCTGGGGTAAGTGTAAAATCTTTGAATTATTTGCTTTCTTGGTACAAACCACTACCAATTGAATGGGATTAGTTTATTTGTATTGTAATGGTCACCTGTGATATAAATTCACTTGAAAAAAGAACAATTGGTGCAAATAAGAATTGATTTTATGAATGCAAATATCAATTTTTCGCGAAACCTAAAATTACAGTTCAAGCGTTAACCGTGTAAGTGTATGTGTTATACAAATTTCAACATAGTATTAGTGTGAGCATCAAAGTATAACATTGCATGATGCTATGATGTGGTAAAAACTGTAATGTATGTACAATTCCAATTTTTCGAGTCGATTTTTACACTTACCCCCTTTTTCCACTTCCCCCAGTGTACCTTACATCAAATTATTTTATAAAGAATGACTCTTGCGATTGATAATCATCATCAAAGTATTTGAACGATCTTTCAGAACTTCTTTTGTTTGATGGGAACATGACTCAAACGCTACTAATAAGGAAACTGCAATAAAATCAAATTGACTCCGATACAAAATCATTCCAACTAAATGATCTAAAATATTGAAGGGGACTTTAAAAACCCAGATTAATCCACCTACAGTGAGATTTTGACCCTTCCTTAGTTATAAGGATATTTTTTCCAGACTCCAGTATTTAAAACGAGATAAAACTACTCAGCTTCCCACGGCGATTTTCCGTGAAAGTGATAAAATAATTGCCTACCCAAAGGCGGATGTCATGGGTTAAGTGACAACTTAACGAATGATAACGTACTGTACTTCATGCTGCCTATCTATAAGGCGCTCGTCGGATTGAATAACTATTGTGACATGGTTAGTAACTATCGTAACGCTGGTTGCATATATTGTACTTGTAATTTCCAGAGACCTCGATATTAATTAATCCAGAACTAACTAAATCAGTCATTGTTCTGAGCGAAACTCAATAGCGTTCAATAATAACATATATTTCGCCTTATGGATGCCTAATTTGGTAAAACTAAAGTTGTTCAATACCTTAAAAATGAGCGAGATTTTTATGGCAGTAAATATCAGAATTTGCACACATACGCACACATACATGCATACAAGTGATCTATTAGTGGCTCAAAACATGCTCACATTTGCTATCTAGCTTCCACTGAATAAATTTTTGAAATCGCTTTCAATTTTTACGTTTTTGCTTTTCTGAGAAGATTTTTTTGTACATGCTTCTATATGTTCCTCAACTAAAATCATTTGTTTCTTTGAAACAAATTAGAAAAATAGGCATAATTCCATATCATATCATTTGTTATAATTATATGTTCAATATCAAAGTGAATTTGTTTCAAATACCATAGATTTTATTTAATAATTCACGAGATTTCTTGATAGATTAATACGTAACACACCTGCGTAACGCATACAAAGTGAAATTATAGACACTTCCGAAGGAAGGGTCAAAAACTATTTGGATCAGGTCTCAACAGTGACCATTTGAGCAACCTCTGTTAATGTTTAGTGATTAATAGGAAACAAACTCGACTACCATGGGGAACATGAAAAGGGCCCTGAGTAGACTTTTGGTCTAGAGCAGTGCTGCAAAGTGTCACCGTACAAGTCACGTAAAGCGTGACAATAACAAAATCCAGGTCATGTGTCAAGTATTCAATTGTGATGCTCAATGTGGATCTCACATGCTTGGTGTAACGATCACCATGAAAGTGACATTTTAGCAACTAGCGCTTGGTCACTCACCATGTCTTCACTTCTTCTGCCTGTGATCACCAGCATGAATGATAGGAAAACTTTCCTGATGTTGTGGTTGTCATATCCATGTCATCTTGACTATCGTGATGATCACTTGACCTATGCGGTGTTTGGTTCGAAATCAACGCTCGACAGCAATGGAATAATCCACTTAGCGGAATTAATGGATTTTGCTGTGATAAAAATGCATGAAGCCAAAATAGAATTTTTGGGAACATTTAAGTGTTCTTATTGTTTATATTGACTTTTTGTGCAATATTTTAAGAGGTGCTATTAAAAGAAAAGTACATACATAGTTTTTCCAAATTTGATCCAGACTATCTTTTGAAAAAGGCCAAATTTTTTTTATTGATTTTTTCAAATGGATACAATTAAAAAACGACGCATCCTACAAAAAAATTTTGTATGGGTGACTATCGCAAAATCAGTCAAAGTTTCTTGTAAAGATATTGGAAACAATTCAAATTGAGCCCTACACTGAAAAAAAATCAATTTCAACAGTTTCAAAAATTAAAACTCGATTTGCGAAAAAACGCTTTTTTTGATTTGTATGAAATTGTGTCTCAAGATAGGTGATTATGTTCCCTACCAACCGTCCATACATCGCAAGCTTGACACTTTTAAGGGAAAAAAGTTTTTCTAACAAAAAAAATTTCCTGGCGGAATTGGATTTTTTTCCCCAGTGTCAAGGAGTGCCAGTGGATTTAACATATACATACATATATTTAAATATTCCTGTACAGTCAAGCAGAGTACAATATTTAGGTCGTAACTATTCGCAACGGATAAAAATACACTGAAAATAATTTCGACAAGAAAAAGTTTTGTTAGAAAAACTTTTTCCTTAAAAGTGTCAAGCTTGCGATGTATGGACGGTTGGTAGGGAACATAATCACCTATCTTGAGACACAATTTCATACAAATCAAAAAAGCGTTTTTCGCAAATCGAGTTTTAATTTTTGAAACTGTTGAAACTGATTTTTTTTCAGTGTAGGGCTCAATTTGAATTGTTTCCGATATCTTTATTAGAAACTTTGACTGATTTTGCGATAGTCACCCATACAACATTTTTTTGTAGGATGCGTCGTTTTTTAATTGTATCCATTTGAAAAAATCAATAAAAAAAATTTGGCCTTTTTCAAAAGATAGTCTGGATCAAATTGGTAAAAACTTAGTTAGAGCTAGAAATACTAGAATAAGAGATCGGCGAAGACGCCATCTTGTTTCCAATCGAACCGTCAAAAGCGGTTCCATTTCGACTTGTTTACTTTTTGCTTCCATAAGAAGCAAGCAAAAAGATCAAGTGCTGCCAGTATCATTGTCACGATTTCATGCATTTTCATACGTTGCCATTTCGACAGTTTTTCACTCCGCCGGTCTCTGGTTATAGGGTGGCTAGTTAGAGCCGTTCTCAAATACGGCCCATACAAATTTCAGAACCCTCCCATACAAAATACGCTACGAGAGGGTGGGTGGGGGCTTTCAGCCCCCAGGTCCATTTTAGCGTTATGTAATTTGTGAATGAACCCTTAATTTAACTATTGATTTATCCAATTTATCAATTAAAAACGACGTCAGTCCAATCAAACGACAACAAAATCAATCAATAACGGTGCTCACCTGCACTTTTGACAGCTGACCGACCTGATGCTCTTTATGGCTCTCAGCTTGTGGTTGTCAATCTGGGTGTCACGCTTACCGAAGGTACTCACGTGTCAGCTTCTACATGTCACGATGCGCTTGCAGTGATTGTCAGTAAAGAACATCGTTTAAAAGCGTGGTGGTTTTTGTTTTCATATCTGATCATCTGGTGATGGTCACGACATTTTGCAAGACTGGTCTAGAGACTGCCAACGGCCACACAAAAACAAAGCTTTATAGCTTGATAGTGGAGGTGGTTGTCGACTATAACTGCCTCGGAGTATTGTTTATCGGCTATGCAGTCTGATGACCAGCTGTTATATTAATTCCAGTCCGACGTTTCAGTACATTTATAGGTCCTTTTTTAATGGATTAAAATTGGTTCAGAATTTCATTGCTATAAGTGTCCTTAGTTTAGTATATTTCTCGAATTAAAAAAATCACTATAAATTTGCAATATTAGGCTTTTGTGATTTTTTTCCCTGACTTTCCCTGACATTCCAGGTCCAACATTAAATTCCCTGACTTTCCCTGACTTTCAAGGTTTTTCCAGGTAGTCGACACCCTGATATTGCATGGCAAGAGGACCAAATGAAATATTGGTATTTGTCTGATACCAAAGAGATTAGATTTAAAAAAAGAAAAATTCCCCAAAAGTTCCATTTTAAGGATATTTTTTATTATGTTCATTTTATAAACATTGTATTGTGTTTCTAAAATTATCAAAATAAAAAAATATGCTGAAGTTGTTAGTTACTCGCTATTTCTTTCTAAATTCTTCAAGATATGATTACCCTTAAATGTCCCTTTATCTATTACTCCCCAGTTGCTCAAAAAATCGCTTTAAAATCATCTACAATTCTATGGTATTATAGATTTCACTCAAAAATTTGTCCCAGGAATTTGTCTCAATGTTCGTTCAAATATTCACCAAAAAATCTCCATAGAATTCAATCAGAAGTTCTTAACAAAACTTTAAATAAAGAACAAAGATTTTCGAAATAAAACCTTTCCTTCAGAACATTCCTACAGGATTTACTCCTAAACATGCACCATGAATTCTTCCAGAGATTTGTCCGATGTGTATCAATGAGTTTCATTACAGAAATTCCAATCCAGAAATTCCAGAAACCAATTCCACTAAACTTTTATTCAGAAATTCTTTCTAGGTAGAATCCTTAGAAATTGAACAAAATTTTAGCTTAGGTGTTAGTCTACGACGAAAATCTAACTTGGAACCTGTTTTTAAATCACCACAGACCACTTCTAGGGACTGTAGGAAGGGAATCCACGAGTTGCTCCGAATTGCATATCATAGGCAATTCATAAAGCAACGGAATGTTACGCAAATACACTAATACAAATGAACCGTTTGCGTTTGTTTTAGAAACTGCATATGTAACATTTTTGGCAAAAACAACACTGCAAAAACAAAACCGCGTCAAAAAAAAAAAAATAATGGCCTTATTACTTAGAAACACTTTGCAATGTAAAACTTCAACCGAAGTAAGAAATTTAGCTACTCTTGCAATAATGTATAAGACTTCAAAGCCGCATATGATACAATCGATCGGGGCCAGCTCTGGCAGCTAATGCACGAAAATGGATTTCCGGATAAACTGACACGGTTGATTAAGGCGACGATAGATCGGGTGATGTGCGTAGTTCGAGTTTTAGAGGAATTCTCGAGTCCCTTCGAAACGCGCAGAGGGTTACGCCAAAGTAACTGCTATTCAACATCGCTCTGAAGGGAGTCTTACGAAGGGCAGGAATTGCCACGAGTGGTACGATTTGACTGTCCAGTTATTTGGTTTCGCCGACGACATTGATATTATGGCACATAACTTTGAGAGGATCGAGGAAGCATACATCTGACTGAAATGCGAAGCTAATTGGACTAGTCATCAACACATCGGAGACGAAGTACATGATAGGAAGAGGCTCAAGAGAGGACAACGTAAGCTACCCACCACGAGTTTGTATTGGCAATGATGAAATCATGATGGTTGAAGAATTCGTATACTTGGGCTCACTGGTGACCTCCGATAACGATACCCGCAGAGAAATTCGGAGACGTATCATGGCAGGAAATCGTACGTACTTTGGACTCCGCAAAATGCTCCGATCGAATAGAATTCGCCGCCGTACCAAACTGACAATCTCCAAAACGCTCATTAGACTGGTAGTCCTCTACGGACACGAGACCTGGACGATGCTCGTGAAGGACCAACGCACACTGGGAGTTTTTGAAAGGAAAGTGCTGTGTACTTTCTATGGTGGGGTGCATATGGCGGACGGTACGTGGAGGAGGCGAATGAACCACGAGTTGCATCAGCTGTTGGGAGAACCATCCATCGTTCACACCGCGAAAATCGGAAGACTGCGGTGGGTCGGGAACGTAGCCAGAATGTCGGATCGTAATCCGGTGAACATGGTTCTCGCCAACGATCCGACGGGAACAAGAGGTGCACAGCGGGCAAGGTGGATCGATAAGGTGGAGGACGATTTGCGTACTCTCCACAGACTACGTGGTTGGCGACGTGCAGCCATGGATTAAGCTGAATGGAGAAGAATTTTATGTATTGCACAGGCCACTCCTCCCTTAGTCTGGTAATAAACAATAAATGTTAAGTTTGGCGTAGGTCCAAGATGGTCCGCGAAGCTCCGTGAAAATCTACAAAGGTCTACAAGGCTCGAATCGCATCGTTCAAATGGTTCACGAAGAATGTCTTGAAGAGATCTGTGAAACGACGAAAAGCCTGTGCAAGTTCGTAGAAGTCTTTGATGATTCTCGTAGCAATGTAGCAATATTTTTGTTTAGTACATATATAATGTGAATTATACATCTTGTAGAATTCGTCATGCATTCCTTCAAGATCGACTATTTTTTGCTCTGGGGATTTTTACTCTATACTCGAATCTGTTGTTCTGCACGAGCTTTTGGTCACCAAATAACTTTGGACCTCTTCTCGATATTCCCGATTAGTTTCCTTTTTATGTATTTCACAAATATGCATCCTATCTTGGAGCCAGCGGTTGAACACTTTTAACAACAATAATCATTTAACTGTAAAAATGGGGTGGGCGTGCGCCTTACAAGCGAATGGTCATGGGTTCGATTCTCAGCCCCTGCACCAAAACCTCGTCAGTCGCCCGATGCGCACCCCATACGGTGGGTGGGGGTACGCGCCTCACCGTCACGGCTGCCTGATGATGACTGACAACTTGTACTTCTCGGAGGTATTCCTCCAACGTTAGGGGTCGTACACATATTACGTAAGCACTTATGGGGGGAGGAGGGGTCTGCCGTTTTCTTACGTATCATATAAATAAAAACCCATTTGTATGAAAAAAATCTTACATGGGGAGAGGGGGGTCGAAAATCCCAGAAAAATTGCTTACGTAATAAGTGTACGACCCCTTACCCGGATAAATGGCAACCGAACAATGCAACGATCATTGGATACACGACATGGACAAATGGACACAATGGACTCACGATGAGATAGACTGGCAAGGACAATCATAATGATAATGGAAATCAAAAAATATATTCTGTGTGGATTCTGTACAGCAGAATACCACAGTAGATCTCGGCACAGTAACGGTCAAGTAACACGAAGTGCTTAATAAATAAAGAAAGGAATAAAAAAAACTGTAAAAATTTTACCAACTAATCTGTGAATTAGCTGACAGTTGTCGTCTAAACTGAACGATTTTAAGCAAATGATTTGAAAATAATCGCACAAGCAAATGTCACGAATCAAACCTTCATTTTTCAATGATATCCCCAAACTTATAACCGAAGCTGTATTTATGCGATTCGTGTTTGCTGTGTTCGATGGTGGTGGGGCAGCGCGCTGCGCTATATGTATTCGTATAAGCATGTTGTTGGTCGGCATTATGATCAATTATCCAATCGAGTGTGTGATGGGATGGGATGGCAGAAGAGCTTCTTCGGGAGTGCGCTCTAAATCGGGTTAGTACGAACAACGGGAACTCGTCTGCTATGTTTGTTATTAATCGTGCTGGAGGAGAAGGATGAACCATACATAATAAACATGTTGGGCCGCACAGCTGATGCAAACTGTGTATATTGACAGATGTATGAATAGAAGTGTGAAAGTTTGATTTTGTGGGACTTGTTAGAGTAAAATCAGTAGTGATTCAGTTTCATTGCAAATTTTCGAACACTACATATTATAGTTTGAATCTGATAAGGGAAAATAAGTCGCTGGTTTTCCTAGCAGTGTTCTATTCATGTTTGAAAATTTTTGAATAAAATGAGATCATTATGCTGCTGCAAAGAAAGGCGCCGTAGTTGCAAAGTGGATTGATCCGCAGATAAAATGACGCAAAACAATTGAAAATTATTTGAATCTCGTGATTCATTGGTGGTTCAAATCTGCAGCTTTTAAAACTCAACTTAAAAAAATTAATCTAGAATACCTGCTGGGAAAATGAATGTTTCAGATTCATATTCAAAGTAACAGCCCCGAACAACTTGAATCACTGCTGATTCAGCACTAAGAGTAATATTTCCTAAACCGAATCGTTAATCAAACCCTATCTAACCCAGTCACATTCAACAGGGTTTTGCTTTGTAGCGGCGCATTTCACTTAGAGTTGGTATCCGATACTTGTGTAAACATCCACAAACCGTTGATTCGAATCTATTCAAATGTATTGAACATGAGAAATGCAATTGGCAATCTTTCAGAGTATAGACACTTTAGATTCCATAGACGATCATAGGCACGGTTGAACAATTTCGATTTAGTTTTTTTTTTCTCAGTTTTTCACAATGTGTCGCGCGAATTTGACGTCACACGCGCCTTTGGAATCTATAGTGTCCATAGTTTAGAGATAGCGCGAAGATCATTGTTGTGAAAAACGCAGCACAAATGCAGCTGTCAACAGTGCGTTTGTTTGTTGCTAATCAGTTGCGTCTATTTGTATCGGCTGAGCAGGTGGCAGTAGGGAGTCAAAGTATATTAATCCAAAAGTTACACAATTTGTGGAATACATGTGGATGCTCTTTCGAATTTTCTACTAACCAAAGCTTTGCGCTGATAGATAACATGCGGTGAGCCGGGTTCAACGGTTTTGACACAATTTAGCCAATTTGTATGCTTCAGAAATCTCCACCAGACCAAACTTGCCTGATCACTCAATGAGTAGCAATTAACAAATTGCTACACCATGTTCAAAATAGTCGATGTCGAAAATAAAACCACTGGTACTAATTTAACAAATGTCATCCATTCACCTATGTCTTCGATCTTTTACAATAAATATTGTGTTTGCGGAGTGCTGCTGCTGCTTAAATAAGATACAAAGTAATTTGCAGTTTAATTCTTTGTTTTCTAGTAAGGCTAATATGAGTACAAGGTCCGGAGCTCGGGAGTAGTAATTCAAACTCTTTAGCAGCCGCAATCGATCAGAATGAAAAGTATTAACACCGCCAGAGTAATAACAGACTAAATTAAGCATATTTTTGTCATCCATCATCGATCCAACTCAACTGAAGAGCTGTTAATCTGGCAAGTCCGTTCCTATCTACAAACGTTTTTCATCCTTTCCCGCAACTATAGGCGATCGATTGTTGTTCTGCATCTGCTAAATTGGTTCGCACATGGATCGAACCGAAACGAACTGAACAGAGTGTGCAAACATCTCCATCCCACAAGCTGAAAACATTGCGGCGAATAATCCATTATCTCGGCATTTTAATTCAGCACATAGATTGGTGATAATAACAACAGATGCGTCGTGGTAAATGTTATACGAGTGGAATAAGTAACTACATACATAGGAATGGATTCTACGTTAAATCGCTGTTCGATTGATACACACTTTGTAGGAGCAAACAGTACAATCTGCAGTATGAGAACGTCGTGATTCGCGATGGTATAAGGTTCCCCCAAACACACGCGATGCAGCGACCCAGCTATAAAGACGAGGTGACTAGTTGTAGCCGTCACGACGATGAAAGCGCTTAGGCCTTGGGGAGCCTATAAAACCCAGAATGCATTCCATGAGTTAGGCCAGTGCGGTACTGCGGTGAAACGAAGTATATTGACTCCAACTTGCTGTTACATACATATATCAAATTCGGGACTAAGGGGTTTCTTAGAGCAAATCACTTAGTTGAAATGGTGCTCTTAGTTTCCACGGAATTGCTTGTAATTTGGGTAACCAGCATTTTAATCTTTGTTCACAAGAACGGCATGGGACCGACAATCAGTTTTTTAGTCGAACACTTCAATTAACAAGAAGCAAAAACCGTGTAAAGATTGCTCAATTTAGCGGACTGCTGTTTTTTTTCTCTGCATCTCTCATGCGAACATCGTGAAGGATTGTAAATTTTTCTTAAATCGACTATTCAACGCGCTGTTGCTGCCTGTGGTTGGTCATCGATTTACATGCTCGATTTGAGCGCAGATGCACCATAACCAATTGAAACCTCACAAATTTCAAGGGCCGTCGGTCGGTGAGAGAAAAAAATGGCTTAATTTGCGGTGCGATGGCAACTGATTTGTTTATATTGTTCGATCATATACATTTTAAAATAATTTAATTTTTTCTTCATTTGTGGTCTATTGTAAGTTTTCGTATGCATGTTTCATTCTTTTTCAAATCTCCCAGTGCTTTAGGCGGACTTTCTATAGAATCGAAGACTTGATCTGAAAAAAAATGATGATGAATCTTTGAAACACTAGAATTGCTAGAAACTCTAAATTAAAGCTTCATATTAAGATTTGTATCGTTCAGATTGAAAAAAAAAATGTCAAACGGTAAAAAAAAAGTTTATTTGAAACACCAGAAGAACTCAACTTGTTTTTTTCTATTCTTTTTTTCATAATGGTTACAATGGTAGTCTACGCTGTACCCCGCCCATATTGACTTCTATGAGCCTTTATTCATTTCATCATCACTCAGACGTTCCTAAGCGATGTTGCTCATGTGGTCACTGTTGGGGATGTGTTGATAAAAGAATAGATTTTTAGAACAAGATCCCGCCTCTATCATCATTATCAATTTTTATCACGTTTCACTTTCAATATCACTATGATCACTTATAATTATAACCATTATTAGAGTATTTAATATAGTAAATTTTATTTATTATCTGTATTAAATCTGGTTTATTTTCAATTTATGTTTAACGCTTTAAGTCGGATCGACAAGTTGCTTCATCGTAGAAACTGAGTCGGAAGTGTTCATTCCCCGATTTATAAGAATGACAAGTTAATAACTTTTGAAGCAGTACAAGGATCATGTCGTTCATTAAGACACTGTTGAACTGGCTCAAAAGGCATTATATTTCCAACTTTAATAGCTATTCAGTCTTATTATCTCATTCCTAATCATATAGGGTGGGTGTACCAATTGTCGCCATACCTAAGAACAACTATTTTTAAAAAAATAACTAAACGGCGTGTGGGTGGACTTTATATATCAAGCGAAAGGTTTTACTTCCTGCTCCTTAGAACAGCTGTGAAAACCACAATAAAATTTGTTATTATCCTTAAAATTGATTAATCCATAATAGGAACGCCTGCACCAGTTATGGCACTATTTTTAATTTTGGTTCCTTATTTAGAAAATCCCATTGTTTTCTTATGGGACTGTCCAAATTGGGACCACTAGTGCGATAACTGGTGCAAAGGACGTCAAAAATTAAGCAAAATCAATTTTTACAATTATGCTTCGCTTGTTTTGGAGGAAATCAAAGGTGTTATCGTGTCATATGAATATGCTTCATCGATATGAACTTGGTTTGCGGTGATTTGATTGGCCATTTGGCATATAAAGCACTAGTGCGACAACTGGAGCTATAGCCACAACTGGTACATCTAGCCTAGACTGATCTGTACGATGTCAGAAGGTATGAAGTATGCGTTCGTTGAATTACTTTGTTTGCCTAAGTTATTGGTTCTTCATGATTTTTGTTCTGTGTCAATACTATCAAACTCAATGTAAGTTATGTCTTGTAAAAAGTGGAAACTGTTCGTACATTTAGTCTATTTTATTGTCATTCCTTTGTCAAGGTAGTCTAAGACTATAATAAGTAGCTTATTCGATTCCAAACTAACTGTTATTATCTATAATGTCCTAATAATTCGTTATGAGTCAGCTATAGGATTCACTTCTCGGTGGTAAAGTAGAGCTTCGTCACGCTTATTCTCTAACTATTAATAAAAATGATCGAGAATGAAGCCATCATAAGATTGTTCAGATTACATCATTATAATGTGTGGTGTTTTTTATTATGGCTCTTCGAAGTGAGACACAGTTTGAAAAAAAAATCTACTCGGTAAATCGAGCAGTCAATTCCCTACGAATGTCTTGAATACGTTGTTTATCAATAAATACCTAGCTAGCTAAATATAAGCGTGGCTACGACTCATCGTCACAGGGAACGCATCAACAAAGTATTGCCGAAAGGAAGAGAACTCACATCATCATCACTGGTGAAAAAGGCCTCTGCCTAACTGCACTACCATTCAAGGCTCCAAGACACGATGTCCGTTAGAACACATGCATATGCGTTAAATTAGTGCGTCAATGCCAGATATGTAACGCGGCACCAAACAAAAATGGTCAACATGTGATACCACCACGACAGGATATGTCTTTGGTTGCCATCTCAGTGCTAACGGCGTAAGCTCACCCATCGCATCAAGATCATATATCCGAGGGGAGGGGATGTTCAATATTATTTGATGATCTATTCAACTCCGCTTTTGACATACCATTTTTTTAGGCTTAGGCAGTGGCTATGACTTAGCCAGTTCCAGTTCCTGTACGCTATTTGTTACTCGAAAGCCAAAAGATACCAGAAAGCTAAAAGAGTTCAAGTACAAGTACTCATACCTGTTACGTTTTACTCTTAACTTCAAGTGAGTTTACTTGAATCTCAAGGGTAGAATTTTAGTTGACAAAATACAAGTATGATTAGATTCGGTGGTGTTCAATAAAAAAAAGTTCTATCAACAAAAGTACATTAAATTTTGTACTTGCTTTGTTCGCCCCCAAATAATTTGACAACAATTGACCACTTTTTTCAAAAACATTTCTTGAGCATTAATTTCAAAGCACGATTATTCAAACCAAGAGATACAACTTTCCTAGGTGGACCTGGGAATCGAATTCTGAACTCTCGAACATGAATTTGAATTGTAGCCCCGCTGAGTGGGTAAAACATAACAATGGAATACGTGTACTCTTACTACCAAAAGTCGCCTCAATCCAGCGGTTCTCAACCTGGAGCCTGGGGTACGTGTACCCCCGGGGCGTACCTCGGACAACAATGCCTAATGGCGGATGTATTTCAAATCCAATCCAAACTTATTGATAACGTTATGATAATTGTGTATTTTGTGTACTTTGTCTTATATGTAGTACAAGACTTCAAGACAAAATTTTCAAAACGACTTATCTGCTTTTGTAAACAAAGATTCAAACGACGATTTGACGAATCTGATAGCTCTCCACGCAAACCAACACCATGAACAGGTAGCGGAAACCTTCACCTACCTATTCATGGTGTTAGTTTGCGTGGGGCGTCAAATCGTCAAATCACAAACAGATAATCGTTTTGAAAATTTGTTTCGTACATAATATGCATGACGATGCACAACCAGCAGAGTGTATGAAGGGCTGTGCGACAAAAAATCAAAAAGACAAAACGTCTAATGAACAAATTACAAAAATGTACAATGCAATTCGAATTCAATTCAATGCTATTCGAAACAAAATGTTAAATAATATGTTAAGAATATGCTTCTGAACTGAAATCTAGAGTCTTAAGTAGTTTGAGAGCCCCCTTTTAAGAAGATCGGACGCTTTCCTTTGAAAGGCACGGAATTCTTTTTTCAAGAGGCTTGGAAGAGTACTTTCAAGGCTCAGAAGAGTCCATTCAAAATGCTCAGGAGCCTCCTTTCAAGTGTCTCGGAAGCCGGCTTTTAAGAGGCTCGGACGCCTTCCTTCAAGAGGCTCGGAATTCTTCTTTAAGAAGGCTTAGAAAACTACTTTCGAGAGGCTCAGAGGCGTCCTTTTCAAGAAGTGCGGAAGCCTACTTTTAAGAGGCTTGGAAGGCTCCTTTAAAGTCATAAAAGTTCTGTAGGAAGCATGATGTGCAAGCTTAGTTTGAATAGGAAAATTTCAGGGAATAATGAAAATTTCATACATATGGGACTGACTTGCGGTTAGCGGCAGCATATATCTTGTTAGTTTCCAGGTCCGTTTTTCATATATCTTAGGGTAAATGTTCCATTTTGGACCCCACGAGGAAGTGCTTACCGATATCTGCTTAAAGGGTAACCAACTTGATTGTATTACCAATAACCAACTTGGGGTCACATTTTGGACCCTCCTCCTTTCTTGATTTCTGAACTAAAATAAATTCCGCTGCTAATTCCCCCATTGGCTTCAGAAAAATAATGTCGTTCACCATCTGTTTCACTGGTTTCTCGTACGAAAATAGCAATATTGAGATGAAATTTCGAGGAAATCAGTTTGTTTAAGAATGCGAGCGTTGCAATGCGTTACGCTTAAAAGTATACATCACTGATAATCTCAGAACGACAACAATATGTTTTTGTCGAAATTGAGAATTTAAAACGCATGAATTTTCTAATTGATGCATGCCAAACGAAAGATAAGATTTTGTTTCAGCTTAATTGATCACGGTTAATTAGAAAATCGACTTTGAAGAGACTATATAGGGCACTGCACGGAAAAATCTCTTTCTCTTTCGTTCCTCATAAATTTTGACGTTTACTGGCCTTGTTGTTTTCTAATTTATTTGCAGCGAGAAAGAGACAAAGTAGTCCGTGCAGTGCCCTATTGGGGGTGTCCAAAATGTGTACATTTGAGGGTCCAAAATATGTTACACTGTCCAAAACGAAAAATATTTTCATTTCAGAAAATCACAATTCCCAGCGATTTATCAACACTTGATTCCAATTTCAAATTTCTTTTTCATAAATGAGACTTCCATCACGACATGAAAAAAAAATAACACCAGCAACATAGAAAAGATTCTAAAGCTGGAAGACGGGGGTCTCCTTAGCAGGTACTGGGAGATCATTCTACCGAATGTCGAATGAGCGATTCAAACAAATCCATCGGAGGATCTTGTATTCCACAATTGATAAAAGATAACTGGCCCTCCTAAAATGATAGAATAGATGTTAAATATGAATTAAAATAAATAAATAATATGTTATTAACTACTGTTTTTTTTTCGCCCCTTAGGAGTTAGGATTGCTATGATCGGGGTGGGTTTTTGTTAGTTGACAAGTGATTATGCCGGAAGAACCAGTCTACTTTGACCAAATGAACACCGGACTGTGGATCTCAGGACAGTGGGAATCAGCTAACATAATCCTCTTGAAAACTTTCACGAATGAGGTTTGGTCAGTCAAGTCAGGCACATAGGACAAAGTCTAGTAAAAATGTAAATTTGATTATGTCAGTATTGTTTGTACGTTAGGCGTTGATTATTTATTGAGTCATTTCTATAATTGTGAGTTGTATAATTAATGTAAAACACAATATTCTATGTTTTAGATCTGTTATTGACACTGTGTTGTTGTCGGTTGTCTGTTCAGTTTCAACATAAAGGTCTTATTTAACTGTCTTATTAGTCATTGTTAGATACAGTATGTATAAAACTATAACAGAATTCTTAAGTATTGCCTTACAATTCCTATGTCATTCTTCTGTCTATCAATATCTGCTTTCTCCTTTTATCAATCTCTATTTCCTCTTTTATAGCTTAATCTCTACTTTTTCTGTCACTCTTCTATCTCAGAATTTCAATTAAATTTTTTTCTATCCAATAGAACAGTAAACTTCTTTCTCGGCTACTTTAAATAATTTCTCAAACACTCTCAATTGAAAACATTCTGAAACTTAAATTGTGATTCATGACTTCTCAATTTCAATCTATATTACAACCTATCCTATCCTACCTGTGGCCACGCGTTGGCTTCGCTACTTCCAGTTGACGAGAAATTCGTTAATTTCCCGACCCTTTGGAAAGTGCTAATGAGCCCTAGCAGATCCTCCATGTTTAAAGAGCTATACCTGATAAGTATGCCGAGATTTTATGGCACAAATCTCCCAAATTGAGGTGAACGTGCCCCTGGAGCCGACGTTCTGATGCCGGGACATACGATCAGGGGCTCAGTCTGCAAAGCTGCCGAAACACTGTGAATCCTTAGAGGCGCACTGAAGTGCTCCTAATGTGATATGATACACAGATGAATATTATCTTCAGCGCCGTCAACCCCCGTGACCTTGGCTAAGGAATAAGTTGTTAACGACTCGTTGATATCGAAATGCATAAGAAAATAGACAAGATGAAAATTTTTGACATATGTATACAAAACTGTTTAGCTGAAGAATGGCGAGCATGTTGAGCTTGCATCCCTTGATCTGGTGAAAGCCTACAATCGGCCGTGGACTACGGGGGTCCTGGAGAAACTCAAGAAATGGGGCATTACTGGAAATATGCTGAATTTTCTGCGGAACTTTCTAGATGGACGAACGAGCCAGGTACAAGTGGGAAACCACAAGTCAAATATAGTGCGCGGTGGCGGTGGCCAAATCTAAGCTTCCCCGGTAGCTGAGGTTCACCGAGTAGGACCGGGAACCTGGATGGCCAATATCCCAACCATCGACTGGGCAACCAAGGCGCAGCTGCGGAAGGGTACCAACCCGACTCAAGCCAAGGCAGTCTTCAGTGAAAGGATCCGACACAAATACCAAGACGCGGAGATTCGCTACTCTGACGGATCTAAAGAGCTGAGCAGAATGGATACGTTTGCGTGCGTTTTGACAGTTTTGCAATGAGAAAACTGTCAACACGCACGCAAACGTATCCATTCTGCTCCACTCTCAGGGCTAATGCTTCGTTGGGGATCGGTGCCTTCGGTTCAGATCTGCAGATACACCTGAGACTTCCCGACCAGTGTACGGTCTACTCAGCCGAAACAGTGGCCTTATCCAAGGGAGCATCTGATACAAATGCGGCAGCCACTTTGTTCGTTTCAGACTCAGCGAGCGCCCTGTTGGCTCTGGAAACCCCCAGAACAAAGCATCCGTGGATCCATGCACCCCACGGGAGCTCGTGCATGCAGCTGACAGCAACATCACCTTCCTATGGGTACCCGGCCACGCTGAAATCCGCGGAAACGAGGAGGCGGATAAGCTGGCCAACCTGGGAAGAAGCTGCGCCTACCTTACGCGAGAGGTTCCTGGGCATGATGCCAGAAACGAAACAAGGAGGTCAGTGAAAGATTCATGGGAAACAGAGTGGTGGGGAAACCGCTCCTTACTCCTGCGGAAAATTAAGGGAGAGACCAGATCATGGGAGGATCGAGCGGACAGAAGAGAACAACGCGTGTCCCAGCTTTGGACGGGCCACTCCATGCTGAGCAAGGACTTCTCCGGATGTGCGACACCTGTTAAGTTAGGAACAGCAACGAGCATGTACTGTGTGGCCCCCTCTATGAGGCCCCTAGGTCGCGGTACCCGACTAGTAGTCTCAGGGATGCACTATCCAACGACCCGGCATACGAGACAGCAACCATACGCTTCTTGAAAGATGCAGACATCTAACAAGAACCCCCGAATCACACACACGACACACGCTAACGAAAAATGGACATCGATATAGACTGGAAACAACGAAGTATCCACTCTGTTTTAATTTATAGGTTAGAAATAGTATAATCTTAAGTATAAACTAACGACTTACTCTCTCTGTGATACAAGCTGTGATTGTTTAGATTAGATGATATCAGATGATATTAGGATTTAGGTTTTACCTATAGGAATAAGAATACAATTTAGTAATAAATTCAATTATTTCTGACGCAACCTCATTACTTATATGTACTGTTCCACACTTCTATATTATCAACTGATCTGCTGGTCTCGAGGAAATATAGTTGACATTGACATTTCTTGGTGATGTACTCGCACGTTAGCATCAACTACCCTAGCAGTGCACCCAGTTCTCAATAACGATGGTTACATTCATTTTATAACTAAGCTAAGAACAAAAGGGGTTCGGTTTTGGTATTTTAAATTTATTAATTTTCTACTGAGACTGGGGAGATTACTACTTGGTGTTGATTGTCGTTGGGGCCCGTTATGTTGCGTCAGATGTTGGTGGGAGGGTTAGGGTTATTGCATACCTTGTATACTTAGAACGTAAGTGTTAGAGCGTTAAGATGGTATGAGTGTCGCGTCACTCGGGAACCGACGCCGCTTCGATGCTCGTTGCTGACGGTGCTGCGGCGACGTTGCTCAGATGAGTTCCCCTCAAATTTGGATCCTCGCCGCCGAGCGGCTGGCTACGGGCGGGAATTGTCATCGTTTCCACTGAAGAGATGTGTACCGCCGCGAGGGGTGTATGCACCTTGTGCAATTTGGTCGAGAGCGAAATCCCAGTAGTCGTTTGCGGTAGACTACGGAATCCGTTTTGTCGGGATGTTGAAAAACCGGGGGCACGCTAGGAAGCGACGTAGCGTGTACCGGAGCGTCCCGTTGAGCTTACACGTAGAAACCGCGGTTCTGCACTATTTTGACGTGTGGCAGACCGGACCTCGTACATCGAGCACTAAAAGTTTAACTCGGCACTTTTTGAAGAATTCTCCTCCGAAAATCTACGCGCTCAACTTTTTTTTGAAATGCCACCTGGCAAAAACCCAATATCACTTCGACCAACTACGAGGAACTTTTTTTTTTAATTTACGTTATACTGATCCTCTTCCTCAGAGTCCGAGTTACTCAATCCCTCATTTCCGAAAATTTTCTCTTCTCCCCATTCTCCACGTTGCTCCCCCTCTCCATGAGTCCTTCATTGCACTTCATTCTCCCGGATCAACTTTTTATTTATAATTACAATAGCCACGTTGTTACCGATTATGCCGGTAACAACATCTACTAAACCGATTAGAAATCAACATGGATATCAGGCTGACTTGACAAATATTTGTCATTATGACAAACAGTGTACTGATAGCTTAATAATATGATCATGATTTCGATATACAAATTGTAGAAGGCATATGCTGCCGTGAATCGCAAGTCAGTCCCATCCAAGATGAATGCACCACTAGGTGTTCCAATCTGCCAAATTCACGATTCAGTCATCTTGGATTTTAGTATGGGAGAACCAGTCGGTTTGTTTTGCACTGAAAATGATTTTTTCACCCCCGCCTTCTTCTCTTCCACAAGCTTGGCAGATTGGAGCACCTAGTACTGTATTCATCTTGGTCCCATCTGTATATGGAATCCCGGGAATCCAATCCAATAGAATCGAAATACGTATATCTGTCAAAGGTACAATAAAATAGTGGAATTACATGGAATTGTACAAACTCGTCTTATGACAAGTATCAACTGGTGGATCGGAAGCATCTAGATCTAGAAGATCTATGTTACCAACTTGGAATGGCCGATCGAAAGGGGGTATAGTAAGAATTTCCTTTTGCAAAAATGTACGATCTTACTTCGGCGGCGTGGTCAATTTTAATACGGCGGTACACCGATTTATTTTTGACGACAGTGGCTGCGTAAGAAAAATATCAGCGACGACGGCGCACAGGTCTAGGTATTGTCGGCGTAGCACCAACTTAGAATTCGGAAGTCGGGACTTCCGAACCGAACTTTCCTCCGAAATTTTATCTGTCAAACTAATTGATGCGTTGTTGAGCGCATCTTTAGGCGAATCCAGCGAACTAGTTTCAAAGATGGGAAATTTTCCTTTATCTGGGAAAAAATTCAACTTTGGTATAAAAAGCGTTCTAACTTTGTTCCGGATGGACAATATAAATCGCAGTGCAATGAAAGAGGCTTTTGGGCCTTTCAAAAGGGATATTGAAGGAGTAGGGCTGATCTTGAGCTCTGTCGAAACCAAGCATCTGGTGACAGAGAACAAGGTAGCCAACGCTGTTGGCCCGAGGTGGAAACGGATGGGATGTGATTTGAGATTTTCATAAAGTTCATATATCCTGGAACAACTCGTGGCATGTGATAATGTTTTCGGACGCGTACGAAAAAACTCACACCTCGGGACTAAAAGATTGATTGTCCAAAACTTACTTCATATTTTGCTACATAATTATGAGTTGGAATATGAGATACGATTTTTAAAACACTTACCTCCGGTGGATCCCATACGCACTCGCCTGTCGTCAAGTTGGCGTACATGTGCTCCTTGGTTCGAGGTTCGATAATCTCCACCCATTCCACTCTGCAACGGAGGTGGCGCCGCATGGTACGATGATTAGGAGTTACCAGAAAAAAAAAGACGGATGAAAACTCCAATCAGCACAATCATCACTTATAAGTAACACAAGCAAACAACAAGCTTTTCCACTTCTCTTCTCCAATGAAACTGCAATTCTTTCGTAAAAAGAGCGGGATGTGGAACAACTAAGTAGGAACGGGAAAGAAGTGCTGTTTATGTAGGGATACGTATAGGAATGGTTTGAATCGTTTTCCAACAAATCATTACAGATGATGAATTTCGAAATGGGATGTAAAGTTGACATGTAGCACTGTTTTTTTTCCTACAATTTTTATGAACAGTTCGTTGTTCGAATACCAGCGATCTTACGCTGTGTAGGTATATTAAACATTGAGCAATATACTATTTAAGGAACTTGAAGAAATTTTTTCTATAATTTCACATCTCAAAAAACAGTTTCTGTAATGACTTACATAATGGCAAATGGGACAAACTTTAGCTAAATGACTGGGTACGTAAATGCTAATTCCGCTTTCTGTCGAGGGCTCAAAACCATCATCACTTGTGACACTGGCGGCTCGGAATATGGATAGGGATGGGGAATTGGCGGAACCGTCTGCATCCGTCGGAAATAATCTTACAGCTTTGCTTCCATTGGTAGATCTATTTGGGTACCATCATGGAATTACTGTGGTTGACTGACATCGTTCTGCGGCGATAAGAATTGACAGTGGGTGGCGTTGTGATGTGTTGTAAATTTAACCACTTCCCTCACAGACGTGGGCAAAAATAAGCAACAGACTGTCAGATGCGATTCTCAGATAGTTTAGCGTTAACACTGACGTTCCGATCAGCAGGAAAACTCAACGAGAAGGAAAGTATTTCCTAAAGTACTAATTCGCTTCAGCACCCTCGGATGGCTGAATATTTAAAATAAATCATTTTGTGATGCCATATTTTTTAAATCTCAACAAGTTGCTTGTAATTTATGAAAAAAACATTTTCCATGTTAAAAACCACGAGTTACAATGTCAGTAAGCAGTATCATAAATACCCAAGTAATAAAACTATATTAGTTCTGATTGAATTTTCTCACTAAGCCAACCATCATCCACGGCACCCACGTTGCCCATTAAACATACCCAGACACACTCGTCAACGGTAGCGAACATCCGTTTCCTGTGCGCTGCTACTTCTTGATCGTCGATGTTTTCTTCCCGTTCAATTACGTCTCGAATTTATATTGTTCCTTCGTAGTCGTCTTCCTCTATCATATACCGCGCCGAACCACTGCACTGTGTGACAGTGTCACGCCCAAAATAAAAGGACATGTTTTTCACCGCATTCGCTTCACAGCTGTGTATTGTCGCCGACCGAAGTCGGGCCTTTACCGACCAAGCGAGAAACATAACAGATGATGAGCAGCGGGATGGTTTGAAGAGATTTCCTTCGTCTTTTCCCGTGTGGGCCACAGCCTCCACTACCGCTTTCCATACGCCAAAGCCGCCGTCGCCTTTCGTGTCAATGTTATTTTCCAGTTTTCGCTTCTTCACATCCCGTCGCCGCAGTCACAATCACGGGCAGTGTGTTTGATATTATTTTGTGAATGGGGGAAAGAAGTCACTGCACCGCAGTAGCACCGGCCGGGAGCAAAGGGGAATGGCCGTGTTGTGCTCTATGGATGGGAGTGTGTTGTGCGCAACCCGGATGAAGAAGGAACAAGGGGGCAAGAAGAGCGCTTCATTGGAAAAATCAAGAATATCGATTTTGGTAGAGGCGAAAACTCGTGGCTTTTGCTTTCAAACTGGACTGGTAATTCTCCAGTTTTTATTTATTTCCACGATCAAGACGGTATGAAACTGCAAGTTTTCTTCTACAAAAAAAAGCTGTTTGATAATTTAGCACACAAAGCTTTACTGAGGCACCATATTTTTTCATTGAGGAAAAACGCACCTCTCCGATGTTGACATTTTTGCTGCTACTTTATATTCACTGAACTTCAAAGGCCAAGCCCTCTGCTGCTGCTTCCAACTTTGATGATGTTGTTCGGGATTTAAATCCCCCTATTGATGTATAGGCTGATGAAAAAGCCTTATTTTGTCACATAAAATCTTCAATGGTAGAACACACGAACGCACGCATACAAATTTACATTCGACGATGAAAAAACAGACGCATTTGGTGCTGCTTCTGCAATACGGGAAAATCTATGCAAATTTTTCTTCTCCGTTAGCTTCACTTTCATTCCGCAAAACTATGCAAACCGCAATAAATCTAACCAAGAACCGCTACATTTTCCACTCATTCAGCTGCACAATTTTCCCAATTTTCTCGCAAGCCACGAATGAATCACTCTGGCGAGAATTTTCTGCACCGCGACCAAACCGACGACGATTCAATTGACTTTTTTTTTCCTGCTCCTTCTTTCTCCTGGTGGATAAAATTCCCCAACGATCGCAGCAAAAAGTACAACAAAACACTCTTTCACTTCATTTCACAATCAAACGGGAAGAAAAGATTGGAACAAAAACGCGAAAAACACTGTACGCCGATCAATGAAAATGCGGATTACCGACCGAGTCCGTCGACCGATTGCCATCGAATGAAAATGTACGACGGACGGAAGATAAACAGAAAACGGAACCAAAGAAAACTTTGACGTAGAAGAATAAAAGGGAGAAACGAAAAATGTTTGACAGTTTGTTGTTTTACGACTGTCGCGCGGACAGTGGTGGAGTGCAAAAAGTAGGAGACGTGACCAGCGAGATTCGATGTTGCATGAAGAAGAAGCAGAACGGTGATGTCTCGCGTAGCATTTGAAAAGGGCTAATCTAAATACAGTAGCCGTTCGATAACTGCAAAATGTTTACTTTTCAGTTAACGAATGCCTTTCGATAACTGCAACGCATTCTAGACGTCAAACGGATGTCAATCGACGTCAGATGCAATAAAAGTGCATCTAAATGTGCAGTGTAATGCAGCTGTCATTGAGTCTGACATCAGTTTGAAGTTTAGCGGTCCGATAACTGCAAAACAGTTGCAACTATCGAATTGCACTTATTTAAAAAGCATTGCAGTTAAATTACTTGCAGTTATCGAACGTCTACTGTAGTGGCCTTGAAAAGAGAAACGCGGATATGTGCCGCCAATCTAAAACATTCAGTACCGTGGATAATCAAATTTCGGACACACTCAAACTTCGGACGCTTCAATTCGTATGGGAAATTTTCTGAAATATTTCATCGAAATGTTTCGTCAAGCTGGATTGGAAGGACTAATTGGCGATTAAAGGTTGCATGAAGAAGAAGAAGTCGAAGGATGATATTAGAAAAATATTGCACGGGGAAGCATACGTAATTTTTTTTAAACTCTTCTCAAAAATTCTAGAAGAGATTTAATTAAAAACGGAAAGCAGTACGGGGTTGGACTTTTCTTATACTGTGTATCAAGTATGAAATCATAAAATAAAATTTGAAATTGAAAAATTGCGTTTAATATGCAGTAGAAGGAAAGTCCAACCCCGTACTGCTAACCGTTTTTAATTAAATTGCTCCTAGAATTTTTGAGAAGAGTTTTAAAAAACTTCCCTTATGCTTCCCTGTGCAATATTTTTCAAATATCATCCTTCGACTTCTTCTTCTTCATGCAACCTTTAATCGTCAATAGTTTCAGCTTGTTTTAGTATAGTTACATTCTAATAAGACATATTAAAATAATGCGACGAATTGATTGAAAGACAACCTGGGCTGAGCAGTGAGAATTGTTTTCATTTATTCTTCCCGGTACTATAAAATCAGGTGTCCGAAGTTTGAATCTTTGTGTCCGAAATATGAATCAAACCCCGTCGGTGTCCGAGGTTTGAATCAAACAGAAGCCGGACATTTTCATAAATTGCAAACATTCTTCGCTATATCTTGCCTATATTAAATACGTAGCTCAAAGATAAATACTATACTTAGTGTTTGTGATAGTGATTTAAACGGTGTGATTTAAAATGTGAGTAACCAGGATGATTTTATACCAGAAAGAGCTTAAGCGTCCGAAGTTTGAGTTTGCACGGTACTTACTTACTTGAGTACAGCTCTTCGATGAACCTACGCCGAATGAAGTATCTGAATTATCATGGGGTGTACTCACAAGTATGTTCTGACAGAACGAGTAGCTCTATAGTGATGCATAGCCGATGTACCTAATATTCGGATTAGTATCGTCTCTTTCTTTGTTTCGTTCTGTCAATCGAGCTCATATTCGCTCAAACAATCCGAAAGCTCTCCAATCAGCCTCCTTTAACGTCCATGTTTCATGGCCGTATAAAGCCACCGAAAGAATCAGATTAGTATACAGTAGTAGAATACACAAATGTTTGTCTTCGTTTGCAGACTACAGCACTTATGCTAATTACGAAATCCGTAATAAGCCCTATCTGCAGCTGCAATACGCCTTTTCACCTCGCGGGTAACCTAAGTAACGCACGTCACTAATGTTCCAATATACACAAATTCTTCCACCACTTCAAAATTTTCACCATCCAGCACCATTTCACCACCGACACTCTGACGTGCATGCCCATACATGTGGACTGATTTGTTTTACATTTTGAGTAATACTAAAGACACACTGATGGTACAAGTACCACGGTTATATACCCTAGTACATATTGTACCATGGTTTTCCACGTTGTACCAGCATGGTACAAGGTGACACACTAGTGGTACAACTTGTACCATGGTACGAATACCACCAGTGTGTCATTAGTATAAGTAATGATTTTTAACAACCCCATTGGAGTTCACTACGGAAATGGAACACCTAAATACTTCAATTGATTCAATATTGAATATTTCATATGTCTCACACATTAAGTATTATCTGAAAAGCATGAGGAATTTAATGCTGATTTCCAATAATCTGAGACATTTTCATATGTTGCAGTTATTTGCATCAACCATTGAGTGAAATATTTTGAGAGTCATCTTCTTCTTCTTGGCCTAACCACCTTTCGCAAAACGTCACAATCAATTTGACATTAGCGATCACTCGATTTTCGAATCGACCGTTTCACATTTTTGGTCAGGATTGGTATTTTAGATTCACGTCAGTTTGACGATGATCTCACTTATTCCCAGCCAAAGACCCGCGTTGATTGCCAGCGACCATGTACTTCGTTTTGCTGGTATTGATCGTGAGTCAGATAATCGTTGTCTCCCTCTTATAAGGCACATAAGCCTCTTCCACGGCACGGCGATCAATCCCGATAATAACGATATCATCCGCAAATCCCAAGAACATATGCGATCTTGTGATAATGGTACCGCTTCTTTACACACCAGCCCTCCGAATCGCTCCCTCGAGCGCTATATTGAACAGTAGATTCGAGAGTGCATCATCCTGCTTCAATCGTCCTCCAGGCGGATTTGATCGGCCCTCACGAAAATCTGCTTCGTATTCGCCGACGAAGTACTCTTCAAGCGATTTCAATCTGTTGAACAGAATACGGGACATCAATTTGCACGCCGAATTAAGGAAGGTTATTCCTCGGTAATTGGCGCACTCCAGTCTGTGCCCTTCCTAAAAGAGAGGGTAAATGAGAGGATTTAAGTGTGCGCACATAACCATCCACTATCCCAGGACGCACTTTAAACAAATTAGTGGATACATATCATGAGCAGCTGCACATATTTTTCATTAGAACAAAACGATTTTTATTAGTCGAACAAATGAATCACAAATGCGTGGTTAACTGATCACAATCTATTAGTGTACACATATTTATTATGTGCAGATTATTCTGAGTGTGGGTTTTTCCTTATACCACAAAACAGATAGGCAAGATAGAACAAACTACAATTTTTAAAGTAGGCTCTTTGCGTATCAACAATCGACGAACGGCACTCCCGTATATCCAAGGTGAAAGAAAGAGACATCGAAGCATGCGATGCTGCTCTGTCTTATGCACGTTGTTCAATAAGGTTTGACTTTCACCGCTAGGTTCGCTAGCGTTTCAAAATCATGGAAGGACCACATTCCATGGCGAAGATGCCTATATGTTATGTGCTTATACCCTTATACATACCATTAGGTCGCTGCTTTTTCAAAAAGGTATTGTACGTGGATTTCCCTATTGGACCCGACCGTTCGAAATAGTCGCTCCTTGAACGGTCGTTGAAATCGCCGTTTTCACCTTCACACCCATTTTCATAGTGAAATCTATCAAAACTGACAAGTCTACCACGTGCTTTTTGCTGTTTCCCTCGGACTTCTCTTCCTTTTTCCGATGTTTTGACATAGAGGCCTGAATAAGAGAAACGCGGATAGGCATGTGCCGCCAATCGAACCGTCAAAAAACAGCAGCCAATCGAGCGGGAGACCTGTCAAGCAGCCAAAATGTTGGCTCAAATACTGAAAACGACTAAATTTGTTTTTATGCCATTTTTAAATAAACAAATTTGAATGCATTTTACATTTGTTTGCAATAATATATGCAAGTCATTTATAGAAATTGCATTGTTTATTGGATTCTATTGTCATGTGATGTGGACACATTAAATAGCGGATTGTGAGATTTTATCTACATAAACCATTTCTTCCTTTTCATGTGTTGCTCTTTGATGAAGAAGATTGAATGCAGTGTTGGCAGAGTCATATTTTCTATCCGCGTTTCTCTTATTCAGGCCTCTATTTTGACATATGTTTTGATAGACAAGGAGTAAAAAACAAGGTAATCTACCAAACATTTATAAGGTTTGGCAAACCTTGCTGGAAAAGAGAACGTTTGAAATAGGCAAGTGAATCGACCTTCGAATCCATTGGTCAAGTAAATCCACAATATTAGAAATATTATTTCGCGAAGTCGAAGCAAATTCTGCTCTTTCCTCCTATGGGAAACCCCATTGCTATCTGTCAAAGTTTGAGTGGCTTGGCAAATAATACAGCAAAAAAAAAAATTGTAATTTATATCAATGTGATGAGAGTGTTGATTTAGGTATTGCTTTTTGCATTGAAAATGTCACTGAAATCATTGACACTTGTCTTCAGCGACTGCTTCCGCGATAGAGCATTTGCACATTTTATTTACTCAGGCATCTATAATACTGTCAAAATTTGCATTCGACAATAATATTTTCAGGGAAAATAAGCTCTATTTTTTTAAATCGGTGCACTCACAGAACCAAGCGACATCAGTTTTCAAAAATCAGGGTACCAACTTGACAACCATCTCCTTGTCGCCGAGTCTGGCGCTGAGTGCTCGGCGCTGGAACCCAAATGTGGGAATGAAATTTTGGGATTTATGCGCAATAATCAGAAACTTCTCCTCCTTAGCCGTGCGGTAAGACGCGCGGCTACAAAGCAAGACCATGCTGAGGGTGGCTGGGTTCGATTCCCGGTGCTGGTCTAGGCAATTTTCGGATTGGAAATTGTCTCGACTTCCATGGGCATAAATGTATCATCGTGCTAGCCTCATGATATACGAATGCAAAAATGGTAACCTGGCTAAGAAACCTCGCAGTTAAAAACTGTGGAAGTGCTTAATGAACACTAAGCTGCGAGGCGGCTCTGTCCCAGTGTGGGGATGTAATGCCAAGAAGAAGAAGAAGAAGAATCAGAAACTTTGGAACCACCCAGCTTGAAAATTGAATTTCATTTAATCATCGTTTTTCGCGATACGTAATATTTTAACAGACCATCATGCAACCTTCAAACGCCAAAACAAATCGGAAAGTGTTGCACGACAGAATCTTGCATCTTGAATATCACACGGTACCGCTACAAACAAACCGAACACACGCAAAAGGGAATACACGAAAACGTCAACTGCGCACATGAAAATGAAAAAAGGCAAGACAAATCGTATGGTCCTATAGTCTACAGATATACATTATTTTCTATTTTTTATTTATTTCATTATTTTCTTTTATTTCATTATTTTGAACATAGTATCTGTATTTAATTTAATAGTGTAGCACCAGTAAAGTCCTATATAATTTTATATCTTATACTATTGCTGGTTTGTTGGTTTTATGATTTAATTTTCCGTAAAGAAAAACTGACAGGTTTACGTACGATTAATAACAATCAACAATTTAAAGAAAATAGGACGTATTGAAAACATTGTCTCTATTATTTGGTTTGCCGTCGTAAACAACCGCCGTGTCGTGTCGTGTGCCTGATCATAAATTTGGTCAAACACATTTATTTCGTCACTGCAGGTACAACTCGTACAACCATACATAAACCCATTACGGCGACGATCTGTTCTGGTGTGTGGTTTCTTTTGGCGAAAGCGTATAATTACTATTGGATTCTTCTGTTGTCCAAAGAAAATTTTCATAGTTAAAAACATCTTCCATTCGAAAATCGTGTGGATGTTTATTTAATAGTGCCTTTAGCAGTTTGGTTCTTTAGTTATCGGTGTAGAAGGACTCCTTCCAGAAGTGACCAACAGCGAGTCAAGTGCCCACATCTTCAAACCGAAGAGAGAAAAAAAAGTGCTGCTGTAAACTGGTTTTTATTTTCGGTCCGCCAGTATAATTAGGGATCCACGACGATGTCATCACCGAGCAACGATAGCAGAAATGGGGCACGACCGGAAGACGACAGCAAAGATTGCCAGCAAAAGTTTAACCAGGTGCTGGAGGCGCTGCTGGATCGCAATTTTAAGATCAACAACGACGTCTACCTGGAGATGATCGTGTCCCACTTGTCCGGAAAATACGATAGTGGTAAGTGCTGCTAATGCGTTGTAATCAATGTTTAGACCACTGGTTGATATGTAGCAAGACCGGAGGGTTCGAAAGGAGAGGGGTGTTAAGCGCATTATTATATATACATGTACTACCGTTTCGCGTAGAGGTCATTTGACTTATTTTTGGGTAGCCATGCATAATAATTTTCATTCTTTCCAGCAACCAGTTACTTATCTACTTACTGCCAGCATCTATTTTAATAGTTTACCAATAAAGCCTCTACTGTACATGTATGTGGTAGGTAGTTATGGTATGCTACATAGGTAACGTCCATAAATTAGGTCCTGCCTTTACGAAAGAGTTTTAGTCGTTTTACGATCCATAGAAAATTATGAAGCCACTATCCATATATAAAAAGCACGACATAGAGAAGAAGATGATTAAAAAAAGGAGAATGTGGTATACTGGGATCGAACCATAGACGTCGGGAAAATATGCATGTATGTCATACGCCTATCGATGCTTGAATACTCCATAAGGCAACTGCGTAAAAGATAAGCACCCACTGTTGATGAAATATTGAGCCGAAGATACCTAAGACACTATCTGAGAGTAAAGGCCAGTGTTGGGAAATGTAACAAAAATGTCATGATGTAGGGGATTTGCTAATAAATTTTTCTCAACAGTAATTCACAATTCACGTTGTATTTGGAATAAGGGCAAATGTCGCAAGAGAGAGTTCTTTTCGCCGACTTCCCCTTATTTGAATAAAAGTGACAATCAGATGTTTTCTTTATGATTTATTACCTCAGAACAAAAGAAAACAATGAAAACATGCATTCTGAGGTGATAAACCGCGAGGAAATCCTCTGATTGTTAGTTTTATTTATAAGAGAAGAAGTTGACGAAGAGAATCTTCTTTTGCGACATTCGTCCTTTAACCAGATAGAGCTTGAATTTATGATTTTTGATTAACATGTAGCGATCAAATTTGTGTAAAAGATCGTTGTTTCAAGGAATTCCAGCGAACAATTTTCAAGAATCTGCTCCTTCTCCGGCATTCACGAGTATTGACCCTTTTCATAACGACGGTCACAACATAATGACTATGTGCGGGTACACGAACGATGAGAACATTTTTCGGTTGCAGAGAAGTCTGCGGGGACGAGCCTTCGAAGCCGTGAGAAGCCGATTGTTACACTCTTCCAACGTTCTCGGTGTGCGGAGAACTCTGAGAATGATGTTTGAACAGTCAGAAGCTGTTTTTCACACGCCTTTTGAATAACGGACGGTGGAACCGGAATCATCATATGAGCACGGATCACGAAAGGGGCTGATTTTACGAGTTTACGGAATATATTTAGATCAAATCAAATTTGTCAACGCACTAAATTTCAAATATTCAACTCTAACGTGAAATCTGTGTTGTTATACACCAGTGAGAGTTGGTGTGTATAAGTAGAGAATAGGCAGAAACTGCAAGTATTCATCAATCAATGTTTTCGTTTTATAATTCGGGCCTGGTGTTCTCACAGCTGGATCGGGAATGCTGAGCTCCTTCGACGATGCCATTAAAAACCAATATTAACAGAAATTCGAGAGCATAATTGGAGGTGGGTCCGCCACACATTACGAAAGAGCGAGATTGGAGTCCGGCAGGACATCGCAGTAGAGACACACTCATGGCCTCGTGGAGACGTAGCCTCCACAAAAAAAGAAGTGGACAGGAATCTGACCTGGACCCAGGTTAAGGCGAAAGCGAGCAGCCACACAGAATGGAGATCTTTTACGTTGGCCCTATGTACCCTGTAGGATACATGAGTGAGTGAGTTGATTTTTGGGGAAAAAATCACTGCATGCCGGCCGTAAGAGAAGAAAGGGTGGAAATACTAGTAGACTTCGACTTTTGTGCGACAGTGGATGCCTGCGGCCTCTTGCATCAGCTTGTAGGCAAGTTATCTCCAATTATCAAGCGGACACAGTACATCAAGTTTTCTCGACCCATGATTTGCTTGCACAACGACCCAAAGCAGCTAAAATTGCGTGAATCAGCGATGTCCTTTTCTCCTCTACGGACACGAGACCTGGACGTTGCTCGTGGAGGACCAAAGCGCACTATGAGCTTTAGAACTGCGTACCATCTATGGTAGGGTGCAAATGGCGGATAGTACTTTGGTGGGCCGGGCACGAGGCCAGACTGTCGGACAGTTACCCAGTGAAGAAGGACGATTTGCGGACCCCCCGTAGACTGCGTGGTTGGCGACGTGCGGCCATGGACCGAACTGAGTGTACACGACTTTTAAGTACAACTTTTATGTACTGCCAATGCCACTCTGGCCTAAGTCTGAGAATAAATTAAAAATGGCTAACACGCGCATCAAGCCATGGCAAGCCATGTATTGTTCCGTTAATACCTACCAGTAGTGCTGCGTGTGAAACACAGTTCGATTCGTGTTCCTGCATTCCTCGACGACGGCTCCGATGTGATGACGAAGAGCTAGCCGAGAAACTAGAGCTGGAAAGCGAAGTTAAAACGCTTTGTCTGCATTGGACCGGTGGTGTGCAGCACCAAGAAGCATAGTCCAAAGTTATTGAGTTGGAGATAGTCGGCGTACAACAAGGAACTTATAGCTCCCTTTAAATATCTCTCTATTTCTCGGCTCAAGCTCGTGGCTGTGGTTATTGGCGCAAGACTTTCAGGTGGTCCTTGATTCTCTGTATTTCACTGCAAACAAGCAGATCTATCATACACATTCCAGAGACTCATCGCTAATACTCCATTTGTCGCCTGCCGAGTCAGCGAGATTCTGGGAACAACAAATTAGAACCAATAGCAGGTTCCGAAAAAGATAAACATCGCTGACGACAGCACGATATGGGAGAAGTTCCAAGACATAACTCCTGATCCCAGATAGTTCAACGGTCCGGACTTTCTGAAGTAACGAGAAAAAACTAGGCCGTGTCAACTGGCAAAAGGTGGCACAACAAATACCGACCTGCGACCCTGTGTGTTAACCCACCCCACCGAGTGGAAAAAAAACGTTGTGGTATGGTGGCCACGTATTTGACCACTCGTGCAATGCACATAGAAGTGGTGCACACATTAAGTACCGACTCCAGTATCATGAGTTTCCGAAACTTTGCGGCACGCCGAGGTACGCCCACAACGATTTACAGTGACCGAGGAACCTGTTTCATCGGTGCGAGTTGCGAAATGAGAGAAGCAGCGGCGTCATTAAACCAGGAAGAAATGATGAATGAGGCAACGTGGAAATCATGGGATGTTTTGTTCCGGATGGAAACTTTATTTCAACGTCATTTGTAGTAGGGAATCCTGATTCATTGCGTTGCTCGCTGACATTTCCAGAAGTGTTTAGCTGACATATTGCCAGAAGTGTATTTTAGCGACTTCGAGTTGCGTTGAATATTAAGGAGATATCAAGAATAAAGCCTCTAACGCAACGTTCCATTCTATTGTGTTCAGGGCATAACACTCCTTATTTGCTCTCGTACTCAAGATTGAGCCCAGCAAAATGGTTCCGAAATGAGAATGAACGATGCTTAGTAAACTTCTTTGTCCTTTGAGTAATTTTCAATCTTTCCCGCGAGCTCGAGTATCAAGGAGGATTAAAAACCTTGCAACAGACTTTCTTCGGAACGTTTTGATCAATGACATACACCAAGGTTTGCGCAGCAATATTCACAATTTCTTGATCGTGGACGCTACGCCAATCAATGGAAGAATTTAGAAAAGCGACCTGCAGTGAGTTTCAGAACAAGCTACAGAGCGACAAAAAAAAAATCCAGTCACTAAGTTCGACAAGTGGTGGAATTAAATGGGATAGTACGAACTCGTCTTATGACAAGTGAAGACATTTCACTTTTTACTCTAAATAATTTTATTTTCAAAGTGTCGAGTATTTGATGACTTTACGGTATCGGATGAAATGTCAGCGAATAAGGTGATTCTAGGTCGTTGGCACTGAGAAGGTACACAGGAACACAGATTTTCGTTGGAACCAGATTTGAAACAGCAGTATCAGGATTTCATGACTGAGTTCGAGAGTTTTGGTTACTGCAAAGAGATTGTTGTAAGCACGGATCTACCAGCATGGCACTATCAAGTTTTTGGCGGGGAGGGGAGTTGTGGAAATAGCAGAGAGGCAGTAAAAGACCTGTGGCCAGATCGAGAAAACAAACTTGAGTGATTCTTTTCATTCATTCCACTTCGTTCGGTCAGAACCATTTACACTTTCAGCCCCTCGCGCTCTCACTGCATTCTCGTTTTAAGCATTCTCCTTGACGTTTAGTTGCCGTGATTGTCATTATCGGAAGATCCGTTGCTCGTAGTCGACAGTTTTCGATAAACCGACACACCATGGCCATTGTTCGTAGCAAGACGTTCCATTTTGAAATGTTTTTAACCTTCATTAGATCTTGGGGTATCGTGATATGATGCAGCAGGTGGCATGAACGAAGTTCCTCCTGGGTGTTCGCTGCAACCTGTCGTTGTTATGGCCATGTTTCTTCCGTACAATACAAAAATGGTGGTCCATTGAACCAGGCATCTGATGAATCCGGTTCTGTGTGCCTTCCCCATTTTGTCAGACAATCTGCGATGTTTTCTTTTGTTGGTACCCACCTTCAGTCTTTCAGCCGCGTATGTGTGAGGATTTCTCTAACTCGATGAGCAACATACTGTTTGTATTTACGACTATCGGAGCGGATCCACGACAGCACAGTACTTGAATCCATCCAGAGGAAGCATTGATGAACTGCAAGTGTGTGATTTTCTAAAACGCATTTCAACATTCTTGCCCCCATTACCGCCGCCTATGGTTCTAGTTTTGGTATTGACTGATACAGCAGTGGAGCCACCTTACGTTTTGCCAGAACTTGAGCCAAATATACGCCTTTATTGTCCACCGCTCTAAAATATGCGAACTCACTGGCATCGGTGAAAATATGCAATTGCAGCGAGTGGTTTAGCGCCACCAAAGTAATATCGAGGAATTCGCAAACGTTCGATACCAGGAAGCAGTTGAATCCAGCGTCTCCATTTGCTGAACTCTTCGTCGGGAACACCCTGATCCCACATAGTCCCACACCTCCAAAGGTCTTGTATCAGTATACCGGTTGGATCGAGAAGGCTCATTATGCAGGGAGCAACAACTCGTTTTGTAGGACGACGGTTCGCGAAAACATATGAATCTAGGTCTCCATGCAAACGGGTTGAATAAGAGAAGAGGTCCTTCTGCGGGTCCCAAATCAAGCCCAGAACGCGTTCCCAACTCTCTTGTGTAACACCGATCATTACTGGTTTCTGTTGTTTGACGTCTCCAAGCTCCAATAGGTCGTCTTCATTGTTGGTCACCCAGTTCCTCATCTCGAACCCGGCACGGGAATGTATTTCTCGTACTTGTTTTGCTCTTTTGGCAGCTTCCTCGACAGTATCAGCACTATCGACATAATCATTCATATATGTCTTCTCGATTATAGCTGTCACTGCATCAGGGAACTCGGATGCGTATTCGAGTGCATTTTTTCGCATGACGTGTTGGACAGAACAAGACGAACAGGTTGCTCCGCAGGTTGCTTCATCCATAATATATATCTCCGGAGGTTGTCTTGGTAGTTACCACACGCGGTGTGGATCAGCGTTTGCCAATTCTTGTTCGGTAGCTTTGTGCGCGTATTGTTTCTCCACGTAATCTTGTATTTGCTGATGTACATTGGCGCGAAGGTCCGGGTTTCTGGCTAGTTTTGCTTCGAGACTTTTCATTCGACTTATCGCCATGTGCCAGTTGTCTGGGAAGTAGACCTCGTCGTTTCTCCAAAGAAGTCCTGTCTCGTATCGGTCACGGTCAAGTTACTTTTGTCTTTTGGAATATCAGTTGGACCATATATTGCCCACCCAAGTACGCTTCTTACTGCCACTGGGTCGCCGGGTTGACCAACTCGAGTTTCAAGTGGCGTGAACAGTCCTAAGTTTCGCAATCCTAACAAGATCCTAGGTTCAGCATTAACGTATGACGTGGCTGGGAGACCGTGAAGATGGTTGTATTGTTGTGCCATGTTTTCTATCGCTAGACTCTGTTTGGGCAGACTCAACCCGTTCACAGTATGCGCTCCTTTGAGTGTAAATCTCTCCTTTCGTCCTCGTGCGGAAATGGTCAGGTCCACAAGTTTCGACGACTTTTCAGTACGCGTGACGTTCGATGTCCATACAAGTCTTAGCGGAACTATTTCACCGTTTAACCCAAGCTGTTGCGCTAATTTCATTCATTCATTTATTTAGTCTACATCTATACAGATAACACTGAATCAACAATTTGACGCCACAATACACGGTTCGAGGCCGCATCTCTCCATCCTCGAATACGCCCCACGCTCGCCAAGTCGTTCTGCACCTGGTCTGCCCATCTCGCTCGCTGCGCTCCACGTCGTCTCGTACCTGCCGGATCGGAAGCGAACACCATCTTTGCAGGGTTGCTGTCCGGCATTCTTGCAACATGCCCTGCCCATCGTACCCTTCCGGCTTTAGCTACCTTCTGGATACTGGGTTCGCCGTAGAGCTGGGCGAGCTCATGGTTCATTCTTCGCCGCCACACACCGTCTTCTTGTACACCGCCAAAGATGGTCCTAAGCACCCGTCTCTCGAATACTCCGAGTGCTTGCAAGTCCTCCTCGAGCATTGTCCATGTTTCATGTCCGTAGAGGACTACCGGTCTTATTAACGTCTTGTACATGACACATTTGGTGCGGTGGCGAATCTTTTTCGACCGCAGTTTCTTCTGGAGCCCGTAGTAGGCCCGACTTCCACAGATGATGCGCCTTCGTATTTCACGACTAACGTTGTTGTCAGCCGTTAGCAAGGATCCGAGGTAGACGAATTCCTCGACCACCTCGAAGGTATCCCCGTCTATCGTAACACTGCTTCCCAGGCGGGCCCTGTCGCGCTCGGTTCCACCCACAAGCATGTACTTTGTCTTTGACGCATTCACCACCAGTCCAACTTTTGTTGCTTCACGTTTCAGGCGGGTGTACAGTTCTGCCACCTTTGCAAATGTTCGGCCTACAATGTCCATGTCATCCGCGAAGCAAATAAATTGACTGGATCTGTTGAAAATCGTTCCCCGGCTGTTACACCCGGCTCTCCGCATGACACCTTCTAGCGCAATGTTGAACAACAGGCACGAAAGTCCATCACCTTGTCTTAGTCCCCGGCGCGATTCGAACGAACTGGAGTGTTCGCCCGAGATCTTCACACAGTTTTGCACACCATCCACCGTTGCTTTGATCAGTCTGGTAAGCTTTCCAGGGAAGCTGTTCTCGTCCATAATTTTCCATAGCTCTACGCGGTCTATACTGTCGTATGCCGCCTTGAAATCAACGAACAGATGGTGCGTTGGGACCTGGTATTCACGGCATTTTTGAAGGATTTGCCGTACAGTAAAGATCTGGTCCGTTGTCGAGCGGCCGTCAACGAAGCCGGCTTGATAACTTCCCACGAACTCGTTCACTAATGGTGACAGACGACGGAAGATAATCTGGGATATCACTTTGTAGGCGGCATTAAGGATGGTGCGCTAATTTTGATTCGATTAATGTTCTTGAAGATCCCTCGTCAATGAAGGCGAACGTGTCAACACTTCGACCTTTGCTATGAAGTGTGACAGGTAAAACTTTAAAGAGCACTGACCCAGTTACCGGGCCATGGGTATTGCATTCTGCGTTGAGAGCTCTCGAATCAGATGTTACTCTTCCTGCCGAACGGTGCAGAAGCGGATGATGACGAGCCCGACAATTACCAATATTACATCGAATTTTTAATCTGCACTTCGAAGCATGGTCGAACAAGCATATCTCACAGAGTTTATTCCTTTCGACTGTCGCAATGCGAGAATGCAAATTCATTTGCCGGAATTTCTCACAATTTCGTACTCTGTGATCTATTCCTCTACAAACAGGGCACGGTTCTCTCGGCGAGGGACATTTGTCTGCGTCATCGTCGTTGTGGGCCTAAACATGTCCCTTCTGTCCATACTTTTCCTTTTCGTCTCTACCCTTTTCCATTTTCGGCTGTGACAGTACAGTAACTTCACTAGCGTCAGCTACCAGAACGTCCATGAATCTCGCAAATTCTTTCAACGTTGGTACCGCGTACGCTCGCTTGAATCGTACCCAGTCAAGTTTATACGCCGCTGGTAGTTTGTCTAATAATTCTTCCATCAGCGTTGGATTCGCAAGATGGCTCTGCAAGTCAGCTGCTATCAAGAGATCACTCAATTGTTGCACCATCATACCAAAGTTGATAAATGAATCGAGCCTCTCAGGTTTCGACGCCTCCAACCGACGGACCTTGTCCAACAAATGTTTAACCATCAGCTCTGGTCGTCCATACAATCGCCGTAACGTCTCGATGATAGATGGTACGCTTTTTGGGAACATCAATTTCGAAATAACCGCTTCTCTCGCAGACATTCTCGCAAACGGATGATGTTCTCTACATCTTAGAATCCGCAGGCTACATTAGCGCTCTCGTAGCTGCTGTAAAAAATCGGCCATTCCACAGGCTCACCTGAAAAATTCGGGAGTTTCTTTGGCCAAATCTGTCAAGCAGCTATTTGATTTGCTGTAAGTTCCGCTTCGTTCATTGTATGATTTGATAAACGGGTGTTTCTTGCGACCATGCCGCCAGAGTTTGAAGCCACGGAGCCAGGCGGTTGTACGGCTGGAGAAATTCTTCTTTCCTGTCTCGCGGAGGCTTGCTCTTCGTTATTATCTCGATTTAATGAGCCAGATGAAGCATCTGATGGCGCTGAATTATGCGATCCCTTTTCCGACTTCTTCGAATATAGAAACGGTGCTGTTGAAGGTCTTGCATCATTTCGTGGCAAATAATCGTCGTGCCGCTCATTTTGTTCTCGTTGCATAGCCAGCCATTCTCGTGCTTTCCGCATTCCGCTGGTGCCTGTATACTGGGAACCCTTTTCATCGTCTGCAATCTCTTCCAACTCCTGCATTCTGCGCAACAACTCCTCCTGTATCTTAATCCTCTCATCTCGCAAGGCTCGTTCCTTTTCCTGCATCAAACGGTCCTCTACGAGGCGCTTCTCAGCTTCGGCTAGTTTAATTTCCGCCAATCGCTGCTCTATTTCGATGTTTTTCTGCAACGCTAAAGTGCGAGAGCGAGATGCGGAGCTTTTTACGGTATCAGCCCTATTCGATATTCCTTTGGGCACTTCTGGGTGCTTCTTCGGGGTCCTGACGTAATCTCGGGAACTTTTCATCGAATTGCATTTTCGCTCTTCTGAGATTTCGGCTTCTTTACCTTCTTAGTGATGTTAGGAGGCGGCTGGCATGTATGACACTAAAATGGCCTATTCTCGATGCCGGGAGTCTTTAGGTACTTTAGATGGTACCATAATTGACACGCGTCGCATTGGACCATCTGCGAGTCGACATCGTTGGGTTGATCACAAGCGCCACAGTCATGGTCCGTCCGATTTATATCGTGAGATCAATTAGCGGTCGCCATCAAACCTGAGGGTTATCCTTTGAATGTTCGGATGGTAGAAGGACCTTCAGAGCTTTTTGTCGGGCGAAGCTTAAAGCTGAAATCATAGGATTTATTAGAATGTTTTCGTGAATTAAAAGGTATCCCAAAAGGGGGTTATAATGACTTACGATAGTCTTCTCTTAATTGTTTAAACTTAAAAGTAAGCAAGAACAATCTCATCCAAGGATTCACAACATTTCTAAGTAGAATATATAGTTCACATGAGGTAATTTTAAGAGCCAGTTCGCGAGAAGCGCGACCCCCTCTTGTATCGATATTCTCCGATTTGGATGAAATTTTCAGGGTATGTTCATATATGTAAGAGAAAGCATTTTGCAAATTTTCAGATTTTTTCATTGAGGGGAAGTGGGGTAAAACGGCCCTTCAAAAATTATTGTTAAAAAATCGCCAAAAACAAAAAAATGCAATAACTTTGGCAATGAGTGACCTATTTTGTTTAAATTTTGCACGTTTTTTCTACTCAATTAGTACTTTATACCAAGTGCTTAATAGGGTTATAAAGTTGTTTACTTTAGGAGAAAATTGACTTTTTCGATAAAAAATGGTCGTTTTTCCAAAGGGAATATTTTTCACCAACAGATCTAGGATAAAAAACTAAACCCGTAAGGCAATTAAGGAACTAAAGAGCTTTCATCTCATATACAATTTAGAAGCGCCAACTCAAGAATTTCTTAGAAAATCGCAATTTTCTGCAACACTGTTTATTCTTAAGAAAGTTCGCACAAATTTTGACCCTACTTATGTTGATGTTTTTCGATCTGGGGGAAACTGTCCAAACTTTTTGGTCTCAGTTGAAATTAAAAATCAGAATTTTTCATTAGGGGAGTGTAGGGTAAAATAGTCCTTTAAAAATAAATGTCAAAACATACTTAATTTTTTTATGTGAGTTCTAGCAGAAAATACATAAGTTTTAAAAAACTGTTTCTTCTTCCTTTCAATTCATCTATATTTTTCGTCTCAATAGATATGTACATCCTTCGCTGATCTATATTAGATAGCAAACTATTTGCAGAACAATTTTCAACAGAAGTAAAATAGGACCAAAATAAGTTCCTTAAACATTAGCACGTTCTTCGCAAACTGAAACAAAAATGAACGGATTCAACGAAAGTGCTTGTTGTTTTTTTTTTTTTAATCAGCTATAATTACTGTGGGTACCGATACTGATGTTGCTTTTACAGCTATGCGAAAAAAAAAACAATTATTCTTAACGGCAAATGAGCAATTTCGTAACGTTTAAACATACACAGCAAATAATTTTGAAAATTCAACGACGTGTAAAATTGCAGCTGAACCCATCAAACGAATTAGCATTCGATATCCAATTCAATTTGATTGAACTTTACAAGCAAGCACCGTTTAAATTTATTTCGATTCAAAAGAATAGTAAGATCGATTGAATGTTGCGTTTATTTGCATGCTCCAAATATGTGCATGAAAATACTTTTAAAATCACAACATATTTTTATCTGTGTAGCTTGTTGGTGGAGCTACTTCTCAGATTATATTTTTCTTTTGTACCTACTTGCATCAGGTTACCATAGGCTTGTTTTTGTAGCTTGTAACGATTGTGTGGTATTCATAACCCTTTTTCATCCTCCATCATTATCAATTTAAACCAAATAAACCAAAGATTATTGTGCAAAAACTTCAAACCGTGTACCATTCATACATTTTGAATTACTAACCTTCAAACTGCTAGCTAATATAACAGAGATACAATCTAAACCAAATGTTTGACTGAATGGACTATACCAGTTCTAATCGGGTGTATATATTTTCAAGAGTTGGACAATTTTATCTCATAGGTAATGGAATAAACTCGATTCTATGTTTACACAACTGTGTAAAAAACACTCCAAAGTTTAACAAAGTTCCGAATTCATTTGGCACAATACGGGAGAAACCTTTTTTTTTGCTACAACGAGCTGATTTTTTACAAGGAGAGCGTAACAATGTAATGTGTATACTATTGAATAGGATAGTGTATCAATTGTCTGACGATTTGAAAACACACCCCTCATGAAAATACTTCAAATTTTAGGATACACGTTTCTACACTCATAGATAAAGTATGTAAATTGTAGATCGCTTAATCAATTAATTTAAGGAGTGCTTGAGTAACTCAACAAAACTGTGTAGTTAATTGTAAAAATGATGCCTTAAATATCAGCCTTTTTCTCTTGAAATCTTTGCTAACCTTATATGAACATATTTCCAACCAACCATAAGGTGTGGTTTGCTAAGAAGTAGTACTTGGGTAGTAACAGCTTGCAATACTTTTTGAGAAATCTATCTATTGCTTTTTTCACCGAGGAATAGACTACCGTGTTGAAGTACCAATGTAACAAACAAAGTACCAAAACAAATATTCTCACTTCCGAATGGATGGAAACTAGCTAAAGCATTGGATTTTGCTTTACGTCCTTCTTGAACCATGCATCGTTCTTGCAATTAAGACGTCACCATGGAGGAACTGGTGGGAATATATTTTGGTGGAACAATATTTTTGAACGGGAGTTTATAGAAATGACGGAATATTATAGAAATGACATGACTAGTTGACTAGTTCACGTTATTTTTTGAGATTGAGAGATTGTGAAGGATTTAATTGTTGTCAGATAAAAAACCATAAAAATACTAAGCTTGGAAGAATTTCGAAGCAAACTAGCAAAATCACTAGATTAGTTGCCAGTTGGGTCGGAATAATCAAATCTAAGAAGTGTGGTTACGATTATCTTGTTTCGTAACATTATTTATATTTGGAGATCTATTTTACCCCGCTCTCCCCATCCCAATATTTTGCCAAATAGTTTCATCTACATATAGAAATAAACCTTGTGAGTTTCAGCCAGATGCAGAAACATCGATAAAATGGAGTTGCGATTCTCACAAACTGGCTTGCAAACAAACAGTGCAATGTGCAGAAATTCATAATTTGATTGATTATTCTTAAGTCGGCGCACTGAACTAAGTTTCAATAAGTTTGATGTATATTCTGCTTGAGCTCACATATAAAAAAATATGTATTTTTGACATTTTATTTTTACAAGGCTATTTTACCCAACTTACCGAAATTGCTCATTTGTCGTTAAGGACATAGTTGGAAGAGTACCACGATGGCAGCCAATATGGCACCGGACCTTCCACGGGCCAACCCCACACCTCCCGCACTCCTCTCCCACCAACATTCGAATGCATCGAACAGCATCGAACAAAAGTTAATTATTCAAATTACTAACCTGTTCACAGCATATTTCCTTACTTCCCGTGATAATGAACATGTTTCTTCAATGAATCCTATGTAATCCGGCTCGAATTGTAGCATAAATTAGAAGTTTCGTGCCAATTTAATAGCCGTCCGCGATTCGTTGGGTTCATCACTGCACTTCACTTCTTCTCAAAGGGCATTGGAAAAATCAAGTTTTTACTCACTTATCCGCACATGAGCAGCCCGAAACTACCCGTAACGCTGGGTAGACACCTTTACGTGGTGTGTTACGGGGTAAGATCTACCACGGTTACATTGCCAGCTACAGGCAAATCCTGACCCAACGAATACCTTCCTCATTATCGAACTCCGTGGTACTTATGAGGGTGTCGCTAAGTCGGTGGCCTCTCGTTAAGTAAGTACCACATCAACACTTCCTTCCTCTCCCTAGTTACGGTGAAGATGGGCGTGGCCAGGAGTAGTAATCCTCATGCTTTTGTTATTTTTGTTTAAGACTGGAATCAAGGAGCACTCCTCTTCTTGATTTCTGATAGCATTCTAGATGAGGATCTCAAAAGTAAAACATGAGTATCACTAGTGTCCAATCTACGAATTACACCGTAACAATGCTAATGCTAATGCTAATGCTAATCCGCACATGAGCAGCCCGAAATGTTGATAGAATGCAAATTAAACACCACTTTTTGAAATCAGTCACTTATTTGAACCGAAAACTTAGTATAAACTGCTAGATTTGCCCGAAAAAAAAAACGATTAAAAACTGATCGCGGAGCGAATGTAAACACCGCGGTCACCGGCACCGGCAGCAGCAAACTAATAAGTAGGGTGGCTCAAAAAATAATTTTGCTTCGCCACGCTCAGTTGATTATGATTTATAATTTGAGTGTCATCCAATGGTTTGAGCTGGTTTGAATAGGCTTACAGTGACATAAGGGTGAGTATAAAATGCTATATTTGCGTTACGTAATCAATCGATCTTTCCTGCGGTGCGGTTTTCGTTCACTGAAGTCTCTGGAATGTTGCTTTCAGTAATGTGGGTTCTCTTTTCGCCAGCATTTGGAGGGAAAGCGCCGTAATCAGTGTAATAAAAGGTTTAGTTTCCCATTCTAGTTTTCATACAAACTTGAACCGGCTTGCGCTCAACCAGTTTTTGTTCAAATCGTTTTTTTTAGGACACTCGGAGCATGGGACGGAATCGAGTGAGCGTGATGGTGCTGGGTCGTTTTTTGAACCACCCTACTAATATTCTTTGTTTTTTTTTATAAATACGACACCAATACTACTACAGTATATGAAAGTTTTTATTGTACCAATACTATCAAAGCTTTGTTTTGGTACTCAACCCACCTTCACCTTAAGAATAATTGTTTTTTGTTCGCATAGATGTAAAAGCAACATCACTACCGGTACCCACATTAATTGTAGCTTATTCAAAAAAAATATCAACAAGCACGTTCGCCGAAATCGTTCATTTTTGTTTCAGTTTGCGAAAGACGTGCTAATGTTTAAGACACTTATTTTGGTCCTATTTTACTTCTGTTGAAAATTGTTCTGCAAATAGTTTGCTATCTAATCTAATCTAATCAGCGAAGGATATACGTATCTATTGAGACGAAAAATATAGATGAATTGAAAGGAAGAAGAAACAGTTTTTTTTAAACTTATGTATTTTCTGCTAGAACTCACATAAAAAATAATGTATTTTTTGACATTTAATTTTAAAGGCCTATTTTACCCTACACTCCCTAATAGAAAATTCTGATTTTAATTTCAGCTGAGACAAAAAAGTTTGGACAGTTTTCACCAGATCGGAAAACATCAACATAAGTAGGGTCGAAATTTTTGCGAACTTTCTTAAGAATAAACAGTGTTGCAGAAAATTGCGATTTTCTAAGAAATTCTTGAGTTGGCGCTTCTAAATTGTATATGAGATGAAAGCTCTTTAGTTCCTTAATTGCCTTACGGGTTTAGTTTTTTATCCTAGATCTGTTGGTGAAAAATATTCCCTTTGGAAAAACGACCATTTTTTATCGAAAAAGTCAATTTTCTCCTAAAGTAAACAACTTTATAACCCTATTAAGCACTTGGTATAAAGTACTAATTGAGTAGAAAAAACGTGCAAAATTTAAACAAAATCGGTCACTCATTGCCAAAGTTATTGCATTTTTTTGTTTTTGGCGATTTTTGAACAATAATTTTTGAAGGGCCGTTTTACCCCACTTCCCCTCAATAAAAAAATCTGAAAATTTGCAAAATGCCTTCTCTTACATATATGAACATACCCTGAAAATTTCATCCAAATCGGAGAACATCGTTGCAACCTCCCTTGGAAAGGGGGTCGCGCTTCTCGCGAACTGGCTCTTAATTATATTTCAGGTTAAGTTTACCACCAAGTAGTTCAGCTTTTGCCATAGTGGCTTTTTAGTTCATCAACAATTCTACAATCCTAGATTAGATAAGATTAATTAATAAATCCTTGCATATTGAAGCTTAACAAACTTACTGCAGATAAATATTCGAGAGAAGTAGATTAAATTCAATAATCAGTATAAATTTCTAGAGGAGGCACGTTTGCAAAATAACAGCTCTATTGTTAGTAGCTAGCTACACACATTGCAGTCCGTCGTCACAACGACAAGTAATTCGTTTTCGGCGAGTTCACTACCTATCATTGGTCCAGTGCTGCCGGAACAATTGAGAATGACGAACAAGCAGTGTAGCCACCATCACCGGACGTAGTCAGGAGAGCTAAAGAACGGTAAGGCCGCTGGAAACGACGGAATCCCGACCTAGAAGTTGGGAGTGACCGGCTGAACGAAAAAATCCGCCAAAGTAATTGAAATGATTTGGGAGCGAGAAGAAATGCCTTCGAGCTGGCTTGATGGCCTCATATTTCCTATCTGCAAAAAAGCACAGACTCGATAGTGCTAATCAACGAGGTATTACTCACCCCAATACCGCCTAAATACAAGGTAATATCCTGAATTTTCTTTAGCAGACTTCTTCCCTTTTCGGAGACCTTTGTCGGCCCAAATCGGTTTTCGAGAAAGACAATCAACAACCCAGACAGCGGATGACGTCGAACATCCGGGCAGTCTGGGTCATCCGCTGTGTGTACATGCTTTCACTTTGCACATTTAGGCCCGATACCCACGTAGCGTCTTTTCAACGCAGCGATGAAATAACGCAGATATGCATCGGTGCGGTGACGCTGTGTAACCGCTTTTTCCCGATACACATCTGCGTCTTTTTAATGCCGCATATATCGATCTGAAAGAAGAAATACCGCCATCGCTTAATTTCGGTAGCCGGATAGGACGAATATATTACGATGGTCTTCAGGATGTGTGTTTTCTTTGCCGGGCTACGGGTCATCGGAAGGATTCTTGCCCACAACAACGCTCCGGAAATCGTAGGAAAGATCAGCCTAAAACCAATCCCATATGAGGTCATACGCTGGGGTTGTTCTAGTTGATTATGACTTAAAATGCGCGGATAAAGTCATTGAACAATTGGAGGAAGATAACTTTGAGTAAGATAAAGGAAGTGAAGAAAGAGAAGATACTGAGACAAAGCGGGTTCCGTCAGCCGGTTACCTAACGAATTCGGAAAATTATGAAGATGTGGCAGATGCCGACCTTTAAACGGTGGAGAATTCACAGAAAATTCAACGAAGAGTCCTGTTTGCGACTTCTGGAGGCAATTCGAGTTCCCGTCCCAAGAAGAAAATTAGTCGAAAATTAAATTTCTGATTTCAATGGAATATTGTGTAATAATATTTTAAAAGACTTGTGGCTTCGTGGATTAAACAAATGAGCTATATAAATAAACGATTGAAAAAAAATAGGAAAATCTCCGTAAAGTGAGAGACGCTTTTTTTTCGATTTGTTGATCGAATTTATTTCAAGAATGAATTTTGTTTCGAAAATTATTTTAAGCTTTTAATGTAATTTTATCTGTATTCAACACCATTGAGATTGAGGCTTTGTCAATTAAATGCGGGTTCGTCTTTTTTGTACGGTGCTTTAGTAATCTTCTTTTTTCTTCGGTATCCATTTTCAGAGTGTCGAAAGCTGCTCATGTCACAGGAAGTCTTCAAATGGCTAGGCAAAGCCTTGGAACAATGGGAAAGCGATGCGGTGCCTTCGGCGGATGTGGCTGCATTCACGTTGCAAATCTTGGCTCGGATTGTGGAAAATGAGTGGGAATTCGCAAAGGTGCACAATGCGAGAATGTTAGATCGTGTCAACGACTGCATCAGAAAGCAGCCTAAGCTACATCACGCTTCAGTGCGATTGGGGCATATGTTGGTGTTGAAAGCCGCTGCAAAGCACGCGATGGGTTTGGCCTGGATCAAGAGTTCGGAATCTTGGAAGATTTGCTTGGACTACTACAATGGGCAGATGCAAACGGTCTACATTCTGAAGGAGACGTCGCTGTTCATGTATGATGTTCTTGAACGCTTTGGTACAATCGGAGACTACGAATTGGTGAAGGAAATTGTCCACTGCATGATATCTCCTTTGTTGGATGCGGTTTGGAAGAGCGAAACGTCTGAACATGAGCATACGGTTTTGGTCAACGATGAAAAATCACAGCGTGTGATGACATCAATGATGAATCTGATGTGCTCGATATTCCGGAAAATACTGGAAGGAAAAAAGCGCATCCGGGCAGCTTATTATGCCCTCATCACGTACCGTTTTGAGAGGAATCTCTGGTGTTATGCCGACACCGTTCAAGAACACAGCTATCTAACGAAACTTTGGGAGACTCACATCTTGGCCAATTGCACCCGTTTGGCATCTATGGATATCCCTGCAGAGGACACAGTTGCTACTGATTTGCCCTTCGAGAAGTACACCATCAACTTCTTGAACTACGTAACGTTTTCCATTCGAAGGGGCAGCGTTCGTAACGTAATGCATATGGGACAAGTGCACCACCACGCTTGGCGTCTTCTTGGCGATCGAGCTCCGGCTGAAATGGTCCTCAAAAATCAAAACATCAAATTCGGGGACCAAATTCTACTGCTGCTGCTATTTCCTGTGGTTCACGAATGTAAACATCTCGCATCTAAGGACCCCAAAGACTACATCGAGCAGTTTTGCATGAAGTTGTACGACATTTCGTGCGAATTTACTGTCCGACTTATGTACGCCTGCCGAGACCTGTTTCAGAAGTGCAACATGAGCGTGACCGAGCTGGCCATCAAATCCATCCAGGGGATTGCTTCACTCCTCACCTTACCTCGCCGGCGAGCCATTATTGCCTTCCAGGCTTTCATACTGGTCCTCAAGGAGTTCCTGCCCGAACAGTGCTTCCTACAGAATCCAAGCGACTTCTCCAAAACCGATTTGATATTGGCGAAGCCGAATCTTCTGGAGGCAATCATTAATGCCCTGTACTCACTGATCAAGCACTTCAAGTTCACCTGGAAAGAGTGCATCGAATCGTCTGCCTTGGTCAACTTTATGCTCAATTTGCTTGGGAATCCAAATCTACCGCCGAGGGTAATATTCTTCTATTTTCAAGAGAGAGTTTTATGCATAATTTCTTTTTTCGTGTTCCAGCATGTGGTCCTTGCATTGCGGTTGACTCAGCTATCAATCGAGCATGGTCTGTCACCCAATTTAGCCCTTCTTATCGACAATATCAAGGGTTCCGGACTGGAGTACGTCGGTCGCATAATCCACAAAAGATTATTCGATACCAACTGGGAGGTCCGCGACTCGGCTTTGGAGCTTCTTGCGTCGGTTATTGAAATCTCGGGGATTAGTATGTGCTGTCTTATGGGTCCCTTGAGAATCTGTTCTAAGTTTTTGATTTTTTTTGCAGAATTCCAATCTTTCCAGCAGCACATTCTTGACTGTGAAATAATTCCGGTGGTGGAAGCGGCGGCACGTAACGATTCTGAACCGTTCGTAAGGGCATCAGCGCTCCGATGTCTAACTTTGATGGTTAAGATTCGACTGCTGTGGGAGCAATCGCTGGTGCAGTTTAATCTACTGGTGAGTAGCAAAAATTTAAACTTCTACAAATAAATCTGTATATAAATAAAAAATAATAAACAAACGATTACACCATACTTTTTTCTTCAACAGAACTACCTGATCACGGTGCTGGACAACGAATGTGAAGCCATTGTCCGCTGTGAGGCGGTCAACACGATTCGTGAGATCTACAGTAACCACAAAATCCATCCACTGTGCCTGGACAGCGTATTTTCGGTATTAGCGTACACCACTGTCAACGATCTCCACTGGGAGGTGAAACTAAACGCACTAAGCTTCTGGCAAGTCGTCATTTGCCGCCAGTTCCAGCACCAGGGAACGCTCGATGGCACCTTCCCGTCGGTTACCTTTTCCAAGGAACACAAGAAGATCATAAATCTAACAAACAGTGAAATACTGCTGAGGTTACGCAAAGTGTTGAACGAACTTTCGCTCAGAGGATGCTTGGGTGTGCTTCTGGCCGGCCTCGAAGACAACTGTGACCTGGTGGTGCTGAAACAAAATATTGAAATTATTCGCGACCTGATGTCCATGTTGAACAAATACAACTACTTGGAAGATCACGTGAATATGGTGGTGGTCGAATCGTCGAGCGGTGATCGCACTCAGCGTAAAAGCGGTATTTCTGTGATGGATACGAACTATTCCGAGCATACCAAAACGGTGAGTCCACTCAGCTCCTCCCAACGAAATAACGCCGACTACAGTAGCGGAAATGTGCCGTGCATGTTCAACTCCGAGATGGTCATCGACTCGATCGTAAACCTGGACGACGTGAATCTGCTGTCGATGAGCTACAATAACAACACGAAGGTTGGGTTGGAGATGATATCGGGAGCTTCGGTACCCGTTGTGGGTGACTCGGGTAGTTGCGAAGCGAACAAGGTGCACGACGATCTGTTCAAACAGTTTGCCAAGGTGACTCCGGATGATTTCCTGGCCAAGGTTAGCACGAGGGATCTTGACGAGATGGTACGAAGTCGGGAGCAGTGGATGGAAAAGACTGTGAGTTTTTCTTCGTTGTTGGACGACGTACTTTTTTCGTACTACGAAATGGAGGTTAATGATGCCGACTGCTACTGAGAAGACGTGGTAAGTATGTGGGTATCTCGAGAAACGGCAAAAGTCAACCGATTCTAACTAGTGTTAGAATAGATGCAGATGGTATTTTAGATTAGGACCAGTACAAGGTCGATGCAAAACATGTGTCTTTGTTTGATTTTTTTCTCTGTTGAATTTGAATATGTTTTCATTTTTATTTTTTTGTGAAATTACATCACAAAAATCATGTTTACCTTTAAGAGCGATTTACATTTTTCTATGACGAAATAGCAATGTTCAGAACTAGGAATATATACATAAAATTGAATATTTTTGCAAAAATACCCTTCGTTACCTTTATACATCTAAGTAGTGGCTATCACAGCCTTATGCATCAACTGTTTTATTACTGAGTGAAATTGTGGATTCGTATTATGTAAGGTACAGTGGGGTAAGTGGGTAAATGGGGTAAGTGAAAAAACGCAAGTATTTCACTGATGAAGCACAGAATTATTCAATTTCACTTCACAATCATAAAAGGCCATTCGCGTGCTGTCAAAGCAACTGGGCTCTAGCAGCTATAATCGTAGCAATATTTTTTTCGGTTTTTTGGTCGTTTTTTCGTGAGTTTCTTAGTTCTTGCCACAACAGTGGACAACCTCGATAGCTCTCAGCCTATCTCACATGAAAATGTGGTCGATGTTCAGTCCAACATAATCATTCGTCGTGATTACGGTAAAATTCAACCGCTAACCTCAAACTGCGATACCGATCGAGACGATGCGAAGCGGCTGAAACGAAGTCATTCCCTACGGAACATGTTGACTGCTCCCAATTCTACTGCAATGGATACGTCCTGCTCCAGTCAATCGTGTCTACCTACAGTGGTCACTCAAAATCTGTTTGACACACTTTCTAATGCTGATCCGGAAGGTAACGTAAACAACGCCTCAGCAGCAGCAGCAGCAAATTCGATGAAGAAATCTCGCCGTCCTCCTCCTATTACCATCGTAAACAAGGGCACGGCAAATGCTGGGTAAAGCGTACCATTGGTACTTCGCGTACCTGAAGGAATAAAATAGACCCCATCTCGCGGTCCTTAGCCTCTTACCCAGCAACTCCTATCCCTACCTCCCCGCGGTGCTGGCCGGGATACGAGCAACCTTAGGGAAGATCGGGTAACCAACCCCGGTGGGAACTATGGTCGTATGCTGACAGGGAAGGAGGTGCAAATCTTATTGAGCGTCTGTTCTCCATGTCAGGATCGGCTCACAACAGCGTCTGTTCTCCATGTTAGGGGCGGCTGATCATCGTCCGAGTGCCAGCGAGGGACTCTAAGTGAAACTGTGCACCATGGTCCACCGGAAATAAGGAGGAATGGTCCTCCGGAAATTTAGGGGTTTGGTGTCAGGCCCTGCAAGCCAGCCTTTAAAAATCATAAGCAACGAACAATCAACAAGAGAGTACGGACCGGAACCATCGGCGAAGACCACTGCGACGAAAAGGGACTAGCGATTGGAAACTCGGTTCGTGGAACTGCAAATCTCTCAACTTCATCGGGAGCACACGCATACTCGCCGATGTGCTCAAGGACCGTGGATTCGGCATCGTAGCGCTGCAGGAGGTTTGTTGGAAGGGATCAATGGTGCGAACGTTTAGAGGTAATCATACCATCTACCAGAGCTGCGGCAACACACACGAGCTGGGAACAGCTTTCATAGTGATGGGCGATATGCAAAGGCGCGTGATCGGGTGGTGGCCGATCAATGAAAGAATGTGCAGGTTGAGGATCAAAGGCCGGTTCTTCAACTTCAGCATAATCAACGTCCATAGCCCACACTCCGGAAGCACTGATGATGATAAGGACGCATTCTACGCGCAGCTGGAACGTGAGTACGACAGCTGCCCAAGACACGACGTCAAAATCATCATAGGAGATTTGAACGCTCAGGTTGGCCAAGAGGAGGAGTTTAGACCGACTATTGGGAAGTTCAGCGCTCACCGGCTGACGAACGAAAACGGCCTACGACTAATTGATTTCGCCGCCTCCAAGAATATGGCCATTCGTAGCACCTACTTCCAACACAGCCTCCCGTATCGGTACACCTGGAGATCACCACTGCAGACAGAATCACAAATCGACCACGTTCTGATTGATGGACGGCACTTCTCCGACATTATCGACGTCAGGACATATCGTGGCGCTAACATCGACTCTGACCACTATCTGGTGATGGTTAAACTGCGCCCAAAACTATCCGTCATCAACAATGTTCGGTACCGACGACCGCCGCGGTACGACCTAGAGCGACTGAAGCAACCTGATGTCGCCACTGCATACGCGCAGCATCTCGAGGCAGCGTTGCCGGAAGAGGGTGAGCTCGATGGGGCCCCTCTTGAGGACTGCTGGAGTACAGTTAAAGCAGCCATTAACGACGCAGCGGAGAACAACGTCGGGTATATGGGTCGAAGTCGACGGAACGATTGGTTCGACGAAGAGTGCAGACAGATTCTGGAGGAGAAGGACGCAGCGCGGGCGGTTGCGCTGCAGCAAGGTACCCGGCAGAACGTGGAACGTTATAGACGGAAGCGGAGACAGCAGACCCGCCTTTTTCAGGAGAAGAAACGCCGCCTGGAAGAAGCGGAGTGCGAGGAGATGGAACAGCTGTGCCGTTCTCAAGATACACGCAAGTTCTATCAGAAGCTCAACGCATCCCGCAAAGGCTTCGTGCCGCGAGCCGAAATGTGCCGGGATAAGGATGGGAGCATCTTGACGGACGAACGTGTGGTGATCGAAAGGTGGAAGCAGCACTACGAGGAACATCTGAATGGCGCTGAGAGTACAGGCAGTGAAAGTCAAGGCAGCGGAGGAGATGACTACGTCAGTTCAGCGGACGATGGAAGCCAACCAGCCCCCACCTTGAGGGAAGTTAAGGATGCCATTCAACAGCTAAAGACCAATAAATCAGCTGGTAAGGATGGTATCGGAGCTGAGCTCATCAAGATGGGCCCGGAAAAGCTGGCCACTTGCCTGCACAAACTGATAGTCAGAATCTGGGAAACCGAACAGCTACCGGAGGAGTGGAAGGAAGGGGTTATATGCCCCATCTACAAGAAAGGCGACAAACTGGAGTGTGAGAACTTTCGAGCGATCACCATCCTTAATGCCGCCTACAAAGTGATATCCCAGATCATCTTCCGTCGTCTGTCACCATTAGTGAACGAGTTCGTGGGAAGTTATCAAGCCGGCTTCGTTGACGGCCGCTCGACAACGGACCAGATCTTTACTGTACGGCAAATCCTTCAAAAATGCCGTGAATACCAGGTCCCAACGCACCATCTGTTCGTTGATTTCAAGGCGGCATACGACAGTATAGACCGCGTAGAGCTATGGAAAATTATGGACGAGAACAGCTTCCCTGGGAAGCTTACCAGACTGATCAAAGCAACGGTGGATGGTGTGCAAAACTGTGTGAAGATTTCGGGCGAACACTCCAGTTCGTTCGAATCGCGCCGGGGACTAAGACAAGGTGATGGACTTTCGTGCCTGTTGTTCAACATTGCGCTAGAAGGTGTCATGCGGAGAGCCGGGTGTAACAGCCGGGGTACGATTTTCAACAGATCCAGTCAATTTATTTGCTTCGCGGATGACATGGACATTGTCGGCCGAACATTTGCAAAGGTGGCAGAACTGTACACCCGCCTGAAACGTGAAGCAACAAAAGTTGGACTGGTGGTGAATGCGTCAAAGACAAAGTACATGCTTGTGGGCGGAACCGAGCGCGACAGGGCCCGCCTGGGAAGCAGTGTTACGATAGACGGGGATACCTTCGAGGTGGTCGAGGAATTCGTCTACCTCGGATCCTTGCTAACGGCTGACAACAACGTTAGTCGTGAAATACGAAGGCGCATCATCTGTGGAAGTCGGGCCTACTACGGGCTCCAGAAGAAACTGCGGTCGAAAAAGATGCGCCACCGCACCAAATGTGTCATGTACAAGACGTTAATAAGACCGGTAGTCCTCTACGGACATGAAACATGGACAATGCTCGAGGAGGACTTGCAAGCACTCGGAGTATTCGAGAGACGGGTGCTTAGGACCATCTTTGGCGGTGTGCAAGAAGACGGTGTGTGGCGGCGAAGAATGAACCATGAGCTCGCCCAACTCTACGGCGAACCCAGTATCCAGAAGGTGGCTAAAGCCGGAAGGGTACGATGGGCAGGACATGTTGCAAGAATGCCGGACAGCAACCCTGCAAAGATGGTGTTCGCTTCCGATCCGGCAGGTACGAGACGGCGTGGAGCGCAGCGAGCGAGATGGGCAGACCAGGTGCAGAACGACTTGGCGAGCGTGGGGCGTATCCGAGGATGGAGAGATGCGGCCTCGAACCGTGCATTGTGGCGTCAAATTGTTGATTCAGTGTTATCTGTTTAGATGTTAACTAAATAAATGAATGAAACAAGGGCACGAAACACATTCGTGAGCTACTGAACCTAGGTAGTGTTCCGCAAACCGGCTATCAGGTGAAAGTGGTGAAATCCGGGACGCAACTCACTGCAGCAGATGAATCTATCTTCGATTCTGCAATCAAAGTGCTACGTGATACACATACGGAGTTTTTCACATTCACTCCTTCGCATAAGCAGCAAGCGCGTTTCATCCTCTCGGGCCTGCCACTATTCGACATATCTTGGGATACCGAATTGATAGAAGAGTCAAAATGCGTCTAGCTTCAACTGAGGTTTATTGTAATATAACTGTTTGTGAAAAATAACAAGTTCTAGTAACTAGGGACAGGGTGTAGCTAGGGTATCTTGATTGTTCAAATGTTAACTTGATTACACCCCCGCTCAATCGGATAATCCTAGTTCTGTTCTCAGGGTCTTGAATCTGTTGAACTCCAGCGCCTTTGTAAAAATATCCGCAACTTGGTCTTGAGTCCTAATTGGTTCAATCTTTAAAGTCCCTGAGGCCACATGATCGCGCACAAAGTGATGCTTAATGTCTATGTGTTTTGTGCGCTTCGTCTCCAGATTTTTCGCCATACAAATGCAACTTCTGTTATCTTCATAAATTGTAATGGGTCTGGACGATTGTTGAAGATCTTCAAGTATTCCTTGCAGCCATAAGGATTCTGCAACTGCTGCACTGAGTGCAACGTACTCCGCCTCGCTAGACGAAGTGGCGACAGTGGTCTGCTTTTTACTGCACCAGGCTACCGTACACCCAAACACTTGAAAAATATATCCGCTGATGGATTTCCTATCTTCAGTGTCGGAAGCCTAGTCTGCATCTACAAATTGACCTGCAACATCAATTTCTTTGTGCCTTGCAAGTAGCGAACGATTCGCTTTAGAGCTTGCCAATGCTCGGTAGACGGCTGTTGTTGGAACCTGCCCAGGTAACCAACGGGATAGCATATATCCGGTCGAACACTAAGCATAACGTACATTAGTGAACCGAGTAATTCCCGGTACGGTTGGTTGATATTTTCTCCTTCACGTTTTAACACCAGGCCTTTCTCCATCGGGGTTCGCGCTGGATTACATTCGGACATTCCGAAACGGGTTATCAGCTTATCAATGCTTGCATCTTGAGATAACTGCAGCTGTCCATCTTCGTGGTTGTACTCGATCTTCATTCCTAGGAAGTGTCGTAGCTCTCCACAGTCGGACATCTCAAACATTGAGGCTAAGTCCTTCTTCAATTTAATAATCGCCGCCAGATTGCGGCCTGCCACCATCAGATCGTCTACGTACATGATAAGTACAAGTTCGTCTCCATCTTCTAGCTTTGTGTATAAGCAGTAGTCGTGTTTTGACCTTTTGAAACCCATGTTCAAAATTGCCTCGTTAAACCGGTCGTTCCAACACCTTGGCGACTGTTTCAACCCATACAGGGATTTCAGCAATCGGCAGACTTGACCAGGTTGCGCTGACACGCCATCCGGGACTTCCATGTAGATGGTTTCCTTCAAGCGACCGTGCAGAAATGCTGTGCACACATCCATTTGATGAAAATAGTATTGCCGATGCACACCAACTGCCATAACGGTTCGAATAGTGGCCAATCTGGCCACAGGCGCGTAGGTCTCGTCGTAATCCTGGCCTTGCTTCTGGAGAAACCCCTTTGCTACAAGGCGGGCCTTATAGCGAACCGGTTGACCATTTTCATTTTCCTTCAGCCGGAACACCCACTTGGATTTGAGTGGCTTAATATTTTTCGGGCAGGTCGTCAATTCCCAGACTTTATTTTTCTCCAAAGACTCCAATTCGCTCGCTACAGCACGCATCCAATTGTCTCTGTCATCTCGAAGGGCAATCTGACCAAACATATCAGGAACATCTGGAGACAAAGGAACACCAGAAATTGCTCCGTAACCAACGAAATAATCTAGTAGCTTACCAGGTAACGTGCGCTCCCGTTCGCTGCGCCTCACCAACGTTTGTCCTTCGGACTCGTGGTTTTCTATTTGCGAAGGGAGCGCCGGTGCTGTTCGTTCGTCCTCTTCTTCATTCACGTTGTCTAACTGGCCCTCGCACTCCTGCTCTTCTTCGTCATTGGATTCATCTGCATGGTCTGTCTGCTGTCTCATCATCGTTGGCATTTCAAGTTCGATTACGGGTTCTTTATCCCCCTCTTTTCCGTAGGAATACGGGACGATTAACGGTGATTGGTTCGTTGACTCACCGTTTAATTTATACGGAAAACGAGCTTCGTCAAACTTTACGTCTCGAGCAATAATAATCTTCTGTCGGGTTCGATCCCAAAGCCGATAGCCGTTCGGCGCGTATCCTACCATGACTACTTCAAAACTTTTAGCGTCCAGTTTCTTCCGCTGTTGGCCTGGTATCCAGGCAAACGCACAGCAACCGAAAATACGCAGTTTCTCCAGATTGGGCTTCACTCCTATCCACACCTCCGCAGGGGTCGATTTCACTGGAAGAGCTGCCGTTGGACTTCGGTCAAGTAGGTAGACACCAGTCAACGCAGCTTCGCACCACATATTTTTCGGCATTCGGGAATCTAGGAGCATTGCGCGGACTTTTTCGATGAGCGTTCGGTTGAACCGCTCTGCCACCCCGTTCTGTTGTGGGGTATATGCAACCGTAGTTTCGATTTGGATACCCTTCGTCTTGTACCACTTTTTCTGTTCGTTCGAGCCGTATTCTGTGCCTTGATCCACCGTGAGCTTTGAAATTTTCTTGTCGAATGCTGCAGTTACCATAGCTTCATATTCACGAAATTTTTCGAAAACTTGCGACTTTTTCTTTATCAGATATATCATCGAGAAATGACTATAGTCATCGATGAAAGATACGAAATAGCGTGAACCATCCCACGCAGGGGGATCGATCGGACCGCAAACGTCCGAATGAATCCTTTCCAAGACTCTAGTCGCGCGTTGACGAGTTCCATGAAAGGGCTCACGGCATTGCTTGCCCTGCACACACGGTTCGCAGATTCCTGTCTTCTCTGATTTTGAATTTATACCGTTCACCATGCCTTGTTGCACCATTGTTGAAATTGCTTGATGGTTGAGATGGCCCAGCCTGCGATGCCACAAATCACTCGCTTCAGCTTGACATGAATTCGCATAGGAGTTTTTAACTTCAACATCTAGTTCATACAGACTTCCTTTAAGATATGCCGTTGCAACGATCGTGTCATCCTTCCGCAAAGTAGCTTGATTACCGCAGAATAGTACCGAGATTCCTGCCTTGGCTAGTTTCTTAACTGACATCAGGTTATCTCGCAGATCCGGTATAAACAAAACGTCGTTGATCTTCATGGGAATTCCTTTGTTGCTCAATCCTTCGATGACACCCTTCTTTCGTGCTTCCAAAGTTTGGCCATCTTTAGCAACGTTGATAAAGACAGGTCTGGACAATTTGCACAACGATGAGAACACTGCAGCGTTGTTCACCAGGTGATCGCTTGATCCGGAGTCAAGCTTGAAAACTAACCGTTCTTCACCGCTTCGACGTCCTCCTGTGCGACCGGCCATGAAACTTACTCCCTTTCTTCCAGTTGCCATGTTTGCTTCGTTTGGAACCTTCAGACGGCAGTCCTTCTTCATGTGCCCTTTCTTACCACATCGGTGGCACTTGCCTGCGAATTTCTTCGAATTTACTCGATCCTTATTACCAGCAAAAGCAGTAGACTTGTCGTTCGTGCCTTCTTGATGGCGATCGTGTTGCTTCACCTCTTCACCCAAAAGCCGTTGCTTCACCACATCTAGCGTCAGATCATCATCACCGAGATTTTCCAGGGCTGTTATCAGTGGGTCGTATGATTCTGGAAGCGTCCTGAACAATGTAACCATCATGTCAGGCTCCTTTAGTTCCGCTCCAGCCACCCGTAGTTGTCGAATAAGGTCGTCGAAACACACCAAATGATTTCGCATTGATTCACCTTCCTTCATCTTCAAACGCCCAAGTTGCTTTCGGATCAGATTCTGCGTCGCTAGTGATTTCTTGGCAAACGAGTTTTCCAGAGCCTTCCACATCTGCTTCGCCGTTTGTTTTTCACGGACAATTTCGAGACAATCATCTCCCAGGAAACTGATAATAATAGATTTGGCCTTTTTGTCCGCCTCGTCGAACTTCGCTTTTTCCGCCGCCACGTCTGGGGCATCTTCCGTCAGGGTATTCTTCACTCCCATAGCGTCCAGATACATTCGTACACGAAAGCTCCAATCTGGTCCTCCGTGAAATTGAGGAATTCCGTGCACCGAATCTTTACTGGTGGAGCCCATAACCTCTTGGGATACCGAATTGATAGAAGAGTCAAAATGCGTCTAGCTTCAACTGAGGTTTATTGTAATATAACTGTTTGTGAAAAATAACAAGTTCTAGTAACTAGGGACAGGGTGTAGCTAGGGTATCTTGATTGTTCAAATGTTAACTTGATTACAACATAGCTGAGCTGAAGGATGAAATTAATTGCAAAGGAATCAACCCGGCGGAGATCAAAATTTTTTCACGGAAAAATGTTGGAGCTATAGAAAGTGTGCTGTACCTGCTCTACTTCGAGAAAGGCTCCGTAAAGCTATCGGAATTGCAAGCAATCAAGGCATTGTTCAACACGGTGGTTAAATGGAGATACTTTGTCAGGAAATCCGATGACGCAGTACAATGCCACCGTTGTCAACAATTCGGGCATGGAATGCGATACTGTAACGTCTCTCCCCTTTGTATCAAGTGTGGCGAGAAACATTTTACCGACAAATGTAAGCTTCCGGCTAAGGCCAACTTAAACGACGCCGTTGCCACACGTAGCGAAATTCGATGTGCCAACTGCAGCGGTAACCATACTGCCAATTATCGCGGCTGCCCTAGCCGCACGAATTACATAAAGCAGCAAGAAGAGAACCGACGGCGTCTTTCCAAAAAAAATCCACATTTATCTCCCGCGTACGTCGGCTGCGATGCCAAGGCATCCTAGGAATGCTCCTATTGTTCAAGGGCAACAAAACATCACGTGCGTAACCGACCGACTCACCTTCTCCCAAGTTGTGCAAGGTGCGAGTTCCCAGAGAACAGATGTGCAAGATCCGAACCTATTCACCGTCACCGAATTCCTTTGCCTAGCAAAGGATTTGTTCCGGCGTTTGCAAAGCTGCCGAAACAAGGAGCAACAATTTTTAGCTCTCTCTGAGCTTATTATGAAGTACGTTTATAATGGCTAATCGACTGTCGCTTCGTATAGCTAACTGGAATGGAAGATCCATTCATAATAAGCATATGGAGTTTTTCGACTTTATCCTGCGATACAACATCGACGTAGCGGTAGTCACGGAAACATGGTTACAACCTAATCTATCTTTTCATCACCCAAATTTCTGCTGTGTTCGGCTCGACCGGGCCGCTAATGATGATGTCGGGAGAGGCGGTGGTGTGCTACTTGCCATACGAAAGGGATTACAATTCAAACAAATTGGTATTTCGACGAAACTGATCGAAGCTGCCGGTATATTGATCTCAATGGATGGAGGAAGTGAGATATGCATCATCGCCGCATATTTTGCTGGTGCACGGCGGTGCTCAAACTGGTCTCAATTTCGTCGGGACATTCACTCCATGGTGTCTCGTGAAGGTCCATTCTTCGTAGTCGGTGATTTCAATGCTAGACATTCCCACTGGAACTGCGCTAAAAGTAACAAGGCCGGAAATATTTTGTATCAGGAAGCTGCTCGCTCGAGTTTCAATATCAACTTTCCGGATTCGCCAACTTTTCAACCAACGGGAAGGGGGAAACCATCCACGCTGGGCCTCGTCTTATCCAACAACATTATCGACATGAGTAAACCAATCGTCCTGAATGAACTCTCTTCGGACCATTTGCCCGTTACCTTTGAAATCGACCTCACAGACGTGGCTGCGGCACACACAAACACTGTTGGTTGTTACGCTCGCGCCGACTGGCAAATTTTTCAAAGAATAGCTAGTAACAAGTTGAATCCCAATGACCCGGTGGTTGCCGACATTCTGGACGCAAATGGCATTGATGCTGCTCTTGTTTATTTCAAAGATGCACTCTTGGAGGCAGAGTCAGCGGCGGTACCACAAACGAATGTTCGCCCCTACAAAACAGCTTGCATCCCTGAAGAAACTAAATTACTGATCCAACTACGAAACCGACGCCGGCGACAGTGGATGCGGACTAGGGATCCTCTACTGAAAGAAATCGTTGCATCACTGTCAAACCGTATCCGCAATGATTGCGCGGATGCCCGCTTCAACAAATTTGAAGAATCGTTAGGATCAATGTCTCGTGGCGATATCAACATTTGGCGCATCACCAAAGCAATGAAAAATACCTGTAAGAAGAAAGAAATTTCCAACGGGGGAAATCTTCTGGGTTAACCCTGCTCGACGTAGAGAAAGCATATGACTCGGTCTGGCACGAAGCGATACTGCACAAAATGCTACTCGGAAATTTTCCTATGCTAATTCTTAAAATTGTGTGTAGTTTTTTGACGGGCCGAACTTTCCAAGTCTCGGTAAACGGTTGTACATCAGACCCAGTAGGAATACCTTTTGGAGTTCCCCAAGGTTCTGTGCTAAGCCCAACCTTATACAACATTTTCTCCGCCGATATCGTCAAAGTTGACGGGGTACAGTATTACCTGTTTGCGGACGACACTGGATTCATTGCTTCACATCGCGACCCAAATGTTGTGATCGACAAACTTCAAGAAGCACACGACTCGATTCAGAAGCACCAAGAGAGATGGAAAGTTAAAGCCAATCCTGCCAAATTTCAGGCGATCTTCTTTACACGTCGTCGAAGCCCGAAATACTTACCGCAGAGCCAAGTATATTGCAACGGTGTTGAAATTCCATGGTCTTCAACTGTTGGCTACCTTGGTGTGATTCTGGATAAAAAGCTAAACTTTGGTTGTCACGTGGCGTCATGTATAAAAAAATGCGACAAACTAACGAGAACTCTATACCCGCTCGTGAAAAGACGGTCTCGCCTGAATCCCAGCATCAAGTTATTGCTATACAAAACCATCTTCCGGCCTACGGTTGCGTATGGCTTCCCTGCCTGGTACAACTGTGCTCAAACTCACCGCAATAAATTACAAGTCAAGCAAAATCGCCTACTAAAGATGATACTAGATTTGGACTTCCTATTCCCAACGGATGAGTTACATACGCTTGCTGGAGTTGAGCGTATAGACGACTGGTTTCAAAGACTGGTACCGAAGTTCCACCAAAGCTGTTCCTCCTCTACAAATCCATATCTACAAGAGATGGCCGAAATGTGATAGTAGAATTAAGCTTTTTCTTTTCTCTTTTTTTTCCTAAATAATTTTGAAGGTTTTTTGAATTCTAAACTTTTCCTTCCATGTTAAACAGTAAAATAATATCCTTAATTACTGAAATATAAAAATGCTAAGATATCGCTGAAAGGAGATCCGTAACACGATTTTAGATTGCTACTAAACAAATTGTATTAGATAAGTTGAAAGTTGAATAAATAAATAAAAAAAAAAAAAATCATAAACGGCCATTCAAATCAATTCGTTGATTAAGTGAAACATGAAATAATGAACCATTTCAACATGCGAGAGTAAAAGTTTATTAACCTTTCAAGTTTATCTTTTGCACAAGTTGTTTTGCGTGTCAATAAATACAATTTTTTTTTATGTTGGTTTCCATAACACATTCAATTAGTGCATTGATAAGTTGGTTTTCTTTGTAGTTTTGAATTCCAGCCACAAAAATATTGATATGAACATCAAAAATTTTGAAAAAAATATTTTATTGCTTTGCTTGTTTTTTACCATGGATGGGGTAAGTGAAAATTTTCAGACACTGAATGCATTTCTCTTATTTTCCAAACACAAATAATTTCTATTAAGCGTATTTAAACAAATGATACCAATTCGAACTCATTCGAAGGCTTTTGGTTATTACAGTGATACGTGGTAATACTAATTCAGGAACCCAAAGTGCCAAGCGTGTCAGTGTTTTAAATAATCCATGTTTGAATAATTCATAAAAAAAATGTTATTTATATAGCTTAAACAAGCATACTATTGCAAATATATCAACAATTATGATTTATTTAGTTGAAATTTATAAAATTTATTTATTTGTTAATGTAGACTCTTTTACTGAAATCATAAGTGGATTGTTAATGAAACACAATATGATTCCAGGTTTGATGAATATTTCAAAGATAATTTCTCTGCATTATCGCCAAAGTTCATTACTATAAACCTGAAATAGAAAGTAGTGTTAGACACAAATGGAGATGAGATATTAGATCTAAAAAAATTCAAGTAAAGAAAACATAAAAATCATTTAGTGGAGGCACTCTAGTACCCTTTGACTTTCATGAAGTGTCAAAAAGCATCACAACAGATCACAGTTATGTTCTATTCAGTATAATTATCATTTGCATGAAATATATGAACAGAAAATGTGTTCTTATATTGAAAAATCCTCTTTTAAAATCATTTTTTCACTTACCCCACACGTGGGGCAAGTAAAAAAATGAAACCAATTTTTTTTTGTTTTCTAAATATTTTGTATCCTAAAAGTATTTTTCAAAGATCTTGTTCGCAGGCATATAAAGATTGGATAGATGATTCGTTATGTCATAAATATGATCATTTTCAATATTATATTCAACTTTCATGACTTGATGAACATGAACTATACGATTTCCTTTACCCACTTGCCCCACTGTACCTTAAATGATAATAACACTTAATATCATTTAGGGCCAATTTCTTCATCTTCGCTTAACTCTTAAGCGGTGCTTACCCATACGTTTAAACCTGGTTTAAGGCCTAAGCGGAGGTGAAGAAATCGGCCCTTAGTATATTGACTGTCCCTAGCGTTTCACGCTGTTAATATTAGACATAGAGCAATGTACCCTTAGACAAAGTTGTAGACGGGAATCAGCGCTAGAAGTCCGCCATACAACACTTTTTGGAATTCCGCCTCTGGAATGAGTTATTGGCTGAATACTAAATGATAATGAAATGATAAGTTCAATCCCTTCCTTCTATTCCCGTCAGCAACGTTCATTATTCGAGCGCATTACATCCAAAATACTTGTTTTTTAGTGCATGGTTAGTTTCTGTCGATATCTTCTTCTTCTTATTGGCATTACATCCCCACACTGGGACAGAGCTACCTCGCAGCTTAGTGTTCATTAAACACTTCCACAGTTATTAACTGCGAGGTTTCTAAGCCAGGTTACCATTTTTGCCTTCGTATATCATGAGGCTAGCACGATGATACTTTTATGCCCAGGGAAGTCGAGACAATTTCCAATCCGAAAATTGCCTAGACCGGCACCGGGAATCGAACCCAGCCACCCTCAGCATGGTCTTGCTTTGTAGCCGCGCGTCTTACCGCACGGCTAAGGAGGGCCCATATCTAGTCGATATCTAGTGATGTACAAACAATCAAGCCATTTGGTTGGAACACGGTCAAGTTATTAACGTTGCAGACGGGAATAGGGGGTGCTACCCAAATGGCTCCTTACAAACGAGAAAAAAAATTATCTCGTCTGCCAACTTTAACTTTTGTACAAGTTGTTTTGCGTATCAATAAATATTTGATTTTCAAAAAAACTTTCAGTAAGTACATTGATAAGTTTGTTGTCCATATAGTTTTTAATTCCAGCAACAAAAAATATTTTATGAAAACCATAAAATTAAAAAAAAAATGTATGACTTTGTCTGATTTTTACTAAGGATGGGGCAAGTGAAAATTTTCTGACACCTAACGAATTTCTCTATTTTTCAAAGAGAAACAACTTTTATTGGGCATAGATAAACAAAAAATGCTAATTTAAACCCATTTGAAGGCATTTTGTTGTTTGAGTAATAACAAATCGAAAGCCGAATGTGCAAAGCGCATCAAAATATTGGGTAGGTCGTAAGAAAAACTGTTATCGGAGACGATCGATAAATTGACTGCATCTGTTGAAAATCGTACCCCGGCTGTTACACCCGGCTTTCCGCATGACACCTTCTAGCACAATGTTGAACAACAGGCACGAAAGTCCATCACCTTGTCTTAGTCCCCGGCGCGATTCGAACGAACTGGAGTGTTCGCCCGAAACCTTCACACAGTTTTGCACACCATCCACCGTTGCTTTGATCAGTCTGGTAAGCTTCCCAGGGAAGCTGTTCTCGTCCATAATTTTCCATAGCTCTACGCGGTCTATACTGTCGTATGCCGCCTTGAAATCAACGAACAGATGGTGCGTTGGGACCTGGTATTCACGGCATTTTTGAAGGATTTGCCGTACAGTAAAGATCTGGTCCGTTGTCGAGCGGCCGTCAACGAAGCCGGCTTGATAACTTCACACGAACTCATTGTCTATTGGTGACAGACGACGGAAGTTGATCTGGGATATCACTTTATAGACGGCATTAAGGATGGTGATTGCTCGAAAGTTCTCAGACTCCAGCTTCTCGCCTTTTTTGTAGATGGGGCATATAACCCCTTCCTTCCACTCCTCCGGTAGCTGTTCGGTTTCCCAGATTCTGACTATCAGTTTGTGCAGGCAAGTGGCCAGCTTTTCCGGGCCCATCTTGATGAGCTCAGCTTCGATACCATCCTTGCCAGCTGCTTTATTGGTCTTTAGCTGTTGAATGGCATCCTTAACTTCCCTCAAGGTGGGGGCTGGTTGGCTTCCATCGTTCGCTGAACTGACGTAGTCATCTCCTCCGCTGCCTTAACTTTCACTGCCTGTACTCTCAGCGCCATTCAAATGTTTCTCGTAGTGCTGCTTCCACCTTTCGATCACAACACGTTCGTCCGTCAAGATGCTCCCATCCTTATCCCGGCACATTTCGGCTCGCGGCACGAAGCCTTTGCGGGATACGTTGAGCTTCTGGTCTATAACGTTCCATGTTCTGCCGGGTACCTTGCTGCAGCGCGACCACCCGCGCTGCGTCTTTCTCCTCCAGAATCTGTTTGCACTCTTCGTCGAACCAATCGTCCCGTCGACTTTGTCCCATATTTTTTTTTTTTTTTTTTTTTTATAGAGGGATGAAGGCAAATCTGCATACAGACACCTGAAATTATCACTCAGGGAGTGGGGTTGACGCGGTTGGCAGAAGGCCAGACCGCCGGACCCACTAAACCCACCCAAGCAACAGAAGGTTACTTGAGTTACCCTCTCTTCTAATGCACAATTCCCCCCGGGACTACCTTTCAGTATTACTTCTGTGGGGAAAGCAGTACTAAAGTACTCCTCCCAAAACAACACCTTTCACAGTGCCTCTCTTCGATGTTTTGTCATACGTCTGAGCCCTTTGGCTCTTTATTGGTGCCAGCAAGCACACAAAAGCGTGGGCCCTTAAGCCCTTTACTTTTTTTTCCTTGTGCCATTCAGCAACGCATCTACTTTCCTTTTATTTTTAGAGCCATTTAGCTCTCAACGTGCTCGCAAGCTACTCAGATAGTCCCCGGCGGCGGATCTACCCTACTCCGACGGGGAGTCCCCGGCGGCGGAAGCTCCCCGATACCGACGACCCGCATTCGTGGATGGCTGTTACATTACCAACACTACACATTCACCTGGTATGCATGTTCATAGATCCGCTCAAGTCCTACGCACATTCTCACTTCAACGGGTGACCGGACGAGTGCCGAGGTCAGGCCAAAGATTCCGGGTGGAGATAGCTTCCGGTTCAGTGGTGCCCGACGACCCGAAGCAGGTGCATTCACGCGGCACGATCTACTCAATTGGTCCCCGGCGGTGGACCTAGCCTACTCCGATTAACCGATTTCCCATGAACTGCGCCTTTCAGCTTCTTGCTTAACCGATGAGCCATTCAGCTCTCACCTTGGTCGCGGACTACTCGGATAGTCCCCGGCGGTGGATCAATCCTACTCCGACAGGGAGTTCCCCGACGTCGGAAGCTCACCCGTAACCGACGACCCGTCTCAACGGGTGACCGGGCGAGTGCCGAGGTCAATCCAAAGATTCCGGGTGGAGATAACTTCCAGTTCAATGGTGCCCCGACGACCCGAAGCCGGTACATTCGCACGCCACGGTCTACTCAGCTGATCCCCGGCGGTGGACCTAGCCTACTCCGATAACCGAGTTTCATTTGCCTTGAGCCATTCAGCTCTCACCTTATTCATTGAGCCATTTAGCTCCCGCCTCGGTCGCGATCGCGAACGACTCGGATAGTCCCTGACGGCGGATCTAACCTACTCCGACGAGAAGTTCCCCTGAAAGCGGGAGCTCCTCCGAACCCGGCCGTTTCGCCACGTTCTGCGGCTACGCGCTCGCCGCAAGCTGAATACAGTTGCGACGCTGTCGTTCCCATCCATTATCGACATATATATTCACGACTTCCACGACTCATGGTCCGCTATCCGTAACGGCTGCCTGCTGCTGCTCTATGCGCCAACTTCGTTGCAGGATGTCGGCTATCCTGGACGTCGCTCTTGCAACCGCTCTCCACTGTTCTGGGTTCTGGCACATTTTTATGACGATGTTATCGGTGTTGGTGTCCGTTCCGCATGCCCCCAACATCGCACTCCTCTCCGTTTCGAACCGAGGACATGTGAACAGGATGTGTTCAGCCGTTTCTGTCCCGTGTGGGCATTGCGGACAGGTGGGAGAAGCCGCGTGACCAAACCTGTGTAGGTACCACTTGAAGCATCCATGGCCTGTTAAGAACTGGGTCAAGCCAAAGTTTAGCTCCCCATGAGGTCTGCTAATCCATGCCGACACACTTGGGACTAAGCGATGGGTCCACCTTCCCTTAGGCGAGTTGTCCCACTCTCTCTGCCATTTGGCTACCGTTGCTGCCTTTATATTCCTTCGAGCGTTATCGGTGCCCCTGAGGGCGTAGCACTCCTCGTCTTCCTCTACCACCAGTTTGATAGGCATCATGCCCGCGAGTACACATGCCGCTTCGCGAGATACGGTGCGATATGCGCTGATAACTCTCAGGCACATTAGCCTATGAGTACTCTCCAGCTTTCGCACGTTGCAGTTTACGCTCAACGCTGACACCCAAGCTGGTCCTCCGTATCGTAGTATTGAAACCGCCACGCTTGCCAGCAGCTTGCGCTTGCTGGAGCACACCCTAGAGTTGTTCGCCATCATCCTCGATAGTGCCGCTATCGCCGTCGACGCGCGCTGGCAGGCGTAGTCGACATGACTTTTAAAGCTCAACTTATCGTCGAGCATCACCCCAATTGTTTCAGAGATCTCTTGGAGGTGATGTCGCAGCCGCCGACTCTAATTGTCGCCTCCTGAACCGATTTCCGATTGTTAACGACTATCATCTCCGTTTTATGATGCGCCAACTGTAGCTTCTTGCTGCGCAACCATTCCTCCACTAGGCTGATCGAATAGGCTGCAGTCAATTCGACCTCTTCGACGGATTCTCCGTACACGGTCATGGTTACGTCATCGGCGAATCCCACTAACTTGACTCCTGGCGGGAGCTTCAACCGCAGCACGCCATCGTACATCACGTTCCACAGCAATGGACCCAAAATTGATCCCTGTGGGACACCTGCCGTGATGGGGCGGTAGCCAAGCCTTCGTCTGTCTCGTAGATCAATAATCGATTCTGAAAGTAGCTTCCCAGAATCTTATACAGCCCTACCGGTACTCCCAGCCGAAGCAACGAGTTCGCGATCTCCATCCAGCACGCACTGTTGAATGCATTCCGCACGCCGAGTGTTATTACTGCGCAGTAACGTATACCGCGCCGCTTGCATTCGATGGCGACCTTTGCAGTGTCAACCACCGATTTAATGGCACCCAGAGTAGACCTTCCTCTCCGAAAGCCGAATTGCTCGCTCGATAATCCTCCTACCTCCTCGACGTACGGCGACAGTCTGTTCAGGATCAACTTCTCCAGTAGCTTCCCTACCGTGTCTATAAGACAGATTGGTCTGTACGCTGAGAGGTCTCCTGGTGGCTTGCCAGGTTTCGGTAACAGGACATAACGCTGTCTCTTCCATATATCCGGGAATGTCCTCTCGTCCAGACACTTCTGCATGGCCAACCTAAACATGTTCGGGTTAGTCGTTATGGCTGCCTTCAATGCCATATTCGGGATCCCGTCCGGACCAGGTGCTTTACTCGGGTCGAGGGACTTTGCCACCGTCAATATCTCTTCTACCGTCACCCTCTCCACCGCTTCATCATTTGCTACCCTCGCTGCTGGCGGCCAGTGGGTTGGGCCGTGGTGCGGGAATAGTGCCTCGATTATAGTCTTCAGCCTCGTTGGACATCGCTCGGGAGGAGCCAGTGCTCCTCTTGTTTTGGCCATCACCACCCGATAGGCGTCTCCCCATGGGTTCGAGTTGGCGCTCTGGCACAGTCTGTCGAAGCAGGCTTTCTTGCTTTCTTTGATGGCCTTGTTTAGAGCCAGTCTCGCTGCTTTGAATTGCTCGATGCGTTCCTCCCTCACTTCCGCCAAGCGTGTCCTTTGCGTTTTTCTTCTAGCCCGGAGACAGGCTGCTCGAAGGGCTGCAATTTCATCGCTCCACCAGTATACCTGTGGCCTGCAGTTCCGTGGTCGCACCTTCCTCGGCATGGTCGCGTCACAAGCTCGAGACAGGACCGCAACCAGTTCGTCGCCGCTTAAACTTCCCGTGTTTTCTTCCAGACCCATAGCTTCACTGAAGGTCCCACCGTCGAAGTGGGCGACCTTCCACGACCGGGTTGTGGGAGTAGCTCTCCGGCTTTCTCTTCTTGCCTCGCTGCCTATCCTGTACCGGATAGCTAGATGGTCACTGTGGGTGTAACCGTCGTCGACCATCCACTGCATATCACCGACCAAACTTGGACTGCAGAACGTTACGTCTATTATCGATTCCACTCCGTTTCGCTGGAAGGTACTTTTGGAGCCTTCGTTGCACAGCACGACATCCAGCTTGGCGAAAGCCTCTAGCAGCGTTTGCCCTCTCCGGTTAGTAAAGCAACATCCATACTCTATCGCCCACGCATTGAAGTCTCCTGCAATTACTACTGGCTTGCTACCCACTAGGTCTGATGTTAGCCGATCGACCATCTCGGTGAATTGTTCTATCGGCCACCTTGGTGGGGCGTAGCAGCTGCAGTAGTACACTCCATTTATTTTCGCTATAACAGTACCCTCCGCTCTTGTGTTCAGCACTTCCTGGATCGGGTATCTTCCCGTCGTACAAATCGCCGCTGATTTGGATCTATCCGCTACCCAGTTCCCATTATCCGCGGGGATGCGGTACGGGTCCGACAAGATAGCGACGTCCGTTCTCGCTTCTACTACCGACTGCCACAGCAACTGCTGGGCGGCCGCACAATGGTTGAGGTTGAGCTGCGTTACTTGCACGGCTTCCTCGCATAACCACTCAACGGGCACGCAGGTCCACCCATAGCGTGGTTATGTTCCTGCTTCCTGCTCGCGCATAGCGTACACGATGGTGCTTTCTCGCACGTGTGCGCCTTATGGCCCTCTTCGCCGCATCGCCTACATAGGTTACTCCTATCCGGCCCTTTGCACGCCCACGATTTGTGTCCCGGTTCGAGGCAGCGGAAGCACTTGTCGACTACCGGTGGTTGGTAGAGGCTGACTGGACATACTGACCAGCCAACTTTCAGCTTACCAACTTTGATCACCTTGTTAGCGTCGATGGCCGGTAACTTCACCGTGGCAATCTGCGTCCCCTGCGGTCCTCTTCGCAGACGGATGGACGCATTTGCTACCACCACTCCACCTTGGTCCTTGATGGCCGAGGCGATCTCTTCCGATGTCGTGACCTCGTCCAGCTGCTTGCATTGGAGAGTCACTTCGTCGTGTAGAGCCCTCACTTCTACGCTCTCGCCTAGGACTTCCTGGGCTAGCGCTCCATATGAGGTACCGTTCGCCTGTGAGCCCTTCCTTAAGACAAGGATCATCTCGCCCGCTCTCGTCCGCCTTATGCTACGAACCTCTTTACCAAGGTCCGCCAGTTTCTCGGCGCTGCGCATCGCCTTGAACACGTCGGCGTAGCGCTCTTTCTCTGTTTTAATGAGAAGTGCTTCACCCTTCTGTCTGGCTCTCGCCGGGCGCGTGATTGCCGCTTTCACCTTCGGTTTATTTACTACCGTTTGCCAGGGACCGTCCGACCGCAGGTTGTCTTGGTCGGGTTGGCTTCCCTCCTCCGGTGGCCGACTGGCTCGTTTCGTCCTCGCTTTCTTCTTACGCCGTTCTCCCATGTTTGCAACTTCCGTGGGCCCGCTCTTCTGATTTGCGCTCTCCCGACGCATTTTTGCGTTCTGTTTAAAGCGCTTAATGCCAGGCGAGTCCCTGGCTCGCTTATCTGTTCTCCTCTCTACCGCTCTGTCGCTGAGGGCAAAATCTAACGCCTCCTGTGCCATGGTTGTGGTACTATGGAAGGAGAAGGGAGCAGTCTGTGTACTCTTCTCCGCTTTACCACAGCCTTCCAGCCTGGCCGCAAGCACTTCCTGTTCTTGCTTGGCAGCAAGAACCAAATTGCGAAGCTTAAGCAATTTCAGCTTCAGCTCCTCGACATATTGCCCCGTTCATTGGTGAAGTCGATAATGTCATCGAGTTGCACCATGACGACGGTCAAGCTCGGCAGGATGCCACTCGACCCTATCTCCACTGCATTGTGCTGCTGCTTATCGACTATTGGCGTATCGTTATCGCTCTCCACGACGACTACTTCGATACTCGTGTCCTTCATCTCCATTTCTCTCCCACCCGATGCGTTGGGTGGAGATCTCTCCAGACCTCTCCTTGCGAAGGGGTTCACTTCCGATGCTTGTTTGTTTAATTTAGCTTTATTCATGTTTGTTGGGTCCCCTTAGGGCTGCCCTCGAACCCAGCTGGAGTTGTCGCCTTCTTGATCCCATGGTTATCTTTGCAGATGCAGTGAGGCCATGCGGGGGTTGACACCTCGGTGTTCAGAGCCGGATCGGCGTAAGCCAGGAAGGAATCAACTGGTCCTACTCCCATCTGGTTGGTTAAGCCAGACGGCTGGATTGGGACGGCGTGCCCCAAGGCCTGCCACGGTTTTACGGGACGGAAAGCAGCTGTGGCATTAGCCCACCCGCCATTTCAAGACGGTGTCACCCGGCTTTACTCAAGGAGTGGAATGACACAACTGTCAGCCCTAGATTCGTTGTATATCTCGATTTCCGCTCGTGTCCGTTGACGTTGCCGTTGTCGATGCCACTGGGTTGGGCTAGTGTGCTTTGAGCGGCGCACGGTCGCTTTGATAGGACCTGCTTACGGATACATGCAGCTTTTTGTAGAAGTTTAACAGAGCCCACTGTCAAACCCCACCACATCCTAGGCAGGTTCCCTAACTCGCAGTGGGGAGGGGTCGTCAAGCCCTTGGACATAGTCCCTGCTGCCCGACTTTGTCCCATATACCCGACGTTGTTCTTCGCTGCGTCGTTAATGGCTGCTTTGACTGTATTCCAGTAGTCCTCAAGAGGGGCCCCATCGAGCTCACCCTCTTTTGGCAACGCTGCCTCGAGATACTGCGTGTATGCAGTGGCGACATCAGGTTGCTTCAGTCGCTCTAGGTCGTACCGCGGCGCTCGTCGGTACCGAACATTGTTGATGACGGATAGTTTTGGGCGCAGTTTAACCATCGCCAGATAGTGGTCAGAGTCGATGTTAGCGCCACGATATGTCCTGACGTCGATAATGTCGGAGAAGTGCCGTCCATCAATCAGAACGTGGTCGATTTGTGATTCTGTCTGCAGTGATGATCTCCAGGTGTACCGATACGGGAGACTGTGTTGGAAGTAGGTGCTGCGAATGGCCATATTCTTGGAGGCGGCGCAATCAATTAGTCGTAGGCCGTATTCGTTCGTCAGCCGGTAAGCGCTGAACTTCCCAATAGTCGGTTTAAACTCCTCCTCTTGGCCAACCTGAGCGTTCAAATCTCCTATGATGATTTTGATGTCGTGGCTTGGGCAGCTATTGTACTCACGTTCCAGCTGCGCATAGAATGCGTCCTTATCATCATCAGTGCTTCCGGAGTGTGGGCTATGGACGTTGATTATGCTGAAGTTGAAGAACCGGCCTTTGATCCTCAACCTGCACATTCTTTTATTGATCGGCCACCACCCGATCACGCGCCTTTACATATCGCCTCTCACTATGAAAGCTGTTCCCAGCTCGTGTGTGTTGCCGCAGCTTTGGTAGATGGTATGATTACCTCTAAACGTTCCCACCGTTGATCCCTCCCAACAAACCTTCTGCAGCTCTACGATGCCGAACCCACGGTCCTTGAAAAAAAAGTAATGCAATATGAGTGCTTTCATTATATAGCATCTTATTGGCACGCTATTTCGCCTTTTGCGGTTTCAAATCAGCATTATATTAGCACGCAGAGCCAATCAGCTTTTAAATACTACATTAGAGGCGGATTTAGGGCTGTATTCAAGCAATTTTATAATTTGCATGGTCAAATTTTTGAGGTTAACAATGTTCTAGAAACTTATTCAGCACATAAAAATACAGCATTCAACTACTAAATCATAACAATGTTTGCAATTGTTAGAAGGAAAATCGAGACATACGAACAAAATTACACATTTTTCAAACCAAAATATCTCGCAAGGTGGCAAAAAGTGGCAGCCAAATCAATGCACATTCGAAAGGAAAGCTTGAAAGCTTTCTATTACAAGTAGTTTTATTTGTATCTCATTGTATCCTCATCAGATATTGGATCCCGCCTCCGGCGGCAGCAGGCACAATTCCGTACCGGAAGATCTTGTGTGGACCATTATGTCACGCTTCGTATCATTCAGAAGCAGGTTAATGAGTTCCACGAGCAATTTACTTGGTATTCATTTACTACGAAAAAGCTTTCGAGCGCCTCATTCACAAGAATATGTGGGGCGCCCTGAGACGCAAGGGGGCTCCTGAGAAAATCTTTGGTCTCATCGAAACACAGTACGAGGCCTTCTCATGTAGAGTGCTGTATAATGGGGTTTTGTCCGAGCCTATCTTGGTCGTAGCTGGTGTGAGTATTCTATCACCGTTACTGTTCCTCCTTATAATCGACAAGATTCTTCTAGCGGTATATAATTCGGGCCTGGTGGCCTCACAACTGGATCGCAAACAACGAGCTCCGTCGTCGCAATAGAAATTCGGAAACGGAAGTGGGACTGGGTCGGCCACTCCTTACGTAGGGGTACATAACTAGTTTAGGTTTTGCAACATGTAGACGGAAACAGAATTTGCTCTTTATAAAATTTCGCGTCTACCAGTGGCCCTTTATGGGCCGTCTACGTTAGAAAAGTAGGAACGGAGAGCTTTCGGGGTTTTCGAGCGAAAAGTGCTGCATACAATACTCGGAGTAGAGCTAGAAAATTGTGTGTGGTGCAGACACATCAATCACAAAACAAAAAAGAAAATATTGTGTATCGTATAAAATACAACAGACATCAGTGGGCTGGTAACATAGTGCGAATGTCAGAAGAAAGAATTTCTAAAACAATATTCAACAGTGTACTGGTTAGATGGCGCCAACTTCGTTGAAGGCCACGAACACGCTCGCTGAAAGCGGTGTAGTCGCTCTTTGGAACCCTAAACATTTGGGGAAGCTGGAGGAACATCGCCCAAAACGTCAAAATGTTTTGGTGGCATAGTGCAGGCATAGGTGTATCGATGCCAGATATGTAGGTAGGTAGAGCTGTTTTCAAGTCGCGAACTAGCATTTTAGTTTTGATTCAAGCTTCCTGTGTCAATAGCGTCAACAAACCTAAAGGATAACGATTAGTGTTTGTGTGCATATCCATCTGGAGGTATCCAGTGATTAATCTACACCCAAATTTGTCAGGGCTTTTAAACGATTCATTGATAGGCGAGCTTACGCGAAGCAAATATGATCAAACGGTTTGAATTTTGTTTTAACTGAGCGTTTTCTTCGAGAGCTCCAATGTACTTTGGGAGTAAATCGCCATACGGTGCTACAGTTGTTATCCAATCGAATCGTATAATCCTTGCAACTTTGTAATTGTATGTACTGTAGAAAATTTTGCTTGGCAGGACAAACAATTTCCATGGATCTCCAGTGGCACCTTTCAATCACAGTCTCCAAGTATCTATATGTGACAATTTATCGATCCCTATTAATCATTCACCACTAATGAAGCTACGAATTAGATCAAATTAGACTTATTCGTGAATTATGACACTGTCCCCCTATTTGCATATGTTATAAATCGAAAACGTTTTGTACTTCAAAGGGAAATGCTTTTCCCGGGTTAGCGGGTAGATGTAGATTCGTGGCCAACAAACTGAACCATTCGTTTCATAGTCAATTCCAACCGTTCTAATTGCATAGATGTCGTCAACCTCATGGATAAAATTCGACAGCTTCCGACAATGTTTAAGGACATCATACAGGACGACGAAAGCGACTACTTCCGCATGATGGAGTATTTCCTGGTGCTGGGAGGTATCCGCCTGAACTCTAGTAATCCCATCTATCGCCGATTATTTCTCTGCTACCGAGTGCTGATAGCCGCGCAATTTGCTATCTGGATCGACCGTGTCTATGTGGCTTATTTTGAGTGGAACTCAACGGCTGAGTTTATCGGAGTGGCCAGTTTCTTTCTGGGGCTGGTAATGATCATATCGAGGGCAGCACTGATTGCACTGTATCTCAAAGAGGTCCTAACGCTAAAAGATTATCTGGGGACTAAGCTGAATGGTCTTAATCACTCTCAGAGCCGAATCCGATCGTATCGCTTTCAGCGCAGAATGGGCCTGGTGTTGGAATGTATCTTCTTTGCAGATCAGATCATGTTCTACGTGTTCGGAATTAATCGAGACAAACAGTACCGCGCCCCGGATAATCTAGTGCGGATGGGTTGGCGAGTTGAGTTAATGGTCGACGTGATCACTTCTAGCAACCATTTTGTGATGTCTTCGGCTTATGCGACAGTTTTGACGGTACAAAATGCATTACTAATGGCTATTATGACAGAGATGGAAAGTATCCTGACGCAGTGCGCCACAATCATGGTCCGAGTAGATGAAGCAGTAGCGGATACTATCGATCAGGAATATCCTAGAGAAGACCCTAAAGAGGATGAGTCACCAAACTACTGGAGAACCATGAAAGAAAAAATTAATGCGGTCATTGCGCGCCATTGCAATCTTATGGAACAGGTTGCTAAATTGAAGGGCTATTTGAAGGTGAACTTTTTGGTAATGTTTTATATGGCGATCGTGATTATCGGATGTGCTGCGTTCTACATCAAAATGCTAGGGTTAACGGTGAATACTGTTATAATCCTCAGCTACGTGGGAGCGATACTATTGGAGTGCTATTGGTTCTGCCGAATGGCCAACAATTTGAACGACATGGTAACAATTCTTTTCTAATATTGGAATATTTTCGAAAACTTTTTGAAATGACATTTTTCAGAACAATCGAATAGGAGCGTCATTGTACAACTTAAGCTGGCCACATCGAATACCAAGAGATTCTAAGGCTAGGAAAGAGTATCGTGATATCCGAGCAACACAGTTAATTGTTATGTCCAGAATGCAGCAAACTGTGGGAATCTCCTGCGGAGGAATGTTTGAACTATCGCTGGAGGCATTTCAAGAATTGCTTAAAATGATATACTCGTTCTTGACATTTCTGCTAAACATTTCTACATAGGTGTAATGATTTAATACATCAGGATAGTTTTGTTGGTAAGAAATATATTATTGACAATTTCTTTTGTCAGATATTTTGATTGATTATGTATTCTAGAACTACTTTCTGTTATTATTTGTTTTGTTTAGAGGCTCACTGAAAGAAGCGTCATGGTAATATTGACCGAACCGAGGGTAAAATTAAAAACATTTTACCACTTGATTTGTGCAGACTACACATACCGTTTGAATCAACCATAACTGCAGTTGATTTTACTATGAAGCTTTTTTTGACATTCCGCCGGGTTGACCGTATATTGTTGTTAAATATACCATGTGCAGCTGTAAACATTGTAGTAGATTTTACCATTTTACTATGTGCATTGAATGATCGTAGTAATATTAACAACAAATATTTTTATTTCGATTCAGATTAAATGATTTATGAAGATTTGTGTTTGTTTAATTTTATTTGTTCATTCTCACTGGTTGAATATTTATTATTTCACATTGAATAAAAATATTCCATATGGAGGAGCGGCCAGAGTACATTTAAAATCTACATAATCACAGAATTTCATTTCATTTTGATGCGGATCCTGTTAAGATTGCTTCTCCTCTGCGGGAAAGGATCTCTTTGTCGAACCAGAGGTAAAGATACCGCAAAGAATAAACCACCTGCCAGGCCATTTCGCTGCATGACTTCCAAGTGGCCATTCCGATGCTCGTTGAAATCGAGGTGGAGATTGCAGGTGCAAAATTCCTGTGAATGTCTGGTTCCAAATGCCGAGTGAACCATTGAAAATGTTGTAAACATTCGCTTGTCTTACCAAGAAGTACACAATCTACTTACCTTGCAAACCAGGAAGACGTTTTCATGTTTAATAATTTAATCTCGAATTTAATTAAAAAATCTCTGAAACCCGAGACAAACACGTTCAAAATGGAGATATTTCTATAGAATGTTCGAAGGAGTTAACTACCAGAGACTGTCGAAAATACTATTTTATTATTGACATTTCATAGTAGAATCAAAATAATGTTATTTAAAATAAGAATTACTATAGTTAATATTACTATGTTCTGATATAGTAGAATTGAACATGTTTGCGCTGTTAATTTTACCACAAGATTATTTTCAGTGACCTTAAAGCTTCCTTACAACTCGGGAAAATTTTTCGCCGGATTTTTGCCCCCGTGTATTTCAAATTGGGCCGGAATTTTGATTTTCCGTGCCCAAATCCCGAAAACATCACATATTTAAATATGCATGGAGAAAAATTCCGCGAACCAAATTCCCGAGGTGTGGGGTAATAACACGACCCGAGCGTACCGGCCCATGTCGCTGCTCAACAGCGATTACAAACTGTTCTCTCGCATCCTAAAAAACGATGGAACGCGTAATGCAGACCCACCACATTCTGAGCAACGGACAGAAATGTTCGATTTCAGAACGCAACATCTTTCGGCCACTCTTGCTCTGAAAGATCGGATTGCCAGTCTCCGACGGATTGCTCACCACCGACGCGCCGGTAAGCTAATCAGCTTCGATCTGGAGAACGCTTTCGATCGGGTGCGGCATTCGTTTCTGTTCGACACCATGCGGTCGCTCGGTTTCAACGTGGAACTTATCTCTCTGCTCTCGCGCATTGCCAGTCGGTCCACATCCCGGCTGCCAATCAATGGACACCTTTCTCGTTCGTTCGAGATCGCACGGTGGGTGCGACAAGGGGATACGTTGTCCTTGCATCTATTTGTTTTGTATCTTCATCCATGGTTTGCAGACTAGAGCAAGCGTGTGGGGCAGGATTTGCTTGTGGCATATGCGGACGACATTGTGCAATTCAACATCGCGCATATTTGTCACCCATCATGTTTGCACTGCTGCACTCGCGAGGAAGGTAGGATCGACTGCCCGCGAATGTGTATACTCACGATGACTGACAGGATCTGTCATTTGACACATGCATGCTAGGCCGGTTCATGATATTAGGCCTGTCCAATGCCACACATCTCCCTTCTTCTCCAAAAAAAAATGCATTAATCCTTTTCTTCTGTATGAAAAAAAAATAACACCTACGACATAGTATGTATCATCCGGTTACGCTCTCATAATGATACAAAAGCATCTTGCAGCAAACAATCATTTCCGGCACTCGATTGTATTGCGTGCATCTCATTTCATAATCGAAGAACACACTTAAATTGTGGCTCACATAAATATGGGAAACCACTCTCAAGGAAGTCCCATGCAGTGGGCGTCTCGACTCGCAATTGTACTCACAACTTGTGAAGTAACATTTCACGTGGACTTCAAATCACTACCACTACTTCTGCTTTTTTCGAACACACGTCGAATGCACTGTGCATTCACATTTGTGAAACAACCAGCAACAAAAACCAGATACCGTTACTAAAAAAAAGGTCGATGAACAGCTCCAAATCATGGCCGAATATCTAATATTAGTTAAATCAATCCTCTTGTGTACCTGTGACATTTCGGATCCACAACACCAAACTACTTGTAGGTCATCGACCAACGCTAAGCAAGAGACTCTTGCTTGGCTGAACTGTGATCACTCCGATCAACAATAACACCGTTCTTCTTGCGGGCGTCCCACCAACGCAGAGGAAGAAACACTTGAATGCGGGCGTCCCACCACGCAGAAGTGTGATCATTCTGATCTACAATAACACCATTCTTCTTGCGGGCGTCCCACCAACGCAGAGGAAGAAACACTTGAATGCAGTGTGTGTGTTTTTATGTTCCACAATGGTTTTCATATCGGAGTAAAACACATTCATAATTTCATAACTATAGAATATCAGGCATCACGGTTATATTCGAATACTCTTCAAAAGGGAGAAATATTCGATAATCAAAGGTAATTCAGAATATTGTATTCAAAATGCTAGATACATCTGATAGTTCGTGGTAGCGTTTGGCTGAATGCAGATGACATTACTTTTTCTCTTCGCCCATCACAAATTGCACCTTAAATTTTCACAAAGGATAGTTGAAAAACATTCAAAGAGTACCCCGATCTTTCGAAACTTTGCCAACCTCGTAGCCAACACTAGCCATCAGTTAGTTATGGATCCTGTACACCTCCGGTGGTGCAAAGGGCCGACTTGAAAGATCTCCATCCTGAGCGATGCCCGGCTATCGCTTTAACCTGTTGCCAGGTTAGATTTCGGTCGACTTCTTTTATTTCTTTATTGAGGCTTCTCCGCCATGAGCCTCTGGGTCTGCCTCTGCTGCGATGTCCCGCTGGGTTCCAGTCTAATGCTTGCTTACAGATTTCGTTTCCGCCCCTACGTAGAGTGTGGCCGACCCAGCCCCACTTCCGATCCTGAATTTCTGTTGTTATCGGCCTCTGGTGACAACGACGATGGAGCTCGTTGTTTGAGATCCAGTTGTGAGGCCACCAGGCCCGAATTATATACCGCAGGCATCTGTTAATGAACACCTGCAGCCGTTGAGTGTTCTCCACTGATACACACCATGTTTCGCTAGCGTATAACAGCACAGATTTCACGTTAGAGTTGAAAATTCGTATTTTGGTGCGTTCACTTATCTGCCTGTTTTTCCAGATATTTCTTAAACTCGCAAAGGCAGCCCTTGCTTTCTTGATCCGTGCGCCTATGTCGATCTTGTTACCGCCGTCTGACGCCATTTGGCTACCAAGATATTGGAAGCTTTCAACATTCTCCACTGGTTGCCCGGCTACTGTGAAACTGGAAGGAGTTACCGTGTTTACATCCAACGATTTGGTTTTGTTGACGTTGATGACTAAACCTGCTGAGGAGGAGCGATCAGCAAGGTCGTTGAGCTTACTCTGCATATCAGAGCGCCGTTGCGCGAGTAGTGCAACGTCATCCGCCAATTCGAAGTCGTTTAGGTGCTCCATGGTTATAGGCTGCCATAACAGCCCGCGGTTTGGTTCACGGTCAATCGCATCTACCAGAATATCATCGATTACGATGAGGAACAGTAACGGTGATAGAATACATCCTTGCCTCACACCAGCTACGACCCGGATAGGGTCGGACAGGACCCCATTGTGCAGCACTCTACACGAAAAGGCCTCGTACTGTGCTTCGATGAGGCCGATGATTTTCTCAGGAACCCCTTGCGTCTCAGGGCGCCCCACATATTCTCGTGATTGAGACGGTCGAAAGCTTTTTCGTAGTCAATGAATACCAAGTAAAGGGACTCTTGGAATTCGTTGACCTGCTCCAAAATGATGCGGAGCGTGACAATATGGTCCACACAGGATCTTCCGGCACGGAATCCGGCTTGCTGCCGCCGGAGAGTCGCATCGATCTTCTCCTGAATCCGGGCTAGGATAATTTTGCACAGAACTTTGAGAACGGTACACAGCAACATAATGCCTCGCCAGTTATCGCATACAGTCAGGTCACCCTTTTGGGCACCTTTACTAAGATACCTTGCATCCAGTCGACCGGGAAAGTTGCGGTGTCCCAGATATTATGAAATAAACGATGCAGTAGTTGAGCAGATGTCATGGGGTCAGCTTTGAGCATCTCGGCTGATATGCGGTCGACCCTGGGGCTTTATTCGATTTCATGCTTTGGATGGCTGTTTGAATCTCTAGCAGTGATGGAGCTTCGGTATTGACGCGTGTTATACGTCGGATCCTAGGCAGATCATGCCGAGGTGGTGATGGCCTGGCTGGCACTTGAAAAAGTTGTTCGAAGTGCTCGAACCAGCGTTTCAGCTGGTCAGTTGGGTCGGTCAATAACTGATCATTCGCGTCTTTCACAGGCATCGTTGCATTCATCTTCGCCCCGCTTAAGCGTCGTGAGATATCGTAGAGGAGGCGAATGTCCCCGGTTGCGGCGGCTCTCTCCTTCGTCGGCCAGAGAGTCTGCCCACGCTCGCTTGTCCCGTCGACATGAGCGTTTTACTTCCTTCTCAAGAGCCGTGTATCGTTGACGGGCTAAGACTTTGGCTCCTCTGGTTTTCGATCGCTCTATCGCGGCTTTGGCTTCTCTTCGCTCCTCTATCTTCCTCCAGGTCTCATCGGTGATCCATTGTTTTCTCTGGGTGCGTAGTTCGCCCAGATTGTTCTCGCTGGTGGCGATGAAGGCATTCTTGATGGCGGTCCATTGGTCTTCCACGCTGCCACCTTCCGGAATATCTGCAGCACGCGTCTCCAGTTCTTCAACGAAGGACCGTTTCACCGTGGCATCTTCCAGTCGGCGTGTGTTGAATCGTCGTCCAACTTTTTCCTCCTGCCGACGAGCCATCAACTAGCCATCAACAAATTAGAAAATTTCTGTAACACTTTCCAATCCATTGCACATTCAAAGAACTGTACGAATACGTGTTTTTGATAATTCAAACTATTGTAATAAAAAACAATTTAAACATTATAACATTTAGTTTCAAAATGAACTTGTTTTGAAAATAGAACTCAAAAGGTCTTATTGGTGTATATAAGTTTATCGCCAATCACACACTTGATTAATCCATTAACAATCAAATCAAATCGGCGAGATCGTATCTTAGAAACTACTTCTCTTAACAAATTGAAAGAGACTGGCAAACAAGCATATCTTTTTGCGTTCCCCTTTCCGCAGAAATAACTCGGTTTGACATAGTAATTAAGAGTGTTTTAAAAAACTAAAACATAATCGTTACTCTTCTTACTAATGCAAAAAGCTCCGCTGCCTTTACTTTTTCGGCTGCGTCCGAAATTGTTTTTTTTTCACACACTTCTATAAACATGATGGGTGACTTTATGCGAAATATGTTTATGCACTCCTGGCAGGATCGCCAAATGTGCAATTCAACATCGCGCATATTTGTCACCCATCATGTTTGCACTGCTGCACTCGCGAGGAAGGTGGGAACTGACTATTTGTAGACCCCCAAGGTTACGTCATCGGCGAAGCCGACGATCTTAGGACCAGGAGGGAACTTCAGCTTCAGAAGAAGGGAATTTGCTGACAGATGAAACTGATGTGGCTGCCAGGTGGAAGCAACACTTCGCGACTTTCTTGACTAGTGGAAGTGACGGTGCATCGGTGAACAGAATAAATATTAGCGACGATGGACAAGCTGTGGAGTCGCCTACTGGCTTTTGGCTTTTTGCAGTTGAAGAGGACATGAGGGCGCTCAACGTTCAGAGCGACTGGAAGCGATTGGCCCAGGATCGAGTCCAGTGGAGAATTGGCGTAGGTTTATCGAACAGCTGTAGCTCATCAAGTATCAAGTAGAATTAATAGGTTTAATTTTCATGTATGGCGATTACTCTCTATGTTAACAGAATTGAAACTACGCCTTATCGATTTTTTAATAATATTGTTTATTGATTACCTATAATGCGTACTGATGATTTTTTTTATTTTTGTTGATCATGGGTTTCCAATAAGTTAGTTTCAAGTTTTAACTTACCGCGATCACTCCTAATTCTGCAGTTTTTTATTTGAAAATTTTGCGATATTTACAAGATTTTCAATTTCCATATCAACCTATGTTTAATTTAACTTCGCCTAAATTTTTCAAAGTGATCTTTACAACAGAATATGGTGTATCGCGGTAATTGAACTGACATTTCAGTAAGTCGTTTTTTATCTAATTTCATTGAATTGAACAGAATCTTCTTGTCGTATAAATTCTATGTTGATCTATAAAATAATTTTTCTTTTTGCAATATAATCTAGTCTCCTTATCATGTATTTATTTATTCCGCCCAATAAAATAAACATAAGTTTGCAACCTACATTGAATCGATTCTGTTTTGTATTACATACCTTGGTAGTTTCACTCCTTGTTCTCGAAAAATTCTTGCACATATAAGTCGAAATCATTTCTTCAGTTCTGTTCTCACTTTTCCATATATTTTGTTTCGAAACATGTTCCCTAGAATGTACAATTTTGATACTTGTTATTCAAAGTAATTTGATTATGTTGTTAATTCTTTTTTATTTCATATCTAACGATTTTTATGTCTTCAACTGTTTTTTTCGCACTAATCTGATTGATTAACCTCTCGATCCTACTGAATTCTGCCATCGTCTGCCATAATCGTCTTGATTTTCGGACCTACAACATATATATGAACATGCGAATCTAACACAATCAATGTGTGGTGTGTAAAATAACTTCGAATAATAAAAAAAAATAACAGAATCTGCTCAACTCTCCCAACCTATATAAACTTATAGAGATAGTTTTTACAATATTTGTAATTACGCTCACTGTGGTGCTGTCAACTTTTACCCTCGAGATGCTTGGGCGTGTCGGCGTAGGTGAACTTCAGGCGGAACGCTTCCGCCACCAGGACGCCAATATGCGAGTCCATCCAACTGTGGGTCGGCAGATTCTGCAGCAACAACATGAGACCCTAATTTAAAAAAAACGAGTAAAAGGTATTCGTTATGCCTAGTTTCGGCTAATGTCGTGAACCACAACCACCTACCTGAAAGTCCTTCTCCTGCAGCAATTGTTCGCGCCAGTGCAACAAAAAGGCCGCACACACGTACAGCTGGAACACGGCAAAGCCATCCGACTCGGCCAGATAGGTGTCCCACAGCCGGATCGTGCAGTACAGTGGCAGTTCGCGGGTTAGCAGGTTGTTCATCCATCGGAACGAAAACTGCAGATAGTCCACACCGTGCGTCTGCAGGTGCCGGTGGAGGGTTCCTGTTTTCGAAACATTAATAATTCTAATCTTTGGATGTTAACATATAAATAGGAACCTACCGTCAATTCGCTGAATGAGTTCCTTCAGTTGGTTAACTTTTTCCTGAATGCCGAGCTGGGCAAAAATGTAGTTATCCTGAATGCAGTCGAGAAATTTGGACAAACACCAGAACGAGTCCGATTCGATAATATCGCGCTGTTCCAGCGAAAGGTCTCCCAATTGGCACTGTTCCAGGTCTTTTTCTGCAAATTAGAATGGTACACAAAAATGTAAAATATTATAATCATAAATAATTTACCTGCCCCAAGAGATTCCTGTAGGAATACTATGAAAAATGGCGTGACCAGGTCGTTGATTCCCTGCACGTAACCGGAGGCTGGATGCCGTATGGCCCAGATGAAGAGAATCCGCTCGAACATTTCCTGTACTAGTTTCTGCTGGAACAGCGAAACATGCGGGTTCATTCGAGGCACATCGATGTGTATCTGTCGGTACGTGTCCTGCTGGATCTCGTCTCGACTATCCACGTGGAAGTACTGCTGGACGAGCTTCTTGTAGTCGGCCCGTTTCCGCTCCAGCAAGGTGTTCCGCCGTTCCAGACTCGTCGGTAGATATCCGGACAGCAGGCGCCACGTGACGGCTCGCATCCGCCGTGGAATCCCGGACCAGCTGAGTTCCTTCAGGGCGATCAGATTCAACAGTGGCGCTTCGAGGATGTTGGTAAACTTTTCGTATTTGGATTCACATTCGACGTCCTTCGATGCCACGTTGGACGATAATTTTAATAACTGTGGACGGCCCGGGTACGCGTGAAACCTTTGTCGATAACTGTGAATGGAATGGAAAGGTCAAATGTGATGATCAAATCTTATGTTGTTAAAGGTTTCAGTTCAGCAGTGAGCGATCATATCTCGGCTCTGGTTTTATGATTGTTCAAATTTTATTAAATCAAGACAGATATTTTTTCTCCTTTTTTGTAATTTAAAATTTAATTTATTTTGTCAAATTAATGCTATGGTTTATAGTGTTGTTTTGAATTCAAAAATCTACAGTTATTTGAAACTCTAAAGCGTTGGCATCAATTCTACCATAACAAAGATTAACGTATCAGTTGCAGGGTGGCCACTCAATTTGCATTTTGGAATTCCCGGTTTTTCCCGGTTCAAATTTTTGAACTTTCCCGGCAAGTGTATCGAGAAAAGATATGATCGAGGAATGAGGTGTTGTATTCCTTTGACAAATCCATCTGTGAAACAACCATCCTTCTGAGTTGGTGAGACAAGATTTCTGGTTTGAAAACATGAATGCTTTCATTAGACAGTACGTTAAATGTTGCATTGAGTGCGCAGCTAATAAACGAGGACTTGATGAAACCCGCATTCAGATTCACACTCATTCGAAGCAACCAATTCCGTTTTGGGTGGTTCATGCTGACTATTGCGGTCCCTTTCCTAAAAGTAAAAGACAGAATACCCAAGCACTTGGAATCATTGACGCTTTTACAAGGTTTATCATCCTCCGTCCCACGAAAAGTTGCAGTACTTCTTGTCGATCAGGTGGCCATCGTATAAAGAAATAATCGGAAAACAGTTTTACGTGTAACACAACTTTATTTAAAGAAACTTGAAAAAAGAGAAGGATGTTAACTCAACGAGCATCTGTACAAGAGTGAGTTACAATGCACCCGCGTCACAAGCTTTTTTTTGTGTGACTTCCGCTATTAGTTGTTTAGGTTGGCAGCGCTTATTCATTTACGTTGCATGTAGAATGAGTAGGGATGCTCACTGTTCCTATTTACTAACACTCCTCCTCAGTGAGTGAGACTCATTCCAATCATACCTGCGAATTTACGTTGCTTCACTGCGCCTAATGGCTTTGTTAGGATATCCGCTGTCATTTCTTCCGTTGGACAGTAGATAAGTTGTAGTTTCTTCTGCTGCCAGAGATATTTAACAAAATGTTCTCGAGTTTCTATGTGTTTTGATCTTTTCGTTGATCTTTCCGAACGCACAAAAGCGATGCAACTCTGATTATCTTCGTATATCAAAGTTGGATCATTTTGAACGTTTCCCATTTCATACAACAGCTTTCGTAACCAGATTACTTCCTGGCTTGCTTCACTCAATGCCACATATTCGGCTTCCATGGATGATAAAGTTACAGATGGCTGTCGACGGCTTACCCAAGAAATAGCTGCACCTCCCAGCAGAAAACAATATCCGGTTGTAGACTTCCGAGATTTCTGATCGCCTGCTCAATCAGCGTCACAGAAACCAACAAGATTTTTCTCTTTTCCGGAAAACTCAAGCTTCCAATCTCCTGTTCCTCGTAGATACCGAACTATTCGCTTTGCTGCACACCAATCAGCTTCCGATGGACAACTTGGCGTCCCAAAATTGATGTACTAATCGATATGTCCGGTCGGGCGTGAACAGCGATGTATAATAAAGCACCGATCAAACTACGGTACACGGTTGCGTCTTTGAACAATTCACCACGATCATCAAGCTTTAAATAACCATTATCCATAGGTGTTTTCGCTGGTTTGGCATCTTTCAATCCAAAACGTTTTGATACATGGTCGATATAGCCACCAAGACTGATACTATACTTCCCGTCCGTTCTGGCGATTTGCATTCCCAAGAAATAGCTAATGTCTCCAAGACACGTGATATCGAACATTTTCTTGAGAAATTCGTACACTTTCATGCTCTCCGACTCATTTTTGCACCCTACCACAATATCATCTACATATATTACCACGTACACTACGTTTCCATCAACGACCTTAGTGTACAGGCAGGCATCCGATTGACTTTGCTTGAACTTCATTCTGGTTAGGGCTTCATGCAATTTGCGGTTCCAGCACCTCGCCGACAAGTCCGTATATGCTTTTCTTCAGTCGGCATACAAGGTGCTCACGTCCAGGTTCCTCGAATCCGGATGGCTGCTTCATGAAAACTTCCTCCTGCAGGTCACCATTAAGGTAAGCAGTTTTCACGTCCAGATGCTTCAGTGCGATTCCTTCAATACTGGATATAGCGAGAAGTTCACGAAATGTTATTTGGTTTGTTACTGGGGCGAACACCTCATCAAAGTCAATCCCGAACTGCTGTGAGTAGCCTATTGCCAGCTGCATCCTTCTTCAACTTGAAAACCCAACGACTTCCGATTGCTTTTCTTCCGCCGGGCAGCGGCGCTAGCTCCCACGTTGTGTTTTCAGCATGACTCTTTATTTCCTCTGTCATAGCATCCTGCCAAGCTTTTGAATTCTGCGATATTTTTACTTCTTGTAAATTTCGTGGTTCGGGCTCATCATCTGCTCGCACCACTTTCGCTTGATCACCAAATCGCTCAGGTGGAACTCCTTTTGTCTTACGTCCTGACCGCCGCAGTACATCTTCTTTCAAAAAACCTCTGAACAATGATTCATCACTGGAATTCCCCAGCATTTCAGACGCACTGTCATAACAACTTTCATTTATTTCAGGTAGCAAGGTATTGGATCTTCATCCGAATCCGGTACATTGCCGTCTTCATCATCTTGTTCCAGCTCCTCCTCAAGTAGATAACAGACCTTTTGATGAGTACCGCCGACGTTCACCACTATTTCAGATTTTTTCGGAACTTCAATCCCACGAATCGACTCCTGTGCATTCATTTCGGATTCCAAGAACACAGCATCACGGCTCACAATTATACGATTAGTTGCCTCATCAAGGAAACGATAAGCCTTACGGTTCTCTTCATATCCCACGAAGATCAGCCGAACAGCCTTCTTGTCCAGTTTCTGTTGCCTTTGGTCCGGAACATGAACATATGCATGCGAACCAAACACTCGCAAATGATCATATTTAGGTTTCGATCCGTGCCATAATTCGTAAGAAGTACGTTGAACGGATGCAGACGGAAGACGGTTCAACAGGTAGTTTGCCATTGTCACTGCCTCTCCCCAGAATTTCTTGTCCATGTGACCTTCAGACAGCAAACACCGCATCATCTCCAATAGAGAACGGTTCTTCCGTTCAGCTGTCCCGTTTTGCTACGGACTATTATAGGGTACCGTCTTTTGCAAGGAAATACCATTATCCTTTAAGAACGTCAGCAGGCTAGAACTATTGTACTCGCCACCACCATCGCAGCGCAGTACTTTCGGCTTCCTTCCGAAAATATTCTTCACATGGCACACATACTCACGTATTTTCTCAAATGCTTCGGACTTATGTTTGAGGAGATAGACAATGGTGTATTTACTGTGATCGTTAATCATGGTCATAATGAAACGATTACCACGTGGTGTACCCACCTCCAACGGACCGGCCAGGTCACTATGGATCAAATCCAGCAGAGCAGAACTCGCGCCGCATCACGGGGCCCATAACCTGTCGATCAGGTGGCCATCGTTTAAAGAAATAATCGGAAAACAGTTTAACGTGTAACACAACTTATTTAAAGAAACTTGAAAAAAGAAAAGGATGTTAACTCAACGAGCATCTGTACAAGAGTGAGTTACAATGCACCCGCGTCACAAGCTTTTTTTGTGTGACTTCCGCTATTAGTTGTTTAGGTTGGCAGCGCTTATTCATTTACGTTGCATGTAGAATGAGTAGGGATGCTCACTGTTCCTATTTACTAACACTTCTGGGGTAATTTCCGTTCTAAAATAAATTTCGCAGTATTTCGGGATGCCCAAGATTCTAGTGACAGAAGGGGGCAGCATTTATGTCAAAAGCGTTCATTTTGTGAGGACCGGGATATTAAACACTCACCAGTTGCAGCCAAGACACCCAGAGGAAACGGACAAATTGAAAGGAGTTTCCAGTTTGTTACCAATGCTTTGAAATGTTTTTCTTCGGATAAAGATGAGCGTGATTGGGATTTGAATCTGCCATCTGTCCAATGGGCTATGAACACCATGAAAAATAAGACAACAGGAGAAAGTCCACAAGTCATTCTGTTTGGATACCGACCAAGAAACGTGTTGAATAATAAACTGCTCAACGCATTACGAGATGAAGCTGATGCACTTGAAGAAAGGGAACTTGTTCCGGAAATCCGAAAAAGAGCTCTTGAACAAATGACACGCAATTCTGAGAGACATGCGGAACGATATAACTCTTCCCATAAAGCTCCTCAGTCTTACAGCGAGGGAGATTTGGTTCTACTACGGTACGAGCCTCCGGCGGACGGTGGTTCCCGGAAACTAATGCCACGATATCGTGGGCCATATGTGATCGACAAGGTACTAGATGCGGATCGATACGTGATCAAGGATACGCCAGCAACTCAAGTGACTCAGAAACCATTCGAGTCAGTATACGCAGCTGATAAGATAAAATTATGGGGTAATCCACCGGAGGACGATTATCCAGAAGTCGAGGAAGAGGATGAACAAATCGATGAGAAATAATTAACAACCGTGATGAATGAACCTGTGTGGATGAAATGGATTTTTATTAGAAATTTGTTAAATTTTGAATATTGCTCTTACTTTTACTTGAATTAAATATTCACTATGATTGCTAAGTTTGTCAAAATAAACACTAAAAACGCATCTATCGCTTGTTTTTTTATTTGTATGTCTGAGCCTGGTCTAAGCAAGGTATGCACTTGAATAAAATGTACCGAGCAAAAAAACCGTACGATTTTCAACAGATCAAGTCAATCTATTTGTTTCGTGGATGACATGGACAAAGTACATGCTTGTGGGTGGAACCGAGCGCGACAGGGCCCGCCTGGAAAGCAGTGTTACGATAGACGGGGATACCTTCGAGGTGGTCGAGGAATTCGTCTACCTCGGATCCTTGCTAACGGCTGACAACAACGTTAGTCGTGAAATACGAAGGCGCATCATCTGTGGAAGTCGGGCCTACTACGGGCTCCAGAAGAAACTGCGGTCGAAAAAGATTCGCCACCGCACCAAATGTTTCATGTACAAGACGCTAATAAGACCGGTTGTCCTCTACGGACATGAAATATGGACAATGCTCGAGGAGGACTTGCAAGCACTCGAAGTATTCGAGAGACGGGTGCTTAGGACCATCTTTAGCGGTGTGCAAGAAGACGGTGTGTGGCGGCGAAGAATGAACCACGAGCTCGCCCAACCCTACGGCGAACCCAGTATCCAGAAGGTAGCTAAAGTCGGAAGGGTACGATAGGCAGGACATGTTGGAAGAATGCCGGACAACAACCCTGCAAAGATGGTGTTCGCTTTTGATCCGGCAGGTGCGAGACGGCGTGGAGCGCAGCGAGCGAGATGGGCAGACCAGGTGCAGAACGACTTGGCGAGCGTGGGGCGTATTCGAGGATGGAGAGATGCGGCCTCGAACCGTGTATTGTGGCGTCAAATTGCTGATTCAGTGTTATCTGTTTAGATGTAAACTAAATAAATGAATGAATGAATTAACAAGACGCACACAAGAAGTTAAAGCCGGTCTAAATCAACTGTTACTTTAGTCATACAACTAGTCTTGAGATAAGCCCACCTTTTGCCTTGTCCGAAACACTCATAAGTAGCAGTGATTTGGTATCAAAGGCATATTCTCGATTGTCTTTGTGTAACGTGTTGTGTGATTTATAAGATATTTCATCAACATTCACTTTGGGAAGTGGTACGAATTATGGCATGGAAATATATGCAAACTAAAATTGCTTTAGCTTTCATTTCTGCCAAACGTTAAATGCCGTCCCTGAGTGCAGTTACTGTTCTGTTGTTAATATTTACAGATATTTACTTTTAAATGGCGAGCCTTCAATAGATTTAGGTATATTGATAACAATTCCGAATTTCAAATTACAAACTTACCGGTTCTCGTTGACGTGATTCAATGCTTCGCAGTGCTGCGCCAGAGCCTTCTCCGTCACACTTCTGTCGATTTTCAGTTCATCCAAGCTCTCCACCACGGTCATCGTCCCAGTTACCGTAGTTCCGCCGGCTCCGGAATTCCCTCTGTGTACACTAACCTCCGCCGCCAATCGGCCACTCCGGTCACCACCGCTGCGATGCGTTTTGATGACATTCAACGCCGCCGAGTGGGACATCTTTTTCGATATCCGAGCCGCCGTCGGGTCTACCGTACCGGAAATGATGCAGAACTCGTCGTCACCCAGATCCCACGCATCGCTGACCGATTCCTGGTAATCCTGAAAGGAGTTGCTCGAACTGGCCCCACCTGGGCCGCCACCACCAACTCCACGCACAGCGCCACCTCCGGTGGCTGGGCCCATTCTGGAAGTGGCCGTCGGTCTTCCCGGTATCCGTCCTGAGTTGTTCTTCCAGAAGGACGAACCAGCTTCGCTGCTGCTACTCATTCCTGTCTCGGTCTCGCTGATTCCTGTTTCAGGCTGCGATCGCGTATACCCCCGCCGCCAGTGAGTAGAATATTAATGAAGACAGCGACGAATTTACCGTCTGTAAGCGCACCCTAATTAGCTGACGACGATGACGATGAGGCTGCAACGAGCTGAACTTTTGCCGTCGACCATCGTTTGGTGGATCTTCGCGCTTCCGCTGGATTCAGCGGACCGACCGAAGGCAATCGGTCACCGTTGAAGTACGCGCACTTCAGTAGCCCGGTACTTTCACAATCCAGTTAACGTAATCTCGATTTAAGAGGGCAATTTTTGGCAAAAGTAAATTAGTAAATATTGGAATCGTCTTCGTGTTTCAGAAAAACTGAATGAAATTTTCATTCCCACTATTTTGACAGCAAATACACGGTGTGCGCTGCTTGGCCGGAAAGTGGGTTGTTTTCATCTTAGACACTGAAAGTAATGTCCGGCACAAAACATTACCAAAAATCCAACGAAAAAAAAAATAATAACTTGGTGCTTTGATGTTGCATGAAGAAGAAGGAGAAGCAAAAAGATTATAATCAAAAAAATCTCCACGGGAAACCATACGGAGAAGTTTTTAAAACTCTTCTCAAAAATTCTGAAAGCAATTTAATTAAAAACGGTAAGCAGTACGGGGTTGGGCTTTTCTTCTAGGGTAAAATGCCCAATAGTGGACCCCCTAGTAGCGGAATTTTGCTCTTCCTATCATAAGAAGTAGAAACTTTCAACATATTAATTCTGCTTGATATCGAACAACAAGCTCTGCGTCTCCTCTTCTCGATACATACATAAAACACCCAAATACACGACGTTATTCGTTAAAATTAACATTTAAAGTCTAACTGAATTCGCCCTATAGTAGACCCCTTGGGGGTCCATAATAGGAAATTGCTCCCCTATAGTCGACACTTCATTGGATTTTCATGTCCCGTTTCGGGACGTTCTTCTTCCCTATTATGGACCCCCCAAAATATTCCTATAATGGACACTCTCGTGTTTATTTTTTATAGAATTGTAAAAAATCATCTAATTTTACTTTCCATAGCATTTCCAATGCATGTAATCAAATCATAGGACTGTAAGGTAGGTCCACTATTGGGCACTTTACCCTACTTTATAATAAACACAATATTTCTATTCTAAATTTTATTTTCTAATATTACATTTAAAACACAGTATAAGAAAAGTCCAACCCCGTACTGCTTACCGTTTTAATTAAGTTGCTTTTAGAATTTTTGAGAAGAGTTTTAAAAACTTCTACGAAAGCCCCAAACGCAATACAACGGAACGGCGACGGAAATGGAAAATCTGACAGAAAATATATGGACTAACTGTCAAATTTGCCGTTTCCGTCGCGCTTCCGTTGTATTGCGTTTTGGGCTTTAAAGGGAACATTGTACGCGGTTTATCGACATGTCTTGTTTAATTTTCAAATTCAAGTTTAATTTTAGTTTTCAATTTTAATTTAGTTTTCATATAATTTTAATTCTATCTAAATTTAATTTTAATTTAATTTAATTCTAATTTTATTTTAATTTGATTTCAATTTAGTTTGATTTGCGATTAGGGTAACTTATTTTGTAAACAAACATTGTTTTATTGATTCCGTAGCAGGCAATAATTTTTCTTTACAACTAATTCCCCTACCCAATAAAGGAAAGTCTATATCTCGGGTACTTATTCAAAAGGACGTATGTGATTTTGTAAACAAAGATTCATACGTCGATTTGTCCAATCCGATGGCACTCCCACGCAAACCAACACCACGAACAGGTAGCCGAAGCCTCCATCTACCTGTCTGTTGTGATGGTTTGCGTGGGAGTGCTATCAGATTGGAGAAATCAACGTTTGAATCTTTGTTTACAAAATCACATACGTCCTTTTGAATAAGTACCCGAGATATAGACCTTGATATAGACAGAATAAGGCTTGCTGACGTTTAATCATCTTTCTCTTGCACGCTCACAGAGCAGATAGGATTTGTTTTCATCGGAAAAAGCTTCCGAAGCGTTTCCCGATGAAAACAAATCCTATTCGCTCTGCGAGCGTGCAAGAGAAAGGTGACTAAACGTCAGCAAGCTTTATATATTCTGTCGTATACACAGAAAAAATAAAGAACCTAAAAAAAAGTTTAAAGAACTCAACTTTGAGTTCGAAGTTCAAATTTTTAACTCAATAGTAGGTAGTTTTCTCACTCTCTCTTTTGAATGTTATTATAAACAAAGAGAGCTGCATCGACTCAACGTGTGCTGTTCCGTGGAAGAAGCCAAATTTGAGTTGTTTTCACCATAGTTCCGGGTGAGTTAAAATAACATAAATTTGAGTTGGTGAAACTTCATAGTGGGTGAAAATTCAACACGGGAGTCAAGGCAAAGTACTCAACGGATTTTTTCGCATTTTACTTATTTTTGGCTTCTCCCACACTGAGCTAAATTTCGTGGTCATTATTATATGGAACGCATATAATTCTGCACTATTGGATTTGCACATGAAACCTATATCGGATATTAAATGCTTGATATGAGTTATATGCAAGTCCGATGAGTCGGCATTTCAATGACAATATGTTTCTTATGTGCGTTGCACATCGTCGTTAGGAGTCGAAGAAGCATTTGAAATTTATTTGCTTATACAATAGTCTTTACCGTTCCGTCTTTCTAGAAGTTATATGCAAATCCAATTCATTCTATTTGCAATTCTCATGCATTATATTTTAGGATTTCGTTCATAATAAGGAATAGTTGTTTCAAAGGTAAAACAGGCTTTTTCGGTCTAGTGTTCAATATTCATCACAGGGTAATAATAAAATAAATACTACAGAGTTTTAAAACTGATTTTTATATATTAGTATGATTATTTCGTACAATAAAAATGAGGCTGGTGCCCTTTCTTAGCCTATAGCAGTGCAGTTAACGTTCGCTCATTGGGTTTTCCTTAGTTGGGGGAATGGATTAGGCCCAATTCCAGACCGGGAAGGAAATTTTTCCGACTTTCCATTCTTTTCAAACTCACAGCCATTAGCTGGTTCCATAACTGCACTTTCGGCACTTTCATGTAATGAGTACTAAGCTGGGAGGCGGTTATATACCAAATGAGAACTTAATTCCATCAAAGGAAGAAAAGATGCATGACGATGGCAAATACTGCAAATTGAAAATTTTTAGCATACAATTCTATAACTTACAAACAATGCTCACCTTTGATATCTGTTCCAAGTTCTGTTAATCGTAGAACTGATTGAGAGCAGGCGTGAAACGGTTAATTTTGATCTGTGGAGGATTTAGCCCCATCTCCGATGCCAGATGTATTAGACGTGGAGCTCCTTCTACCGCCAGGAAAATCAATTGTGGATGAAAAAACTGCTATAACATATATACAATTTTAGCAAGTAAAAAAAATGACTGACCGATAAACAGAATTTCCGTGGTGATCGGCAAACCTGCGCTTCCTCCAAAACTTTATCAGATTTGGTTCTTCTCTGGTAGGAACCCTTACTCCGATAAATGACCTTGCAAACATTCTTGTCTGCGACGCTAGCGGCTTAAAACTTTTACCAAATGTATTTGTTCGTGAACCTAATGGTCCTTCCACCCAGTATAAATAAAACTATTAATAAATATGAAAACTGATAAAGCATTACAAATTTAACAAATATGTCTGATGATATTTTGGTAATTAAATATGTACATGTTACGGGGGAGAAAGTAAATTAACAACTGATGCTAGCGTCACTAGTCACTGATTTCAAAACCTTGAAATTATCGAAATTATATGCAGAACATATACATCAGATGTTTGAAGTGCATATAATATCGAAGTGAGCTCAATAAATTCATATCTATATGGATTTCAATAAATGTTAATTGTATATAACATGATACATAAAGGTATTCATATAATGTGCATATGTTAGACGGCAGGTTGAAGCTATATTACGATTCTGATAAAACATAACTTTTCAGTTATTTCAGTGCACGCAAGTGCGGATTTGAGTGAAAGGAACCGTAAATTGAATTGTTTCGCGGTTCCGTGTACGTGCCTCGATTTTCTCAGGTATCAATTGTTTTAGCAGGAATTTGCCTACTATATGCTCGATGAATCAACCGAAATTCAAGTTGCGTTGAATTGAAGTAGGTGAGTAAAAACTAATTCATTATATAACAAATGTATTTATTAATTTACTTAATTCTAGGATGCTATCCAAAGAAAAACTTAAACAAATCGACACCGGCAATCGAGCCGCGGATGTTGCTGCATCGCTTCAATTGACGAAGATGGTTTAACCCGAGGATTAACCAAATGGCCTTCTCGAACACTCATCCGGATGTGAGCGCCTCACTGGATTTGGAATGTGGCTACACCCAAGTAACCATGGAGCTATATATGCTTGCAAATAATACAGCCATTAAAGTTGACTTAAAGTGGAAAAAGGCCCTTTTACGACCGAAATAATGCCTTATTACTTTGACATGTTGAAATAAAACATATGTAATGCATCGCTGCATTCGTAACGCTGAACTAGTGTATCGTTGCTTGACAGGCGAGGAATAAATGCATCTTTACATCCGTAAAACTGATCTAATGCAATAAGCATTTAATATGCTGATCTGTGATCGATTACATGCATTAATTAATGCTTGGTGGTTACTTGGGCAGTGCCTTCCGTGTCGGTGTCATTTTCCGGATGTGAAAATAATATGGCAAAAGCAAGAGCCACACCGAGACGGCACATATTTTGATGGTAGGTGGAACCATTAAATCTAATGTTTATAGTTACACAAAATATCCTTATAGCCTATTCAGATTACGCCATTAATGACATAATAATTGGCGTTTCAGGGTAAATACGCTTTATGATGTCATTATTTACGTAATATTCCATACATTTTGCGCTGTCAAAAGATACCCTCTAAAAAGAATTTATTACGAACAATTATTACGAGAGAGCTTTCGTTCTAGCTGGAATGCAGGGAGAAATTCAACAAAACAAAACTGACAAGCGTCACGCTCTCTTTACCAGAGAGAAAATTCTCTCTGTTTTTATTTCGTTTCGTAGTTGACAGTCATGTTCTTTCTGTCGCACCAGGGTCGAATGCATGTTAGATGGAAATCTTCTGAGCGCTGAAGAATAACTCGGATTGTGATGGTTTTGTGGAAAGCATTTTATATGATGAAAAATAATGATGATAATTATTTATTCTCCACTTATTCAACATGAATTGTTTAAAAAACAGATGCTCTCTAGAATTAACATGAAGTATTTAACTTAAACCTAGATTTAATAGAACAAATCGAATAAAGTTCAAGGGCCAATGCGGAAGACAATTTAAAACGTAGGAATGGTTGTAAAACGAATATATTTCATGAATAAACATGATTTCATAAATTGTTTCAATTCTGCTCCTTGAATGGCTTAATATACTTTGGATTTCAACATTTTTCACGTGGGACAACTGTACGATTTGAATGGGTTTATACATATAATTTATACATATTCATCCAACATCCAGTTTAAATTATATCACATTGACACGATTCGATTTTGTTAGAAGCTGTATCATTGATTGTCGAGTAGAACCCAATGGTTCAGTTTCCATTTTTGAAAAAAAAAATAAATTGCTGAGTTGCCCTTCATACATGGAGATACTGGTGGAAATACATTTTAGTTCGATAATATTTCTTGAAAATTGGTCCAATCGTCCTTTATTTGTTTATTCGTGAGAACTCACAAAAGTAACTCAATTTTTCTCTCAAATCTCCGTTCGATAATAGTACAGAATCAAAATATTTTTAAACTTAAACATAAATTGAGGAATAGTCTGATTCCCCGAAGAACGGCACACCCAACTAATGAATGTAGCTTCGCTCATTATCCTTAATGAGAGCTTCAAATATTCTTCGAAAATCCCTTTTCATATTTTTTTAATATTTTTTTTCGTAGAAACTTTGTTCAGAAAAAAATGTTCGATTGTCGCCACACAAATGCTTGATTTCGCAAATTAAATTTTAAAACTCTCCTTGAATTCAACCCTGTATTAGCGTGCAAATGAGGAAGCATGGAAACGTCAAGATATATTATCTTGCTGCAGTCTGAACACCTCGTAATAATTGGATACCCTCTCACTTAACAAAGTCATAAATAGCCCAATCTGAATAGGCTATTATTAACCCATTCATGGTAGGGTTTTATATCCTCAGATTTATGTTGCTCAATTCCTCGACACTTTTTTGTTCAATTCTCCAATTCTTTCTCCTTACAGATCCTGATAATGGCAGCGGCGAGGGCAGCGGAACAGGAAAACGTTTAGTATTTTTATTCATGTGATTTCTTATTTATATAATGCAATAAACGAATGCATTCGATATTTTTTATTTCATTAATGCCATTAACATATACCAGGAAATATATCACCTAAAATTCTTTACAATAAGAAACCAGATTTTCAGTAATTTTCACCCAAAAGCAACTCTTCGAATAAAAGTAAAAATCACCTAACATGGAGTGTTTATAAAATAACTCAAAATTAAGTACTTTGCGAATAACTCAATTTTAAGTGGTTGCACTTAGGGCCGATTTCTTCACCTCCGCTTAGGCCTTAAACCAGGTTTAAACGTATATATGGGTAAGCACCGCTTAAGGGTGCGGCCAGAGTAGACGGGAAGTGCGAAGCGAAGCGAAGCGTCCATACGATTTGACAGCTCCTTATTATTGATTGTTATTCCTTTGTGTGCAATTTTCGCGCCGCGTCGCGTAGGCGCGTCTACTCTGGCAGGCACCTAAGAGTTAAGCGAAGGTGAAGAAATTGGCCCTTAGCTGTCAAGTTGAGTGAAAAAGACTTAATTTTGGATTGTTTCGGATCTCCGTGTATATTAAATATAAGAAATTTGTTTGTCGGTATATCGACCGAACCCGCTATCCTACTGTCAAAGTGTACTGTCAGTCAGCATCGATCGACATTTTCTTTTTCTGCTGCACAGTGCTGCATGAAGTAAATAGAAAATCCGATTTTTGCGTCAGTAAAGTTTTGTGTTTCCCGAGTTTTTCCGCATTTTCAGGAGTGCGATCTCAGTGACCCGTAGTGCGTGATCCGGTGGGCGACACGATGTCGCTATCCAGCATACTTCCAGCTCCGTCCAATCCCATCTGGGATCGCGACGACGAACGTAAACATGTCGCCAAGGGTACCCCTTCGATGGGTGCCCTTGTCAGTGCCAAAATCGCAGCCCCTCCCTATGGCCAGCGGAAAGGATGGGTTCCCCGAACGGAGGCTGACTTTGGTGACGGAGGTGCCTTCCCGGAGATTCACGTAGCTCAGTATCCCCTCGGGCTGGGCGCTCCCGGAAATGCGAACAAGAAATCGAACGCCCTGGCCGTACAGCTGGATCAAAGTGGTAAGGTAAAGTATGATGCCATCGCGAGGCAGGGCCATTCCAAGGATAAAATTGTGTACTCGAATATCAACCAACTGCTGCCAGCGGAAGTTTTGGCAGAGGACGCAGAAGAGTTGCGAATGCCCGATCAGGAAGCCATCGATGAAATTACGGAAAACACCAGAAAGGCACTGGAGAAGCTGACGAATCAGAAGATTGTGTCGGCCATGCCCGTAAGAGCTGCGGAAAAGCAAGGCCCCGCACAGTACATTCGATACACACCATCTCAACAGGGAGATGCCTTCAACTCAGGCGCTAAACAACGGGTCATTCGTATGGTGGAGGCACAAGTAGATCCGATGGAACCGCCACGATTCCGAATCAATAAAAAGATCCCACGGGGGCCACCTTCCCCTCCGGCTCCAGTTTTGCATTCTCCAACTAGAAAAGTAACAGTGAAGGAACAACGGGAATGGAAAGTTCCTCCGTGCATTTCCAACTGGAAGAACGCCAAGGGTTACACAATTCCGCTGGACAAACGTCTGGCTGCTGATGGCCGTGGGCTGCAGCAGGTCCATATAAACGAGAAGTTTGCTAAAATGGCCGAAGCGCTGTACATTGCTGACCGGAAGGCTCGAGAAGCTGTCGAAGCCCGTGCCCAATTGGAGAAGAAACTCGCCCAAAAGGAGAAGGAAAAGAAGGAAGATATGTTGCGGCAAATGGCTCAGCGTGCCCGTGAGGAACGTGCGGGAATTCGCCATCCGGGTGAAGCCGCTGCCGGAAGTGGTGCCGATTTGAATTTGATTCCGGCAGATCTACGCGAACGTGACGAAATTCGAGCCGAACGCCATCGGGAGCGCGCTCGCGATAGGAATTTGGCTCGCGCGGCTCCGGATAAGCGCTCAAAGTTACAACGGGAGCGGGAGCGTGACATCTCCGAACAAATCGCCCTGGGAATGCCAGCCAAGACGTCGCTCTCCGGAGAGGCACAGTTCGATCAACGACTGTTCAACACATCCAAAGGTAAAATGGGTGCTTCGAAACTGAACTCGCATGCTATAAACATTTGTCTTCTTTTTTTCAGGAATGGACTCTGGATATGGGGACGACGAAGCTTACAATGTGTACGACAAGCCGTGGCGCGAAGCTGGAACGTTGGGTACGCATCTGTACCGGCCGAGCAAGGCGTTGGATAACGACAACTATGGGGCGGATTTGGATCAAATTATGAGCACGCAGCGTTTCGTGCCCGATAAGGAGTTCAGTGGAACGGATCGTTCGGCTCAGGCCGCCCGCCAGGGACCGGTGCAGTTCGAGAAGGAGGAGGATCCGTTCGGTTTGGATCAGTTCTTGAACATGGCCAAGAAAGCACCGAAGCGCAAGGAGGATGCGATGGCCGGTGGGAGCGGCAGTAGCAATCGCGACAAAGATCGCAAAAAACGTCGAGATTAACGAGGTTTGGTATTGCTTTTCACTAATTTTAAGATTTTTCCTGTCACCATTTGGATCCATTTGAAAAAAAAAATTACGTTTTTCTGTATTTAGAGGCAGAATGAAATGAAATATTTGAAACATTTTACCAACTGGGTAGAATAAATGTAATGGTTTTTAGACAATTACACGGCGAATCTTGATCAATTGTAACTATATCACCTTCCTTGAAGACTTCTTCTTCTTACTGGCATTACATCCCTACACTGGGACAGAGCCGCCTCGCAGATTAGTGTTCATTAAGCACTTCCACAGTTATTAACTGCGAGGTTTCTAAGCCAAGTTACCATTTTTGCATTCGTATATCATGAGGCTAACACGATGATACTTTTATGCCCAGGGAAGTCAAGACAATTTCCAATCCGAAGATTGCCTAGACCGGCACCGGGAATCGAATCCAGCCACCCCCTCAGCATGGTCTTGCTTTGTAGCTGCGCGTCTTACCGCACGGCTAAGGAGGGCCCTAAAAGAAGATTTAACGTCTAAAAATCTTTGTTAAATTCGTTTGAATGCATAGAAAGTTAAACATGTTCAACTTTTGACAAACCAATTGAATTCAACTGAGTTGATCAATTCACTTGCATTGTCTAAATGTAGCATAAAAGATCGATCAATTATATAAAACATTGACTTCTCCAAAGCCAGAATCACTAACGCTAATGTCACTGTGTAGGATGTGTAAAATAAAAGTGGGTGGTAATCCAGTTGCAGAAAAACACTTTGAGAGGAATACTGCGGAATCACGCACACTTCTATTCATTTGGAGAAGTCAATTGGGAAAGTGTCCCCCAGAAGTTTCTGCTTGAAGCTTGGACACCTTCCACAAGCTTGAAAGGCATCATAAAAGAGCTTGGAAAGCTTCTTCCAGCAGCATGAAACGATTATTCAACAAACTTGTAGAAGCTTGGAAAGCTTCCTCCAGAAGCTTTGAAGCCTGCTCCAGAAGCTTTGAAGCTTCCTCCAGAAGCTTTGAAGTTTCCTCCAGAAGCTTAGAAAGCTTCATCCAGAAGCTTAGAAAGCTTCATCCAGAAGCTTAAAAAGCTTCCTCCAGAAGCTTGGAAAGGTTCCTCCAGAAGCTTAGAAAGCTTCCTCCAGAAGCTTGGAAAGGTTCCTTCAGAAGCTTAGAAAACTTCCTCCAGAAGCTTAGAAAGCTTCCTCCAGAAGCTTGGAAAGCTTTCTCCAGAAGCTTGGAAAGCTTTCTCCAGAAGCTTGGAAAGCTTTCTCCAGAAGCTTGGAAAGCTTTCTCCAGAAGCTTGGAAAGCTTTCTCCAGAAGCTTGGAAAGCTTTCTCCAGAAGCTTGGAAAGCTTTCTCCAGAAGCTTGGAAAGCTTGCTCCAGAAGCTCGGAAAGCTTTCTCCAGAAGCTTGGAATGCTTTCTCCAGAAGCTTGGAAAGCTTTCTCCAGAAGCTTGGAAAGCTTTCACCAGAAGCTTGGAAAGCTTTCTCCAGAAGCTTGGAAAGCTTTCTCCAGAAGCTTGGAAAGCTTTCTCCAGAAGCTTGGAAAACTTTCACCAGAAGCTTGGAAAGCTTTCTCCAGAAGCTTGGAAAGCTTTCTCCAGAAGCTTGGAAAGCTTTCTCCAGAAGCTTGGAAAGCTTTCTCCAGAAGCTTGGAAAGCTTTCTCCGGAAGGTTGGAAAGCTTTCTCAAGAAGCTTGGAAAGCTTTCTCCAAAAGCTTGGAAAGCTTTCTCCAGGAGCTTGGAAAGCTTGCTCTAGAAGCTCGGAAAGCTTTCTCCAGAAGCTTGGAATGCTTTCTCCAGAAGCTTGGAAAGCTTTCTCCAGAAGCTTGGAAAGCTTTCTCCAGAAGCTTGGAAAGCTTCGTTCAGAAGCTTGCAAAGCTTCGTCCAGAAGCTTGAAAAGCTTTCTCCCGAAGATTTGAATGCTTCGTTCAGAAGCAGCTTCCTCAGAAGAAGCTATCAGTAGAAGCTATCAGTAGCAAAGCTTCTTGGAAGCAGGAGCTTCCTCAAGCAAGCTATCGGAACTCTTCCTCAGCAGCTATCGGAAGCAGAGCTATCCAGTATCAGGAAGCTTCCTATCGGAAGCAGAGCTATCGGAAGCAAAGCTATCGGAAGCAAAGCTTCCTCCAGGAAGCTATCCCTATCAGGAAGCAGAGCTCATCAGAGCTATCAGGAAGCAAACTCATCAAAGCTATCAGAAGCATCAGGAAGCAAAGCTATCAGGAGCAAGCCTCAGCAGCTTCAGAGCTCATCGGAAGCAAGCTTCCTCAGAGCTATCAGGAAGCAAGCCATCCAGGAAGCTCAGGAAGCAGAGCTTCCTCCAGGAAGCCTATCCAGAAGCTCCAGGAAGCTCCTCCGGAAGCAAAGCTCCAGGAAGCAAACTCCTCCAGGAAGCAAACTTCCTCAGGAAGCAAGCTTCCTCCAGAAGCAAAGCTTCCTCCAGAAGCCAGAGCTTCCTCCAGGAAGCAAGCTTCCTCCAGGAAGCAAAGCTTCCTCAGAGCCTCCAGGAAGCCTCCTCCAGAAAAGCTTCCTCCAGGAAGCAAGCTTCCAGAAGCAGAGCTTCCTCCAGAAGCAGCTTCCTCCAGAGCTTTCTCAGAAGCAAGCTCCTCCAGGAAGCGCTATCCAGCAAGCTTCCTCAGACAAGCTCCAAGCTCCTCCAGAAGCACTTCCTCCAGAAGCTTAGGCTTCCTCCAGAGCTATCCAGGCTTAGGCTTCCTCCAGAAGCTTAGCTCCTCCAGAGCTGAGCTTCCTCCAGCTTCCTCCAGGAAGCAGGCTTCCTCCAGAAGCTTGGCTTCCTCAAGCAGGCTTCCTCCAGAAGCCTCCTCCAGAAGCAGGCTTCCTCCAGAGCTTGGCTTCCTCCAGAAGCTTAGGCTTCCTCCAGAAGCTTAGGCTTCCTCCAGAAGCTTAGGCTTCCTCCAGAGCTTGGAAGCTTCCTCCAGAGCAGGCTTCCTCCAGAAGCTTAGGCTTCCTCCAGAAGCTTAGGCTTCCTCCAGAAGCAGGCTTCCTCCAGAAGCTTGGAAGCTTCCTCCAGGAAGCTTGGAAGCTTCCTCCAGAAGCTTAGGCTTCCTCCAGAGCTTCCTCCAGAAGCTTGAGCTTCCTCCAGAAGCTTAGGCTTCCTCCAGAAGCTTGGAGCTTCCTCCAGAAGCTTAGAAAGCTTCCTAAGCTTCCTCCAGAAGCTTAGAAAGCTTCCTCCAGAAGCTTAGAAAGCTTCCTCCAGAAGCTTAGAAAGCTTCCTCCAGAAGCTTAGAAAGCTTCCTCCAGAAGCTTAGAAAGCTTCCTCCAGAAGCTTAGAAAGCTTCCTCCAGAAGCTTAGAAAGCTTCCTCCAGAAGCTTAGAAAGCTTCCCCCTCCTTGAAGATTTCCCCCGAAAGCTTTTCTCCAGAAGTTTGGAAAGCTTTTATTCAGAAGCTTGAAAATATTCTCCCCAGAAGCTTGGACAGCTTTGCCTCATGTTTGAGAAGCTTTCCCCCAGAAGCATGAAAGAGTTCTCCCCAGAAACTTGGAAAGCTTTACAATCCCCCCCCCCCCCATCCAAAGATTGGCTGGCTTTCCACAGAAGCTTGAAAGCTTCCCTTTAAAGGCTTGGAAAGCTTCCGTACTGGAAGCTTGGGAAGCTTTTCCCCAGAAGCTTGAAAAACTTCCTCCCATAAACTTGAAAAGCTTTCCACCCAAGCCCAAACAAAAGGTTGTAAAGCCGTTCTCCATAAGCTGGGAAGCTTTCTCCTCAGAAACTTGGGAAGCTTCCTCCTGCAGAAGCTTGGAAGGCTTTCTACTGCAGAAGCTTGGAAAACTTCCTCCCAGAAGCTTGAAAAACTTCGCTCTATAAAACCTCTTTAATAAAGCGTATAATAACTTCGCTCTTATGAAATATTTTACTAATTGATTCATTTCACAACTGAGCCGTCCACTTGAATCTAATCCGATCGCAGATTATAAAATGGACCTCAAATAATAATAACCCGGTTTTAGAATTTATTTTCATTTCACAAGTCCACCTGTGTTGTATTTCACTGCATTTGACCGTTACATTTTTTTACACAAACATTAATCTATTGATGTTTACTACCACAGTGTAATCATTCCGTTGATGACGACGACGACGAGCACGACTAATAATAAGGAAGGTAATCTTCACAATTTCAATTGAATTCAACTTGAAGTCTCAATTCTCATTTTAGTTTATCGGAATTGCTTTTCTTCGGTTTCATTTCGCCGTTGGGCCATCCCACCTTCGGGATCAGATTCTGTTTTTAAGATCACCGTGAACCGGTTTGTGTGGGGCAAAGCGAGTGTGTTCGGTGACACACCCGCGGTTCCCAGCATCTGAATTAGTACACATTAAAAATTTGAAAAATGATGACAACTCGAATTCGTAGATCTAAACATTTGAACTCAAGGATGGAATATCGAATTTTGGGAGTAAGTGCAATCAAATATCCGTGAATGTAAGCGGGCGAGAATCTATGCGCAAATTGGGTAGTGCTGATTGCTGAAAACATCTCGCCGATGTTCCACTTTGCGTGTAGGTAGGAGGATAGATAGAATAGATATCTTGCTGGAAGGTTCCCGGCTTATGACGACGAGTTGAGACGTTTCTTCGCACAGTGACCATCTGAGTCGGGTTCCTTGCTGGCGCTATCCGCTGCCGTCGAATCGTCCTCGCAGTCGCTCGGTTTGGTTGTGGCGGTGGTAGCTGCATTGTCGTTGTTGTTCTCCTTACCCGCTTCATCGTCCCGCAGTAGCGCGTCCTCTGCATTTTCCTTCGCCACCTGAATGCGCTTGAAGAGCTCTTTGTGCAGTTTTCCGATCACCTCGGGGCGAGTCTACGAGAAACGTAAAAAACGGTCGAAAAATATATTTTGAAAAGTGGCTAGTTGTATAGACTTACCATCACAAGGAACACCTTGACCTGGCCATTGTTGTCCATGGCGGTGAGACGTAAACTTTTCGGACTGGACTGTTCGGCAGTCATGCCAGACCAGACCTAAAACAAGTAAAAAAAATCGTAACTGTCTCTAGAATCACCCTTCTGAGAAATAATCCTAACCTTGGTATTGATCAGCACTCGCAGATTGCCAGCCTGTCGGAACACAACCCTCGATTCCTTATTGTCCTTATCATTCAGACGCAGTGTGCCGTGTCCTCGTTCTTCCCAGTTACTTTTTGCGAACGCAAACAACTTGCAGTTTGCTTCCACAACATTTCGCTCGTCCTCCTCTCCTGTGACCGTCTCCACTTCGTCGAACTTTCTTTTCAATGCTCCACGGCTCTCCTCGTAACGACGGGCCGCTTCCTCCAAGCTTTCATCTCCACCCTCTTTGCTGGCTCCGGATGACCCAGCCACCGTCGTTCCACTTCCTGCTGTGTCAACTGCGGAGGCTTGACCGCCTGCGGCACAGGAATTCGACGATTTCGATTCGGTACTATTGTTCGTGACCGCAGTGCTGGAGAATGATAAACCGGCTGTCGGCATTGAACTGGAATCCGACTGCAGATTGTCGCCGGTTACTCTCTCGTGGACATTCTGTCCGAACACAAATCCCGTGTTCTGGGTAATTGCTTTTACATTGGCGAACAAATTCGACTTGGGTAGTGATGCTCGGTTCAACTTGGCCAGTGGGTCTACATTTTCTTCTTTGTCCGATTTGTCGTCCTCCGCGTTTGCTTCCGGACCGTCCTCTTCGCTCACCTGAGTCTTCAGGAACGGATTCGCTCCGAAGCTATTGCCTTTTGTCTGACTTTGATCGTCGTTCTTTCTCTCTCCGAATGCCCCAAATCCACCTCCAAAATGGGATGGTTTCAGAACACTTGGCTTCAAATTGAAACTGTTGATCGGTGCGGAAGAACCACCAGAAGAACTTCCCCCAAATATGCCACCGAATCCTCCACCAGCGCCAGCCCCCGAACCGAACGTCGCTGGTTGCCGAAGGATACTCGACTTCAGCTGGAATCCTCCACTCGATTGCTGCTGAAGCGCTGCTCCGGAACCATTGGAGCTGTTGGATTGCGATGATTCCTGTTCTTCGTTGATCATATTGTCCCCTGTAAGTAAAAAATCAAAATCACAGTCCCTTATTCTAGGGCAACAAAGTCCAAACAAAACACTTCCTTTCAATGAATCGCGCACACAAACACTCCCTCTTTTCCGCACAAACCATGGAACAAACTAAAAATTTCCACTTACTTCCGACGTTTGCCATCCACCAAGGTTGTCACGGAATCGATTGATGCGGTTCTCCCTAGCGATGGAACCGGTCTCCGAACGGTGCACAACGATTTTGCCAGGTACCTAATCCTGATCGGATGACAATGTCCCAGAAGCTTGGTTGCTCGCGATGAATGATGCTTTTTGGTGCGGAAAAGTCACACAGAAGCAAATTTCACAGAATCGGAGGCAGAAAAAGAAGAAGGGTTGGGACCTGGGAGGGAGATCCAGATACTACACACCTGGGAGGGAGATACAGATTCAAAAAATATGAATGTCAGTGCAGACCTAACTTTAGTTGTCATGAAATGTCACCGCAGACCTAGCTGAAATTTTGCTATGAGTGGGGAGTATCGATATTGATAATTTGCTTGAAAACGGTAAAGAGCGAAAAATTATATTGAACAATATCCACCAATATTTTGAAATGACCGTTGTTTTACAAAAAAACTTAATGTAATCGAACTGAAAAACTCGTAGTGTCCATTGTACAGAGAAAGGGAGACGTCTAGGATAAGAAAGACGGTAGATAAGAAAAAATATGTAAGAGGGAAGTGTGTTTGAATATTCCAAAATGATCGATAGCCCCTGTGGTTTTGTAAGACAGGGAATATTAAGGGTGCGATCAAATATTACGTTACCCTCAAGGCAATGGAAGTTGTAGCGGAACGGCTACGCTTCCGCTATTTCAAAACATTGCGCATTGCAAACGGTATTTTTACGGAAGAAATTGTTTCATTAATAAAACTGTATTTAATGACTGGAGTTATCCAAATCATTGTAATTGGGATTCTCAGATCCCTTTTGATCTTTGATCTACATATTACTTATTGGTCTTACTTATTAGATTCTTCCACCGACGAACCGACGTGTCACCCATGGAAAATAATTCTAATTTGCTGCCCACGACGGCATGATGAAAAATCATCGAACACTACCGCCACCTCCATAATGGGTCACGAAGTTTTCGAAGATCAGCCACCAACCTACGTGTATTTACATTGCAGCGGAGTTGTGACTTAGCTCATTTGACAGAAGCGATCGCCTGCAAAAGCGAATGACCGTTGAAAAGTGTGGGACAATCAGATAGTGCCAGTGACACATCGGTTCATCGGTGATTCAACGGTGGGGTCTGTAGAAACGTAGGGCTTTTGACGAGAAGCAATTACACGAAAATACGGAAAATAAAAATTACAAATCAGCTTGTCACAAAAAATCATGTAAGATTTTGAACGCAAATAACACAGTCTACTTTCAATAAGTTTTCGAGATATTGAATAGTGTTGAAATTTTCCATGTATAAATTGTAACATTTCCATATGTAACAAGTTTGAAAATTGATCAAATTTTTGCATTCAAAAGCAACAAAATCAATCAATCACAAACCAGCAACATAAAACCAGGCGTCTACCTCGAAACCGGCTTATTCTTGTTGGGACATCCTATAGAGCTTGCTGACGTTTACTCATCCTTCTCTTTCAAGCGCATGGGGAGGATAGGATTTGTAGGAATTCCAGAAGCTTCCGAAGCGTTTCCCGATGATAACAAAACCCATTCTTTCTGTGCGCGTGCAAGTGAAAGATGACTAAACATCAACAAGCTCTATGAGCAGCATCGTGGGGCTTACCGGAAGAACCAAAGCTGACAGTAGTAATCTTCCCAGTCCGAAATGCCACAGTAGCAACGAGTTGTAGTGTCTTCACCAGGCGGTTGTCAAGCTGTCAAATGTTTGTTGCCTCCAATCAAGCGAATGCCGACGGCACTAACATTCATTCACATTCAGACATTCATTTTCGTCGTGCAATCAAATCGTCATGACAACATCAAAACACGAAGACATCATACTATCTGAGTGAGAGAAGATAGCTCGCTTTGTTTACGTTCATCCTAATGTCATCATGAACCAGGCACTGCGAACCGAAAAGTAAATACATCAATGCACCTCCAAATAAGTGATGTCTAATGAGAGCTTGAAGTAGCTCGAAGTTTCTTCTTGTCCTGCTCATGCCCATTTGTTGACAAAAAGAACGAGCAGGACAGGAACAACTTCGAGCTACTTCGAGCTGTGATATATATATATATATATATATATATATATATATATATATATATATATATATATATATATATATATATATATATATATATATATATATATATATATATATATATATATCAATGTTCATGATCCTGTATTATAAAGAATCATTTTATTTCGTCATAGGAAGTACACAACCATTTAAAACACATGCTTTCAAAGGAGTGTCAAATCTTGGTTACGACGTTATAAAATATCACTAAGATTTGTTCAGTTTTCAGTTTCCAACAAAGAAGGAGAAAATAGTAAATAAACTATCTGTCATTTAGCTGGCTTCTCTCTCTCATCATACTATTATTCTTCAAGCGGCAGCTGCCACTCCAAGATTTTTTAAAGCTTTGTAATAATGAATCTGAAATCCCTCCGTAGGGAGTGAAAAATAATTACGGGAAGTTCCATTAAGTAAGTCACGTAAAAACCCTCTTCCTTCCTACGTCACACGTTTTGTATTAAACCTCAACATTTTTGTACAATTTGCCACGCTGCTCTGTGTAAGCACTCCCCCCCAGGGTTACGTATTTTCTGAATGCCCCCTGTACTCCGGACACTTCTTACTACTCCGGCTGCAATATTTCATAAAACACTTAATATTTAAACTACCCGCACTCGGAACGTTGTTTATAACTCGTGTAAGTCACGCACCGGCTTCAACGAAATTAACGAAAACATTGATGACACGCAAAACAAAAATGGGTAATTATGCGCGTCGCTTGCTTTGATATCTGGGAGGGAGATCCAGATACTACACACGAAATTTAAATAAAACTAAACGTCATGACGCAAGCAAATCGTAAACATGAGAAATATATCAAAGCAAGCGACGCGCATAATTACCCATTTTTGTTTTGCGTGTCATCAATGTTTTCGTTAATTTCGTTGAAGCCGGTGCGTGACTTACACGAGTTATAAACAACGTTCCGAGTGCGGGTAGTTTAAATATTAAGTGTTTTATGAAATATTGCAGCCGGAGTAGTAAGAAGTGTCCGGAGTACAGGGGGCATTCAGAAAATACGTAACCCTGGGGGGGAGTGCTTACACAGAGCAGCGTGGCAAATTGTACAAAAATGTTGAGGTTTAATACAAAACGTGTGACGTAGGAAGGAAGAGGGTTTTACGTGACTTACTTAATGGAACTTCCGTAATTATTTTTCACTCCCTACGGAGGGATTTCGGATTCATTATTACAAAGCTTTAAAAAATCTTGGAGTGGCAGCTGCCGCTTGAAGAATAATAGTATGATGAGAGAGAGAAGCCAGCTAAATGACAGATAGTTTATTTACTATATTCTCCTTCTTTGTTGGAAACTGAAAACTGAACAAATCTTAGTGATATTTTATAACGTCGTAACCAAGATTTGACACTCCTTTGAAAGCATGTGTTTTAAATGGTTGTGTACTTCCTATGACGAAATAAAAATGATTCTTTATAATACAGGATCATGAACATTGATATATATATATATATATATATATATATATATATATATATATATATATATATATATATATATATATATATATATATATATATATATATATATATATATAGTGCTGTCACAGCTCGAAGTAGCTCGAAGTTGTTCCTGTCCTGCTCGTTCTTTTTTGTCAACAAATGGGCATGAGCAGGACAAGAAGAAACTTCGAGCTACTTCAAGCTCTCATTAGACATCACTTATTTGGAGGTGCATTGATGTATTTACTTTTTCGGTTCGCAGTGCCTGGTTCGCGATGACATTAGGATGAACGTAAACAAAGCGAGCTATCTTCTCTCACTCAGATAGTATGATGTCTTCGTGTTTTGATGTTGTCATGACGATTTGATTGCACGACGAAAATGAATGTCTGAATGTGAATGAATGTTAGTGCCGTCGGCATTCGCTTGATTGGAGGCAACAAACATTTGACAGCTTGACAACCGCCTGGTGAAGACACTACAACTCGTTGCTACTGTGGCATTTCGGACTGGGACGACGACTACTGTCAGCTCTGGTTCTGCCGGTATGCCCCACGATGTTGCTCATAGAGCTTGCTGATGTTTAGTCATCTTTCACTTGCACGCGCACAGAAAGAATGGGTTTTGTTATCATCGGGAAACGCTTCGGAAGCTTCGGAATTCCTACAAATCCTATCCTCCCCATGCGCTTGAAAGAGAAGGATGAGTAAACGTCAGCAAGCTCTATAGGATGTCCCAACAAGAAAAAGCCGATTTCAAGGAAGACGCCTGGTTTTATGTTGCTAGTTTGTGATTGGTTAATTTTGCTGCTTTTGATTGCAAAAATTTGATCAATTTTCAAACTTGTTACATATGGAAATGTTACAATTTATACATGGGAAAATTTCAACACTATTCAATATCTCGAAAACTTATTGAAAGTAGACTGTGTTATTTGCGTTCAAAATCTTACATGATTTTTTGTGACAAGCTGATTTGTAATTTTTTATTTTCCGTATTTTCGTGTAATTGCTTCTCGTCAAAAGCCCTACGTTTCTACAGACCCCACCGTTGAATCACCGATGAACCGATGTGTCACTGGCACTATCTGATTGTCCCACACTTTTCAACGGTCATTCGCTTTTGCAGGCGATCGCTTCTGTCAAATGAGCTAAGTCACAACTCCGCTGCAATGTAAATACACGTAGGTTGGTGGCTGATCTTCGAAAACTTCGTGACCCATTATGGAGGTGGCGGTAGTGTTCGATGATTTTTCATCATGCCGTCGTGGGCAGCAAATTTGAATTATTTTCCATGGGGTGACACGTCGGTTCGTCGGTGGAAGAATCTAATAAGTAAGACCAATAAGTAATATGTAGATCAAAGATCAAAAGGGATCTGAGAATCCCAATTACAATGATTTGGATAACTCCAGTTATTAAATACAGTTTTATTAATGAAACAATTTCTTCCGTAAAATACCGTTTACAATGCTCAATGTTTTGAAAAGCGGAAGCGTTGCCGTTCCGCTACAACTTCCATTGCCTTGAGGGTAACGTAATATTCGATCGAACCCTTAATATTCCCTGTCTTACAAAACCACAGGGGTTATTGATCATTTTGGAATATTCAAACACACTTCCCTCTTCTGTTACATATTTTTTCTTATCTACCGATAACGTGGAATGTCATACGTCCTAGACGTCTCCTTTTCTCTGTACAATGGACACTACGAATTTTTCAGTTCGATTACATTAAGTTTTTTTGTAAAACAACGGTCATTTCAAAATATTGGTGGATATTGTTCAATATAATTTTTCGCTCTTTACCGTTTTCAAGCAAATTATCAATATCGATACTCCCCACTCATAACAAAATTTCAGCTAGGTCTGCGGTGACATTTCATGACAACTAAAGTTAGGTCTGCACTGACATTCATATTTTTTGAATCTGTATCTCCCTCCCAGGTTGGGGCCAGCAAAATTTTGGGGGAACTGTGGCAGTTTGGGGAGAACTGTCACATGAATCGGGGTTTGCATTTGTGCCGACAAACAAAACACGGAAAAAAGCGCGGAAATAAAAATATCACTGGGAAAATTCTTAAGGTAAAACGATGTGATGAAATCTAGACAAACATTTTAAATGATCCTACACAGAGAAAAAAAAAGTTGGGATTCCAACAATGTTCTAATTTTATTTCAACAATATGAGAAAATTGGTATTTTTGACAGCTAAACCTTTTCATTCAAATAAAAAATTGATTGATTTGAAAGTTTTTGTTTCGTTCAAAATTCTTATTTTCACAGTCAAAATTTTCAGAACAATAATTTCAAAATAATCAAGCAAACCTAAACTTATCACAATTTTGGCATCACTGGCAAGTAGAAGTAATGTAACTGGCAGCCAACGACTGTCTGTCAGTAACAATTGCGGGAAAACGGCAGTGGAAAATTTCTTGACTGGAACAGGTAATCAATTTATTTTAATAATATATGTTTAAAGCTTAATATAAGTATTATGTTTTAGTCTCTGATTCGTTGGCGTGAAGTAAAGGCACAGTTTAAAATGGCCACTAATTGGACCGTTCGTTCACTTTAACCAAATTGCCGAGCAAATTGCAATGCCGTACGGTCGGCCGAAAGGCACTGGACCACATACGGATTGATTCAGAAACGCCCATAAATTGGAACCACCTCAACGATTCCCACAACTATGACGACGCTGGTAAATATGGTGGCCACTGAATTGGCAAAGGTGGCGGCTGCCACTTCTGGAATGATAGCCCGGCGAAAACTCCCGTCACCGTGTACGCTTCAATGTGGCAGCAGAATTGGCAATCAGTTAAATCCTTTTCGCAGAATATCAACGTTGTTTGTTAAAATAGTGGAAATACGGGCAAAATCAGAATTTGTATATATGAAAAAATAAAGACAAAACATTCTATTTAAATACAAATCAAATTGATTTAATTATATGCATGATTTAATTTTGGCAAAATTAAATTGAAAAACCACGTATGAAAATGAAAGTAAACATGACTTGTTGTTTTGAAAGTATCCCTAGTTGATTTTAATGTAAAACACACATGTCGTTTTGAGAGGAAAATGTTGTTTTGAAAGATTTGACGCTTATCAATGTTCTTGCGAAATGACAATTTTTGCATTGGTAGATTTAACAATCCTATACTTTCTACTGAAAATCACTAACTAATTTTCTTAGTTTTACCAACGTTTTTTTACTTTTACCAACGATTTTTTTTTGTGTGTATACCATCTACACATAAAAAAATATTAAAATATATTCCTGAATGATTTACCACCGGCGGTGTGTCGTCTTTCTCTTTCCGTCCTTCGAAAAACTGTGATTGTGGTAGTGCAACATCGAGCAATACCACAAACACTCATTCAAAAAAATGCGGATTTGTGTAGTGGTTTGATGCCAATCTGTGTCCCCCCTTAATATTTCAAATACTTTTTGCCAAAGCGGAGACTTAATTACATGTATTAGAAAAAACTTATACCTTGCATTAGCCACATACATTCCAAAACTTATACTTTTCATTAGCTTTATGACATTTATTAGTTTTTTAGTACCTACCTGGATATGTACCTGGTTGGCTACAGCGTCGATACACCTATGCCTGGCGTATTGTAGAGCTCCATAATCGTCGGTCTTGGGCGATGTTCCTCCAGTTTCCCCGAACGTTCAGGGGTCCCCAGGTCCGATTCCACCGCGTGCAGCCAGCGTGTTCGTGGCCTTCCACGAAGTCGCCGGCCTCTATCTGGTTCTCTGTTGAATATTGTTTTCGTTATTCTTTCTTCCGACATTCGCACTAAGTGACCAGCCCACTGAAGTCTGCCGTATTTTATACGATATTCACAATATTTTCTTCTTTGTATACTCTTGATGCAGCTCATGATTCATGCGTCTGCGCCACACACCATTTTCTAGTTTCCCTCCGTGCATTGCATTGTACGCAGCACTTTTTGCTCGAAAACCCCGAAAGCTCTCTGGTCCGCCTCTTTTAACGTCCATGCTCCATGTCCATAAAGGACCACTGGCAGAATCAGAGTTTTGTATAGAGCAAATTTCGTTTCCGTCTGCATGCTGGCCGAATACCGATTGACCGAACGCCATTTGACCGAATACCGTTTGACCGAATGCCGTTTGGCCGAATAGTTAAAAAAATTGACCTCAGTTTACTTCCTTCTTTTTTCTTCCTACTTCCTTACTTCTTATTCCTTCTCTCTTCTTTCTTCTTTTTTTCATCCTCCATCTTCCTTCTTCTTTCTTCCTCCTCCCTTCTTCCTTCTTTCTTTTTCTTCCTTCCTTTTTTCTTCTTCCTTCTTCCTTCTTCCCTCTTCCTTCCTCCTTCGTTACGTAACAGTTGCGTAAAACCTCCGCATATCGTTTCTATCCATGTTCTCCTGCGTTTCAGCTATCACAATCTCTTCGTATTGCCTTTTTTTCTGCGGTGGATTCGTTTCTCTTCTGCCCTTGCTACACTGTACCGCTCTCTGTTAGAACGGGTACGAGCCACTAGCATTCGACTCCTAGCAACATTTTTCTCGTCCGTCACTCGCTGGCACTCCCCATCAAACCAACCATTTCGTTGGCGTCGCTGTGCAGTGCCTAACACTTCCTGCGCTGTTGTAGTCACAGCTTCGTGGATATTTTCCCACAATCTGTTGACGTCGCCAGATCCGGTGGCATCTCCTATCCGCTCGTGCAGCTTCTGGTGGTATTGAAACGCATCGTTCTGTTGTTTCGTGAATTCGTGACGCTGGAAAGTCGCGCCCAAATTTTTGCAACTACAAGATAGTGATCCGAGTAGAAGTTCGGACCTCTATAACATCCTGTCGTGACCGGACGAGGTTTCTAAGCTCGACCGTTCGCCGCAACAATACTCAGCAAACTGATTTCCGTCGTCGATTCGTTTTGACACGAACTCGAGAAAACCAAAAACATTTGTGCGTTATTTACCATGGAGCTCAAATTAGCTCAATACACGTTGATTCGAGTTACTCAATAAATGAGTGCATATCATTAGAACATATGTCAAATGCAGATTTCAAGGGATTGATGGTAATGGCATTTTGCTATTATAATTTTATCATAACATCTAATGCCAATCTTATCCACTACATTCTCCCCCTCCTCTACTCTTGAGGTGTTTTATTGCAAATTTCATTGAGGTACCCTCATTGCAAATATCTTTGATCCAAGACAAACATTATTAACCAATCCTTATGAATCAATCTTCGATTGAAAATATGGCAATCCAATACAAATCTCATCCAAATCCAATCCGCATCAAGTCCGAATTAAATCCAAATCCAATCCAAAATCAATCCGAATGCAGTCCAATTCTAATCCAATCCAAAACCAACTCAAATCTAATCGAAAGCCAATCCAAATATGATCGAATCCAAATTCAATCCAAATCCAGATTCAATCCAATTCCAATCAAATCCAAATCTAATCGAAATCCAATCCAAATATAATCCAATCTTAATTCAATCCAAATCCTATCCAAATCCAACTCAAATTTGAATCCAAATCCAATTCAAATAAAGTCTAATCCAAATCCAATCCAAATTCATTCCAAATCCAATCCAAATCTATTCGAAAGCCAATCCAAATATAATCAAATCCAACTCCAATCCAAATCCAATCCAAATCCAGATTCAATCCAATTCCAATCCAATCCAAATCTAATCGAAATCCAATCCAAATATAATCCAATCTTAATTCAATCCAAATCCAATCCAAATCTTATCCAAATTTAAATCTAACTCAAAATTAAATCCAAATAAAATCTAATCCAATTCAAATTCAATCCAAATCCAATCCAAACCCAAATCCAATCCAAATTCAATCCAAAACCAATTTAAATAAAATCTAATCCAAATTCAATCCAAATCAAATCCATATCCTATCCAAATCCAATTTAAATTTAATTCAAATCCAATCCAAATCCAAAAAAAATCTCATCCAAATCCAATCCGATTCCAGTCCGAATTAAATCCAAATCCAATCCAAAATCAATCCGAATGCAGTCCAATCCAAATTCAGATTCAATCCAATTCCAATCCAATCTAAAACCAATTCAAATCTTTTCGAAAGCCAATCCAAATATAATAGAATCCAAATCCAATCCAAATCCAATCCAAATTCAATCCAAATCCAATCCAAATCCAATCCAAATTCAATCCAAAACCAATCAAAAAAAAAAATCTAATCCAAATTCAATCCAAATCAAATCCAAATCCTATCCAAATCCAATTCAAATTTAATTCAAATCCAATCAAAATCCCATCTAAATCCAATCCGAATCCAGTCCGAATGAAATCCAAATCCAATCCAAAATCAATCCGAATGCAGTCCAATCCAAATCCAAATCCAATCCAATCCAAATCTGATCGAAACCCAATCCAAATATAATCCAATCCAAATTCAATCCAATCCAAAATCAATCCAAATCCAATCCAACTCTAATCCACATCCAATCCAAATACAAATCAAATCCAATCCAAATAAAATCTAAACCAAATCCAATCCAAATCCAATCCAAATCAAATCCAAATCCTATCCAAATCCAATCCAAATTCAATTCAAATCCAATCCAAATCCAATCAAAATCCAGATTCAATACAATTCCAATCCAAAACCAATCCAAATCCAATCCAAACCCATTCCAAACCCAATCCAACTCCAATCCAAATACAAATCACATCCAATCCAAATTCAATCCAAATCAAATTCAAATCCTATCAAAATTCAATTCAAATCCAATCAAAATCCAGATTCAATACAATTCCAATCCAAATCCAATCAAAAATCAATCCAAATCCTATCCAAATCCAATCCAAATCCATTCCAAATCCAATCCAAATCCATTCCAAACCCAATTCAAATCCAATCCGAATCCAATCAAAATCCAATCCTAATCCAAATTCAATCCAAATCCAATACAATCACAAATCCAAAAATTCAATTCAAAACCAACCGAAATCCAATCCATATTCATTCCAATCTAAATCCAGTCCAAATAAAGAATAAAATTTAATCCAAATCTAATCCAATACAAAACTAATCCAAAACCAAACCAAAATTCGATTCAAATCAAATCAAAAATCCATTCCAACTCCAGTCCAATTTTTATTTTTCTCATTGTGGCATATTTTTTTCAACCTCTGCCCTTCCGTTAGGGGACGCTAGCATTCCTACCGGGGACGCTAGCATTCCTCATTGTTTTTATTTGTTTTTCATTTTGCCTTTCATTTTTATGATGGTCCCATTGGGCTATAATATGTCCCACCTCCACCCCATACGCTTTGTTTGAAGTTGGGAGGCTTAATAGACGAGTTATCATATAATGATATTTTTTTAATGTCTTATTATTCCATCATTTATTTGTCTTACATCGTTCTCGCTCCCGCGTATGTTCATCATAACGTCAATCTACAGGTCAAAAGCTAGAGTTAGATCAATCCATTTAAAACACATCTTGCACATAGTCTTTTGAATAGTCTTAGGTTGTTTGCATGTTTAATTTCAGTGGGTAGTCTGTTAAACAATTTGAATCCTTTAAAAAATACGCAGTTTTGAGTTCCAGCTTTTTTGAAATTTTGCAGTCGTAAATCCATTGCTCTTCTTGTGTAATGGTCATGTACATCCGTCTCATAATGAATATTCACTATTAAATACGCTGGCAGTAATCCGTTGGTCATTTTGAAAATAAACTCCAGTGTCTTCATGATAATTCTTTGTTTAACTGTCATTCATCAAAGGTATTTTCGCATGGCGGCTGAAGAAGTTGTTAGTTCGACTCCCAATATCAATCTCATTGCTTTGTTTTGTATACTTTGCATTCTACGTTTTTGTCTTCTGTTTGCCAGAAACAGTACAGATGAACAATATTCAAAGTGCGATGCTACAATCGCTTTATATAGCATAATTTTTGTTTCAACGTCCAAGAATCCATTTAGCCTGCATATCGTTCCTAGTTTTCTGGCCGCTTTCTTTATAGTATATATATATATATATATATATATATATATATGTAGACTATAGTCTACGTGCTCATTAAACAACAGTCGATCATCTACAATCACGCCTAAATATTTCAAGTTGTCCACCCTTTCTATTTCCTCCCCTTCTATGTTCAATGAATCAGTGTTTCCTTCTTTATTTCTATTGGTTATGATCATATATTTTGTTTTATCTACATTTTTGCTTTCCTCAATGTGCCATCTTTTTTGCAACTTTCTTGTCACCCGGCCTACTCCTCTGCCCTTCCGTTTGGGAGCATACCGGAGACGCTAGCATTCCTCATTGTTTTTTTGTTTTTCATTTTGCCAACTTTTTTGCCTTTAATTTTAGTTTTCCTCAATGTGCCATTTTTTTGCCCCTTTCTTGTCACCCGGCCTACTCCTCTGCCCTTCCGTCAGGGAGCCTACACAGAAAAAAATTCCATGGTAACAATTACTATTTTGTAGACTACGCTATGTTTTTAAAACAACCACAAATTTTCAGTTAAATTAACCATGCATTCGGGCAAATTCAACACTGATTCAGTGCATGTAACAACATTTCACTAGGACCACAGTTGATTTTTACTGCGCGCATGGTAAAATCAAACGGGTTTGTTGTCTGCTGAAAATCGTCGTTGCGTATTTTTAAATTAACCCTCGGAATGGTAGTTTCGACCGCAACATTTTTTTGCGTGTACCGGAGACCGCTAGCATTCCTTATTGTTTTTTTTTTGTTTTTTTATTTTGCCAACTTTTTTGCCTTTAATTTTTGTTTTCCTCAATGTGCCATTTTTTTTTTGCACCTTTCTTGTCACCCGGCCTACTCCTCTGCCCTTCCGTCAGGGAGCCTACCGGAGACGCTAGCATTCCTCATTGTTTTTTTTTTGTTTTTTTATTTTGCCAACTTTTTTGCATTTAATTTTTGCTTTCCTCAATGTGCCATCTTTTTTTGCACCTTTCTTGTCACCCGACCTACTCCTCTCCTCTGCCCTTCCGTCAGGGAGCCTACCGGGGACGCTAGCATTTTTATGTCATTTTTCATCTTATCTTCTATTTCTAACAATGCCTTCCTTCCTTACCTGACCTCGATAACACCATATTCCGAAATTCCAGATAAAACAACAAACAACAATATTCCAACACTACCGGCTGCGTCATTGTCGTGACCGGACGAGGTTTCTAAGCTCGACCGTTCGCCGCAACAATACTCAGCAAACTGATTTCCGTCGTCGATTCGTTTTGACACGAACTCGAGAAAACCAAAAACATTTGTGCGTTATTTACCATGGAGCTCAAATTAGCTCAATACACGTTGATTCGAGTTACTCAATAAATGAGTGCATATCATTAGAACATATGTCAAATGCAGATTTCAAGGGATTGATGGTAATGGCATTTTGCTATTATAATTTTATCATAACATCTAATGCCAATCTTATCCACTACACATCCGAGAAATGTCGTCCGTCGAACAGCACTTGGGGCATAGATGCTGATCAGGGTATAGGTGAAGAATTTGCTCTTCATTCTCAACACGGAAATGCGGTCGCTTATCGGCCTCCATCGAATAACATGCTTCATCTGCTTCCCGATCACCATGAAGCCAACTCCTCGTTCTGTGCTGTTACCGCCGCTATAGTAAATGTGGTACTTGAATGAAGTGTTCGCTAAGGGATCCACCGCCCGGAATTCACGTTCTCCAGTTCTGGGACACCGTATTTCCTGGATTGCTGTCACACTCACGCCAACCTTCTGCAGCTCACGAGCCAGGAGCCGAACACGTGCGGGTTCATTCAAAGTTCTCACGTTCCAAGATTCGGCTTTCCAATCGTTCTTTATTCGATGCCGGGTCCGTTGCCGTTGAATCAATCCGTTTGCTCTACTTTTGCCTTTCTTGGTAACTGTAGAATCGTCGGTAGGCTACCTTACCAGGGCTTTGCGCTACCTACATCGCGTTTAAGGGGCTGCCATCTCGATGCTGACACGATAGAGCATGACGCTCGATCAGATTTGCACCTCCGGAGAGGAGCAAACCCCCCATTCCCTGTCAGCATACGACCATAGTTCCCACCGGGGTTGGTTACCCGATCTTCCCTAAAGTTGCTCGTTTCCCGGCCAGCACCACGAGCAGGTATGGATAGGAGTTGCTGGGTAAGAGGCTAAGGACCGCGAGATGGGGTCTATTTTATTCGTTCAGCTACGCGAAGTATCAATGGTACGCTTTACCCAGCATTTGCCGTGCCTCCTTTCAAGAGTCCCGGCAGCCACCTATCAAGAGGCTCGGAAGCCTCCCTTCAAGATGTTAGAGAATTTTTTTCTGGGGGACTCTTTTGTCTCACCCTCTGACCTCAGGGTCGTTTTACTCGTAGCTTTTGGGAGAAATTGGAAGGTTGGGCGGAAAGGCTTCCCTTATAATACTTTCAAAGCGAACCACCGAAAAACAAGATTTAAATACGGATTATTCTCTAAATGAAGGCCAACCAATAGTGTAGTTTAGATTAACATTATATATTCATAGTATTTTCGGCATTGTTATAGCCATTCAAGTAATAGAGGAGGGGGATAAAGGAAGCACCATTAACATACCGCATTTCTCCTTTGGATGCACTGATGGTTGGAGACCGCCGGTGCGACTCTGGCTCGTCTTTGGTCGTATCTAGGGCGAAGTTCCATGTTCGCGATGCTGCTCGGCGGATAGACTTGGGATGTGCCTGGGTGAGGCCTGCCAACGGTGGCGGATTCTTTGGGCTTCGGCTGGGCCTGGGCGAGGCACGCCAGCGATGGTGGAGGTTTTCGGTTTCGGCTGGGCCTGGGCGAGGCACGCCAGCGATGGTGGAGATTTTCGGCTTCCGCTGCGCCTGGGCGAGGCACGTCAGCGATGGTGGAGGTTTTCGGCTTCGGCTGGGCCTGGGCGAGGCACGCCAGCGATGCTGGACTGGGCTTCGGAGAGGCTCTCCAACGATGGTGGATGCTTTTGCTTCGGCTGGGCCTTGACAAGGCACGCCAGCGATGGTGGACGCTTTTTCCACGAGGACCTGCGCACGGCGCCACGGCCGTAATTACAAAATGGTGGCTCGTTCGTCGCGGCGAACAGTCAAAATCACTCCCCTATTCCGGAGACAACCACACGGCTTCCACACGGCAGTACACTGCACACGCGACCAAAGTCACCCTTTTGGGTTTCTGAGACAGAAAATTTACACTGTGAAGGATACGAAAATTAAAATTATTTTACGGACTTCAACTTATTGTCCCAAGTATCTTTCACCTACTGAGCCCCGATGCCTGCCTATTCCGTTTCTCCTCGGCAACGACCGCCTGCCGACGAACAGACGCAAAACGTCAGTTGTCATCGTAACGGAATAACGACGAGTGTTCGTTCACGGATTGTAGAGGTGCTCAAAAAATAGAGGAGGGTTTATTCTTATTTTGGTCTTAGGTCTTGGGTTTATATTGGAAGTTCAATAATTCTTTTATGTGTGATTTTCCGTTATATTCATAATTTCTTAGCCGGTAAATTGAACTACCATAATTCAATAGTAATATAAAGTTGGAAAAACATGTAGATGTTTAATGTGACCGTTATGGCCGGTAACAAAGAGGCTCGGAATTATTTATTCAAAAGGCTTGGAAGCATACTTTCAAGAAGCTCAGGAACGTCCTTCCAAGATGCTCAAGAGCCTCCTTTTAAGTAGCTCGGAAGCTGCCTTTAAAGAAGGCCTGAAGAAAGCCTTCGGTGGCTTGAAAGCCGCCTTTCAAGAGACATGGAAGCCTCTTTTCAAGGGGTTTAGAAGCTTCCCTTCAAGAGGTACAACATTCTTCTTTTAAGAAGCTTTGATGCGTACTTTCAAGATGTTCAGAAGCCTCATTTTAAGTGACTCGAAATCCGCTTTCAAGAGGCACTGAAGCCTCCCTTAAAGAGGCTCGGAAGCCTCCGATCAAGATGCTCTGAAGCACCTTTTCAAGGGCTTGAAAGCCACCTTTCAAGAGGCCCGGAAGTCTCCCTTCAAGAGCCATGGAGGTTCGTAAGCCTCCTTTCAAGAGGGTCGGAAGCCGCCCTTCAAGATACATAAAGTTATGTTTCTATGGCTATCATATGGCAAGATGGCTATCATATGTCTCCAAAGCACCCTTTCAGCGGATCGAAAGCCGCCTTTTAAGAGGCCTGGAAGCTTCCCTTTCTATAAGGCTTGGAGGCGTACTTTTTAAATTTGCATCAAAGCCTCTTTCAAGATGCTCGAAAACCTCCTTTCAAGAGGATCGGAAGCCTCCTATCATATGTCTCCAAAGCCCCCTTTCGGCGGATCGAAAGCCGCCTTTCAAGAGGCCTGGAAGCTTCCCTTTAAGAGGCTAGTAAGCCTCCTTTCAAGATTTTTGAAAGCTTCACTTGCAGAAGCTCGAAATTCTTCTTTCAAGAGGCTTGGAAGCAAAAGCCGCCTTTCAAAAGGCTCCGAAGCCTTCCTGTAATAGGCTTGGAAGCCTCAATTCGAGAAACTAGAAAGCCTCCCAATAATAGGCTTGGCAACTTTTTTTCAAGAGGCTCGGAAGCCTCCAATAGTCAAAACAATAAATTTACTTTGAACTGGAATTTTTCGCGGACTGATGAACATTTTATCCAACTTCATGGATAGCCGTTGTTCATATCTCTTATCTACGCTTATTTTCATTTACAATTAATGCAGGTTCATTACCATACTGCCACAGTTGTCTGCCGCATCGCCATTTTTGGTGAAGTCCACTTTTCTTCAATTGTCAGTTCACTTCCAGACACATTCATAGTCGGCTCTGGACAGTCATTATTCAGTTGAATATTAGTTATTGAATATTTATGCACATTTTACAAATTGATAAATTATCTGAAATCTAAACACGTTTCAAAGTGATTTATCACACAGGCCTGAATCCGATTTTCATCCGCGAGGCACTTTCAACGGTAAACATTAACATAAACAATGCTAATAATGTTTTTTTGTTTTCTGCACATAGTAAGCACACAGTCGAATGAATGAGTTGGTGGAGTAGTCATCTGACTATGTCATTCTATGTTTTGAATATTCATGCGATGTTTGTCGAAATTCGGACTGAAGTTGCTTCATGAAGATGAATATTTTAGGCTCTGGCACGAACAGTTTATACTTGTTCTTTTAAAATCGGACGACTGTGGTGGGCCGGTCACGTAGCCAGAATGTCGGACAGTAACCCGGTGAATATGGTTCTCGACAACGATCAGACGGGCACAAGAAGGCGAGGTGCGCAGCGGGCAAGGTGAATTGTGTTGGCCAGATAAGGGAACCCCCTCACAAAGAACAAACAAATAGTGTTCCCTCTCTACACCACGGCAGGCTACTGACTGATACTTCTGCCAGCAGCTGCAGCTCTCTTTATTTCAACAACAGGTATATACAATAATCCATAACAAACTTCCTTAATCTATACCAAAGAGCAACTATAACTAACCGGCGCCCGCTTCTTATCCATCTTTGATCTACAGCGAAGCGTCGCACACTACCTGTTATTCCAACACTCATCCTTAGTGTGCGAAAAGAAATCGAGAGATGAGGATAAACCGATGTGTAGTGAGTGCAGCAGAAAATACTGAGTTGGATTCAGAAGATTGATTCAATTTAGACTCAATGATTCGTTTTTCGGGCTGAATCTTTCTGCCGAATCCTCACTCATCACTCAATTGCGATTTCATTCGTTTACGAACCGAATGTAAACAAATACTCGGCTATGCATCATTTGCTATCTGTGGGAAAGATTCGGTGATGAATTTTGTCTGTTTGTTTTTGGCCCGATTCGTTAATAACTGAAGCCAAACGGTAGACAATCGAAATCGAAAATATTGGAAGGGCTCGTGTACGTTTGTCTAATTTGCGATTGCGTGTAGAGGTGAGTGAAAGATTAACGCTAAATGAACCGATTTTTCCCATACCTGTCTCGGACTCCTGCTGACCAGCCTGCATCCTACCGAACGTTCCAACCTCCTGATGAATTCCGTCCGGCGCTACCCAAGACTTACGTGGCTGATCCATGATCCCACTGCGCCACGCGACCGATACATGATCCCACTGCGATAATGTCGACGGCAATAACGTCCCACTAAGATGGAGGACGGGAATCGTTCCTGGGCCCATAACCTGTTGGTCAGATAAGGGAACCCCCTCACAAAGAATAACAATTAGAGTTCCCTCTCTACACCACGGCAGGCTACTGACTGATACTTCTGCCAGCAACTGCAGCTCTCTTTATTTCAGCAACAGGTATATACAATAATCCATAACAAACTCCCTTAATCTATACCAAAGAGCAACTACAACTAACCGGCGCCCGCTTCTTATCCATCTATGATCTACAGCGAAGCGTCGCACACTACCTGATATTCCAACAAATTGATCAGGTGGAAGATGACTTGCGGACAGAGTGTAAAATAATCGAAAATTTTTGGAGAGGTCCACTTTTCTTCAATTGTCAGTTCACTTCCAGACACATTCATAGTCGGCTCTGGACGGTCAATATTCAGTTGAATATTAGTCATTGAATATTTATGCACATTTTACAAATTGATAAATTATCTGAAATCTAAACACGTTTCAAATGAGTAAAGTGATTTATCACACAGGCCTGAATCCAAGCCTGAATCCGATTTTCATCCGCGAGGTACTTTCAACGGTAAACATCAATATAAACAATGCTAATTATGTTTTTTTCTGCACATAGTAAGCACACTCAGTGACAGTCGAATGAATGAGTTGGTGGAGTAGTCGTCTGACTATGTCATTCTATGTTTTGAATATTCATGCGATGTTTGTCAAAATTCGGACTGAAGTTGCTTCATGAAGATGAATATTTTAGGCTCTGCTTGCGGACCCTCCGTAGACTGCGTGGTTGGCGACGTGTAGCCATGGACCGAGCCGAATGGGAAAGACTCTTATATACCGCACAGGCCACTTCGGCCTTAGTCTGAATAAATAATAATAGAAGACTAAACTTACATTGAGTTGACATCGTTTACAGATCAATCTATTGTCGGCGTAGCACCAACTTAGAATTCGGAAATCGGGACTTTCGAACCGAACTTTCTTCCGAAGTTTTATCTGTCAAACTAATTGATGCGTTGTTTAGCGCACTATTTCCGAAGTTGGGAAAGTGGCCTGTATCTGGAGAAAAATCCAACTTCGGTATAAAAAGCGTTATAAATTTGCTCCGGATAGACAATATATGGTTAAGAATGAGATACCGGGAGAAAATATCTATCAAAATTGTAAATATAATTTCTTTTACGCCAGTTCAATAGTGTCTTAAGGTCTGAGGGAAGGGTTTTCCGTTAAAAAAGCACGTGGTAGCACTCTGTGAGAGAGAAGATTGCCCAATTCAGCCCGCCAGAATGACGCTGTCAGTGTCGCCAAAATAATTTCATCATTATGCTGTTTACAATTGCTTGAGAATTTGCCGTAAACGGAGAACAAAAGAAATTGGCAACAATGCGGAAGAAATTTGTCACTCATGCAGTGGTTCGGCGAGAGAACAGCAGCAGCGCCGACCAATCACGCAATGAGGAAATCAAAATATTTAAACAAACTCCAGCTGGTTTTGGAAAATGAAAACATGAGCCGTTTCTAGAACAACATTAGAAAATATCGTGAGAGGATTTCTGTACAAGATTTCCACCGAAGCTTTGAAAAGAATTTGGGTGATAACAGTGGTGCTGGTGTAAGTAAGACAAATAAGACAAATAATATAAATAAGATAAATAAGACTAAGAAGAAAAATAAAGTAGGTTTCTAAAGGAATTCATTCGGAAGTTCCTCCAGGAATTCCTCCGGAAGTTCCTCCAGGAATTCCTCCGGAAGTTCCTCCAGGAATTCCTCCGGAAGTTCCTCCAGGAATTCCTCCGGAAGTTCCTCCAGGAATTCCTCCGGAAGTTCCTTCAGGAATTCCTCCGGAAGTTCCTTCAGGAATTCCTTCGGAAGTTCCTCGAGGAATTCCTTTGGAAGTTCCTCGAGGAATTCCTTTGGAAGTTCCTCCAGGAATTCCTTTGGAAGTTCTTCCAGGAATTCCTTCGTAAGTTCCTCCAGGAATTCCTTCGGAAGTTTCTCCAGGAATTCCTTCGGAAGTTTCTCCAGGAATTCCTTCTAATGTTCCTCCAGGAATTCCTTCGGAAGTTCCTCCAGGAATTCCTTCGGAAGTTCCTCCAGGAATTCCTTCGGAAGTTCCTCCAGGAATTCCTTCGGAAGTTCCTCCAGGAATTCCTTCGGAAGTTCCTCCAGGAATTCCTTCGGAAGTTCCTCCAGGAATTCCTTCGGAAGTTCCTCCAGGAATTCCTTCGGAAGTTCCTCCAGGAATTCCTTCGGAAGTTCCTCCAGGAATTCCTTCGGAAGTTCCTCCAGGAATTCCTTCGGAAGTTCCTCCAGGAATTCCTTCGGAAGTTCCTCCAGAAATTCCTCCGGAAGTTCCTCCGGGAATTCCTCCGCAAGTTCCTCCGGAAGTTCCTCCGGGAATTCCTCCGGAAGTTCCTCTGGGAATTCCTCCGGAAGTTCCTCCGGGAATTCCTCCGGAAGTTCCTCCGGGAATTCCTCCGGAAGTTCCTCCGGGAATTCCTCCGGGAATTCCTCCGGAAGTTCCTCCTAGAATTCCTCCGGAAGTTCCTCCGGGAATTCCTCCGGAAGTTCCTCCGGGAATTCCTCCGGAAGTTCCTCCGGAAATTCCTTTGGGAATTCCTCCGGAAGTTCCTCCGGGAATTCCTCCGGAAGTTCCTCCGAGAATTCCTCCGGAAGTTCCTCCGGGAATTCCTCCGGAAGTTCCTCCGGGAATTCCTCCAGAAGTTCCTCCGGGAATTCCTCCGGGAATTCCTCCGGAAGTTCCTCCGGGAATTCTTCCGGAAGTTCCTCCGGGAATTCCTCCGGAAGTTCCTCCGGGAATTCCTTCGGAAGTTCCTCCGGGAATTCCTCCGGGAATTCCTCCGGAAGTTCCTCCGGGAATTCCTCCGGAAGTATTATTTGTCTTATTTGTCCTATTTGTCTTATTTGCTTTATTTGTCTTATTTGTCTTATTTGTTTAATTTGGCTTATTTGCTTGATTTGTCTTATTTGTCTTATTTATTTTCAATTCTTTATTTCATCTCATTCCCATATTTGATTTCAATTTATATATTTGGTATCCTCGTGTTTACAAATAGGAATACGCTTTTTTCTAGTGTCGCGCTAGATGAAAAGTTGACGGACTGTCTATCGCTCTCATCGCTCCTTTCCTGTCGTGCGGTACAAGAAAATATGCTGTTTGCTGCTCTCCCGAAATGGTAACTTTTGTATGGAATTTAAAAAACTTGGTTGAAGTAAAAAGAGCTTCCTGCAAAATTTATTGCGGTGACATATACTTTTTATTACATCAAAATGATCGTTAGAAAAATTCAAAACTTTTGTCAGTTGGGTTTTGCGAAATTCGGTTCCTTTGTGCATCAAATCATGAGAAGCGAAAATTTCAGTCCTACAATAGTTCAGTATTTAGAGCTTAATTCAAATTTGGGAAATAGTAGGTCCATGAAATTTTGTAAGAACATTCCTTGATAAATTTCAAAGAGATTGTCAGTTGGGATAAGCGAAATTCGTTTCCAATTCCGAGTTATAGACATTTTAGTACGAAAATAGCGCTCTACCGCGAGAGAGCTTCCCTCAGACCTTAATGGACGACATGGCATGTACGGCTGGAGAACTGCTTCAAAAGTTATTTTTATAAACCGGGTATTGAATATTTTAGTTTCTTATAGGGGGAATAACGGCTTTGGCAGGTTTTGTTCTATTATTGGCAGGGGGGTTTTTTTATGACTGACTAGGCTTAAATTTGGCCTGAACATTCTTTGCATATCAAAGAATATTGTGGCCAAATTTCATAAAATTTGGTCGACAAAAACCCCCCTGCCAATAATAGAACAAAACCTGCCAAAGCCGTCTTTCCCCCTATTTGATAAAAAAAACTTCTGATTCAGTTTCTACGATGAAGCATTGGGCAACGTGTTTCATGTGAGTCGAAGAAACTGCTTCGGTAGATTTTGATAATGACAAAAGACATTTAAAGAACATAAAAACTGACAAAATGATTCGATTTTAACAATAAAATGACAAAAAATGACTTTGAAAATTTACAAAGTTAGTTAGCATCAAACTAAGACCTCTCTGGCTATTTTTGAACGTAATTACCTTCGATTTAGTTGAAATAGCGTCTTCTTGGACGACATGCTCCGTGTACGGCTGGAAAACTGTATTTCTACTCTATTCAGAGTCCCGTCAGTAAACCTTACAAATACATACATTTTTAATTTGTATAAAATTTAGTCGGTAACCTGCTCAGAATGGAGTAAGGAAAAACTTTCAAATTGATTACATAAATCTTTGATGTTTATTTTGCCACATATTTTCATACATTATTCATTTTACAGATACATTTTGCAGACACGTTTTTCAAAATCCCATGAACAGCAACATTTTTTTAAATCAATTTTAGAGCTTTTATATAACATGACCATTATACTTCTGTCATCTATGCTGACTATGATCGCATACCAGTCCCATCTTTGCTGGATTTCCCATTTATATGGAAGAAATATGCGATTGTAGGCAGTATGGTAGATTAGGTCTTTTAATTTGAGTCAAGATTTGAGTCTTTGTTTGCATGATGACTATTTTGTACAACGCAAATGGTTGGAATGGAGCTATTGTTTCTATTGACCAGCGTAAAAAACTAAGATGGATGGCACGAAGCGTCTAGTTTTGATTTTAACTTAGTTGAGTTATTCCGCTTAAAATTACTACAACATAAATAGGCCAAACAAATGTAACATATCAGACAGCAACAGTTATTGTCCCTGCACGTTCCCTAATATTCTTTATCCGATATTTGTAGTCACAAAATATTCAATAAATGCTCTACCTACAGTTACGCCCTGTAGTCAGATTATTATCCGGTTGGACTTACAATCCCTTGTTATAATAAACCACCTTAAGCTCTGGGCGCTCCTTTTGGATCTTCTCGCGCAGCTCTCCCTCCAGGCTGTCCACATTGATGGATGCCTTCTGACTGAACAGGGCGCAACATAGCGGAGTCGCGAACGTCAAACAGAAACCACAGAACAGGATCTGGATCGGAGAGTTGGCCCATGGAATACGCTTCAGGATGCCACGCTTGTCCAGCGTGTTCATCAGAACCGGGGTGAACACTGTGAATGAAAGATTTACGCTGGGTAACTGGCGGTGAAATGTGTTGGTCTATGCACGTCTTACCCATGCCTGGCATTGCCATTAAGATTCGACTGAAGGTTACCGCCGCGATACCTTCCCTGGCTGCCCGAACCGATTGTCCAAGTTCTTTGCCATCGTCATCGATTAGAGTGACGCCGGTTTGGAGTTCTCTGTAAATTGGAAAATATGCGTTGAATTGTGTGGAGAAGACCAAATGGTAACAAGCAATAACGTATTTTAATCTTTTGCATGCACATGGAATTTTTGAAAAATTGTAGGTTTATAGTTGGGACAGGTTAGGTTGGAGAAGCAATAGGTTCGATATCACGAATAGACTACTGAAAACTAACCCCTTACATTAATTCAAATGTGGTACAATGTCCTACAAATTGTTGGCAAATTTAATACTAAAGAGAACAGAGCTTCTTTTTTCAAACCATAAAATAGCGTATATGCGCACGAATTTCTGGTTTCAGTAACGTACCGCACTCTACTGGGCGGCCACTGTCCGACCCAATTAACCAGCTGAAACGCGGGATCAAGCATTCCGTGAATCACGTTGTAACGCTCTTTATCATTCTGGAATATGCCAACGGATTCCATGAGTCCCATTTTGGTTTCATTTACTATATAAAAGATTTCGGTGCCGGAACCTGAATGATGCTCGTGGAGGATTGACGCACACTTGAAGACTATCTGGTGGGGTGCAGATGGCGGACGGTATGTGGAGAATGCGAATGAACCACGAGTTGCATTATATGTTGGTAGAGCCAGCCATCGTTTGAACTGCGAATATAGGAAGATTGCGGTGGGCCGGCCACGTAGCCAGAATGTCGAATAGTAACCCGGTGAAAATGGTTTATGACAAAAATACGACGGACACATTAAGACGAGGTGCACAGCGAGCAAAGTGGGTCGATCAGGTGACGAAAGATGTGAGGCACCTCCGTAGACTGTCTGACGTACAGTCATGGGCCGTGCTGCATGGAGAAAGCTGTTATGTAACCGTCGGTTCCATTATTAGCTTGTGGCTCCTCCACAATTCCAAAATACTCCAATCACCCAAAACAATATACGCCTCAATCAAAACAAATATCCCATCCGAATGAGATAGTTGGCACTCACGCAGTGACTTGGTGTGTGAGCTGAGCCTGTCTCACTCTCACGGCGATCTGTCATGCTAGAGTGACAGCTCATATTCGTGCGGTGTGAACCGGCCTTTATCAGCCAATGATGGTTCTAGCCCACAGGTGGAGCGTTAATAGCGCAAATACAGGCTGCGGAAATGCGAAAAGCATAAAATTATTTACCTTAGATTCTGGGTTTCCTATAAATAGGAAATAAATCCCAGAATCGTTCTCTTTTGGCTGGTGAATCTAGAACGGTCTAGAAGTGCGCGCGTGTGTAGATTTTTATTAGATAGAGGTTAGAAAGTAAATCCTCATGTGGTGTAATTGTTTTAACTTGGTGTTTTTGTTTCTTTAATTAGGTGTTAGTCCGTTAGTAAAAACGGCTAATTGTAGTACGTCGAATTAAAATTGTGTTAGTAAAAGTTATGATTGTAAAAAGTATGTACAGTGTTAGTAAGCGTTGAAATTGTCCTAAAAATAATTGTATATTACAGTCCGATTGTTAAAAGTTAATTGTTCAAACACAAACATCGACAAACAAGAAGAAACTATAAGGAAAAGGTAAAAATTAGTTGTGAAAATTGTGGAATCATTGTTAGTGACGTCACAGGGGTCTAATGTGTGGTTAGGTCCGAGGCAAGGGCCTTTTTCTTTTATTTTGGGCTTTTTCCCAGCAAACGGCCGGAGAAAGCGACGACGAGCCACCTCTAGCGACGCACCAACACCAACTCCAATGCCAGCCATAAGACGCCATTGTTGATGGCATCCCACGGTTCGAACGCCTATGAACCCCCTCACCTGGCGACAAGCTCCCCTGCAACCATCCGCCATTGCGAAAGCGGCATTTTCGCCTTTGGATTCCGCACCATCTCGCCCGGTTGCTAGCTGTAATCGCCGATTGCTGTAAACCTCCTTGGAGTCTGGCGCAAACATGCAACACCAGTTCGGCATTCGTTGTCGGATCCTACCTCCACCATTCGGAACCAGAGGTTCCCTACCACACCACTACAAACCACAAACCGCAAGTACTAAAACCCCAAAGTGACGTAGTTAATAAATAGGACTAGTTTGTAAAGATGTCCAGTGGTAGCTTATTTAAAGAGCATAGCCCTGAGGTAAAGCTTTTCCACCACTTTGTTCTTTTTCGCTTTGTCGAGCTCAAACGGAGCTATCAGGCCTCGCCTTTCTGGAATTCTCCCCCAACGTAAAACTGTTATTATGCTTTCCGTATCAAATAGCCGACCTATTAGCGAAACATTGGTGGGTAAGTATACCACAAAAAGGTCCTGCACAATAGGTCTGTCCTCAGCTGGAGATTTGAGAGACAAGTCAGTTCCAAACGACCCCGAGATCCCCAATCCCTGAGCTGGCGAGTTACAGTTATGAACTGTAAAGGCCTCTCCGGCCTTAGGCTGGATAAATAAATAGTAAGACTTCGACGCAGCTCGTGAACGGCTCGGAAGCCTCCTTTCAAGCGGCTCGGAAGCCTCCTTTCAAGCGGCTCGGAAGCCTCCTTTCAAGAGGCTCAGAAGCCTCCTTTCAAGAGGCTCGGAAGCCTCCTTTCAAGAGGCTCGGAAGCCTCCTTTCAAGAGGCTCGGAAGCCTCCTTTCAAAAGGCTCAGAGCCTCCTTTCAAGAGGCTCAGAAGCCTCCTTTCAAGAGGCTCAGGAAGCCTCCTTTCAAGAGGCTCAGAAGCCTCCTTTCAAGAGGCTCAGGAAGCCTCCTTTCAAGAGGCTCAGAAGCCTCCTTTCAAGAGGCTCAGGCCTCCTTTCAAGAGGCTCAGGAAGCCTCCTTTCAAGAGGCTCAAGCCTCCTTTCAAGAGGCTCAGGCCTCCTTTCAAGAGGCTCAGAAGCCTCCTTTCAAGAGGCTCAAGCCTCCTTTCAAGAGGCTCAGAAGCCTCCTTTCAAGAGGCTCAAGCCTCCTTTCAAGAGGCTCGGAAGCCTCCTTTCAAGAGGCTCAGAAGCCTCCTTTCAAGAGGCTCGGAAGCCTCCTTTCAAGAGGCTCAGGAAGCCTCCTTTCAAGAGGCTCAGGCCTCCTTTCAAGAGGCTCAGAAGCCTCCTTTCAAGAGGCTCAGAGCCTCCTTTCAAGAGGCTCAGGAAGCCTCCTTTCAAGAGGCTCAGAAGCCTCCTTTCAAGAGGCTCAGAAGCCTCCTTTCAAGAGGCTCAGAGCCTCCTTTCAAGAGGCTCAAGCCTCCTTTCAAGAGGCTCAGAAGCCTCCTTTCAAGAGGCTCAGAAGCCTCCTTTCAAGAGCTCAGGAAGCCTCCTTTCAAGAGGCTCAGAAGCCTCCTTTCAAGAGGCTCAGAAGCCTCCTTTCAAGAGGCTCAAGCCTCCTTTCAAGAGGCTCAGAAGCCTCCTTTCAAGAGGCTCAGAAGCCTCCTTTCAAGAGGCTCAGAAGCCTCCTTTCAAGAGGCTCAGAAGCCTCCTTTCAAGAGGCTCAAGCCTCCTTTCAAGAGGCTCAGAAGCCTCCTTTCAAGAGGCTCAAGCCTCCTTTCAAGAGGCTCAGAAGCCTCCTTTCAAGAGGCTCAGGAAGCCTCCTTTCAAGAGGCTCAGAAGCCTCCTTTCAAGAGGCTCAGAAGCCTCCTTTCAAGAGGCTCAGAGCCTCCTTTCAAGAGGCTCAGAAGCCTCCTTTCAAGAGGCTCAAGCCTCCTTTCAAGAGGCTCAGAAGCCTCCTTTCAAGAGGCTCAGAAGCCTCCTTTCAAGAGGCTCAGAGCCTCCTTTCAAGAGGCTCAGGAAGCCTCCTTTCAAGAGGCTCAGAAGCCTCCTTTCAAGAGAGCTCAAGCCTCCTTTCAAAGAGGCTCAGAGCCTCCTTTCAAGACCTGGAAGCCTTCTTTCAAGAGACTCAGGCGTCCTTTCAAGAGCTCAGGAAGCGTCCTTTCAAGAGGCTCAGAAGCCTCCTTTCAAGAGGCTCAGAAGCCTCCTTTCAAGAGGCCTGGAAGCCTCCTTTCAAGAGGCTCAGAAGCCTCCTTTCAAGAGGCTCTGAAGCCTCCTTTCAAGAGGCTCGGAAGCCTCCTTTCAAGAGGCTCAAAGCCTCCTTTCAAGAGGCCTCAAGCCTCCTTTCAAGAGGCTCAAGCCTCCTTTCAAGAGGCTCAGAAGCCTCCTTTCAAGAGGCCTCAGAAGCCTCCTTTCAAGAGGCTCGGAAGCCTCCTTTCAAGAGGCCTGGAAGCCTCCTTTCAAGAGGCTCAGAAGCCTCCTTTCAAGAGCTCCAGGAAGCCTCCTTTCAAGAGGCTCAGAAGCCTCCTTTCAAGAGGCTCAGACGCCTCCTTTCAAGAGGCTCAGACGCCTCCTTTCAAGAGGCCTGGAGGCCTCCTTTCAAGAGGCCTGGAGGCCTCCTTTCAAGAGGCCTCAGAGGCCTCCTTTCAAGAGGCCTGGAGGCCTCCTTTCAAGAGGCTCGAGGCCTCCTTTCAAGAGGCTCAGGCCTCCTTTCAAGAGGCTCAAGCCTCCTTTCAAGAGGCTCGGAAGCCTCCTTTCAAGAGGCTCGGGCGCCTCCTTTCAAGAGGCTCGGGCGCCTCCTTTCAAGAGGCTCGGGCGCCTCCTTTCAAGAGGCTCGGGCGCCTCCTTTCAAGAGGCTCGGGCGCCTCCTTTCAAGAGGTTCGGGCGCCTCCTTTCAAGAGGCTCGGGCGCCTTCTTTCAAGAGTCTCGGAGGACTCCTTTCAAGAGATTTTAAAGAATTTAATGGTAAGTCGGACATAGGTTATTATCTTTCTTATATGTCCAGGGAAAAAAGAGGAATAATAATATGATAAATTAGCAATTATTTGTTATATATTCAAGAATTTGTAGAATAACGACATTTAGGGGAAACAATGTTTTATGCACCTTAAAGCTTTAAAATCACTTTAACTCGGTCAAAACGTGAACGGAACGAATCGCATGAAGAGGTCTATTGGCGATTTTTTATTCTTAATTCTTGATTTTTGATTTCACATCATCTTTTCTTCATTCGTCATTTTTGAGTCCTCTCGATTTTTGATTCTCGATCCCAAATTCTCGATTCTCGGTTCTCGACTCTTGATTCATGATTCCTGACTCTTGATTCTTGATTTTTGATTCTTGATGCTTGATTTTTGATTCTTGATTCTTGATTCTTGCTTCTTGATTCTTGATTGTTGATTCTTGATTCTTGATTTTTGATTCTTGATTTTTGATTCTTGATTTGATTCTTGATTCTTGATTCTTGATTCTTGATTCTTGTTTCTTGATTCTTGATTCTTGATTCTTAATTTTTTAATCTTGATTCTTGATTTTTGATTCTCAACCACCGATTCTTGATTCCTAAATTCTTGATTCTTGATTTTTGCTTTTTGATTCTTGACTCTTGATTTTTGTTTTTTCAATCTTGAATCTTAACTTTCGATTCTTCACTTGTCATAAGATGAGTTTGTACAATCCCATTTAATTCCACCACTTTATTAATGGTGGTGGAATTAAATGGGATTATACAAACTCGGGGTCTCCAGTAGCCTTGTGAGCAAAGACGTAGGTTTGCCAATCCGGAGATGGCGAGTTCGATTTTCGGTCCGGTCTAAGGTGCTTTCGGGTGGGAAACATTCTCGACATCCTGGGCATAGTGTATCCATTGTACTTGCCACACAAGATATATCCTCATGCAATGGAGGGCATAGAAATGCTTTCAATTAATAACTGAGGAAAAATGCTAATAGAATACTAAGTTGAAAAGCAGATCAAGTTCCAGTTGGAATGTGGAGCCAGAAGAAGACAAACTCGTCTTATGACAAAAAGCTCAAATTAATTTTCATAACAAAATTTCGAATCTTGATTCTTGACTTTTGTTTCTTGATTCTTAATCCTTAATTCTTGATTCTTGATTTATTTTTTATTCATTCATTTCGACCACCCAACGTCATCGTACGCTTGGTGATTCATTTCATCCCACCAATGCGATACTTTTCAGCCTTGGACGCTAAGACATAACCATACGGCAGAATGACAGATAGAGTAGACAATGACCTAGGAACAGGTGAATCTAGTCAATAAATAATTGTGAAATGGTCTTCGATGAAGTTATCTACTGATAAGAATGGAAGCCAATGTTTACGAGCACACTATGTTGGCAGTGAAAGGTTTGTAATCACGTATTGCCTAAGCGTGCAGTCAAAGCAAAGGGTAATCTTTAAATACTACTGATAAAGATCCCACACAACCAATGTCCAGCTGAATACCAGCGTCTTCTAATGCACATTTGTTCTCACATGTGAATTCCAAAGACGTACTAACAACAATTGACCCTGCACCTTCTGGTTATTGGCATTAGAGTATGAAGCATTCGGCACAAATAAGGATCTATTTCGGGACACATTGTTCGTGCGAAATTGTCGTAACGAATCACATGCTGCCGAAAACCACAAACAAGAAAACTTCCATAACTTTGTGGAGCACGCGCCAGCTTAAGTTGTTGATCCCGCTGAACAAAAAAAACACCCATGTGGGGTTGCGCAGCAGACAGCCTTAACCACGCGTCACGGTCAATGTGTGACACTGATGGCGCGGTTTGTTTCGTATTACAGTGTTTTACTGTTTTTGGTAACAGTTGAATTGTGTTTCCTGGTTCCGCAAGTAATTTAAAAATTTCAATACCATTCCTTAATGAGAATATCACACAAAAAGTACTCAATATAATTCGTCGAATTAAGGCAGGATTATTTTTTTCCCTACTTTCTCAAACTTAAGTTTGTCCCATTTTACCGGTATTACAAATAAGATCATTGTTTACCATTTGCAATAAAAAAAATCATTACCAAAAGGATCAAGTCGAAATTAAAAAAAATGCTTTGCCACATAAAGCCCGTGCCTTGTTATCTTGTTATCTAAATCAGTACGGCACTGTGTTTATCGCACTCATTCACAACACATTCTTTGCTTGATTCTCGACAGTTTAGCGAGTTTAACGACAAACATGTGACGCAACGGACGAGCCCTCTTTTCGCGGCACAGATGGAACCGATCCAGTTGCGATGGTTGCGAACTGTGATGTTGCGATGCAAGTTGTATTAAATTTAGATACATATTTATACTTACTGCATTCGCATCAGCGGGATGTTGATACAATTTGCGGCGGCAACAGCCGCCAACGGCACGAGCCGTCCAACAAGTGGCGGTGCATTCTGCAAATGGAGACGAAAATTAAACCACCGATCTTGAACTTGCACTTCATTCCGCCCCTCGTTCGACTTACCCGCACCATTCGGTTGAGCGACAATGCCGTCACCAGAGCGCCTCCGGTGGCCATGCAGTACGACGTCAGCAGCTGCTCCTGACTGATCGGTGACTTGCCGGATCGGTTGGTGTAGTTGACCAGGGCGTTGAAGGACTGATTGATCCACTGCCAGAAGATGACGGCCGGCGTCGACTTGTAGAAGGTCATCATGCATCCGGTGATGGTCATGTTCATCGGGACCTGGGCGGACATGCGGCCAACGAGCAGCATCTTTTCGCCGGTGTCCGGGTGGAATGCACTGTCGTACAGGTACTTGGCGGCCCAGAGTTCGTCCACCGAGGTGACATCCGGAACGGGTTTGCCGGCGCTGAAATGGATGGATTCATTAGGATGGATGTTGTTATTCTTCCAAGTGTTGTACAAGGTCAGTTATTTTTTTGTGGAATTTTAAATAATTCAAATTTTAGTACTGTTAAATTTTGAGAATTTGAATGGAACGCTATAATCTATTTTTGAACTAGATGGATTTCTGAGGAAATTTTTCTAGCTATTCAGGAATAGTGATGGAATGTTTTTTGAACTATGCAACATATTGTTGATACATTTTAATCAGTGGCAAATGCAGCGGGTGGGTCAAGTAGGTCATATATTATTACATAATATCCTTGGTCTGTTCATCGCTCTCGAATTTTCCTCGGCGTTGAAGTCACCCGACGTTGGACCACTTGCATTTTTTATGCTCTATACGAGCATATGGAGACGCATGATACGTTTGTGTACGGGCGCATCAACTTTTTGTGACTAAGCTTGTTGGGCAGATATCATCATATGTGCCAATTACATAATTGTATACGTATGCTAGCGTTTGTACGGCACCTTGTATTAAGGAAAACTTGAAACATGCAACTATGGTTGGGAAGTACGTGTTTTAGGTTAACAAATTGAATACCGTAATCAGTTGTGAGGCCACCAGGCACAAATTATGTATCGCAAGCATCTGTTGATAATGGATTTTGGTGCGTTTACTCATTATTCTGTTTCTCCAGATGTTTTTGTCTTCTTAATCCGTGCGCCTATGTCAATCATGGTTCCGCTTCCTAATGCTTTTTTTCTGTCAATATATTGGAAGCTTTCTGCATTCTCCACTGATTTCCCGGCTACTGTATTAAACTCTTTGATTATGTTGACATTGATGACTAAACCTGTCGATAAGGGGCTTGGCAGGGTTGTTGTGCTTACTCTGCATATCATAGCGCCGTTGAGCTAGAAGTGCAACGTTATCCGCCAATTCGGAGTCGTTAATGTGCTTCATTGTTATACGCTGCCATGCCATAGCAGCCTGCAGTTTGGTTCACGGTCGAAAGTTACGGAGCGTGACAATATGGTCTACACAAGATCTGCACGAATTCCGGCCTGCTACCGACGGAGAGTCGCATCGATGTTCTTCTAAATCCGGGCTAGGATAACTTTCCATAGAACTTTGAGAACGGTTCACAGCAACATAATGCCTCGCCAGTTATCGCATACAGTCAGGGCATTTTATTGGGCACCTTCACTAAGATCAGATCATGCCGAGATGGTGGTGGTCTTGCTGGCACTGGCAAAGTTGTTCAGGCATCGTTGTATTTATCTTCGTCCCGCTTAAGCGTCGTAAGGTATCGTGTGGTATCGTAGAGTAGGTGAATGTAGGTTGCTGTGTTTTTTCTTCTTGGCTCGCTTGCCTCGTCGACATGAGCGCTTCACTTCCTGTTGACTGGCTAAGACTCTGGCCCCTCTGGTTTTTGTTCGCTCTTTGGTTTCTCTTCGCTCCTTCCAGGACTCTTCAGTTTTCACTGGAAGCGCATTTCGCCCAGATTATTTTCGCTGGTGCCGATGAAGGCGTTCTTTATGGTGATCCATTGGTTTTCCACGCTACCACCTTCCGGAATATCTTCAGCAGTCTCCAGTTTTCAACGAAGGGTCGTTTCACCGTGCCATCTTCCAGACGGCGTGTGTTGAGCCGTCGTCCAACTCTCTCCTTCTGCCGACGAATCCGCGCAATGTGCAGGCTATTTCCCCGAGTAGCCGCCAATGGTGATGATCAGACGCGATATCGACGCTGCGCTTATTGCGTACATCAAGAAGGTTCTTTTTCCATTTTTGGCTGACGCAGATGTACGCTAAATAAGTCTTGGGAGTCTCACATGACCCTGCGAACCTGTCGATGAGGAATGAGCGATCTCCCTATCACCATTTCGTTATTACCTCAGAATTCTGCGAACATCTCCGTTTCTCTGAGATTATGGCGTCCCATGATGTACTCAAAGTTCGAGTTGTCGGATCCGATTTTTCGTTGAAATCGCCCGCACAGATCTTGATATCGCCCTTAGGATTTTTATTTAAGAAAGCATTAACTGTAGAAGTTCTCTTTGTCCGACGGGTTCGTAGGCCTATATTCCGGATTGCTGGAGGCGTCCGACGGGTTCGTAGGTCCGTTCCTCGGAACTCGAAGACTCACGTAATTGATTTGTCATCTGACAGATTCGTAGGCCCGTCTTTTTTGGAGCGGATGTTCGATTCAAGAACTTACACTTTTTTCCTCCTACACGCTTCGACTGCCCACGAATTCTCACCCCGATTCCTCTGATTCATTCCAGTTCGAGACAGCAGCACGTACGGACATGTTTTTTTCTTGCGCATTTTTTCCAAGTGTTTTTTCTCTTTCGTTCGCTGTTTACGTTCTCGCTTCGTCGCGTTGGCGTTATTTTCTCCCGAACCCATTATTGGAGACTCCAGACTCGGTGGCCGATTCGGTCGCGGGAAAAGTGCCTAAGCGCACTGCTCTTGGAGGCGCGGGTAACCCCTCTAGGCAGCTTTTGCAGAGCAACGTGTTCTCGCCGTTGCTGCTTGTTGACGCCGGCAATCCGCCGAAGAAGCGCAAGAAGCAGCAGTCGCTGCTGATAAAAACTCAACCAGTGCGGAAGGAGAAGTGCCCGCCGGTTTTCATCCGAGGCGACCCGCCGGAACTGCGACCAAAGCTCCGGGAATCGATCGCTAAAGGCCTGCACTGCACATTCCGGCTCTGCAGTGAAGGTGTTAAGGTTATTGCCACCTACACGGACCATCACAAGTCAGTGAAGTTCGTCGAGGTCCACAGATATGAGTTCTACACTCATGACCTCCCCGGCACGAAGCCGCTCAAGGCTTTGCTGCGAAGACTTCATGACATGGAGGTAAATGAGCTCATCCAGGAGTTGGAAGGCAGCGGACTCAAGCCAGCCGCGGTGCACAAAATTGCTTGTCACGACAAGACGAGAAGGTATCGCGAACAGCTTTATCTGGTCCACCTGGACCATGGCTCCACCACCTTCAAGGACCTGAAGCTGGTTGAGATAATCAACCATACAGTCGTTGACTGGGAGCGATATTGCCCAGTGCACCGCGACGTTACGCAGTGCACCAACTGCTTCAACTTCGGGCACGGAACCAGAAACTGCCGCATGAAGTCGCGTTGCAACAAATGTGGCGAACCCCACCCAACTGACGAGTGCGACAAAATGGAGGTGGCCGATCCCAAGTACGCCAACTGTGGCGACAAACATCGAGCCACCATAAAGGGCTGCCCAAAGCAAGCCGAGTCATCACGGCTCCCCGAGCGATTCCAATCCTCCCACCGTTACAACCGCATAAGCGACTGGCAGCGGCAGCTGCGTCGGTGCAAGCTCTAGCACCATCCATCAGCGAATGGCCCCCACTTCCTCCTCCTGGGTTCCGTCGGCAGCCGGAGAACGAAAACGGCCCCCCTGAATAATCTGCTCCGCTGTACACCTTTGTACAGTTCGCCACTCGGCTGCGCGGCTGCAAATCCCGTTTCGACCAGGTCTTCACGCTTGGCATGTTCATTATTGAAAATGGCTGCTAGGGTGGGCCTGGTCAACTGGAACGCTTGCCCGCTCAAGAGCAAAAGCATCGAACTGGCTGCTTTCCTCGAGAAAAAGGAGATCGACGTGGCGTTCATCACTGAAACGCACCTTAAACCGGAGGTGAGCGTCCACATCCCGAACTTCCGCATCGTGCGACTCGACCGGCCGTCCAGGGGAGGTGGTGTGGCCATCGCACTAAGATATAACATCAACTGTCGCCAGCTGCCAAGCTTCCAGCTGAGCATCATCGAGGCCATCGGTGTCGAAGTGATCACTTCCGTCGACACAATCACGCTCATCGCGGTGTACTGCCCAACTCAAGCTAAAGCTGGCGATAGTTCATCGGCTGCCCTTCGGAGGGACATCGTCAAGCTAACGCGGAGACAAGGCCAGTACATCATTGCCAGCGACCTGAATGCCAAATATCAAGCCAGGGGCAACAGTCGCAGCAATCGAAACGGTACCAGCTGGAGTAACGACATGGAGGAAGACCACTACACGATCCTGAGCCCGGATTCCCCCACTCGGCTGAGTCGGTCCGATGTCCACGCAACCCTCGACCTATACGGTGTCAGGCCATTAGGCCGAAGGCCATTTGGCCGAATGGTCATTAGGCCGAACGGTCATTAGGCCGAATGGCCATTAGGCCGAATTAGTAGAAAGAAGCGAAAAGTGAAAATGAGAAGTTCTTTCTTTACCTTACCCCTTCATCTTCTCCCTTATTGCATCTTCCTCCTTCCTTCTTCCTTTTTCCTTCTTCCTTCATCCTTGTTCCTTCTTCCTCCTCCCATCTTACTTCTTTCTTTTTCCTTCTTCCTTATTTGTTCTTCCTTCTTCCTTCTTCCTTCATCAATTTCCCTTCTTCCTTCCTTCTTTCTTCTTCCTTCTTCCCTCTTCCTTCTTCCCTCTTCCTTCTTCCCTCGTCCTTCTTTTTTTCCTTCTTCCTTCTTTTTTCTTCCTTCTTCCTTCTTCATTCTACCTTCTTCCTTCTTCCTTTTTGCTTCTTCCTTCTTCCTTCTTCGCTCTTCCCCTTCCTTCTTCTTTCTTTCTTCTTCCTTCTTCCTCCTTCCTTCTTCCTTTTTTCCTTTTTTCTTTTTCCTTCTTCCTTCTTCCTTCTTCTTTCTTCCTTCTTTCTTCTTCCTTCTTCCCGCTTCCTTCTTCTTTCGTCCTTCTTCCTTCTTTCTTTTTCCTTCTTCCTTCTTTCTACTTCCTTCTTCCTTCTTGCTCCTTCCTTCTTCCTTCTTCCTTCTTCCTTCTTCTCTCTTCCTTATTCCTTCTTCCTTCTTCCTTCTTCCTTCTTCCTTTTTCTTTCTTCATTTTTCCTTCTTCCTTCTTCCTTCTTCCTTTTTCTTTCTTCGTTTTTCCTTCTTCTTTCTTCCTTTTTCCTTCTTCTTTCTTCCTTCTTCCATTTTCCTTCTTCCTTCTTCCTTTATCACTCTTCCTACTTCCTTATTTCTTCTTTCTTTTTCCATCTTCCTTCTTCCTTCTCCCTTCTCCCTTCTTCTTTCTTCCTTCTTCCTTCTTCCTGCTTCCTTCTTTCTTCTTCGTTCTTGCTTATTCCTTCTTCCTTATTCCTTCTTCCTAATTCCTTCTTTCTTCATCCTTCTTCCATCTTTCTTCCTCCTTCTTCCTTTTTCCTTCTTCTTTCTTCTCCATTCTACTTCTTCCTCACTTTGCACTACTAACATCTCACTCCCTAGTTCTCATTCGGCCTAATGGCCATTCGGCCTAATGACCTTCGGCCTAATGGCCTTCGGCCTAATGACCCAGCATCGACCTATACATAACCTACATGAACGACCACGTCTCGTAGCCGGTTGTCTACCTGGAGCTCAGTTCGGATCACTATCCGGTGGTGGCAGAAGCAATTGCGGCGAAACTACCACCGAGTCGACTACGAGGTGCGGCCGGTAACACCTGAAGCAATCGATCGGCAGCTGCGTTCCATCGAGGAGGCGATCCCGGTGGCGGTGGCGAAAGCAACATGTACCGATGGCTCGGCAGGTACGCAACTCTCTGAACATCGATACACTCACCTCGATTTGATTCGATTGCGGAATGTCTTTCGCAGGCAGTTTCAGCGTACTGGAATGGAATCACAAACATTATCAAGGCCAGAATGGTGGACCTCAAAAATAACGATTTTTCGAATAAGATCCGCACTCTCCCAGATTATGCTAAGCCGTTTTGGAAAATGACCAAAATACTAAAATCCAAGCCTCGGCCCATTACACCTTTGATCCCACTAGACAACAATGGCTCTAAGGATCGCTTGATAACTCCTGCAGAGCAGGTCACTGAAATAGGTCGTCACTTCATCAGCTCACACAATCTTGGGCAGAACATCGTCAGTCCCGCGAAGCAGCCGTCGACGAGCAAGCTAACAACATCCATTTGATTCCCAACGACTTCTCGAATGAGTCTCGAAAGATTTCAGCTGGCAAATTGACGGCCTATAGCAAATAATCGAAGAACATGAAGGCCTCAGGCTACGACATTGTCTCTGGCTCAGCTACTTCCCATCAGAGCATAAAATATTCACTTTCATGAAGCACATTCACTCCGACTTTTGACATTCGTGTTTTGATTAGAATAGGAACTCAGTTTACTTCTTCATAAATTCATTCAATTGATTACCACTGAGTATGGTAACTGCGCGCGAAAAAAACAAAATTAGCATTGATTATATTGACATTTGACACTAAAAATGCCCCTCAATTGAACGTCGGGATTGAATCTATGCGTGTATTTATTTGAATCATCAAAAATGTGTTTAGTTTTACAATTATTTAATATTTTGTGTTATTCAAAAAAATACTCACTGACCCATATTCATTCTGAAAATTGACGGTGCAGAGCCGAATATGAATATGTTACAAAGAAGGCCGATGGGCTTCATAAAAAATAATCGAATATTTACAGCTCTGCTTCCCATCATCTTGGAAGTCAGCAAAAGTCATCCCCATCTGGAAGCCTGGGAAGGATCCTTTCTCTCCCAAAAGTTATCGCCCCATCAGCCTTCTTTTAGGATTATCCAAGCTATTCGAAAAAGCTATACATCACCGGTTACTTGAGTCTGCCGAAAATATCAATATTTTGCTCGAGGAACAGTTTGATTTCCGACACGGTCGGTCAACCGTACAACAGCTGACTCGTGTTAACAACGTCCTCAGACGGAGCAAGTTTGTCTCAAAAACATCCGCCATGGCCTTACTCAATATCAAATATACTATATTAACAATATGATTCACTCTCACGAAATTCAGGCGACACCACATGTGGCGCCAACTCGCGTCCAAAAAGGTCGATACCCGTTATAATTAAACTACCCAAAATATGAGGATCGTTATACACACGCACTTCAAAATGTCATCATGAAAAAAATAGGGATGCCGGATTTTTCTTCTGGGAAATTAATCGATTAATTTTTTTCGAATTCTATCCGAAAATCAAATGTTGTAGCTGAAGTGTGGTAGCCATTATTTTTGTTAAAATGTATAATAAATTTGAAATTGCTCGTTGAACTGTACCCGACGGAATGGTACCACTGCTGGTGTACCATATCGAAATTGAGGCACGGTAAAACAGGTTGCTGTTAAAGTTACCATTCTTTATTCACTTCTTGCATTGTAGTTGCTCTCTGCTCTTACACCATTTTGCTGTTTGCCTGTTTTGTTCCTATATCTGCAGCTCGCCTCGATGCAACACTTTTTTGATGTTTGAGATTTGATTTTTTTTAATAGTTAGAAGCATCAAATAACATGGTTCTTTGCGAAATTTGACTTTAAATAAGTCAAGGACTCGACTGGTACAAAAATCTAAATACCGACTCGGAACACTAGGCGTGAGAGAAAAATCATGTAGCTGAATAAACAGCGACTGTCCGGTAAAATAATTGCCGAACAATTCGCTCATAAACTCGGCGAGCGAATCGAAAAACATCTTTTTGGGGAGAATCTGAACGCATTTAAGGTAGCAAGTCCGCGAGGTGGTCAATACAAAAGCCTCAGAAGTTCTTGGTATCATTCTCTATATTTAAATGATCTGGCAGAGAGAAACAAACGCCTCCAATCTGGCCTTATGGCGTCATATTCATATCTACAAGAAAGGGTGCAGTCTCGATTTTCGAGATGTACGATCAACAACAAACCAGACGTTTAGTCTGCGACAAATCCTTCCGGAAACACAACTTAAGTGAAACTAAACGAACAAACGATGAAAGATAATGCAAGGCCACGGCTTTTCCGTAAAGCGAATTAGGCTGATTCGTGTGTAACCGGATATTCTGATGCTCGATCAGAATATCAAAATCGAGCATCAGAATATCTGGTGAGAAAGATTTCAAATTGCTGGAATTAAATTTAATAGTAATAATTCGTCTAATTGTAAATCCAAATCCAATGTAAAACTACTACACAATCTCTAACTATTTCCAATACTTTTGATAATAAAAAATTGGCGAAAAATACCCAGCTTTGCCCGGGTGTTCCGTGTTTCAAATGTTTTCCACAACAGCTGACCCAAAATTGTATTCTATTGATTTTTAACCTTTCCCCGTTCAACTCACCAACCAACCTATACAAACCTAGCGGATCCCAAAACGAATTGATTGTGGAGAAAATCTTGCAAATCGATCAACCCGTTCGCGAGTTAAATAGTCAGAAAGGAAATCTCAATTCTTTTTTATTATAATAGATAAATAAGGCTTAAAATAACATAACGTAAAAAAAAGTTAAGAAAATTATTTTGAGCTTTTTAGTGGAATGTCTTCACTTGTCATAAGCCGAGTTTGTACAGTCCCATTTAATTCCACCACTTAATTGTACCTTGTACTGTTGAGGTCGAAATACGTATCTGTCAAGGTACAACCAAGTGGTGGAATTAAATGGGAAGGTAGAAAGTCGTCTTATGACAAGTGAAGTTATTTAGACTATAACTTGGTAATAATCGCTTCCTCCTTTGTTTATATGATGATTGGAAGAAAACAAATAGAGGAATCTCATTTAATAGGGACGTGGTAAATAATTGACAGTTTTTCAACTAAAAGGTTCCGTTTCAGAGAGAAAAAAAAGTTGTTCGGGACCCCTCGGTAGATTTTTTTCAAATAGTCACAAAAGTAATGTATTAGCGATGCTCATTTATTTGTCGTAAAGGTCCCCCATACACACTAGCATGCATAATCCCATTGTTTGAGAATTCCCAAATCGTTATCAATTTTTGAATATGATTTGACAGGGAGAAACGAAATTTTGTGAACAATCTTCCCGATATGAGAGTCTGATACAAATACAATTCAAACATAATTACGTTTGTGGTACAATCTCTATATATAAAAATGAGTTTGCATTTCCTTTGAGGCAATATAATTCACGAACGGATTGACCGATTGGCACGGTTTTCTCACTAATCGATTCGTCTTCAGGTCCGCTGTTTTTCTATAGGTATAGGACATAGGTATAATGTTACCAAATTTTGAGGAGAAAGTTGAGAAATTGTGGAAATACAATTTTGAGGCGAGTTGTGAGGAAACCCAATACGATGGCGCTAAAAATGTTCTAGAGTGCATCGCTGAACGAACTCCACAATTGACAGTAAGAATGCAAAATATAGTCGAGTCTCTACACCTCGATGTTCTATATCTCGATATCTCTCCCTATGTCGATGGTTTCCTCGGTCCCTTCAATCTATATACATTTTGGCTTTCCACATCTCGATAGCCTCCCTATCTCGATGTGTTGTAATCGTATTTTGTTGTGGATTCACTCTCCTTATGTCGATATGTTCAAATTTTTAGGCTACTAGACCATCTTTGGACGATAACAAACACATCAACAATAAGTAATGGCATTTGTTTTGTTGTCGTTTTGCATAGCAACAAGCTTTTTTGGATCTATTACCCATTTAAATTTTTCTCCCATTCCTCGATCTCTCCCTATCTTGATGGCCCCTTCAATATCTAGAGGTGGAGATGCGACTGCAGTATAATCCCGAGCAAGGTCGGGTACGTTCAACCAGTTTTTTTTTTTGCAAAATCATCAAAAAATAATCTATTAAATCCCAAAAAATATCTGATATTGGATACGAAATCGAGAAAGCACAATAAAATAAACTAATTAATGTTAGCGGAAATATCTCACCGTAATGCTACGTTTTGAAAGGGCAAGTGAATTGACTTACTGTCCGTTCAAGTGAGTTGAACGAAGGTGTTTGGACGCGTTTAATTCAAGCGATTTGTTCAATTCACTTTCCATGTCTAAACGTAACATAATAATCATACCCATTATGATAAGCGCAACATAACAAAACGCAATCGGAGAGTGTCATCTTCCTTGCTTTCCGCTCAAGATACATATTCATTCAATCAATGGTGGGCAGCGAAAATTTTCAATTCATAATAGGAAAAATGTTAATAAAACAATATGTTGAAACGCAGGTGTTAAGTTCCAGTAGGAATTTAGGACACCGAAAATGAAGAAGAATGATGCATTGGAATATTATCGATAATATTCATAAAGAATTAATCAAATTTATTGCTGAAGAAAATTATTGAAATGTTTACAGTGGAAAAATTATTTTAATGTTTGCGGAACGGCTTTCACAGTTTGAACGATTGAAGCTAAATTGTAGTTTGTCTGCATTGCACAGCTTCATCGCAATATTATAAATTCAGTAGAAAATCGAATTATAGCCGCTATTGAAATTGGATTTTTCTCACAATCCATACGTTAAACCTAATTTCGGAAGTAGTGCGCTGTATAGCACATCACCAAATGAAAACAGCGCACCACTTCCGAAGTTAGGTTTAACGTACGAATTGTGAGAAAAATCCAACTTTGTTAGCGGCTATAATTCGGATTTGCACCGAATTGATAATATTTACAGTAGTGTTTGCATTTAACAAAGTCGATATTCCGGTAATCGATTTATTTAAAAATGTATGGACATCCCCACACTGTAAAATGTCATCGAATAAATGTGTGACTACTCACCGGAAGATGGCAGGAGGGTTTTCCCGCATAAGCTAGAAAAAAACATGTTTAGATTCCTCTTTGCTCGCTAGATGATGTTGTTATCACCGGCAAATTGTTCGCCATTTCGATGTATGGGAAAACTCGAAGTGAACCATATTGTTAATATAATATATTTGTCAATATTGAGAAGGCATTCGACAATGTATTGCATGATGGCCTGGTGTACAAACTGCAACGCTACAATCTTCCCAGCTACCTGGTGAAAATCATCCGAAATAACCTATCGGCAAGGACATTCCGGGTCTCAATCAGCGGAGCGAGTTCCAATGCGCACAACATCGTCACAGGCGTCCCCAAGACAGTATCCTCGGGCCCCTGCTTTTCAATCTGTTCAACTCCGAAATGCCAGAACCTCCAGAAGGCGGCATCCAGAAGGCGGAGGTTCACTTAAAAATTCCTCCTAAAATTTCCCCAGAAATGTCTCCAGAAATTCTCCCAGGTTTATCCTCAAACAATTCCCCCAATGATCCCTCCGGAAATTCTTATCCGGAAAGTCTTCCGGAAGTTTCTCCAGTAATTCCTCCAAGAATTCCTTCGGATATTCCACAAATAATTAAATAATTCAAATTTCCCCAGGAATTCCTACAAAATACCTCCATTAAATTCTATAAAGAATTCCCCCTAATTCTTCCAAAGACGTTCTCAGGGATTTCTTCGGAAATTTACAATTCGGAAGTACAATTCGTAGTTGCTATTCCGTGATTGACTAGAAGTTGAGAAATTGTATAGAGAATCAATTGAATGGGGCTTGGGGTTAGTTGTCCATTCTTAATGTACACGTTTCGGAAGCTCAAATATTTCCAGTCACGTGCCGGCCACGTCCTTACGGTCATGTAGGGACTCTTCTGAAGTACGTGTTTGCCTGGAGATTTTATAATTCTTTTAATTTTTACGCCATATGGTAATTATGCCAAATTAGCATTAGCATTAGCATTGAGCAATTCGCACAAATTCGTAGGTGATACAAGCCAAGACTATTGTATGATAGTAGCATTTCTTTCATCCGTTACACCTCAGATATTGATTTGGGACTAATCACTAACTCTTAGATGGAAGCAATGTACTCTCCAATAGTCGAGATTTGTCCTGGCCACGTCCTTGCGAATGCTGAGGAAGGGGAAGGATGGTTTGTTGGACACCTACTTAAGAAAGATGCGGAGAACTCTACGACCTCTCATAGGTGCCACGGGAGGTTTTGGGATTGTGTGGAAAGTTATAACAGTAGGAATCGTTTTGGTAGAACGTGAAACACAGAAAGAACTAAGATGGAAATACAAAGTAGGAAAGGGACGAGCCTGGAATTGAACCCACGACCTCCTGCTTATAAGGCAGAAGCGGTAGCCACTAGACCTCAGAGCTCGTCTATATGGTCAATATGCCAAATGGCCCTAAAACCATTGTGATAATACAGTGAACTCTCCTTTATTCGATATTGGAGGGATCATCGAGTTAGGAAGGTATCAAGGTAGGGAGAACATTTATATTTTTGACGTGGGACTACGTCTGTATTTTCTATATTGGGGTACACTTTACGAATGCGGAAACTAAAAAAAAACGTCACGAAAGTATGATAGACTTTGATCGTTAATATCTCAGCCGCCTTTCGATGGATTTTCAATTTTCGTAGACCATTCGCTTCATACCCGATGTACACCGAAGTCGTTTTTGAGGCAAATCGCTTTTTACACGGTTTTTTACCCGGATTTCAGGGATTTTGAAGTAAGATTTACATGGTTTTTTATGCTGTTTTAATTTACGCGACACGTATTCTTTCTGTGAAAACTGACTCCTGTGTGTCTATTGAAAACTTGCTAACAGTTTAGAAACCGGTTTTGGTAAATCAACCAATCCCATAAGTGCATCGCAAGCATTGACATCAAATTAATGCCATCCAAAAAGTACGTCGCTCTTAGGGGGTTTCGAGAAACGTGACGATCATTACATTTTTTTTAATAAGAAATAATACAAAAAGCGAAATTAAGGGGGAGGAGGGGTTGAAAATTATCATTTTTTGCGTGACGTACTTTGTGGACCTTCCCTCACGTCTATTGGTGCCAGTAGAGGCGCTCGTAATCTTCTTCGCTGCTACAGTGCATGCGTTCTGGAAAACATCGGCTCATTTATGTTGATTCCTAGGTGTCTGCCGAAGTAAACGCGACGTCTGACGCAACTCACGTGAATAATAATTATTATCAATCAACTGTCAAACTTCTTTGTCGCGTCGTATCGCATGAGATGTTGGAAGTGAGCACAGAGTAGTTACAAGTGGGTACAAATAAATGTGAATACTGTGTAGCGTGATGTGTGCAGAAACAAGTGAGAAGTGAGTAGTGGTCCCTTTTCCCTTCTCACTAATCATTTCTCACTTCGCACTTCTCCTTTGTTATTTCTCACTTCTCACTTCGCACTCTGTCTCAGTTCTCAGTTCTCACTATGCACTTTCCTTTTCTCATTTTTCACTTCTTACTTCTAACTTTTCACTTCGCACTTCGCACATCTCACTTCTCACTTCCAACTTCTCCCTTCTTAGTTCTCTGTTCTCATTTCTCACCTTTCACTTCTCACTTCTTACTTCTAACTTTTCACTTCTCACTACTCACTACTCACTTTTCATTTCTCACTTTTCAGTTCTCACTTTTCACTTCTCGCTTTTCATTTTTCACTCTCACTTTACCTTCTCATTTCTTACTTAAAAGTTCCTACGTCTTACTTCTCACACGCTTGAAGTCAAGTACACATTGCATGAACAACTTTCACACATAAGGCGACGTCTTGGCCGGAACATTTTGTGTGAGACATGCCCAGTCGCTGTGTTTTCCTGACTTACACATCATATGTTTGAGTGACTTCGCCTTGAACGTTCAAAGTCCCTTCGCAATAGAACATACTTTTTTGGAGGATTTCCCTCTTGTTTCGATGGCGAAACAATAGAAATGTGTGAATATAATCATCGCATTTTTTTTTGTTCATCGAAACAATTAGAGAAGCCTCCGAATGAATAAGTATGGAAAACTTGGCTTCCTTTAACATCAACTTGAATACCTACAATTGAGGTTGAGTCCAATTTTCGACCGCTCTCTCACCGTGTGAAATGAACTCATCGAAAAGCATTAGCCGTCAGTTAGACTAAAATGAGTTACATGGCAGTTACTGCTAATATGTGTTGTTCCAGGAGAGCCCCGTTTTGTGTGAATGGAACACAAAACTGTGTAAATCATTTTAAGGGTCATTTTCACTTATAACTTCTTACTTTTATTTCTCATTTCTCAATTCGCTTCTTACTTCTCACGTTTTATTTCCTATGAGATGTGAAAAATGTCTCAGTCTTCACTTCTCGCTGTGCACTTCACGTAATTCTCCCTACTCACTTCTCATTACCCACTTTTCACTACTAAGTCAATCTAAGTTTTTTTTTAAACTATTCGGCCAAACCATATTTGGCCACATGACCTATTCAGTCAAACGGCATTCAGCCAAACGATATTCGGTCAAATAGCCCGACACCGTGTATATTGAATCTGTTCAAATTTCAAAAAGTTTCCATGTGTTTTGAACAGATTTCATCAACATTTGTCGTTGATCTCTCCATCCATTGATGATGACCATTGTTGATCTCTAAATCCAGATATTGTTTTGGATTGAATTTGTCGGGAAGTTGTTGCTAAACATTCATTTTAGTATATCCCGGTATTAAAAATTAAGCGGGGATCAAATAAAAGTTGTAGAAAGTTTAGAAGTGGATTCACATTTCTATTTGCTTAATTAATAGCCTGGGACCTGAGAATTTGAGAAGAAGTAATTATCGGTGCCTTTGTAGAATGTTATTCAATCGTAACATCATGTGGCAACGGCAAGCGTGTCTAGTGTAGTTGGAAGGGCATGCGGCTGATTATCAGAGTGTCATAATATCAAATCGCGCAGAAATCGAATTAAGATTATGTGTGCCATTTTTGTGAAGAATCTGTCAAGAGGGTTGATGGTTTGTTTTTGAGGGATGAAATTTATGCTAAATGACTCCTGGCTATGCAACTCGTTATGCCAAATGGCATTATAGAAAACGGCCTCATTCCAAAGTAACAACACAATAGAAGCCAAAGTAGAAATTAATTGACTAATTAAAAGTATCTTTATTACATACATTCAGCCAAATTAATCTCCGCCTCCCATAGTTTCTATACGCCACGATTAACACGCACCCTGTATTCAAATGAGATAGCCATAAAAGAGTTCAAACTTTTATCTAATACAATTCCCTAAAGTTACACCCCTAACTCCATTGAAGGGTCTAGATGGAATTCAACCAACACCTAATTTGTAAACTCCCAATAGTTGAGAAGTACTTTCTCTTGGGAAATGAATTATATTGACTTAATTAACATAGTGCCGTTGCATCATTTGCTCAAAGGTGATTATAATAAAGCACAACAACCAAAAAAAGTAATGGCCTAGGCAAACGTTTGTGACACAAAATAATTAGGATTAGAATCGCCTCTTGAAGAATTATAACTCAAAGCCTATGGGCTTTCATACGTGACGGCACACACCTAAATTAATTCGCAGGTTTCTGTGGAATTCAATAGATTTCTCATCAGCAGAACTGTTTAGTGAATAACTGAAAATGAAAAAACGCGTGAAAATTATTGTCGAACAGTTCTGCTGTTTGGAATTTGATGCGTAGGTTTGATGCAAAAATAGAACAAAAGAGTTTATAGAATTAAGAAATTTTGTTGTCCAAATATTTTCTTTTTTAGGAAAATACATAGGTACATGTTAAATAATTTTAATTTGTTGATGGAATTTGAGCGTGAATTCAAACATGAAGACACAAAACTCAACATGTTTGTATAATATAACGCAATCACGTTTTCTCTATTTGTAAGAATCCGTTGTATTAATTCAAGTCAAATGTATAAAAGGTCAGGAAATACGTGTTGTCCCTAAAAATATGTTTTTTTTATGGACTAAACATACACAATTAAAATGAGTAAATGACTATGAACCAGTGTTAAATAGAATAAACCTTACATGTTCATTAAAACCCCAATTGAAAGATCAGTTGATTCTATTTCAGTTATCGTCTAATCGTTAGCCAGCAGATAAACTTTTATAACTCTATCTTCGATTTTGTGAACAACATAGCATATACATCATGATGTGTCACTATAACATTCACTCACCGATAATCCTTAACGATTCGTGCCGCTCGGTCCAGTTGCTCCTCGGTGACGAACACATTCAGCGGATTGGTCACAATCAAAAAATGCTTAGCTCGATTCAAGTAGGTACTCTGGTCGTAACGGGGCTCATCCAGGTTGACGCGAGGTAGATTCATTTCGGTTTTTTAGGTCGCTTCTAACACACTGCTGCACAAACTATAAAAGCCTACTAGGACGACTAGGCGGATATTGGCAGTCAGAAACTTCGGAACTCCTTTTTTTGTTCCTGACCTGAGAGGATTTTAGATTTTTGTATTAAGGTTCACACAGACTTAGAACTAGGAATTAGGTTGGCTGGAGCGAATGAACAGCACACGGCGGAATCGAATGTAAATGAATTCAACCTTTTCACTTCAGTATTCTTGTTCTTCCACTGGTAATCAAAACTGCAGCGCTATGCAATTTGAATTAATTTTCTACACAAAACAAACGTTCTGTTGTACACAATTTCCTATAGGAGTTGAGTTATATAATACGGTAAGGGTTCTAGGAAGGATCTCCCCAGCGTACGCCGACGACTGAGGCTGCTGATGGCAGTAATATCACTGAGGTTGAGATCTTAGTCTGCGTTCCACACGCTCCGGTAACCAAGAGGATTCCACGTCTTCTGTGGAGTCCGCACTGACTGTTGGATTGAATAATGATGGTCGCGAGTGGCTGATAAGGTGGAGCTTCAATTTGGACAGTTACCGCTCGCTGCCGGGGTGAGGTGATTCCGCACTGAAGTGCGAAAGATTATCAGCTATTTTTATTCAAATGGTCCAGAGGATGATGATCAATACGGTGCCTATGCTTAGAATGATAAGACTACACTGGGTGTACGAATGTAATTGACTGTTTGTCTGAGAATTGATTCAGTTTTGAGATTTTAACCTTGACAAGAATTTGACACCGACTACCACTCACTGGGACAAGACCGTTCTTCTGGTTTTATTTTGCGAGAATGAACCTTTTGTTCGCCACCCACTGATTTGATGGATAAAAGCAGTATTGGTTAAAAGTGTAGTTTGGTACACAACAAACTTTTAAAGACAGCTATGTGCAAGAGTACATCGGATTTACTTCCCCTCGATTCCATGCCATACTACACACATTGTAAATAATGCCGGTATGGAGTATGCGTACAACTGTTACGGTCAGTTCGACGATAGATAGAGAGAGTGGAAAAATTCACCCTTGTCAGTATTAGGTATTCGTTTGAGAAATTCATTCATGGCTGATTCCACAGCTTGTTGATAGCCGTACCTATATATCCGCGTGGTCAGCAGGTATTCTTTGTAGGAAAGTTTTGTTTGCCTCTTTTCTGGTCCTACTTGTGTTCGTGGGAGAAGTAGACGAGTAGGTCGATGTCGATTAATTTGCTGTTTGCAACGGAATTCTCATGTATCAATCCAACGCACATTGGAGCTTTTTTTTAATCAAAACTGCGATAAACTAATGTGAAAGTGCATTTTTATAACGTCAAATACCTTTTTCTAGTTCATCTAACTACATCCTATTTTTTTTTGCCTAATGTGTCTACTTTGTCTAATGCTGGACATTTTCTCCCTCGACACTGAATGTCTTTGGGTATTCCATAGCTATAGCGGTAAAATGGACGTAACAAAACTAGACCTTAATTATATCATTGGCCCAGGAAACAAAGGTTATCGAATTACACGGGCACCCCCCAGGATTGTGCCTTTGGGTAAGAAAATCAATCTCTGAAAATTCCAGCTCAATCGGTTGTGGCATAAGCTGGCGCATTTGATTTGAAGTTTGTATGGTGGTTTCAGTCAAAATGCATAGGAAAATACACCTCCGTCACTCTTTTGTTCAGGAAATTGGTTCGGTATGCCCGATTGAGCTCAGAATTGCAACAAAGGCATCTGATATGTTAAAGATCAATTCCACGGATCATTATACGATAATTAAATGAACTTTTCTATAGTTTTCGGCCGATCTCTTAGGGGTTAGGTTGCGCACTTTGAAATTCATTGATTACCATGCATGAAAAACATACGCATGCCATCAAAGATGCCTGCGATGTTCGGTTTCGCGCGCGCTCCAACATATGCAGAGCAACACGTGCCACAGCACATATCTAAGCCACCTTTGATAACATGTGCACGTTTTTCATGACAATCAATGAATTCCAAAGTGCACAGCCCAACTCCTAATAAATCATCCGAAACTTTATAAAAAGTCATTTAATCATCGTATAATGTTCCGTGGAATTGATCTTTAACATATCAACTGCCTTTGTTGCAATTCTGAGCTCAATCGGGCATACCGAACCAATTACACGGAGGTGTATTTTCCTATGCGTTTTGGCTGAAACCACCATACTTCAAATCAAATCTCGGGAACTTTTTCAAATCGGCGTATGTAACATTTTGATCAAGCTGAGAAAATGAGCTTGGAAGTTTTCAGATTTCATTTTTATTCCTATTTAGAAACTAATCATTTTTATTGCAATTGAATACACCTCAACGATACATTATGAAAAGGTTCATCGTCACTGACTCTGAAATCTTCACTGCGTGTGAACATTTTAGTTATTTTGATAAAAATATATGTTACAACGTTCTGCAAAAGATAAATCACATACGTCGTTTTGATACGTCAGCATGACCGAGGTCATGCTACTTTCGTCGAAATGTTACGCTGCTTCGTACGCTGCATTGTTGATACGTCGAAATGTTGCGTCAAGTTGAAACGTTTCACGCACATGCGACAAAAAAATTGCAACATTTACAACACGACGTAACAACATTTGCTGCAGAAAAACAACGTAAAATGTTTTTCTTAACGAAAATCAGAATATTAAAGCAACATGCTTAATTTTGAAATCAGTGATGAAAAAGTACAAGCAGACGCACGTTTTAAACTATTTAGTTGTTCGAAAAAACTATTTAAAGTACATTTTCTGCTAAGCGGTGTATGTGCAATATTTTCAAAAATGATGTTACACCGTTTTGCAAAAAATTGATTTGCATTTTTACAAACACATTTTCATGTAGCTTTGAAAATATACACATTTTTAGATGAATTTGATGCCATATGCTGTTGAAAACGGGTTTGTTTACAATTTGCGACATACGCCGTTTTGAAAAAGTACCCGAGAAATGCGCCAGCTTATGCAACATGCGTGTGAGCTGGAATTTTCAGAGATTGATTTTCTTACCCAAAAGCACAATCCTGGGAGGTACCCCGTAGAATTCGACAACTTGTTTTTCTCCCCATACAAGGCTGGGCCACTCTATTATATAGGTTAAAAATATGGATGAAACATCTGATATTTTAGCGAGGCAAAATGCTTAGTGAGACTTACTTATAAGGTACTACGCGCCTCCACGCATTTTCCATACCAGAATACTTATGCTTATGTAATAACGACAATCTAAGTTACATATTACGATATCTGAATGTCCACATGAGTGTTTTTTCAACTAAAAATGGGTCTTCCAGGGGAAACAATGGGTAAGTATTTAAAGGGCTGGTAACGAAAAATGCTGTTGATTTAGTGACCAAATATGACTAAAAAAGTAACCAAATATGGATTGTTACTGTATAATTCGTAAAATGGAAACTCATGTTTTTCTTTTGAAATTCTTATCTAGAATGCTATCAGAAATCAATAAAAGACACAAATAAAAAAGCACGGCAAATGCTGGGTAAAGCGTACCATTGCAGGCCTGGTAGCGGGTCACTTTTTAGTGACTTGGTCACTTTTTTCGGGCAAGTCGGGCAAAAAGTCACTATTTTCATCTATTTTGAAACTATTGACTAAGATTTCATCCGTCGGATGATGCTTTGATCATGGCGGAAATGAAATTACGGATCTTGGCAAAATGATCGCTCAGAAACTTCGCCAGCCATTTAACTCGCTGCTTTTATTGGCATTTCACCAGTATCGATTGGTATACAGTCATGCAAGCAGGAGACCTGCCGATTCCAATTTTGTTTTAAAGCTTAAACTTTATATACCTAATAGGGGAAGGTGGGAAGACTTGATTCCTTGGGAGACTTGATCCCTTGGGAGACTTAATTCTCCGCTATTTTACCGAGAGCTATATTGCCGTGAATTGCATATCTGTCCCATCTTTGCTGGGTTTCCTATTCATATGGGACAAACATGCGATTCACGGCAGTATAATAGTATTGTTATAGTGTATTTTTGTTATAGATCCTCTAGACAAATGATCGTTATGTGGCGAGCTATTTTTTTTAATGGACAACATTTTTTAAACAATTATTTACTGTGTTTTGTCCCTCCTAAGGATGTTTTCAAGTGGCCACGCAAAATTTGAACAACTTCTCCTAATAATTCCATAGAAAAAATCTTTCATGAATACGCACAGAAAGTTGGAAAATCCGCGTATTTTGGAGGAAAAATATTTAAAGTTCAGAGAGCATGATCCTGCAGGTCGTGCGTTCAATCCCAGGCTCGTTGTACCTGAATCTTCCTAATTTTTGTTTCGTTTTCTACCAAAACGATCCGTACTGTTATTTTTGCACTTAAAATTCCAATAACTTCCGTGGCACATATGACAAATTGTAGAGTTCTCTCCATCTTTCTTAAGTAGGTGTTCAGCTAATCCAGTGAACGTAATTTTCACTCATTCTCACAAAAAGAGAATGCTCATTCACGCAGATTTTTGCCTAAAAATCATTTTTCGGAAAATAAAAACAGGTCCTATGAGTGATATCCATATTTCGTTCACTTCCAGTGGCGTGAAAATTTGATCTGCTCGCAAGACTACTCATAGTTTTGAGTAGTCCTACTTTTGACTGATATTTATTAAAATTTCCGTGGGATTAAAAGAGAGGGCAATACAATTTTACTTAGTCACTGAGTAAATAAAAGTTAGCGTGTACGGTTTTCGTTTCTCTTCTGAGCTCGTTCTAAAGCAGACCCCAGACGACGGAAAAATGTTGACAAACTGTTGATTATTGAAGAAAAAGCTTGATTTCGTCTCATCGAACTTGCAACTGAAACTGAAAGTCACTATTTGGCCATTTTTTCTGCAACCCTTTTTTCATCAGCTTTGGTCACTAAAGTCACTATTTTGACCTGCATGGGTCGCTACCAGCCCTGCCATTGGTACTTCGCGTACCTGAGGAAATAAAATAGACCCCATCTCGCGGCCCTTAGCCTCTTTTTTTTTCTCCTGTTCGAGTGTGCCACTGCGACCAATTATTAGATCTATTGTAGCGTTACCCGTATCCTTAGTGTTTAAGTTCATGTCATGAATTACTCCAGTGCTATTGAGAAGCAGTATCGGTTTCGATACAGTTGTTGTTTTGTTTTCTCAAGACCACCATGACAAGGTCCCGCTATTTAGACCCTTCATAAAGAGCAATCCCATTGAAGGCGCGCCCCCAATATCAATAGGAAATCAATCCTTTCTTGAGAAAACAGAACAGTAATACTGTTTTTGGCCATGCAATACTGTTTTTGAGCCCTAGCCACATCCTTGTCTTGCTTCTAGAATATCACCAGTGAAACTCTTAAAACCCGGGATTTAGCTCTGTCTACAAGACCATTTCAAGCAAGAGAATTTGTTCAGTAATAAGAACTTCCGTGTGTTCCTCTCACTACCATTGTTCACCAGTTCAAAAAGAGTTTGTACGTATGTTCACGATATTCGCGTGCCGTCACTCGAAGGACTTGCTTCGCTAATTTAATTAGCCCCGAAAAGTGCACCGCGATTCAAAGCACTCCACCAAATGCACTAAGTCCAGTACACTGCACTCAAACCGATCACGCAAAGTTAAAGTGGGACATTTAGCTGAACACTTTAAAGATTTCTTGTCATCAAACGACCAAAGAAACAACCGACCGTACTTGTTTGTGCTTCAACGTATTATTTGATACTGATTTATGTACAATATTTACAGATTTGCTGTTCCTTCTTCTCAGCCAGCTGATGGTTGACCATCGGCTATCGTGTATGCGAGATAGGTACTCTCTTACTCTCTATTGCTGAAACGCTTGGGGTTCGTGTCATTTGGAACTGGTTGGCTTAGGATCAGATAATTGAATTCAATTGATGACTATTACAAAACCTAACAACGTATTTAAGGTGGTTATACAACAAAGCCACAAATCGGCCATCTTGGAAACCACGTGCTTTTTCTACTTTTCTACTACTTTTCAAGAGCACGAATTGAGAGAACCACAACGCCTACGGGGATAAAACATTCGTAGATCGTTTGCTTACTCATGCTAAACAATCGACTTTAATTTCAGCATTGTACGAAAATGATTACGCTAGATAACGACAGATAACGGGAGATTTTTCATACGTTTCATTTCATCGACTTTTTTCTGCTGATTCTGAAGGCATTGAAATTTGGTAAATTTCATCAGTGGCATGTTTTTGAAAATCAGGTCACGTCAATAAAATGAAGCGCACTGAAAGACATTCTTATTTCCAGATTAAATTTGTTTTCGAATCTTTTTTCTTGCCAATTAGGTAATTCCATTTTTTTCAAATTCTCTTTACCACATAATTTTCAATCGCTTGATTTTTTTTTAAATATTAAGAATCATTCAAAGTCTTTCTGAATAATTCGGAATATTTTGAAATCAGCCACTGTCAAAAAACAATGACAATAAAACATAATTTATAAATCAATCGAACAAAATCGAATATAAGGTAGTTTCAAACCGAGAATTTTTTTCGGATTTCGGTCCTCACGTACTTTGAGGCTAGTATTTTGCTTACTTATATGAACGGAGGATTTATGGGATTCTATTGTAGAAAATTAGAAATTCGGCCCGATAAAAAATACAACGGTGCGGAGATCTGAGAGTCCGAGCTGTTAACCATCCTATAAATTAGCCAGGATTCGTTTTACATTTCGCGACGAAATTGCATGAGTCCCGCCTTTTTGAAAACACATGGAAACAAAATCAAAGGACAAGATTCCCGAGGTGTGAGGCTTCTTTTAACGTCATTTAAATCAACTTCGATCAAAAAGGACTGTGAATTGATTAGATTTGACATTTATTCATATGGGCCAACTCTATTCATGGAAATAATTCAAATTACATTTTATTAATGTTCTTTCCTTGTTGAGTTTCTTGTTATTCTTAGCCGCAGAGTTTCGCTCACTAATATTCATAAAAAAGGGTTTTAACACTAAAAATCAATGATCCCACCCTATTGCTTTTTTCGTTGTTGACAATTTTCCTTATCTGTCTGATGTCCACATCGGCTTTAGGCAGGGTACTTTGACTATTTCTTGTTATTTTCAATTGTTCAGAATTGGAAAAATCCCATAAATTTTGAAATTTCCACTTTTTTAATCTTTAATGTGTTTTTTTAACAAAAATTTCCCCTGCTTTTGAATGTTGTCACAAGCACCTGTCATAAGACGAGTTTATACAATCCCATTGAATTCCACCACTTAACAAGGTTTTTTGACATGTCCCGTTTTGTAAGTGCGTTTGTCCCGTTTTTTCACCGGAATGGTCTGGTCAGCCCACCTTAAACCCCTAACTCGATTTTTCCAGCAGTCAGTTCAGCCTAGAACCGGGTACCGAGGTTTTTTAACTAATTGCTTGAATAGTTGTTTCCGCTGCATACAGTTTAGCCTCAAACAAGAGGAATTCGAGTCTTTCAACTGTCTGCAAGGTAACATTAATTATGTTTTATTTCTGACGCTGCTGTTGGTAGCGAGGACTAAATACGATGAATCCTTAATTACCACAACTTATTGCCCTAGCTAGAAAAATGGATTAAGCTAGGGCTCTGTTTGGTAGATCTTAAACCGCAACACACTACGTCAAAGTGATCTTCCGTGTTACGGGAATTTTATCACCGTTACTGTTCCTCATCGTAATCGACGAGATTATGGTAGGTGCGATTGACCGCGAACCATACCGCGGGCCGCTATGGCAGCTTATAACCATGGAGCACCTAAACGATTTTTTTAGACCGCATCGTGCTTTCGTGCTGTGCGGTTCTTTCTCTCTTTGCGGAAGGAAGTTTTTAATACTACCCGAAGCTATTTTAATTTCAACGGTGCTTCTTAGCGCTATTTGTACCCACTGATCCCGTTACGATCTTTGCAAGGACCCGTGCCTTCGTTTTACGTTGGACCCGTTTGCGGAAGTAAAATTCCGGCAAGCGGTGGTAATCCTGCAGGGACACCGTTCTGGGAAAAAACCTCTTAGAAGGTCACGTCTCCACGCTCAGCCATGAGCATTAATAAAAACAAGAGGAAGGAGGAGTCTTTGAATTCTCCACTTCCTTCAAAGAAACAAGGTTTCAAGACCGTCCTGCCAAAGCGCGGAAAAAATAGAAGGAAGCTGGAGAATTCTGATATTCCTTCTAACTCTAATATCGGAAATAATTCTTCTCCAATCGAACTGAGCAATCAGTTCGATTTGATTAATGATGAAATTGAGCAAATCGAATATACCTCTAGCCCAGGTGATTCGATTCATGCGAAAAAGCAAAGGATTCCGCCAATTGTGGTATCTGTTGCCGAGTTTTCTGGCTTTCGGAATGAAATCTTGAGTAACCTTCAGGGGATCAAGGTTTCATTTCAGATTGCTAGGAAGGGTGACTGCCGCGTTTTGCCGGGATCCTTTGACGATCGCAAACGTCTTCTTCAGTATTTAACTGAGAAGCGCCATAAATTCTTCACATACGACGACAAAACTGAGCGATTGTTCAAAGCCGTCTTGAAAGGTCTCCCCAGTGATGATAAATCACTGGATGAGATTAAAATTGAAATTTCTCAATTACTTGGATTTTCACCAGTCCAAGTAATTAAGATGAAAAAGAAATCCCACTCCGGTACTTCCCAGAGGGGCATTTCTCAAGAATTTTATTTAGTTCATTTTAACAAAAGTGAACTAAATAATATGAAAAGTTTGGAAAAGGCCTGTATTATGTCTCATGTCCGTGTTACATGGGAGCATTTCCGCAGGCCTGGGGGAAATTTCAAAACCCCACCCAGTGCCGTAAGTGCCAAAAGTGGGGTCATGGAACCAAACATTGTCACATGGATGCTAAATGCATGATTTGTGGTGGAACCTCTCACGCCAAGGACGCATGTCCTGTGAGAGAAGATTCCAATAAATTTAAATGTGCTAATTGTGGGGCAATCATAAATCCAATTTCTGGGAATGCCCTTCACGCAAAAGTTTTGAATTCCCGTGCAAAATTGATGACGGGAAATTCCAATCGGATCACAGATTCGACGGGTAGAAATTTTTCAAACGCTCAAATTCCGAAACCGGTTACCGGTCGAGCAATTCATACCCACCACAATTCACAAACAAATTTTGCCGCTCGTCAACGGGTAGCAAGCACTTCAGTAAATTCCAATTTTTCCAATGTACCTACGTATGCAAACATCGCTGCTGGTAGACAAAATTTCTCTTCTCAAAATGAGGTTTATACCCATGTCCCAACGGAAAATAACGGTCATGTTGCCGATTCAGGTAGCATGACTGCTTCCGATTTTGATTTTTAACTGAACAATTGCATCACATGATTGATGCAATGTTCAAAGCAAATACCATTCCTGAAGCTGTTCAGGTTGGTATAAAGTACACACAAAAATTGTTATCGGACTCCGTTTCAATGGATCCAAATAATTGTGTGAAAGTTCTAAATTGGAATGCCCGCTCTCTAAAGGGTAAGGAAGATGAATTATTCAACTTCCTAAAAGTTCATAATGTGCATATTGCCATTATAACAGAAACTTATTTAAAACCAGGACTCTCCATTAAAAGAGATCCAAATTATTTTATCTACAGAAATGATCGTCTTGACAGCGCCTGTGGTGGGGTCGCCATTGTCATTAATAGACGTATCAAACATACATTATTTTCTTCGTTTGAAACCAAAGTTTTTGAAACCTTAGGAGTTTCTGTTGAAACAAATTTTGGACAATTTTCCTTCATTGCAGCCTACTTGCCTTTTCAATGCAATGGGCAGCAAAAGAATTTGTTGAAAGCTGATCTTCAAATTCTGACTCGCAACAAATCAAAATTCTTCGTAATTGGTGACTTCAATGCCAAACACCGTTCATGGAATAATGCTCAAAGCAATTCCAATGGTAAAATTTTATTTGAAGATTGTTGTGCGGGATATTATACTATTCAATATCCCAATGGACCAACTTGTTTTTCTTCCAGTCGAAATCCTTCTACAATTGATTTAGTTTTAACGGATTCAAGTCAGCTGTGTGGCCGATTGGTAACTCATGCTGACTTTGACTCTGATCACCTTCCTGTGACATTTGAAATCTCACAAGAAGCCATTTATAATCCAATCAGCTCTACTTTTAATTATCATAGAGCTGATTGGGATTTATATAAAACGTATATCGATAGGAATTTTGATGTCGATATTCCTCTCGATACCAAAAGTGATATTGATAATGCTCTCGTATCTTTGACAAATTTAATTGTCGAAGCCAGAGGCATTGCAATTCCTGAAATGTGAAGTTAAATTCAACTCCATTATTATTGACGACGATCTTCAGCTACTGATCCGTCTTAAAAATGTGAGAAGAAGGCAATACCAAAGAACTCGCGATCCCGCGTTGAAAGTTATTTGGCGAGATTTGCAAAATGAAATTAAAAAACGTTTCGCTATTCTGAGAAATACCAACTTTGAGAATAATGTCTCGAAGTTGGATCCCAGTTCGAAACCCTTTTGGAAATTAACAAAAATTCTTAAGAAACCTCAAAAGCCAATTCCAGCGCTTAAAGAGGGAAATAAAATTTTATTAACAAATGGCGAAAAGGCTCAAAAATTTGCTCAGCAGTTCGAGAGTGCCCATAATTTTAGTCTAGGTCTCACTAGTCCAATTGAGGATCAGGTTACACGGAGCTTCGAAGACATTCTCAATCAAGAGAATGTTTTCGATCCTTCGTTGGGAACTAATTTGGATGAAGTGAGATCTATTACTAGAAAATTTAAAAATATGAAAGCCCCGGGTGATGATGGTATTTTCTACATACTTATCAAAAAACTTCCTGAGAGCTCTTTATCCTTTTTAGTTAATTTATTTAACAAATGTTTTCAATTGGCATATTTCCCAGATAAATGGAAAAACGCCAAAGTTGTTCCTATTTTGAAGCCGGACAAAAATCCAGCTGAGGCTTCTAGTTATCGCCCAATCAGTTTGCTTTCTTCAATAAGCAAACTGTTTGAAAAGATTATTTTAAATAGAATGATGGTTCATATTAATGACAATTCTATTTTTGCTGATGAGCAATTTGGTTTTCGCCATGGGCATTCAACCACTCATCAGTTATTAAGAGTTACGAACTTAATTCGGCTCAACAAATCTGAAGGATATTCGACTGGAGTTGCTCTTCTTGATATAGAGAAAGCATTTGACAGTGTTTGGCATGAAGGTTTGATTGTAAAATTGATGAATTTTAATTTTCCTCTGTACATTATTAAACTGATCCAAAATTATTTATCAGATCGCTCACTTCAGGTAAACTATCAGAATTCTAAATCTGATAGATTACCTGTAAGAGCTGGTGTTCCCCAAGGCAGCATACTGGGGCCCATTTTGTATAACATTTTTACTTCTGACTTACCTGATTTACCACCAGGGTGTCAAAAATCTTTGTTTGCAGATGACACAGGTCTCTCAGCCAAAGGGCGTAGCCTTCGTGTCATTTGTAGTAGATTGCAAAAAAGTTTGGATATTTTCTCCACTTACTTGCAAAATGGAAAATTTCCCTGAATGCTTCCAAAACTCAGCTTATAATTTTCCCACATAAGCCGAGAGCTTCTTATTTGAAACCTTCTAGCAGACATATTGTCACTATGAATGGGGTTCCAATTAATTGGTCTAGCGAAGCTAAATATTTAGGACTTCTGCTAGATCAAAATTAACTTTAAAAATCACATTGAAGGCCTTCAAGCCAAATGTAACAAATATATTAAGTGTCTATATCCACTTATAAACAGAAAATCAAAACTTTGTCTTAAGAACAAACTTTTGATTTACAAACAAATTTTTAGACCTGCCATGTTGTATGCTGTGCCAATATGGGCTAGTTGCTGCAATACCAGAAAGAAGGCACTCCAGAGGATTCAAAATAAAATTTTGAAAATGATTCTGAAGTTGCCTCCGTGGTATAGTACCAATGAACTTCATAGAATTTCTAATATTGAGACATTGCAACAAATGTCCAACAAAATAATTTCCAATTTTAGACAAAAATCGTTGCAATCTTCTATTGCAATGATTAGCTCCTTGTACCCTTACCTTGTACCCTTAGTATAAAATAGGTTAAGTTTAGTTTAAGTTGAAAACATTGTAATTCCTACATGGTTCAATTCAACCAGAGGAAAAATTCTAACTGCCAGAGGCAATTGAAATGTATTAATAATAACTAAAAAGTAACATAGCAAATAAGGATGATAGTGTTAAGAAAACACGGAACACCTAGTCTAAGAGATGAATGCATGTATTAGATAATTAGCAAATAAAAAAAAAAAAAAAAAAAAAAAAAAAAACCTAAACGATTTCGATTTGGCCGATGACGTTGCACTCCTCGCTCAACGGCGCTCTGACTTAGAGTGGCCCAAGCTTATATGGAAAAAGTGAAAAGTCTGGAATTTCAAACCTTGCACCCTTAAATGACAGTTTGGGGGTCCCAGAAGCTCCCCTGAAAATTTCAGCTCATTCGGTCCAGTGGTTGACGTGCGCAAATGGCTCAAAGTTTGTATGGAAAAAGTGATCCAAATTTATGGAGAAACGCAACCGTTTCAGTTTTTTGCTTCTATGTGGCGCTGTAGTCGACGGATTCCTGTTGTGGACAAAATGTAGAACCTTTTTTATATAAGGAAGCGACTGGTGAAGACCGGATGTAAATCCCTTTGAAATTGGCCAAGTTATAAGCATCCAAAGTCGAGGGTGTCGAGCGTGTCTCCCAGGGGTGTTTAAAATAAGAGCAACGTACCACCGACCATTGCGGCGGCGATGCAGGCGTATTCGGTGCCGTGCGAAATTAAATGCATGATTATCACGCAATCTCGCGAATTTTTATCCGATTGGTAAATGCTTTCCGTGCTCTGTACAGTAGTGTGGCTAGAGAGGGAGGGGGTGACTTACCACTGAAGTCAACGAGCTGGAGTTTTTGAAATATTTGTAACGAGTTGTTTTCGGACATCGTGATGCCCGTTGCATCAATTTTAGAGCGATATGATATAATCGTTACAGACAGAGGGACAGAAGGACAGAAAGACAGAGAGACCTGGGATATTATATAAGTTATATATTTTGCAAACAACAGTTTTAATGTTTATAGCATAATTTATTAACTGTATAAAACTACAAAGTTATCAACAAACAACACTTATACCTATATTAATTATTTATTTCAACTGCTAGGCCTTCCTTTATAACAGAGCGAGTGCAACCTGGAAAATTTTGCCTATGCTGTTGAACAACTTTGAGAAGATATTGAAGCTGTTCTTCATTTTTTGTCAGTTTTCCAATCTTGAACTAGTTTAACTCCTCTTTCAGCACAGACATTCACTACCAAAAATGAATTAATTTTATTTCTACTTTCAACAAATTCTTCCAATTCATCCCATATACTAGGATCTCCTTTGAGAAAATTTGCAGATATTCCAGAAATTTCAAAAAAAATCCATCGTATTTTGAGAAACAAAATCCGTACAAGAAGTCAACTTATCGATCGTAGATACTTTCAATTTTATTTTTCTTACTTCATCACCCTTACAAGATTTAAAATTGTGTGCCATTTCTTTTCTCTCATCAGTAGATATTTCTGGGACGAAAAACGCCAGAGCGACTAGTTCTTCACTCAAGTACCATAGATGATTTGCAAATCTTGAAGCCGCAGCCATATACACATTTCTTGATTGATCAGGGAAAGCATCTCGTAAAGTTATCAATTTTTTTGCCAGGTTTAGATCATTTCGTGCTGCTGATGAGGGTAAAGGAGCTTTAAACCAAGACCAAATGTAAACTCGTAAAATAAAAGCACACATTACTGGAATTTTTTGCCTTTCATCATCGGTCATGTCAAATTGGCCTATTTTAAGCCATATTTTAAGACAATATATTGCTTTCGCCATCCATCTGGCATTGCTATGTGCTCCTGGTGGCGAAAATTTAATTCTTTTCACACCAAGAAATGCTAAAGATAAATTTAGCAACTCTTTATAGTCTTGTCGTTGCTGTTGAATATTGAGTTGGTTTTCCAAAAATTCAATCAAATGTTGTGTTTCATCACCAAGGATCTCAATAATGTTTTCGTCTACCATATTTTCATCAAAGGATTGATCCATAGTAGGCCATGCCGATTTAAATTTTATAAAAATACTTGAAGAAGGGCCTTTTGAAGGAAATAGTTTTTCCCAAGCTGCTGTCATAAAAACTTCGGCAATATGATGCCTACACGCCAGCCATAAAAGATCTCTGCCAATCCGCTTCTCGGTTAGGGTACAAGCGCTGATTCCTGTATTTGCTGCTGTTGTATCAGATCCCATTGCAAAGATGCGATCGCTTAGTTCCCATGCATTCATCAATTTGCAAACTTCGTTTTTTTTAGCGTGTTAGCTCGAAGATAAAACGACGTCAGAAAATCGCGAGATTAAACATCGAACAATATCCCGGATGTGTTTTTCTACTGAAAAAAAAGATCCCCCCCCCCTTTGCCCTCTTTATTCACCCCCTCCCTCTCTAGCTACACTACTGTACAGAGTACGGAAAGTATTTACCAATCGGATAAAAATTCGCGAGATTGCGTGATAATCATGCATTTAATTTCGCACGGCACCGAATACGCCTGCATCGCCGCCGCAATGGTCGGTGGTACGTTGCTCTCATTTTAAACACCCCTGGGGACACGCTCGACACCCTCGACTTTGGATGCTTATAACTTGGCCAATTTCAAAGGGATTTACATCCGGTCTTCACCAGTCGCTTCCTTATGTAAAAAAGGTTCTACATTTTGTCCACAACAGGAATCCGTCGACTACAGCGCCACCTAGAAGCAAAAAACTGAAACGGTTGCGTTTCTCCATACATTTGGATCACTTTTCCTATACAAACTTTGAGCCATTTGCGCACGTCAACCACTGGACCGAATGAGCTGAAATTTTCAGGGGAGCTTCTGGGACCCCCAAACTGTCATTTAAGGGTGCAAGGTTTGAAATTCAGGATTTCATGCATTTTGGGCCAGTCTACTCTGACATGCAGAGTAAGCTCAACGACCTTGCCGAGCGCTCCTTTTCGGCAGGTTTAGTCATCAACGTCACAAAACCAAATCGTTGGATGTAAACACGGTGACCCCTTCCAGTTTCACAGTAGCCGGGCAATCAGTGGAGAATGTTGAAAACTTCCAATATCCTGATAGCCAAATGGCGTCAGACGGCGGTACCAAGATCAACATAGGCGCACGGATCAAGAAAGCAAGGGCTGCCTTTGCGAGTTTAAGAAATATCTGAAAAAACAGGCAGATACGTGAACGCACCAAAATACGAATTTTCAACTCTAACGTGAAATCTGTGCTGTTATACGCTAGCGAAATATGGTGTGTATCAGTGGTGAACACTCAACGGCTGCAGGTGTTCATCAATAGATGCCTGCGGTATATAATACGGGCCTGGTGGCCTCCCCAGACAACCACACATCGCATAAGAATGCACGATCAAAATCGTGTACCGATCCAAGTTTCATCAGAATCGCATTGTTGTGCAAAGCTCATCAGTTTATTTATAAATTTTCCCGCACAGTAGGCTATTTTACGAGTTTATTCCAGCTTCATTTGTTGACATCGCATATTCCTGCAATCAAACTCACAAGAAATCGGATTATCTGTCAAACAGAGTTTGTTATCACAAACTACATCGCAATGCATAACGAACAAACTCGCATAAAAATCGTGCACATCGCATACACTTCCGTGCAATGTCGGATAAGAAATACACATATATTGCCTCCACTTTTGTACGTAAAAAGTGTTTTTGCGACTGGTAAGCGATGAAATTTGGACACATAGGCATCGCATAACAGAAAAACATTTCTATTATGCATGCATTCTGGGTCTGGGTCTGGGTCATAACTGGATCTCAAACAACGAGCTCCATCGTCGTTGTCACCAGAGGCCGATAGCAACAGAAATTCGGAATCGGAAGTGGGGCTGGGTCGGCCACACTCTACGTAGGTGCGGAATCGAAATCTGTGAACAAGCATTAGACTGGAACCCAGCGGGACATCGCAGCAGAGGCATACCCAGAGGCTCATGGCGGCGAAGCCTCAATAAAGAAATAAAAGAAGCCGACCGAAATCTACCCTGGCAACAGGTTAAAGCGATAGCTGGGCAACGCTCAGGATGGAGATCTTTCAAGTCGGCCCTTTGCACCACCGGAGGTGTACAGGATCCATAAGTAAGTAAGTAAGTGTACTTTCCCACGATCTTTGTTCGCTGGAAAAAAATGTACAGTACATGTTTGAAATGGCATGTTTGAAACAACTGAACATGTTGGAGTAAAAGGATTCTAAGGATTCATTTACATAAGAAAATATTTCTCTGAAAGCATTATTGTTCTCATAAAAAAGTATTGAAGTATTGAAATTTCCATTTTTAGTGACCACCGGTTAAAATCTTAGTTAGAAATTTTAGCACGTTTAGATAACTTCTTGAGAGTTCATCGTAAGAACCACAATCATCCCTAAGTTCACATGATTTTGTCCGTAATAAGTACCAAAAACGTATTGTTGAACGATCATAAGATTTATTAGTAATTTGTAACGACTCATAAGCAGCAGGGACTATGTCCAAGGGCTTGACGATCCCTCCTCATGCCATCTGCGAGTTGTGGGGCTTGCATAGGATGTGGTGGGGTTTGACAGTGGGCCCTATTAAATCCCTATAAAAAGCTGCATGTATCCGCAAGTAGGCCCCACCAAAGCGACCATGTGCTGCTTAAAGCGCACAATCAGGTGGGACACAAAACAGACCTGACACGACGGCCCTCCGACGAGACAGGAGGTTTGCGCAGGCCCAATAAGCCGCCTGGAAAACCAATAATTACGAAGACCTGGATGATGCTCGTGGAGGACCAATGCGCACTTGGAGTTTTCGAAAGGAAAGTGCTGCGTACCATCTATGGTGGGTTGCAGATGGCGGACGGTACGTGGAGGAGGCGAATGAACCACGAATTGCATCAGCTGTTGGGAGAACCATCCATCGTTCACACCGCGAAAATCGGAAGACTGCGGTGGGCCGGGCACGTAGCCAGAATGTCGGACAGTAACCCGGTGAAAATGGTTCTCGACAACGATCCGACGGGCACAAGAAGGCGAGGTGCGTGTGTGGCGTTGGACAGGCCTATAAACATGAACAAGTCTAATATACTGTTCTTTAGTCACATGACAGATCGTAGAAGCCATCGCATGCAAGAGACACATTCGCGGCCAGTCAATTCTTCCTTCATCACGAGGTCAGTCGCGAGTGCAAGCAATGTAAACATGATGGGTGATTCGTATGTGCGATGTTGAATTGCACATTTGGCGATCCTGCCAGGAGTGTGTGCTGGCGGCGTTGCTTGTGGAATCACCCATCATGGTGTGTAAAGATGTGTGCTTAGCAGTTTTGAACGAACTTCACGGGAAGCCGAAAGAGGTTGGAGCGGCGAAGCTTTTTCTTGCATAGCTATAGGTAAGGAGTAATGGTTTCGTTATATTTGTGTGGATGCCGCTTTCGGGCTGGGAGCCGCGGACTCGAGAGGTTTTCATTTTCAAAATGTTTTGCTACAGACCCGCAACTCTCCTCTCAGGGTCTGTCTCATTTGGAGAATTAAACTTAAAAGTGACAGTTCGAAAATTAAAAAATCACCCCGTTATGAGAATGGCTGGTGCTACCCAGCAATTCCAATAGGACATCGATGGAAAATGATTCGATATCTGTCAAAAGTAATCTTGCTCTGCGAGCAGGGTTATTTGATAATTATTAAAATGTCACTTTTAAGTTTAATTTCAGTTTAATTATTCAATTGAGACAGACCCTCAGTGCACACATTACGATTTTTTCACGTGGAATTGTCATTGTGTTGTTTTTTAATTAGTTACAACTATTTCTTCGATTTGCCGCATTGCATAAGTGATTGCGCCGAATGTAATGCCGTTCACTTATTGAGTTTTGTGTGTAGTTAGCTATAATATATTTTATGAGACGTATAGCGGCAGCCCGATTATTTACATTTAAGGTTTTGTTTTGATATGATTCTGCTTGAACATTCCGGTAGATCCGAACACAAAATGATGTTTGTAACGTTTTACTTTTTATTAATGTTTTCTTCAGCATTTTATGCCTAGAATGTAATGACATGAATGATCTAGCAGCAAACAGGCAATAAGACTGACATTTCTAACAGAAAACAAAGAAATGCTTTGTAAACAATGATAATGATAAAAACCTCAATAGTATTAGTTTATTTTCACGTGTACTCTCTCAACTGCGGCCAGAATGCACACATCTATGCGAAGAATACTTTTTTACAGCTTATTATGGAGATTTTCTGACAATGATTTTTGATGTTTTGATTTTATCCACTGACCCTGCCTTTGGGTGCTGTTCTTGGACATTTGAAAAACATCGGATGTTTGGGACGTTTATGTGCTGGCATTTTTTTTGGTTCATACTCTTTGATTGGTATGTGAAACAGAGTAACTTTCGTAAGACTTTCTTTAGATTAGTTAAATAGAGTAGTAGACTTGGTAGTAGAAGAGTAGAGTAGGATTTGTTTGTTGATGGATTATTCCAAGTGTGCGATGGGTGAAATATGATAAACTTCGGAGCAAGGCGATATATGAACCGGTTTTAGTAAAGCTTCTTAAATTAAAATATGATTATCAATACACACACAATAAAATTATTGATAAAATTGAAAGTACCGTTGAAAAAGTATAGGAATGATTTTCTGTAAGACGAATGAAAATTTGAAATTTACTTATGAGAAAGAGTTGTTCCATAAATTACTATTTACAAGTTCCATTTTCAAAGCTATGTTCAATGTTGTTGTTTTCAGAATTTTCTTCTTAATTGCAATAGTTGAATTTACCGAAAATATGCAATCGCAATGCTTCTTGTATCTGAGTGTAGTGAAATCGAATGATACTGTGACATAAAATATCTGCAATGCCGCGTGGATTAGATGTATTGTGCTTAGAAAGCAATATTTCGATTAGGTGAATTTTGTTGGTGGCCTGTGTTGCCAAAAATTCGTAAAAGTACTTTTTGAATGTTGTTGATCTTTCTGTTGAAAAATTTAAGGATGTTAGTTCAGCGAGGAGTTCAATAAAAAGAGTTTTAGTTAAGCGTGAAAAGACACCCGCGTTCAAGTGTTTTTTTCTCTGCGCTGGTGGGACGCCCGCAAGAAGAATGGTGTTATTGTGGATCGGAATGATCACAATTCAGCGTGGTGGGACGCCCGCATTCAGTAGATTCTTCCTCTGCGTTGGTCGGACGCCCGCAAGAAGAATGGTGTTATTGTGGATCGGAATGATCACAATTCTGCGTGGTGGGACGCCCGCATTCAGTGGATTCTTCCTCTGCGTTGGTGGGACGCCCGCAAGAAGAATGGTTTTATTGTGGATCGGAATGATCACAATTCAGCGTGGTGGGACGCCCGCATTCAGTAGATTCTTCCTCTGCGTTGGTGGGACGCCCGCAAGAAGAATGGTGTTATTGTGGATCGGAATGATCACAATTCAGCGTGGTGGGACGCCAGCATTCAGTAGATTCTTCCTCTGCGTTGGTGGGACGCCCGCAAGAAGAATGGTGTTATTGTGGATCGGAATGATCACAATTCAGCGTGGTGGGACGCCCGCATTCAGTCAGTCAGTCTTCTTCCTCTGCGTTGGTGGGACGCCCGCAAGAAGAATAGTAGAATAGTATTACTACAGACCGAAATGGTGAGAACTCTGTAGTAGAACGTCCGCAGGCAAGATTTTAATTTCTCCACAATGGTAGAACGCCCATAAGAATTAAGATTTTATCGTGGATTCGTAAGGTGCTCGTGGAGATTGATTGCATTTAGAAAAGATATCCGCCTATAGTTAAGAACAGTTTATCGATACTATTCCGGATCGGTTTCTAGTTTTTGTTGCTGGTTGATTGACATTTATAGTTTCATATTGAAATAGACGTGTGCTCAAAGAAGGTAAAGGTAGTATTAGTACTGATGATTTTTACTAGAAGCAAAAGGGTTATTATAAATGGACGGGAATGTCTTGAGAATGATTTTCCATATTTAGTTGGGCAACCACAATGCTGGTTTATCCATAGTGTTTATCGATTATGAAATTAGACGCTCGTTGTACAATAATGCGACGAAAGTGATCGTTTTGTTCAAGATGCCTTTTTATCATTGTGAGAGAGTATTCCCATAATTAATAATATGTCGGTAAAGTTATTTTTTTCTTTAAACATAGATGCCAGTCGTTATTTTTTTTTAGAGAAGAGGGGAGATGTGTGGCGTTGGACAGGCCTATAAACATGAACAAGTCTAATATACTGTTCTTTAGTCACATGACAGATCGTAGCAGCCATCGCATGCAAGAGACACATTCGCGGCCAGTCAATTCTTCCTTCATCACGAGGTCAGTCGCGAGTGCAAGCAATGTAAACATGATGGGTGATTCGTATGTGCGATGTTGAATTGCACAGTGCGCAGCGGGCAAGGTGGATCGATCAGGTGGAAGATGACTTGCGGACCCTCCGTAGACTGCGTGGTTGGCGACGTGTAGCCATGGACCGAGCCGAATGGAGAAGACTCTTATATACCGCACAAGTCACTTCGGCCTTAGTCTGAATAAAAAATAAATAACGACTCATAGGCAATTTACAGGATTCCTGAAAGTTGATGATCTTGGATTCTTGATATTAGTTTTACAGCATGTTTGTCATGCTTCTTGGGAATTCCTCATAAACCCGGAAAATGGGGTGATAGTTCTGAACATCATAGAGACTTTTTCAAAACAAGTTGTTATTTCTTTTTTTTACAATATTCTGAAAACTCAGATGTGAATATGTATATTATGTGGAAGATTTTGATTGTATTAAAATGTTTTGGAGCTAACCACTTTCCCTTCGATGGGACTATAACCCACGACCCTCAGTACGTTAGACTGGTGCTTTAACCAACTAAGCTACGAAGGACCTCCGTCGGCAGCTTGAGAAATTGTGAATTAATGTCAAAGTAGGGTGATTTAATACCCGGAATTAACTTTGATTGAACAAGAGGAGGAGTTTACATCGACTATTGGAAAATTCAGCGCTACAAAATGTTGAATTTTAGGTTACGTTCGGATATATCACATTGAGGCAACATCGGTAGATTTTCAATACATTTTTATTTAACTTCTCAACAATTAACATCTCATGGTAATGAGCATTTTTGTTTTTGTTCTTTTTTTTGTTGTTGTTGGTATCCATTTTGTTCGGTTGTGGGGGTTTGCACTTGACGGGATTCGGATTTTTACCATTTAGTGTGAGTTTGAGTGGTGTACCTGCGTGTCCTAATACTTTGTGTGATCTTGTTCGCGAGAGATTATTTTCTTGTATTGGCCTGTACGCGGTTCGGTGTGTTTGCGGGGTATGTTGTGAACAATCTGGTTGTTGGTTTAGTACATTGCAAGTTAAGATTTAGGGTTCTCTCCGTTTCCGTTGTCATTTTTTTTTCTTAAATCGATGAATTTTCACAAACATGTATAGTGAAGCTTGACTAGAGGTTCCTCTTCCTATTCGTCCAATATTCTTTTTAGCGCTGGTATGATTCGATTTGTTTTAATGTTTCCACCTTTAGGCTGTTGTGCACTTGTTATTTATATCTATGCTTGGTTTTGCTTCCACTCTTCAGTGTTGATTGTGGTATTTTTTTTATTTTTGTCTCGCAAATGGGTACACAGGTGACAGATTAATTTAGTTAGATATATATCGCGTTGACTGCTTTTTGTCCTCTTTAGTAGACACTACATTAAACGAAAAATAACATTCAACCTCACCTTTGTCGTTCAAGACTTAAGACTTTTTATTTTGGCTATATGGATTTTCCGCGTTAGTGCCCTTGCAGTTGCTTTTCGGTTTACTTCGGGGTTTTTAGAAAACTCGAAATTGACTTCTTTTTTGCATTTTGGTTGCTTGCAGTGCACTCCTTATTAGCTCAGGTCCTAGCTTATTCCTCTATTCCTATGTTTGTTGGTTATTGTGAGAGTACAATTCTCCATTCTTTTACTTCCTCCGCACGGAACAATCAATATGTTGATTTTTTTGCTGCTCAACAATCGTAGTTTACAAGGAATTCTAATCAAGCTAGTCGAAAACTGAGACGTTTTGTTTCTTTCTCTAAATATCTATTGTCGAAGTTTGTTTTTTGAGAACTCAAACCTGATCAAATGACGCTATGTAATGTATGCATTTATGAGATTCATGCTCCGCTGTGAGTGCAATGCAAACTCCAATCCAAACCAAAGGCGCGTTGTGATTATTTGGCAATGCATAATTAGTTTCCCAAATTGTAAACAATATCGTTATGAGCAGTTTCGGTTTTTATGGATTTGCATGGTTTTTTATTCATCAGTTCCTGCTCCACTAATTCAGTTTGTCGCAACTCACGTTTTTGCTATATACAATCTTAAATAATAATAATACATAGGATTGAGCTATTCGGGATATTGTTGATAGCGAATAAACGCGATGATTTGCTCAAACATGGACTTTTTAATGATGGTTCTCCGTAGTCCAGTTCTGCTTCATATTGTACCTAAATGAGTAAAACGCTTTTTTGAAGCACTTCGCAGCACGCGTTGCGTCCCAGTCAGGGATTGAACTTATCATTTCATTATCATTTAGTATTCAGCCAGTAGCTCATTCCAGAGGCCGAATTCCGAAAAGTTTTGTATGGCGGACTTCTAGCGCTGATTCCCCTCTACAATTTTGTCTAAGGGTACATTGCTCTATGTCTAATATTCACCGCGGGAAACGCTAGTATCATTTAACATACTAAATGATAATAACACTTATTATCATTTAGTATATTGAGCGATCCTAGCGTTTCACGCTGTGAATATCAAACATAGAGCAATGTACCCTTAGACAAAGTTGTAGAGGGGAATCAGCGCTAGAAGTCCGCCATACAACACTTTTCGGAATTCGGCCTCTGGAATGAGCTACTGGCTGAATACTAAATGATAATGAAATGATAAGTTCAATCCCTGGTCCCAGTAGGTATGCAAGCCATATTGACTGCTTCACAGGATTGCCATGGATGCATTCGGGAACGTAGTTGGAAGTCCTGACAGGAAGCAACAAAAACTAAAAATAGCTTACTTAACATTACACAGTAGATTAAACGAACTAACCTAACAAATTTAAAAGGAAGAATATTGTTTATATGTTGATTATAGTAAAAGTTAGGATCACAATTAGTCATTGCAAAGGAGAAACTTGGTCATGTACGTAACTGTAAATCATTTTGCGAAATCATTTGAAATCTAGTGTTTTTTAAACAATAATAAATTCTGAAAAAAGAAGCTTCAGCAGCACGATTCTTACTTTTATGTACGTCCGAATGTCCTTTCAAACGAATTTTGATTCACATTTTAGTAAACAACAATCAGTTTGAATATGTGAAATTCGGAGCTGGGAGTCGAAATTATTTTAGTCTTCACGAAACTTTTAGATTGTACCTTTACATATCAGCGTCGCACAAAGTTAACTATCTAAAAACAATAGTGTCCTGATGGGGGGATTGCTTTTTCCTCGTTGACCAGTGCACAGAGCCATGAAGGTCTCTCGTGATGGACATACAAAAATCAAATCGACCATACCTGCTAAAAATAGAGACAGAGTCCTTTTTTCATCGCTGAGAAAAAAGATTACTTGGCAGCATTATAGCGGCGGACGATGAAAGTAATATCGACATAAAAGCATGTATCGAGCAGACTTGTGCTGTTTTTGTGAGTTATCTAAACATTTGAAGATCAAATAGGGTTAGTAATAGCGACCGCATCAAAATTCTAATATGAATTCTGCGTGTTTGTAGGCCAGTAAGACGTGGCATGTATCACCAGCGATCACCGGCAGTTATTCGTCACCTGATGTCTACGGTTTACGATGCATCTCAAATGTTGAGCTCTATCATTGATGCCATCAACAGAAATTCGAGAACGTAAAAATCGGCCAGAGAAAAGAAACGTAGTAGATTGGTAGAAGACATCATCAGCATGTCATAGACATCATATCTGGGAGTACCAAAAATTTGCAATACCTACACCCTTCTTGGTGTCACAAAAGTTGATTTATGATGGTGGACAATTCGTATTAGCAGATTTTGAACCTTAGTATTTGGAGTAGCGCGAAAGTTGTATCAGCTCCACTCGACAATGACGTTGATGTTCATTTTCTCATTGATTCATGATTCATAAATTGAGTGGCACCGCTCAAAAACGCGTGGCTTGACGCAATGTTTGAACCGCTTCGATACCGAACCCACAATTAGATATTCGGTAGTGTTCGTCACGTTCTCGTACCCAAATAGTTGAGTATGAAACTGGACTCGAAAACGCAAATATTACGTGTGGAACGGGGAGAAAGCAATCGTCCCGCGAGATGTTATTTTTAACGAACACGAATTAGTCGGCACATCTAAAATACATATGATATGGTCGTAGTGAAAGAACGTGCAGCGAGCGTGAATCGGAACATGCAGCCATTTGGACTAGGAGGAAGAGTCCTGCTAGCGGTTGTGAACCATGAAAGATGATACGTCCACCAAACGGACGTCAAGAACGCATTCTTGAAAAAGCGATTTAAAAGAAGATTTTTTATGTGTCCGCTGCCTGGCATTGAGTGACATGAGTTCATCGTTTAGCTCGGGCTTAAGAGAAGTGAACATGATCACTGTTCACCTGTCATAAGACGAGTTTAAACAATCCCATTGAATTCCACCACTTAATTGTATCCTGGCAGATACGTATTTCGACCTCAACAGTAAGGCCGTCTTCAGTGTCTGCCGTCTTCAGTGTCTTCATGGCGAATTTGGAGGACAACCTAGAGGAACAAGGAGTACTACCCGAGAAGTGGTGGAGATACGTGGACGACATTTTCAGCATCATCAACCGGAAAGATCTACCCAGGATTTTGGAAGCGATAAACAACGTGCATAAAGACATCAAATTCACCCACGAAGAGGAAAAGGAAGGTAAATTACCTTTCTTGGATCTACTGGTTATCAAGGGAACAAATGCAACATTAGACTTCGAAATCTACAGGAAGCCCACCAACACCATGAGAGTCATCCCATACACATCAAATCATTCGTATCAGCACAAAATGGCAGCTTTTCATCACATGATCCACAGGATGCAGACGATTCCCCTGAGCGAAGAAGGAAAAACGAAGGAGCTACAACACATCTTGGAAACAGCGAGGATCAATGGATACAAGGAAAGAACAATACAAGCAATCATCAACAAGAAGCAGAGGAACCTACGGAAAAACGAACTGACAACACTGACACCGATCGATGAACCGCTGAAGAGGGTACCAGTCCCCTATGATCGACACATCACCCACCAGCTACGCCATCGACTGAGGAAATTCGGCATCGATTTAGTATTCTCCAGCAGAAGCAATCAACTGAAGACACTGTTGGGCTCCACAAAGGATAGAGTAGAAATGTTAAATAAGGCCGGGGTTTATCAAATTAATTGTTCACAGTGTGATAAAGTATATGGTAAGGTTCAAAGAACATATTGCAGAAGTAAGTAAGGCTAAGAGGGAAACTGATAAGGGATTAAATTATGAGTTTAGGTCTAAGGTAGCTGAACATGTATATCAGGAAAATCATTCAATTACGACATCAAACATTAAAATTTTAAGAAATGTCTCTTCTCCGTGGAAACTTGATGTTGCTGAGAGCTTGGAAATCTACCGACAGGTACAAACGCGATTGAATAAAGATCAAGGAAATGGTAGCTCCTGGCTCTTCAAGTTTATACCTAAGCATTAAGCGCATCAAGCGAGTAGAAATAAGCACCGTAGTAAGATAAGTACCTAGATAAATTATTATACCTACGCATAGTATAAATAGTGTAAGCTGCGATCATTTTCTTCAAGTCGAGTCAAGTACAAGACACTGAAGACGGCCTTACTGTTGAGGTCGAAATACGTATCTGTCAGGATACAATTAAGTGGTGGAATTCAATGGGATTGTTTAAACTCGTCTTATGACAGGTGAAAACATTCCACTAAAAAGCTCAAAATAATTTTCTTATCATGATCACTGTTTCTACTTTTGGAAGGGCAAAGGTGTTCTTTTCTACGCAATGATTCATGTAAATAACGTACTTATTACGTACAAATCACTGGAAACGATTCAGAGTTTGAAGAATAGTTTTTCTACTGACATGGCCAATTGTAGCGGTACTTAACCTGAGGTACATGTACCCCTGGGGGTACCATTTCCGGCCCCAGCCGGGAAGTCTTGAAGAAAATCCCATCCCCGGATGGAAACGTGGGCGATAAAATAAAATTGTCAACGCTATTATATACGACCGAAAGCATCTTCGACAAGCAAACTTATTGAAACAGTTTTGGCCCGGCAGCCTCCTTTCAAGAGGCTCGGCAGCCTCCTTTCAAGAGGCTCGGCAGCCTCCTTTCAAGAGGCTCGGCAGCCTCCTTTCAAGAGGCTCGGCAGCCTCCTTTCAAGAGGCTCGGCAGCCTCCTTTCAAGAGGCTCGGCAGCCTCCTTTCAAGAGGCTCGGAAGCCTCCTTTCAAGAGGCTCGGAAGCCTCCTTTCAAGAGGCTCGGAAGCCTCCTTTCAAGAGGCTCGGAAGCCTCCTTTCAAGAGGCTCGGAAGCCTCCTTTCAAGAGGCTCGGAAGCCTCCTTTCAGGAGGCTCGGAAGCCTCCTTTCAAGAGGCTCGGAAGCCTCCTTTCAAGAGGCTCGGAAGCCTCCTTTCAAGAGGCTCGGAAGCCTCCTTTCAAGAGGCTCGGAAGCCTCCTTTCAAGAGGCTCGGAAGCCTCCTTTCAAGAGGCTCGGACGCCTCCTTTCAAGAGGCTCGGACGCCTCCTTTCAAGAGGCTCGGACGCCTCCTTTCAAGAGGCTCGGACGCCTCCTTTCAAGAGGCTCGGACGCCTCCTTTCAAGAGGCTCGGACGCCTCCTTTCAAGAGGCTCGGACGCCTCCTTTCAAGAGGCTCGGACGCCTCCTTTCAAGAGGCTCGGACGCCTCCTTTCAAGAGGCTCGAACGCCTCCTTTCAAGAGGCTCGGACGCCTCCTTTCAAGAGGCTCGGACGCCTCCTTTCAAGAGGCTCGGACGCCTCCTTTCAAGAGGCTCGGACGCCTCCTTTCAAGAGGCTCGGACGCCTCCTTCCAAGAGGCTCGGACGCCTCCTTTCAAGAGGCTCGGACGCCTCCTTTCAAGAGGCTCGGACGCCTCCTTTCAAGAGGCTCGGACGCCTCCTTTCAAGAGGCTCGGACGCCTCCTTTCAAGAGGCTCGGGCGCCTCCTTTCAAGAGGCTCGGACGCCTCCTTTCAAGAGGCTCGGACGCCTCCTTTCAAGAGGCTCGGACGCCTCCTTCCAAAAGGCTGGGAAGCCTCCTTTCAAGAATCTCAAAAGCCTCGTTTCAAAAGGCTCAAGAAATGCTCGGAAGCTTTCATTTCTGAAGCTGGTAAGCCTCCTTTGGAGAGACTGGCAAGCCTCTTTTCAAAAGGCTCGAAAGCCACCTTTCAAGAGGCTCGGCGGCCTCCTTTCAAAAGAGCCCTTTCAAGAAGCTCGAGAGCTTTCTTTCAAGAGACCCGGTAGTAATTCTTAAAGGGGTCTAGTAATTCTTAAAGGGACCCGGTAGTAATTCTTAAAATTTAAAGAGGCTGCTATGATTCCTTACAATAGACACGGAAGCCTACTTTCAAGAAGCTCGGAAGAAGATCTGTATCCGGAATTGTGATCATGCTCTATGGTCTAACTGTGGTTTGGTGTATCAAGAAGCAGTCACAATCAACGGTACCGTATATCGAACCTGCATACATTTGTTTAGCGATAGGTTAAAGAATTAGTTACGAGGCCACCCCTTGCATCTCAATCACTTTTGATTCTCGAAGCTGAATAGAATTGAGGACGTCGATGTTCAGTTTTGTCTCGTGCGACAGCTAATCGACATAGTTAAGTTTTTTTGAAGCTCCTGTCGAAGGATCAGCCACTTGCTGATGTGCTAACCAACACGTAAACAAATTTAATGTTGTTTATTATTAATATTTCTTATACTTTTTTGCCAAAGCAAGCGCTCAATGACATGTATAAGAAAACTTTTAAAAATCGCATTAGTCACATACATTCGGAAACTTATACTTTTCATTAACTTATGTATGTTATTAGCTTTTTGATATGGGATCTCTCATTAGGTGGCATAATGAAGAGTATAAGTATTTTCGAATAGTTTTTTGCCATAACATATAAGGTTATTTTTTTTACGTGAAGGGATTACTGGTACCTCGGTTCCAGAAATTGAGAGACAGGATCCGATGAGAATTTTCCACGATCAGACAAGAATCCTATCAGGATTCCCCGAGAATCCTCCCAGGATTCTATGAGAATCCTTCGAGGATTTTACGAGAATCTTTCCATGATTCGACGAGAATCTTTCCATGATTCGACGAGAATCCTTCCATGATTCGACAAGAAACGATATATGATTCGACGAAAATCCTTTCCGGATTCAACGAGAATCCTTTCTGGATTCGACGAGAATCCATTAAGGATTCGACGAGAATTCTTTCGGGATTCGCCGAGAATCCTTCCATGATACGAAGATTCGAATTATGCATCTACTGTATGAAACTGTGCCGCTTTTTCGCTAATTTTTGTTCAACTTGAAAAATAATAAATAAATAACGAATCGTTAAGGTCACTCCTCACGGAATCCAAGTTTCAAAGTGCTCGCGTTTTCGGGGGCACACCACTCGATACGGAGGCGACGCACAACTGTCATTTTTGTTGATTTAGCTTTGCTGCGTCGCAGCATGCATGAAAAAATAAAAATGACAGTTGTGCGTTGCTTCCGTATCGAGTGGTGTGCCCCCAAAAACGCGAGTACTTTGAAACTTGGATTCCGTAAGGAGTGACCTTAAAGTCCATAAATGATTTACTTGTACGTTCCACGATTATTTCTTCTCGGAGACTGTGGAACAGCTGTTCGCGATAGCAGATCATCCTGTGTAAATATAACTTTGACATTTAACAAATATACGCGATAGTGATTTGATTTTGTTTGGGTTCAAGTGCAGTAAATAAGTTCCGGTGTTTGTGTCTGTTGCATTTCCATCGACCAATAACGACCCAAATCGATTATAAGGTTGGTTCACTTAACGATGTACTGCTGCTATGCCGTTTTATTTATTCTCTTTGGTAAATATATCTATATATTTAAATACTTCTTATGTAAACTTCTTCTGCCATTCCTTCATGTTTGGTTTAATATTCGCTGTTTTGGGTTCAATTTCATTCGGACTTGCGTCCCATTTAGATCTGTATTAGTATAATCAAACAATAATCAACGAATGGTAGTAATGAAAACATCGTCACACTAGAGCTAATTTCTTACTAAGGTAGGTTCATGTGTGGAATTATCTTAGAGATAGTTTCAACGGTAGAAGAAGACAACTCGTACTTTGCTAGGGTTAGAGGTAAAATCAAACCTACCCGGAGAAATATTGTCAGTTTCAACAAAGTTGCAGACTAGTCTGTCAGAAGCATACTGTTTGTTTACATTTCATTGTTTATGATAATATGTATACTTATTCGATTATGGCAACTAGTAGGTGTAAGGTAAATAGAGTATTTAACACGACGACAGAGAGCTTGCTCGAACAACACCGGAATGTTTTTTGTTCTTTTTGAGTTACTGATTGTTTTTTTCTGTACAAAGTTTTACATATTTTCAGAGCCAATGTTTTGAATTTGTAACGTTCGTATTTGGATCGTTCAGCTTAGTCTCGTCTGTCGCCCATTACATATTGTGTATTTACAGATTACTAAGCTATGATTGGTGACTTGTTTGTGAAATGCTTCACCGATATCATGAGTGCGTTCCTCTAGTACTAACTAAAACAAGTAATAAACAATAGATACGTATCGACCGCTAGCACCAAACGTAGAATTTGACATATTGGCATCGCAAAGCGTCATAACGAAATCTACTTCTATTCTATGAATGAGTAAAATTATTACTGAATAAGTAAGAGGAAGGAGATCAGACATGGAAATAAGGTAAGTTCGATGGTTTTGAGCTACATTTTTTTTGTTCTAATAATAATCTATGAATTCGTTAACAAAACTAAACAATCGAAACAATCTATAGGTAGGTGCTGCCATGCCAAAACGTCGCGTGATGCGTATTTAGCAACAGAAATCCTTTTGTTTCGATCTCGATCGCATTCACCCACGCGTTAGCATGTCATCGGCCTAAATAGGGATCAGTATCGGGACAAAACAATAACCAGTAACCGGTAACTAATAGATAACAATCTATCCGGGTGCGGTGGTGGTCAATTCAGTTGGTGTGTTTTTTTTTCTCATACCATACAAGTCAGTGAGCGAGTGATTTTAGTGACGTAGAAAGAAAAAAATGTTGATTAGGGGACGTACCGTTCGTCGTGATCGTGTTCTTATACCTACGCGCGTGACCACACACACTCAGACAGACAGAGGCAAATGAGCGAGACGCGACCCGGAGATTTGTCGCATCCGGATTGAGATTCTGCTTAGCCTAAAAGACAAAACGACAGGGAATGCTAGGATACACAGCTTAGATTATTAATCGATCGACATTGCTTGACAGAGAAACATATCGGTGTGTGTTGGATGTGTGCAAGTAGTGGGAGTGCAGAGGGAAGCGAAGGGATGAGAATGAATTGACAAATGACGGCTGGAATCACTCGATCGGCCTTTAGTAGATGCCTGTAAGAAGAGAAAAACGGAACAACTTATTTAAACATCGATCACGCAAAAGTAATCTTCAAAACTCACTGAAACACTCCGGCGGGTTCAGCTGGCCGAAGAAGTTGAGTTCGTACAGCGAGGCAATGGTGATGAAGATCAGGTACCACACCATCAGGACGATACCGAGCCGTTTGTCCAGCTTCCAGCCGTTCATGTGCGTTGCGACGAGCAGGAAAACCACGGTGGACAATAACGACAACGTCGAGTAGGTCAGGCCCTTGCTGATGACATTGACATGCGAGCCCGGTTTGATGATGGCCGTCTGAATGAACCAGGGCAAACCGAGACAGATGAGAATGTCGAACACGTTGGAACCGACGGCATTGGAGACGGCCATGTCGCCGTAACCCTCCTTGATGACCGCGATGGAACTAAGGGCGTCCGGGACGGAAACACCGGCTGCTACGAACGTTAGTCCCATGACGGTATCAGGGATGCCGAGGGTCGAGCCAATAATCGTTATCATCCACACCATGAAGTATGAGTAGAATGAAATCCAGATCATGGAAACGAGAAAGGTGAAGGGATACCAATTTCTATACTTCTCCGTTTTGCAATCAGGCATCGTCTTGCGAGCCGTGTAGTGGATCGGGTACACAATGTACCATGCGATTAGCTTGAACGGACCACCCTCTGTAGGTTTCTCCAGCGGATTGTGCGATTCTTGTGGCCGCGGTTCTTTCGGTTTGTAGTACTCGTCGCCAGTTGGTTGAACAGCCCCGGTGGTAACGGTTGCTGCTTGTGCCGCCGGTTGGACGGCTTGCTGTGGAGGCTTGGCCGGCTCCTGTCCGTACTGATCTTCGTATCCGTAGTTCTGTTGTCCGCTCCATCCTGCATTAGGATCGTAGTTATTCGTAGCATAGTTGTTTGTCGGAGGAGGAGGTGCTCCTCCTTCTCCCCAGGCGGCGTTGGGATCCCAACTAGAATTGGGATCCATGTAGCCCTGGTCAGCCACCGGTTGTGGCTGCTCATGTGGTTGCTCCTGCTGTTCAACCACAGCACCCGGTTGCTGACCTTGCGTGTAATTTGTATCTGGAAGATTCTTGTATGTTACCAGCGCAGATTGTTCCTCTTTTGTCGGAAGCTTGATAGGAAGATTCAAGGTGTGGGCCCACTTTTCCAGTGGACTGTTGAAGTGTAGAACGACGCAGTAGGAAACGTAAAACAGCATCATAATAAGCGATTCCACCCAAGAGATGACATCGTTGAAGATCACTATCAACATCACCAGGATCGAGATCGAGTAGAAGGTACAATCTCGCACCAGAGGCCACCAGTTCAGCTGCAGTACAGTTCCGGAACACAGTGCGCACACCGAAATCACAAACATGATGTTGAACACAGCTGAACCGATGACTCCACTGATACCGATGTCGTCCTTTGCGAAGAATACACCTATCACAACCGTCGCTAGCTCTGGTGCCGAGCTGCCTGCTGCCATGAACGTAGCACCAGCAACATCCGGAGACAGCTTCAATTCTGCGATGAAAACAAATATTAGTCCTGTGCCCGATAGCACCAACCAACACATCTAACTCACCTTCACAAATCCTATCTAAGCTTGAAACGAAGTAGTCATCGCAAACTATGGCCAACCCCAGGAAGGTGAATACGGCCACTAGTACGTGCACAACCAAGCCACCGTGTCTCCGCACGCTTGGTCCCATTAGGGGCCGGGGAAACTGCTCAATAGCCGGGGGAGTACAATTCTCCCTTCGCGGTCGCCATGTTGGATGACCATGATGCGTATAGGTGGCCTTCGTTGCACTGTCGGTGGTTTCATCATCATCCTCCCCGGGTTCCGCGGTGCTGGTGTGGTAGAACACCGGATTAGGCGATTCATTCGATGGCGGAACTTCCACTTCTGCTAACTCATCGAAGTCGGCCCCAGTCGTTGCAGTGTTGCCAATCGTCGCTGAATACGCGTGAAAACTCGAGTATATCAGGAAAACGATTCCCATGTGCCAGTAGCGTCCGCGTCGTATTCGCCTCATTGTGCCCTTCGGTTGGCTTAGTGTTTATTGGTGCTAGTCCTCCGGGTACGGGACGTTTACGAGCTGTTGAGAAAGAAAGCAGAACGGAAAAGCTCATCGTTATTGATTTCATTCGACGGAAGTGACAGATTGACGTTTCAAGTACCATAGATATAAATAACTATCATCATCGCGAAGCGAGAAGCAACAGAAGTGAGCACAACAATCCAACCCATAATCTAATAAAATTTCTCTTACCCCATGTTGAAAGTGCGTGAATGAAGTTGAGAGCTTTTGGGGGTAGAGATTTCATTGGAAGGATAAACATCATTAAAGTGCTTGGCAGCTATAACGAGCAACCAGTAATAACTGTTGGTGCAGGGGTGGGTAAAACTTTTTGTTCCGCAACGAGTGTGCTTATTCGTCCCGTTGCTTCCGAGCCGGAGTGTCTATATGGAGATGTCGCTTCACTTGAGCTCACACATTTCGCATTCATTCATTCATTCGCAATTTCAAGTCTGTGTGGGATTGACAAGCAAACCGAAGTTAGAGGGTGGTGTGGCACAAGTTTTAATAAAACAAATTTTCTTACATAATGCATGCACAAGATGGAAAAGAAAGATGTGCACGGCGACGACGGTCTGTCTGGCATTTTCTCCCATTGGTCACGATGATTAAATGTGGAGAAGAACAAGCAGAGTAAGTGATTCTTTTTTTTCTGTTTGAGGAACTTTTTCTTATTCTATTGTTCGAGGAAAACTTAAAGAGATGAAAAATGTCAGTTTTCTTGGAAGCGTTTCTAGACCGCGGAATATTGCATACAAATTGGCATAAGTGGGTGGCACAGGTATTCGTGTAAGCTGGTTACACTTTCGAGGAACGTGATTTCTCTACCATCAATGAAGTAGCTGCTTTCAGCACGACTAAACTCCTTCATACATAACATGGGCCATCTATTTTTGGAGAAATTTTCGTACTTATGAGGAAATTCATGTTTCTGTCGCTGACTTTTTGATTCATTGAAGCTTGGGTGTTTGTTCGCAAGAAATGTATAGAGACATCACGTGGTGGAATTGAATTGGATAGTACTAGGGATAGTACTATTGTTACGGTCAACATCGCTGGGTACGAATGTATGCCCTACCAGAAAACAAGAAGTCGTCAGAACTGACAATTAGGCTATCCATGAGGACATTCAGCGATGGGACTGACAATCGAAATCAAAACAAAGTGTGTATGCAGTTGAACGGAACTCACTTCTGGTGTAAACCGCGCTTAACAATTTCTTTTGAATTGTTCTGTCAGTCCGGTCAGAATCTGTCAAAAAATCAAGGTAAACAAAAATCGTCAGCTGTTCGCAGCTGTCTTATGGATTGCCTTATCAAATCGTCATGATTTACGGATAGGAGAAATAATGGATAGAGAACAAGAGAACTGTCAGTTTGGATGATAAGCGAATTTGAGTAGTTTTCGGCTAGTAGTGATTGCTCAATAAAGATTTAATTTCTGAATTATTATATTGTATTTGCCGAGAGTGAAGGTCGATCGGGGATTGTAGTCGGAGTGCAATTACTTGTAGGTTCCTAGATATTCTTGGCTTATGGAAAGGAGTATATTTTTTTTAAAAACATTAATAATTTCTCTGCATTTAAAGATAATAATCAGTCAACTCGACTAAGGGTCAAAAGGAGTCTAATTAAGAAAGTGAAATATTTTCGGTAACGAAGTAAGTTAAAACTACACACGTAAGAAAACTAATTAGCCTATGAAACTTATAAATCAAACACGAAATTAAAGGTAAAAATTATAAATATTCGTAGGTTGAACTCGTTGCATATTGTAGCACAGAAGAAGTACTGGTTATCTGCACGAGGCACCAGAAGAAACTAATCGTGAGTAGTACTCTCATAAGTTATTGTGGATATCAGATGATAATTAAATAAATTTATTATAGCTTTGATCTGTTGCTAAAACTGATCCTGAGGACTATTCTGGACCCTGTCCGAACAAAATCAAAGGATTATCGCGGACATAACCTCAAAAGATGCCTTCTCCTACTTTGACCACCGAGATCAATGAAGCTCCGGCAATCTGCTTGATATGTGGAGGTCCGGAAGAGGACGATTATCATATGGTGAGCTGTACGCAATGCAAGCAATGGGCACATTTCAAGTGTGCCGATGTGACAGAAGATGTGAGGAATTCGGACTGGTATTGTAACCAATGTATCCCTTCTAACAACGATTTACTACGGGTCCCTAAACCACCAAAAAAGACTAAGAAAACGGGGACCAAAAGTGATTCTGGATCTGTCCACAACAAAATTTCTGTGACAGATACAACAATTCAGCAGTTGGAAATCGAACAACTAACGAAGGAGAATGCTTTCGCCAAACAACTGGAACTCCGCTCGAAACGTCTTCAGCTAGCAAAAGCATGGAACGAGAAGCAACTGAAAATGGAAAGGGAAATGCGTGAATTGGAACTCCAAGCGGAGCGTGATATGCAAGAGCAACAGTTGAGACAAGAACAAGAACTGCTAGAACGTCAATTAAATGCTGATCAGGAATTTCGCCGCAAAAGGGAGGTAATTCGAGAGCAAATGCGGAACAGCCACACTAGCGTCGAGAGAATAAACCAAGAAGAAGGTGCTGTTGGAGGATTCCCAGGTGTCAACAATGAAAGAAAGGTACAATACTGGCTAGATGAACAGAAGAATGACACATCAAATAACAATCCAATCGGAGATCATCGTGGAGCTTACCCAAAAGGTTGGAGGGTTCAAGTGGATGTGCCGCCTAATCACTCTCTACCAAAACATAAAACCGGCGCGCCACTGCCGGCAGCGAAAATTTATGATTTCGGCAGAGACTATTCCGAGGATGAGGACAGTGATGAGGAAGCTGAAGTTCGTAATACGTATGAATGTGGAAGCCCACTTAGGAACGTAAGGCAGAACAGACCAGGGCAAGGAGTACCCAAAGTATCGAAAGAACAAATGGCAGCTCGTCAAGCCATGTCGAAACACCTACCCACCTTTAGAGGGGAACCGGAAGTATGGCCTCTCTTTATAAGTAGTTTTGACTACACGACGGAAGCTTGCGGATTTTCCAACTTGGACAACCTGAAGAGACTCCAGGACAGTTTGCAAGGCGACGCGCTCGAGGCGGTCAGAAGCCGCCTAGTTCTGCCGAGCGCGGTCCCAGACGTTATCAGAGACCTTCGTAATCTTTTTGGAAAACCGGAAAAGCTATTGAAAACGTTACTAACAAAGGTTCGCAACGCGCAGGCACCTCGTGTTGATCGCTTAGAGACTTTCATTCACTTCGGAATAACAGTCAAACAGCTTTGCGACCACTTAGAAGCTGCGCAACTGCACGATCATCTCAGCAACCCAATGCTGGTACAGGAGTTGGTTGAAAAACTGCCTCCAAGCTATAAGATGGAATGGGTCCGGTTTAAGCGGGGAAAATGCGATTATCCACTTAGAATGTTTACTGACTTCATGACGGACATCGTATCGGACGTGTCGGAAGTGTCGGAATTCGCAGCGCTTTCTTTAAATGAATCAACACGGAACGGAAGAGGAAAACGAGAATCCAAGAAGAGAGAATTTGTCCACATGCACCAATCACTGTCTAAGTCAGAAGCAATGACACAGAGCACTCATAATAACAAACCATGCTGGATATGCAGGCGAACCGATCATCGAATCAGATCTTGTGACGATTTTCGACGAATGAATGTCATTGAGCGGATGAAAGTGGTGGAAAAGTTGAAACTGTGTATTCTCTGCTTGAATAATCACGGGAACAGTCGCTGTAATTTCAAGTTGCGCTGCACTTGGAAGAACTGTCACGGGAAACACCATCCTCTCCTACACAGAGCTGATGAGTCGGTGCAGCTGATGGAAGTCGATTTCAACCTAAATCAGAGTACAAATAGGGCAGTGATCTTTAGAATGGTGCCTGTGACGCTGTACGCGGGAGAAATGGTATTCGACACTCTAGCGTTCCTCGATGAAGGATCGTCTAGCACTCTAATGGAGGAATCGGTAGCAAAGCGTTTGAGATTAAATGGAGAATCCGAGCCATTGGTTATCACATGGACCGGAGACATAAAACGTTACGAAAACGAATCTCGTCGAGTTAATTTGGCAATGTCGGAGAGGGGATCGAGAAGAAAGTTTTCTTTGGAATGCGTCCGAACTGTTTCCAAGTTGGTCCTGCCACAGCAAAGTGTACGGTTAGCTGAAGTCGTGGAGCGATATCCTCATTTGGCTGGCATACCAGTAAAGGATCAAGAGTACGAGATATTATTATTATTATTTATTCAGACTAAGGCCGAAGTGGCCTGTGCGGTATATAAGAGTCTTTTCCATTCGGCTCGGTCCATGGCTACACGTCGCCAACCACGCAGTCTACGGAGGGTCCGCAAGTCATCTTCCACCTGATCGATCCACCTTGCCCGCTGCGCACCTCGCCTTCTTGTGCCCGTCGGATCGTTGTCGAGAACCATTTTCACCGGGTTACTGTCCGACATTCTGGCTACGTGCCCGGCCCATCGCAGTCGTCCGATTTTCGCGGTGTGAACGATGGATGGTTCTCCCAACAGCTGATGCAATTCGTGGTTCATTCGCCTCCTCCACGTACCGTCCGCCATCTGCACCCCACCATAGATGGTACGCAGCACTTTCCTTTCGAAAACTCCAAGTGCGCGTTGGTCCTCCACGAGCATCGTCCAGGTCTCGTGTCCGTAAAGGACTACCGGTCTAATTAGCGTTTTGTAGATTGTCAGTTTGGTACGGCGGCGAACTCTATTCGATCGGAGCGTCTTGCGGAGTCCAAAGTATGTACGATTTCCAGCCACTATGCGTCTCCGAATTTCTCTGCTGGTGTCATTTTCGGCAGTCACCAGTGAGCCCAAGTACACAAATTCTTCTACCACCTCGATTTCGTCACCACCGATGCAAACTCGCAGTGGGTGGCTCACATTGTCTTCTCTTGAACCTCTGCCTATCATGTACTTCGTCTTCGACGTGTTGATGACTAGTCCGATCCGCTTAGCTTCCCTCTTCAGTCTGATGTAGGCTTCCTCCATCTTCTCAAAGTTACGTGCCATAATATCTATGTCGTCGGCGAAACCAAATAGCTGGACGGACTTATTGAAAATTGTACCACTCGTGTTAATCCCTGCTCTTCGTATTACCCCTTCCAAAGCGATGTTGAATAGCAAACACGAAAGACCATCACCTTGCCGTAACCCTCTGCGGGTTTCGAAGGGACTCGAGAATGCCCCTGAAACTCGAACTACGCACATCACCCGATCCATCGTCGCTTTGATCAACCGTGTCAGTTTATCCGGAAAACCGTGTTCGTGCATTAGCTGCCATAGCTGGTCCCGATCGATTGTATCATATGCGGCTTTGAAGTCGACGAATAGATGATGTGTGGGCACGTTGTATTCGCGACATTTCTGCAGTACTTGGCGAATGGCGAACACCTGGTCCGTGGTGGAGCGTTCGCCCATAAAACCCGCCTGGTACTGCCCCACGAACTCCCTTGCAGTTGGTGCTAGTCGACGGCATAAAATTTGGGAGAGTACCTTGTAGGCGGCGTTCAGCAATGTGATTGCGCGGTAGTTGCTACAATCCAGCTTATCGCCCTTTTTGTAGATGGGACACACACCATCCACTCCTGCGGCAAAACTTCCTCCTCCCAAATCTTGGTAATGACTCAGTGCAGCGCTCTAGCCAGTGGCCCACCACCGTGTTTAAACAGCTCTCCTAGTAGTTGGTCAACCCCATGGGCTTTGTTGTTCTTCAGCCGGCCAATCTCCTCCTGGATTTCCTGGAGATCCGGAGCCGGTAGAATTATGTCCTGCGCGCGTTCTCCCAGGTCCATCACCATACCGCCATCTTCGTCTGCCACATCGCCATTCAGGTGTTCTTCGTAGTGCTGCCGCCACCTTTGGATCACCTCACGCTCGTTCGTAAGAAGGTTCCCGTTTATGTCCTTACACATATCAGGCTGTGGCACGTGGCCCTTACGTGAACGGTTTAACTTCTCATAGAACTTTCGTGTGTTATTAGCGCGGTACAGTTGCTCCGTTTCTTCACGGTCTCGATCTTCCTGCTGGCGCTTTTTCCTCCGGAAGATCGAGTTTTGTCTGTTCCGCGCCTGTTTATATCGTGCCTCGTTCGCCCTCGTGCGGTGTTGCAGCAATCTCGCCCATGCTGCATTCTTCTCTTCCACTAACTGCTCACATTCGCCGTCATACCAGTCGTTTCTCTGATCCGGGGCACCGTGCCAAGTGCAGCGGTTGCGGTGCTACCAATGGCGGATCGAATATCTCTCCAGCCATCTTCAAGAGACGCTGCGCCTAGCTGCTCTTCCGTTGGAAGTGCCACTTCCAGCTGCTGCGCGTATTCTTGGGCTAGTCTACCGTCTTGTAGCCGCCCAATGTTAAGCCGCGGCGTCCGACTTCGACGCGTGTTGTACACCGTCGAGAGTTTTGAGCGCAGGCATACTGCAACGAGGTAGTGGTCGGATTCAATATTCGCACTGCGGTAAGTGCGGACATTCGTGATGTCGGAGAAGAATTTACCGTCGATTAGAACGTGATCGATTTGGTTTTCCGTTTCTTGGTTAGGTGATCTCCATGTGGCCTTGTGGATATTTTTGCGGGGAAAGAAGGTGCTTCGGACTACCCAAACTGTTCGCGCCAACCATAGTTTGGAAATAGGAAGGCAGTTTATATGGACTGATTCACAAACTGTTCTTTCGTGGATCCAATCCGATCATCGTAGATACAAGCAGTTTGTAGGATATCGGATTGGGGAAATTTTGAGCTTGACCAACGTGACGGAATGGCGCTGGGTTCCAACCAAACTAAATGTAGCGGATCAGTTAACGAAGTGGGGTAAAGATCCTGAACTACACTCTGAGAGTTCGTGGGTACGCTGTTCGCCGTTCCTGTATAAAGAAGAGTCAGCTTGGCCGCAGAAGAATGTTGTGCCAGCCAACACCATTATAGAACTACGACCTCATCTTCTGCTGCATGATGTTGCTGAACAGAAAACGTTGGTGAATGTTACACGTATCGCGAAGTGGAATGTACTAGTTCGAACCATAGCAAGCGTGCATCGGTACGTATCCAATCTCAACAGAAAAGTCAGAGGATTGCCGGTGGAAACGTTCAAGGCTACAGAAAATCAGTCAAAACTATTAGGAAAATATGCTGTGCAGACTGTCTATACACCACTACGACAAGAGGAGTACCTGAAAGCCGAGCGCTGTCTTTTGAGGATGGCACAAGCAGAGGAGTTTGCTGATGAGTTAAAGGTGCTGAATCGAAACAAGAATCGACCTGCTGATAAATGGCTTGCACTAGACAAGTCAAGTCCGTTATATAGACTTACGCCGCTGGTTGACGATAATGGATTACTTCGGATGGAGGGACGCGTGGAACGTGCGGATTTCCTTCCGTTCGATTTGCGATTCCCAGTAATCCTGCCAACAAACCATCCTATAACGTATCGCATTATACAGCATTACCACGAGAAGTTCGCACACGGCTACCGGGAAACGGTAAAGAATGAACTGAAGCAGTACTTCTATATTCCAAGCATTAACTCCGTGATTAGGAAAGTATCGTCATCGTGTATTTGGTGTAAGGTTCAACGAAATCGACCGAAAGTGCCTCGCATGGCTGCTCTACCCGTGCAAAGACTTACACCATACCTACGTCCTTTTAGTTACGTTGGGGTTGACTACCTCGGCCCTTTCGAAGTGACTGTCGGGCGGCGAAGTGAAAAGCGCTGGATCGTTTTGTTTACCTGCATGGTTATTCGTGCAATACATCTAGAAGTGGCATATGGACTCACTACTCAGGCTTGTTTGATGGCAATACGACGCTTCGTATGCCGTCGTGGTCCTCCTTTCGAATTTTTTTCTGATAATGGGACAAACCTACGAGGGGCCAGTAAAGAAGTGGTTGATGCAATTCGAAGAATCGGAGATGATTGTAATGAAGAGATGACTGGCGCTCGGACTAAATGGTCTTTCAATCCGCCAGCGTCGCCCCATTTCGGGGGCGTTTGGGAGCGTTTAGTACGCTCAGTTAAGGAAGTATTAACAGTTATTAATGATGGGAAACGGCTCACCGACGAGGTCTTGCAAACCTGTATTGTCGAGGTAGAAGACATCGTGAATTCGCGGCCGCTCACGTACGTTTCGCAGCAATCAGTAGAAGCGGACGCACTCAGCCCTAACCATTTCCTTAGGGGAGTCTCTCCTAACGAACCACAGATGATGCCTCCGACACCCAATCCTGGGAAGACTCTTAGGGACGCATACATGAGGTCACAGCAACTCGCAAGTGAAATGTGGCAACGGTGGATCAAAGAGTATATCCCATCGCTGAATCCGAGGACTAAATGGTTCGGCGAAAGTACTCCCTTGAAGGCAGGAGACTTAGTATACGTAGTGGAAGGCAATAACCGAAAGTGTTGGGTTCGAGGAATTGTGGAGCAGCCAATAGTGTCCAGTGACGGTAGGATTCGCCAAGTATGGGTGCGGACCAAAAGCGGGACTCTGAAAAGGGCAGTGGCGAAGCTAGCAGTGCTGGAGATAAGTGAGAGTAAATCGGGACCGGATGGGACCTCGGACCAGAGTTACGGGGCCGGGGATGTTACGGTCAACATCGCTGGGCACGAATGTATGCCCTACCAGAAAACAAGAAGTCGTCAGAACTGACAATCAAATCGTCATGATTTACGGATAGGAGAAATAATGGATAGAGAACAAGAGAACTGTCAGTTTGGATGATAAGCGAATTTGAGTAGTTTTCGGCTAGTAGTGATTGCTCAATAAAGATTTAATTTCTGAATTATTATATTGTATTTGCCGAGAGTGAAGGTCGATCGGGGATTGTAGTCGGAGTGCAATTACTTGTAGGTTCCTAGATATTCTTGGCTTATGGAAAGGAGTATATTTTTTTTTAAAACATTAATAATTTCTCTGCATTTAAAGATAATAATCAGTCAACTCGACTAAGGGTCAAAAGGAGTCTAATTAAGAAAGTGAAATATTTTCGGTAACGAAGTAAGTTAAAACTACACACGTAAGAAAACTAATTAGCCTATGAAACTTATAAATCAAACACGAAATTAAAGGTAAAAATTATAAATATTCGTAGGTTGAACTCGTTGCATATTGTACTGGTTATCTGCACGAGGCACCAGAAGAAACTAATCGTGAGTAGTACTCTCATAAGTTATTGTGGATATCAGATGATAATTAAATAAATTTATTATAGCTTTGATCTGTTGCTAAAACTGATCCTGAGGACTATTCTGGACCCTGTCCGAACAACTATAATGAGAGATATGCAAATACTTTTTCAGACTATTTACCAACGATGTTACTTTTGTCAACAAACGCTGCAAGCAAGCCTGTCCAACGCCACACATCTCCCCTCTTCTCTAAAACAATAACGGCTGGCATCTATGTTTGAAGAAAAAATAACTTTACCGACATACCTATTATTAATGATGGGATTACTCTCTCACAATGATAAAAAGACATCTTGAGCCAAACGATCACTTCCGGCGCGTTATTGTACAGCAAGCGTCTAATTTCGTAATCGAAAAACACTATGGATAAACCATCATTATGGTTGCCCAACTAAATATGGAAAATCATTCTCAAGACATTCCTGTGCAGTGGTAACTCGCAATGGAAACATCATTTTTGATAACCCTTTTTGGCTTCTAGTAAAAATCATCAGTACTAATACTACAGTCGGGATTCGCTGGTTGTCTAGAAACTAGAAACCGAAAAAACTAGAAACCGAACCGGAATAGTATCGATAAACTGTTCTTAACTATAGGCGGATATCTTTTCTCAATGCAATCAATCTCCACAAGCACCTTACGAATCCATGATAAAATCTTAATTCTTGTGGGCGTTCTACCATTGTGGAGAAATTAAAATCTTGGCTGCGGACGTTCTACTACAGAGTTCTCACCATTTCGGTCTGTAGTAATACTATTCTTCTTGCGGGCGTCCCACCAACGCAGAGGAAGAATCTACTGAATGCGGGCGTCCCACCATGCTGAATTGTGATCATTCCGATCCACAATAACACCATTCTTCTTACGGGTGTCCCACCAACGCAGAGGAAAAAACACTTGAACGCGGGTGTCTTTTCACGCTTAACTAAAACAATAAAACTCTCTTTATTAAACTCCTCGCTGAACTAGCATCCTTAAATTTTTCAACAGAAAGATCAACAACATTCAAAAAGTACTTTTTACGAGCAACACAGGCCACCAACAAAATTCACCTAAACGAAATATTGCTTTCTAAGCACAATAAATCGAATCCACGCGGAATTGCAGATATTTTATGTCACAGTATCATTAGATTTCACCACACTCAGATACAAGGAGCATTGCGATTGCATGTTTAGGTAAATTCAACTATTGCAATCAAGAAGAAAATTCTGAAAAAACAACATTGAACATAACACATAGTTTTGAAAATGAAACTTGTAAATAGTTATTTATGGAACAACTCTTTCCCATAAGTAAATTTCAAATTTTCATTCGTCTTACTGAAAATCACTCCTATACTTTTTTAATGGTACTTTCAATTTTATCAATAATTTTATTGTGTGTGTATTGATAATCATACTTTAATTTAAAAAGCCTTACTAAAACCGGTTCATATCGCATTGCTCCGAAGTTAATCATCTTTCACCCATCGCACACTTGGAATAATCCATCATCAAACAAATCCTACTATACTCTTCTACTACTCTATTTAACTTATCTGCGAAAGTTACTCTGTTTTACATACCAATTTCGATTGGTATATAAGTATGAACCATAAAATGCCAGCACATAAACGTCTCAAACATCCGATGTCTTTCAAATGTCCAAGAACAGCACCCAAAAGCTGGGTCGGTGGATAAAATCAAAACATCTAAAATCATTGTCAGAAAATCTCCATAACAAGCTGTAAAAAGTATTCTTCGCATAGATGTGTGCATTCTGAGCGCAGTTGAGAGAGTACACGTGAAAATAAACTCATACTATTGAGGTTTTTATCATTATCATTGTTTACAAAGCATTTCTTTGCTTTCTGTTAAAAATGTCAGTCTTGCCTGTTTGCTGCTAGATTATTCATGTCATTACATTCTAGGCATAAAATGCTGAAGAAAACATTAATAAAAAGTAAAACGTTACAAATATCATTTTGTGTTCGGATCTGCCGGAATGTTCAAGCAGAATCATATCAAAACAAAACCTTAAATGTAAATAATCGGGCTGCCGCTATACATCTCATAAAACATCTTATAGCTAACTACCAACAAAACTCAATAAGTGAACGGTATGAATTAATTTTACATTCGGCGCAATCACTTATGCAATGCAGCGAATCGAAGAAACTAATTTAACTAATTTAAAAAAGACAACACAGTGGCAATTCCACGCTCGAGAGCGGCATCCACACAAATATAACGAAACCATTACTCCTTACCTATGCAAAAAAAGGGCTTCGCCGTTCCAACCTCTTTTCGGCTTATGGTGAAGTTCGTTCAAAACTGCTAAGCACACATCTATACACAACATGATGGGTGATTCCACAAGCAACGCCAGCACACACTCCTGGCAGGATCGCCAAATGTGCAATTCAATATCGCACATATGAATCACCCATCATGTTTATAGCATATTCAGATTGGGCTATTTATGACTTTGTTAAGTGAGAGGGTATCCAATTATTACGAGGTGTTCAGACTGCAGCAAGATAATATATCTTGACGTTTCCATGTTTCCTCATTTGCACGCTAATACAGGGTTGAATTCAAGGAGAGTTTAAAAATTTAATTTACGAAATCAACCATTTGTGTGGCGACAATCGAACATTTTTTTCTGAACAAAGTTTCTACGAAAAAAAATATTAAAAAAATATGAAAAGGGATTTTCGAAGAATATTTGAAGCTCTCATTAAGGATAATGAGCGAAGCTACATTCATTAGTTGGGTGCACAATTCTTCGGGGAATCAGACTATTCCTCAATTTATTTTTACGTTTAAAAAGTATTTTGTACTATGATCGAACGGAGATTTGATAGAAAAATTTAGATACTTTTGGGAATTCTCACAAATAAATAAAAAAAGGACGATTGGACCAATTTTCAAGAAATATTATCAAACTAAAATGTATTTCCACCAGTATCTCCATGTATGAAGGGCAACTCAGCAATTTAATTTTTTTCAAAAATGGAAACTGAACTGTTGCGTTCTACTCGACAATCAATGATACAGCTTCTAACAAAAACGAATCGTGTGAATGTGATATAATTTAAACTGGATTTTGGATGACTTAATGCATAACCAATCCATGTTTTATTTAAGGTTATTCTACTTTATATATACATCCCATTCAAATCGTACAGTTGTCCCACGTGAAAAATGTTGAAATCCAAAGTATATTAAGCCATTCAAGGAGCAGAATTGAAACAATTTATGAAACCATGTTTATTCATCATGTATTCGTTTTACAACCATTCCTACGTTTTAAATTGTCTTCCGCATTGGCCCTTGAAATTTAAGAATTTATTCGATTTGTTCTATTAAATCTAGGTTTAAGTTAAATACTTCATGTTAATTCTAGAGAGCATCTGTTTTTTAAACAATTCATGTTGAATAAGTGGAGAATAAATAATTATCATCATTATTTTTCATCATATAAAATGCTTTCCACAAAACCATCACAATCCGAGTCATTCTTCAGCGCTCAGATGATTTCCATCTAACATGCATTCGACCCTGCTGCGACAGAAAGAGCATGACTGTCAACTACGAAACGAAATGTAAACAGAGAGAATTTTCTCTCTGGCAAAGAGAGCGTGACGCTTGTCAGTTTTGTTTTGTTGAATTTCTCCCTGCATCCCAGTTAGAACGAAAGCTCTCTCGTAATAATTGTTCGTAATAAATTCTTCATGACTCTTTTTAGCGGGTATCTTTTGACAGCGCAAAATGTATGAAATATTACGTAAATAATGACATCATAAAGCGTATTTACCCTGAAACGCCAATTATTATGTCATTAATGGCGTAATCTGAATAGGCTATTACATTGCTTGCACTCGCGACTCACCTCGTGATGAAGGAGGAATTGACTGACCGCGAATGTGTCTCTTGCATGCGATCGCTGCTACGATCTGTCATGTGACTGACGAACAGTATATTATGGAACATACACACGGTCAAGCAGTTTGACGAACATTGACTCCACCTCTCGTTTATTCAAACATCCATCATGTTTTACCAAAAGCGACACGAACAATCAATTTATTCGACCAACAATATCACAGACGATCGACCGAAGCGCTAACTTGAGTACCAATTATCAAAAAATATATGGAGGTTTGTGCAACTTCACTACATATGCTCAAACATGTTCGGCAAACCTTGACTCCACCCTCGACAACTCAAACCAAAATCAAACCGTTTTAATTTTTTCCAACCGAGCCGCCAACTGTCAAATGGTTGTTCGAACAGCTTCATACACGTTCAAACAAAGCAGCAACCGAAGCGTTTTCTTGGGGCGGAGTCAATGTTCGTTAAACTGCTTGACTGGTGTGTACGTTGCATTAGACTTGTTCATGTTTATAGGCCTGTCCAACGCCACACAGATGACGATTTGGAATATGTTTGTCTATCCAATGACAGTGTTCAAATGAGCAATGTCACTAAAATAAAAGTGCAATACGAATGAACGAAATACGATGCATGAACGCGAAAGTAAAATAAATTGTTTATTCAATGAAACTTTTCTTAAACTCTATTTCATAACAATCGCAATACCTTTCAATCTGCAACAATTATGTTAATTATGTTCATTTGCCTCATATTTTGACAGTTCTTCGTGGTCGATCGACTCAAAATGGTCGCTTTTGCATATTTCTCAATATAGGATCCCTAGATAGTAGGTACTAACTCGTATTACGACAATTGAATAAATATATGTTGCATACAACGTCGATGGCTCTGGCTAGAAGAAAGCCATCTGCGCAATCTAAAACGACGCAGATTCAAAGCATTGCGAAGCTGCCCACATTCAAAAACTCGGGAATTGAAGTGTATTTTGAACTTAGCAAGCAACAGGTCAAGATTTGAGACGTAAATGAAAGACAAATACTCGGAGGACATGAGTGGGTTGATACCGCAGCTGGGGACAACAGGAAGTCATGGTTGATTCAGTAGACCATTTGATTCAAGTTCTAGGATGATTTGGAGGATGGACGTTTGAGATGTGAATGAAAGACAAATACTGGGAGGATATGATTGGATTGATAAATCGGCTGGGAACATCATGGAATATGTAGTTGATTCGGTAGACCATTTTATTCAAACTCCAAGACAATTTGGAGATCCTACAACATCTCATATGCCTGGAGTTGAGATGCAAATGAAAGACAAATACTCGAAGGACATGATTGTGTTGATAGCGCGGCTGGGGACATCATGCAAGTTATGGTTGATTCGATAGACCATTTGATTCAAACTCCTGGACAATTTGGAAATCTTACAAGATTTCATATGCGTGGATTTGAGACGCAAATGAAAGACAAACACTCGAAGGACATGGTTGGGTTGATACCGCGGCTGGGGACATTAGGAAGTCATGGTTGATTCAGTAGTCCATTTGATTCAAACTCCAGGATAATTTGGATATCCTACAGCCTCTCATATGCCAGGGTTTGAGATGTAAATGAATGACAAATACTCGGAGGACATAATTGTGTTGATACCGCGGCTGATAAAATAATGAAAATTGTGGTTAATTCGGTAGACCATTGGATTCAAACTCCAGGACAATTTGGAGATCTTACAAGATTTCATATGCCTGGAGTTGACACGAAAATGAAAGACAAATACTCGGAGGACATGATTGTGTTGATACCGCGCCTGGGGACATCATGCAAGTTGTGGTTGATTCGGTAGACCATTTGATTCAAACTCCTAGACAATTTGGAGATCTTACAAGACTTCATATGCCTGGATTTGAGACGCAAATGAAAGACAAACACTTGAAGGACATGGTTGGGTTGTAACCGCGGCTGGGGACATTAGGAAGTCATGGTTGATTCAGTAGTCCATTTGATTCAAACTCCAAGACAATTTGGAGAACCTAGAACATCATCAAGCCCAAGGCCTGGTGTTAGGTGGGACGCTAAACAGACCTGACACGACGGCCCTCCGGCGAGACAGGAGGTTTGCACAGGTCCAATAAGCCGCCATTAAAAACAACCATTACGAACGACATAGAAGAAAATACGACTCGATACAATCGGCAACGAACTAGGCGACGAATAAAGGATCACGATTGGAAGCTTGGAACATGGAACTGAAAGGCGCTAGGCTTTGCAGGTTGCGGCAGGATAATCTACGATGAATAACATCCTCGCAACTTCGACGTCGTAGCGCTGCAGGAAATCTGCTGGACAGGACAGAAAGTATGGAAAAGCGGGCATCGAACGGCTACCTCCTACCAAAGCTGTGGCACCACCGAACCGGCTTCATAGTGCTGGGCAAGATGCGCCAACGCGTGATTGGGTGGCAGTCAATCAATGCAAGGATGTGCAAGCTGCGCATAAAAGGCCGTTGCTTCAACTATAGCATCATCAATGGGCACTGCCCACACGATGGGCGTTCTATGCACAACTTGAGCAGACATACGATGGATGCCTACCGCGGGACATCAAAATCGTCATCGGCGACATGAACGCACAGGTAGGAAGGGAGGAAATGTATAGACCGGTCTTCGGACCTGATAATCTGCATACCGCAATCGAACGACAACGGCCAACGATGCCTAAACTTTGCAGCCTACCGAGGAATGGTAGTCCGAATCACTTACTTCCCCCACAAGAATATCCACAAGGCCACATGAAAATCACCTAATCAAGAAACGGAAAACCATATCGACCACGTTCTAATCGACGGTAAATTCTTTTTTTTTTATTCCTTTCTTTATTTGTTTGGCACTCTGTGTTACCTAACCGCTACTGTGCCGAGATCTACTGTGGTATTCTGCTGAACAGAATCCACACAGAATCTATTTTTAGAATTTTCCATTACCATTATTGTTGTCGTTGCCAGTCCATCTCATTGTGAGTCTATTGTGTCCATTTGTCCATGTCGTGGATCCAATGATCGTTGCGCATTGTTCGGTTGCCATTTATCCGGGTACGTTGGAGGAATGCCTCCGAGAAGAACAATTTGTCAGTCGTCGTCAGGCAGTCGCAACGGTAAGAGCGCTCCCCAATACGCTACCGTGTAGGCTGCGCATCCGGCGACTGACGAGGGTTTGGTGGAGGGGCTGGGAATCGAACCCATGACCATTCGCTTGTAAGGCGAACGTGTAGCCAACTACGCTACGGGACCCCCCCCACGGTAAATTCTTCTCTGACATTACGAACGTACGCACTTACCGCAGTGCGAATATTGAATCCGACCACTACCTCGTTGCAGTATGTCTGCGCTCAAAACTCTCGACGGTATACAACACGCGTTGGAGATGTCCGCCGCGGCTACAAGACGGTAGACTACCAGGGAGGAGATTGCTGCAACACCGTACGAGGGCGAACGTGGCACGATATAAACGGGCGCGGAACAGACAAAACTCGATTTTTCGGAGGAAAAAGCGCAAGTAGGAAGATCGAGACCGTGAGGAGACGGAGCAACTGTATCGCGCTAATAACACACGAAAGTTCTATGAGAAGTTGAACCGTTCACGTAAGGGCCATGTGCTACAGCCTGATATGTGTAAGGACATAAACGGGAACCTTCTTACGGACGAGCGTGAGGTGATCCAAAGGTGGCGGCAGCACTACGAAGAACACCTGAATGGCGATGTGGCAGACGAAGATGACGGTATGATGATGGAACTGAATAGCGATGTGGCAGACGAAGATGGCGGTATGATGATGGAAATAATTTTACCGGCCCCGGATATCCAGAAAATCCAGGAGGAGATTGACCGGCTGAAGGACAACAAAGCCCCTGGGGTTGACCAACTACCAGGAGAGCTATTTAAACACGGTGGTGAAGCATTGGCTAGAGCGCTGCACTGGGTCATTACCAAGATTTGGGAGGAGGAAGTTTTGCCGCATGAGCGGATGGTAGGTATCGTGTGTCCCATCTACAAAAAGGGTGATAAGCTGGATTGTAGCAACTACCGCGCAATCACATTGTTGAACGCCACTTACAAGCTACTCTCCCAATTTTTATGCCGTCGACTAGCACCAATTGCAAGGGAGTTCGTGGGGAAGTACCAAGCGGGTTTTATGGGCGAACGCTCCACCACGGACCAAGTGTTCGCCATTCGCCAAGTACTGCAGAAATGCCGCGAATACAACGTGTCCACACATCATCTATTCATCGACTTTTAAGCCGCATATGATACAATCGATCGGTACCAGCTATGGCAGCTATGGCTAATGCACGAACACGAATTTCCGGATAAACTGGCACGGTTGATCAAGGCGACGATGGACTGGGTGATGTGCGTAGTTCGAGTTTCAGGGGCATTCTCGAGTCCCTTCGAAACCCGCAGAGGGTTACGGCAAGGTGATGGTCTTTCGTGTCTGTTATTCAATATCGCTTTGGAAGGGGTAATACGAAGAGCAGGGATTAATACGAGTGGTACGGTTTTCACGAAGTCCGTCCAGTTATTTGGTTTAGCCGACGACATTGATATTATGGCACGTAACTTTTTAGAGGATGGACGAACCCTAAATCAGACTGAACAGCGAAGCTAAACGGATTGGACTAGTGATCAACACGTCGAAGACGAGATACATGATAGGAAGAGGCTCAAGAGAGGACAATGTAAGCCATCCACCCCGAGTTTGTATTAGTGGTGACGAAATCGAGGTGGTTGAAGAATTCGTATACTAGGGCTCACTGGTGACCACCGATAACGAAACCAGCAGAGAAATTCGGAGACGCATCATGGTAGGAAATCGTACATACTTTGGACTCCGCAAAACGCTCCGATCGAATAGAGTTCGCCGCCGTACCCAACTGACTATCTACAAAACGCTTATTAGACCGGTAGTTCTCTACGGACACGAGACCTGGACGATGTTCGTGGAGGACAACGCGCACTGGGAGTTTTCGAAAGGAAAGTGCTGTGTACCATCTATGGTGGGATGCAGATGGCGGACGGTACGTGGAGGAGGCGAATGAACCACGAGTTGCATCAGCTGTTGGGAAACCATCCATCGTTCACACCGCGAAAATTGGACGACTGCGGTTGCCAGAATATCGGATAGTAACCCAGTTAAAATGGTTCTCGAGAACGATCCGACGGGCACGAGAAGGCGAGGTGCGCAGCGGGAAGGTGGGTCGATTAGGCGGAAGATAACTTGCGGACCCTCCGTAGACTGCGTGGTTGGCGACGTGTAGCCATGGACCGAGCCAAATGGAGAAGACTACTTAGGCCTTAGTCTGAATAAATAACGAAAATAATAAGAATTGTAAGGTCAGAATAAGTCCAATACGGAAATAAAACATAAACCTGTTTCGGCTCTAAATTTTGAATTGCATACCAAGAAAAAACCCCGTAGAATATCTAGATTGTGATCGATCCATTAACCATTACCATACTTCTATTTGATGTAGGAGTTCCTCCAGAAATTCCTCTAAAATATTCTTGGAATATGCCCAGACATTTTATTGTAAATACTGTGGGAACTATCGCCGGGAATCTTCATTTTTTTTTCAGGAATTCCTTCGAAAATTCCAACAAGATTTCTTCAAAAAAGCCTCCGCAAATGAATTTATAAATTCCTTCGGAAACTTCTAAACCATTTTTTTGTATTTTTCACAAATTCCTTAGGATTTTTTTTTAGGAAAAGCTTAGTAAGTTCCGTACAGAATTCTTCCGGAAATTTACTTTATTATTACTTTATTAATTACTTTAGTAATATCTTCATAAATTGAATCAGGAATTAATTCCGAAATAATTTCTTGAATTCCTAAGGAAATCGCTATTCTGAGAATTCCATTGCTTCGTAAATATATCCAGTAGTTTTTATTTCAATTTCCACCAGGACATTGTAGGATGAACTTCTAGGAAAATCCGAACGAATTACAAAAGGAAGACAATACAAAAAATTTACATAACTGTGGAGAATAAAGTGAGTCGGAAAAAAGCATTCGTATTTTTCGTTACTTTTGATTCACGATAAAAATAATGAAATAAACTAAACTATTTTAAAATGACAATAATAAAAAAAAATAATGATAAAGTATTTGAAATTCAATCGTAGTAGGCATTTGAAATGCCAGCACACAAAGAAGCTAATGAGAAGAAATTTGAAATTCAATCTCAGTAGGCTGACAGGGAATTCTAGATTGTTCGAATGAAAATAAACGGCGATCATTCAGTGTTCATTTCTTGGAGCGTAAGCACGCTTTCCAATTTTCGGAGTTGAAGACAAATTTTCCGCTGATTTCAGAGCGAGGATTTGTAAGGCTACGACAACGGGGAGAATTATTCAGACGATAGGGCGCCGTCCTGAACAACCATACAAAGTACTTTCCGAAATTCCTGCAGGAATTATTTCTAATATTTAGTTGACAGAATTTCTCCGGAAATTTATTAATTAATGAAACACGAAATACTAAAGGAATTATTGGAAGAGTTTCCAACGGAAATTTCAAAGAAATTTCCAGATGAAATTTCCGAAAGAATTGGTAATCTAATTTTCAAATGATTTCTAAAAGAATTTCTGAAATGATTCCCAAAAAAAAATACTTAAAATTCTTGGAGAACTTCTAATTTCCCGGAGAAATCTCCGAAGGAAAGAAAAAAATCGAGAGAAGTGCCTGATGTTCAAAATTGCGCTAGAAGGTATCATTTGAAGAGCCAGGTGTAATAGCCGTAGTACGATTTTCAACAGATCCAGTCAATTTGTTTGATTTTCGCAGATGACATTGACATTGTCAGCTGAACTTTTGCAAAGGTGGAAGGATTGTACAACAGCCTGAAACATAAAGCAATAAAAGTTGGACTGGTTGTGAATGCATCGAAAACCGCTTGGGAAGCAGTGTTTACGGATACTTTCGAGGTAGTCGACGAATTGGATACTTGCTAACAGCTGATATGAAGTCGAGCCTTCTACGGGCTGCACAAGAAACAGCGGTGGAAAAAGATTCGCACACACCAAACGTGTAGGCTGACCATACGTACCGTATTTAACGGGACAGTCCCGTTTTTTATACCTTATTTGGCTGTCCCGTCGTAATCTAAAAAATCCTTAATTTGTCCCGTTTTTTCATTGATTCGTCCAAAGAGCTCCAAAATAATATTCAAACAAGTCCATATTTTGTCAGGAATTTAAAACCAAATACAAGGAACACGATCGCAGCAAGCCATGCGCGCGGATGGTTGCTTTTGAATTTGCTGTCACGTTTTTGTTCGTTCCCGCAACAAATAGATTTGGCTAATGTCTATATTTTGCATATATGCTCTAGAAGAAAAAAAGTTTATGTGATCTGAAGTTTAAAATTTAAGGTAACCATTTAACATTCTCCTGGATTTTTTTTCTAGACTTTCTCCAGAAACTCGTTTTTTTCTCGTTTTTCTCCAGAAACTTGCTAAATACCTTTAGAATATTTTTCAGACTATTCTGAAGAAATCCCTGATTGGACATTTTCAATTGCATTACTGGTGGATTTTTTGAAAATTGTTTGTTACTCTTGGAAGAGCTCCCGAAAGTATTTGTGGAGGAATTTACAAATGAGTTTTCGAAAAAAAAATCCGAAGGAGAACCTGAGCAGATTCTCGGAAAGTAGCCCTAAAGGAATTTCTAAAGTAATATCCGAAGAAGTTTCTAAACGAATACCTTAAGGAACTTCCAGATGAATTCCTGACGAAAAGAATAACTAAGACGAATGTAATGTGTTCAATGTTACATGTTCATAATCCCGTAAATAAATATGTTTTAGTAATGATGTATATATAATTACGTGTTAAAAATGTGTGAGCTGTCGGACGTGTTATAAATTGTGCTTGAGCCTTGAAATTAATCACTGTTATATAGCAGCACCCTCTAATTATCTTTCTTCATGTTGGAGAGGGTCTGGTAACCCAACATAATGGTCCTTCGATCCAAATTATTGGGATACTATGCGATTCGGAGGACCAAATGTTGGGTAGCCGGCTTACCTCCTTCGATTTCAATCAGTGGAACCTTCCTTTGCTGACTTCCAAATGGTTGGGGGTGAGTCCCGAATTCCACATAGATTGGATACACGGCTGTTTAAACTTAGCTCCAGGGTTAGAACACAAAAGTGTTCTTCAAGAATTTGAATAGAATGTTTGACTTCACTGAATAAATTTGGTACAAGATTGTTTGCAACAAGTTTCATGTATCATACTCACGATAATGTGATGATTTAATCCACAGAAATATTTACCGATTGAATTAAATGTGCGCTTTAAAAAAAATCCGTAGACTTCCTCAGAAATTTTCAAATTTTCGTAGATTTTATTTTCGGATCCGTAGATCCGTAGAAAGCATTCAATTCCGTGAATCAGCGGAAATTTCCGTAGATCTAGCATCGCTGCCAAGGGACTTCACTCAGTCCTAGGATCTCAAGCTTCAGGCGTGCCTTATCGGCAAGTTATGACAATTTGCGCATGTACTTCTTCTAAAGTTCCGTCCTCTAGCTTGGGCTAGTTTGCCGAATGGCTAGCTGATCCACTGTTCCACTGCTACGTTGTCTCGATCCTTTGATCGGTGGTGGTCCACCAGTTCCTGCGAATGAAGTAATCCTTACCCGATATTCTCGCAACAAGCAGCATTCGAGAGCATAGTTGATTATTTTATTATTAAATTTGATAACTTTATTTATTTATTATCAGACTGAGGCCGGAGTGGCCTGTGCTGCACATAAAAGACTTCTCCATTCAGCTCGGTCCATGGCTGCACTTCGCCAACCACGCAGTCTGCGGAGGGTCCTATCGAGGGAGGGTGATAACTATCGGCCGTTTATTTCAAAAGTTATATAGAAAGTGAAATTTCCGCTTAGTTACGCCTATGTTTGTAACCGCCATAAGGTAGGCAATCAATGTTTAACTCTAAGGCAAAGTGCATCGATTGTATCGAGAAAGGAATTATCACTGGATTATTCTGGGTTTTTTGGTTTTTATGCTGTCGATTCTTTGGACAATCACACTCATAATAATAAAAATCGAAAATATGTTGACATCAACATAATTTAAACATCATTCCACATTGACTGTTGCGGACTCAGTGGTGCAATTTATCAACAATGCCTGCTGAGTGTGATTCTTTTGTTTTGTATTTTTCTCTGCTCCTCTTCGCCTGTGACGGTGTCTTTCAGTCAGTAAGACAAAGCAGGAGTAGATTAGCTTACTCGGTTTGCCTACAGCGGGCTGAAGCTGATGATCATTTGGCACAAATTTCCTGTCATTGTCTTTCAAGTGATAGTATTCACCCATGCATTTATATAGGGCCGTCGCATTCACGCAGCAGCGAGTGAACTGAATGGACTGTCACTGCGGGCTGCGTGTGCAATGAGAAGAGAGGTCTTTTGTTTACTCTTTCTTTGATTGTTGCTGCTAACCATTTTCAGTTTTCACTGTTAGGAAGTGAGTGTGAAGAGGATATGGTATCAATTTCAACAAACTTCAGTCACTGAGATTGAGAATTCGCACCACTACTGGTTGCGGTATTGAGGGAAGGTTTTTCACCAATCCACCCAATTCCTCCTAAGAGCCGTGTAAACGACCCATAGGTCTTATACAACAATCTAGGTCGAAAGTCCTAAGCAAAAGAATCTCCAACACATCTCTGCATCTGTTTTCAAGAACCGACTTAAACAGCTGCATATTCAATCTGAGTAAATACAGATCTGAAACAGCAACAGTAAGGTGAGTTTCCTTCTAGTACCTACTTTGCAATGAATTAAAGGTAGTGAATTATGGGGGACACCTTTTGTGCTACCATGCGTCTCCATCAGTATATAAAAAGTGTCCGGCTCTTCCACAGCTGAGCGCTGTTCACTAATCGATCGTCGAAATCTTTCCAAACGTTTTCGCAAAAGAAGAGCTTTTTTTATGGGAGTTTTATATTCTATAGACCATCAACCTCAACAGCAGAACACGACCCGAAGGGAAAGGGATTCTTGGATCCTTACTACAAAGCACAATACAATTTGAACAAAAGAAATATTTTGAATCTTGTTTAATCTTGTCATTCCAATCGTGATGAATGAAATCAAACACAAACTTCGTGGCAGTATGTCGTTTGACTCAATCAAGATGTAATGGCTATGGGGTGTGTGTGTGCCTGACATTAAAATACCGACAGCGTAGGTCCCACATCAAAATCATTATTAGAAAGTGGATGGGAAAATAACACACAATTTACGTATCACCGTCAACATTTTTGTACGGTTCATCACTTTCATCTCGGAATGCCTGAAGGCTTTCGAGCTCAAGAATTCTCCTTAAAAATATTTCCATGGCAGTTTCCTTACAGAGGCTTTCCTCATCAAAACGGTACGCTCAACCCACGTCACCACGATTCGCCTTCGGCAATTCCATCGCATCGCAGCAGCGCACCTGCAGCGACTAAGTAAGATAATTGAGTGAAAATAACATAAAATAGCCAGAAGAATTCTCGTTCGACTGTTCGGCTCTGATAAGAGGAAATTTATTCCACCGTGCAACCCCCATCACATCGAAGGCTCCATTTCCGCGAAGGACGCATCCTTCTTACCGGGGAAAGCAAAAAAAAAAAACTGCCAGAAACAGTCTTAAATTGAACTGCTGCGTCCTCCCTCGTTCTTTATTTCCATTGAGGTATAGATGCGGATGCCTGGCAGCTCTTCGAGATATTGGAAGAAAACCAGCCAGGTTCGTTCACCGTAGGTTGATGGCTTTGTTTTAATTTTAGATTTCTTCGGATTGAATTGAATTGGATATCGTCGGGAAGTGAATACCACTAACGAAGAACAAAAACGGCAAGCCTGGGCTGAAAAATGTGCTCCATCACTATTTCTGCAATCAGCGTTTTCGTCTTTGCATCTGCTTTGGCATCGGTTGATTGTTCGATGGCTAATATTTTTTTTTCGTTTGGAAAAATCATACCAAATGAAAGGACTTGATTGTTATAGGGTCGTTCACAAATTACGTAGCGCAAAAATCCGTGTTTTTGACCCCATCCCTCCCCCTCGTAACAATAAGTCACATTTTTCGAACCCCCTCCCTCCCCCATATAACGCGTAACTGTGAAAATTTTAGAGGCAGATTGTTTTTCCATCTCTGAAGCATGTGGGTTTTGGTATTTTTTATCACTGTTAGAAATGCCTCGAAATTTAGCAACACTCTTCCGAACAAAACTCGCTGTCTTTCATAATTGAAAAAATACAATACAAAAAAATACAAATGTCAGCAATTACTTCAATCAGTGATTTAATTTAGCAACGTAACACCCTCTCCCCCACATTTTAGTGTAACAAAGTATAACGCAAGTTGAACCTCCCCCTCCCCCCAAAAGCGTTACGTAATTTGTGAACAGACCCATATAGAGAATGCAGTAGGGAAGTAGGAACATATTCTGAGAATGTTATTGGTGATCAAAAGTGTGGTAAGGAGTCGAATTTTTCGCTATGATTGCGTAAAATTGAAAATTAATCGAAGCAGCATACAATGGCTGTGAGCAGACGTATAAATTGTGGATTTTAGAAAATTAGAATTATTATCATTTTCTACAAAGAAGTTGAATTCTGAAAGAAAACAAGTCCTGAACGATGTATCCGTTTAGCGCTAAACATTACAGCAGGTTCATTGCGCCAATACGATTTCATTCATTATTTTCGCAAGCTACAGTATGGCCTCCATGATTCGACGTTCTACTACTCGATATCGACTCGGGGAAGCAAATGATGCCATATTAAAAATATCTTCTCGGTTACTCTGATGGTTCTTTCGTACAATTTTCCAAGGAACTTCTATTACACATCTGGATGTATGATTGAGTCAATGGTCCTTTCATTAGCGATTCATGGAGGATCGACTGTATGAACCATTTTTGTAGCTAGGATCATGTGATCTATGAATGGTGTATGATATGATATCCCAGTAAGTCCATGGGATTGATATGACTTCAATCATTATTCATACAAGCTACTACGAACTTCTCAGGTTCGCCAAAACGTCCTGGAAACCGGAACAGTTGAACTACTTGATCATCCAAGTCCGAGAACGCTGAACAAATCGCAGGTTAACCTCATTGCCATTGTGCATCTTGACTCAAGACCGTTTTGGAACAGGATCATATGCTTATTACACCGGATTGGGTACATACCGGTGATGAGGATATTGCGAAAGTCTTGATTGATCTAGTAGATACTATGAACTAAACTCAATAATATTCTGGAAAACCCTGAAGATCCCGTACTAACGAAAATTGGGTTTGCATTATGCGTATTTACCTATTGAATAGGATTGGGTGTATACCGGCGATGAGGACCAAGATGAATACACAGCTAGGTGTTTCAACCTGTCCAATTTATGGACCAGAAGAAGGCGGGGGTGAAAAATTCATTTTCGGTGCAAAACATAAACAAACCGGCTGGCTCTCCGTACTAAAATCCAAGATGGCTGAATCGTGAATTTGGCAGATTGGAACACCTAGTGGTGTATTCATCTTGATGAGGACATTGCAAAACCTTGGTTGATCCGGTAGATACCGTGGGCTGAACTCCAGAAAGCTTTGGAGTATCTTGAGCATCTCGTATTCATAAAATGGGGTTTGCATGATGCGTATATGCCTATTGAACCAGATTAGGTGTACATCGGCGATGAAGACATTACAAATGCCTTGATTGATGTGATCGATACCGTGGGCTGAACTCCAAAACGTTTTGGAGTACCTTTACCATACCGTATGTATGAAAATTGGGTTTGCATCATGCGTATATGCTTATTGGACCGAATAGGGTTTATACCGATGAGGAGGACGCTGTCAAAGCCTTGATTGATCCGGTAGATACCATGGGCTGAACTCCAGAACGTTTTGGAATGCCTTAAGCATCCCGTATTCAAGAAAATTGGATTTCCCCAATGCGTATATGCTTATTGAGCCATATTGGGTGTATTCCGACGAGGACAGTGCCAACCCAACAAATAATTTCAGCTGAATAAGCCAGTTTTTCAGCTTAAGAAGACTTTTTTTTTGGGAGTTCAGTGCGTGATCTCTATTGTTTCGGACAGCAGAACGATCGCGTGGTCGGCCGAATTATTGTGATCTGCATTGCGCGGCCGGTAATAAAATTAATCAGTTCAGTGTGTGATCTCTCTTGTTTCGGACAGCAGAATGATCGCGCGATCGGCCGAATTATTGCGATCTGCATTGCGCGGCCGGCAATAAAATAATCAGTTCAGTGCGTTATCTCTCTTGTTTCGAAGCGGGTTTGGTAGTCATATGGCTGCTGCTTCTGCCTCATACGCAGGAGGTCGTGGGTTCAATCCCAGGTCCGTTCCATTCTCCTACTTTGTATCTTTCTCTTTATTCTCATGTTCTAGCAATCGCTAGAACTGGAAATGGACTTTCATACCGTTTCCATTACTATTCCTATACCTTCAACTTGAGTATTCTAACAGTAATCTGCTAGAATTGGAAATGAACTAAAGAGCTCGTTTCCTACATCCAATTAGAAATTCCATCAGTTACCTTCTCCTATATATCACATTGGCAGCTCGTTAACCAAGACGGACCTTGCCTCTCCAACCTAACCCAGAAATTCCAACAAATTCCGCATGAACTCGTGGCAAGTGCAGAGGTATATTCGGCTTGCAGTGGGCGAGTGATTGCATCATCATTTCCTCCCCCTTCCCTACATTGACTTGCATTCTGACGTGGCAGGCGCCACTATGACCTAACAAATGAGATCACCAGTACTTGTACATTGAAGATGTGTGCTAGTCCCAAGCAAACATCTGTTGGTTCCCTGTGCAAGAACAGCTGATCTGGTCATAATGGAGTAGCAACTACGAGCAGTCAATCAAGCTCACAAGCTCAAGCTCAAGCTTAAGAAGACTTTTTTTTGGATTCCACGTCGAGCAACCGTGCGAGACGGTCGGTCTCCACGGACAGTCCGGACAGTCAGGTTTTTGTTGTAGGTCTTTTCAACCGAATAATCCATATGTACAACATGTGATAGATTTAGTTCGGAAAAAGTATTGGAGGGTAACCGCCCCTTTGGTGGGCTTTGATCCCACGACCCCATCGCATGACAGGTGCTTTTCCTACTAAGCTACGAAGGACCTCCTCATCCTAATTGGTTGGCATGTGTACAAAAATACATATGAGAGAGTTAGTTCTGAAAATGTATTGCGAGAGATCGGCTAGTACCTGGTGCTGGGAATTTGGTTTCATCAGTACCCGCTAAGCTTCGGTGGACGACGGAGGTCCTTCGTAGCTTAGTAGGGAAAGCACCTGTCATGCGTAGCACCCGATGTGAACCAGCATAATTCATAGCGATGTCGCGATCGGGAAAATCGATATGGCGGGGTGCTGTTAAGGATAAAAAAACCACTCTTTTTGTAGAGTCGATCTTGCTCCGATGTCAGGCACCGAAGCTGTCGCATGTCAAGTGACTAATCGAGGAAAAGACCTCAGTATCGCCTCGATATATATTCCTCCAAAACACCGCGATATCTCGTAGAGATCTCTCGAACATCTGCTCGGTTAAGCCCGAGCCACGGTTGCTCTTGGGAGATTTTAACTCCCACAGAACTGGCTGGGGGGAACTGTACGGCGACAACCGTTCAACAATGATATACGACCTATGCGACGACTTCAATATGTCAATTTTGTATACAGGAGAAGTTACACGAGTGGCTCCTCCAGCAAGAGATCTTTCAATTTGTTCGAGCTTAATATAGTTGGACTGTACTTGGAAGGTGATCCAAGATCTCCATGGTAGTGATCATTTGCCGATTGAAGTCTCGATTTACTATATATTTACTTTGCTGTTACTATCGACCTCCCTTATGACTTCACGAAGCACATCGATAGGGGAAAATATGCGGAGGTCATCATTGATGGCGTACAGTCGATAGATGAACTTCCCCCGCGACAAGGGTACGAGTTTCTGTCCTGGTTGATCCTTGACAGCGCTCGACACAACGCCGGCCGGTTCCAGCAGCTTCGGTTCGTAGGAGACCACACAGTCCGTGGTGCGATGTCGAGTGTACACAACTTTATCGCCTGAAATCCAGCGTGTTCAAACAATTTCGGAAACACGGTTCGATCGTACTTCACAAACGGTATATCGCGCTCGAGATCCAGTTCAAGAAGCTGGTCAAAGTGAAGAAACACGGATAATGGCGCACTTTTGTTGAAGGTTTCTCGCGCGAGACCTCAATGAAAACTCTGTGGACCGTCGGGAGAAGAATGCGCAACGCGTCGTCCGTAAACGAAGACCGTGTGAGTTCATCGCGGAGGAAACTCGACTTCGCAAAGAAAGTTTGTCCGGATTCGGTGCCGGTAAAGCAAGAGTCACGTGATACTTTTGCGGAGAGGGATGATATGGATTGCCCCTTTTCGATGATTGAATTCTCGCTTGCCTTCTTTTCATGTAACAATTCTGCTCCAGGGATGGATAAGGTTCAATTTGCTCAAAAACCTCCCAGACGTCGCGAAGAGGCGCTTATTGAACTTGTTCAATCAGTTTCTGGAGTGCAAGGTTGTTCCGGATGATTGGAGGCAAGTGAGGGTGATAGCCATCCAGAAGCCCGGAAAACCCGCGCCGGATTATAATTCGTATCGCCCCATCGCGATGTTGTCCTGTCTTCGGAAGCTGTTGGAGAAGATGATTCTTTTTCGGTTAGACGAATGGATTGAATCGAATGGTTTGTTGTCAGATACACAATTTGGTTTCCGCGGGGGTAAGGGAATGAACGACTGTCTTGCGTTGCTTTCTTCAGAAATTCAGCTTACCTTCGCTAAAAAAGAGCAAATGGGCTCAGTGTTTTTGGACATTAAGGGGGCTTTTGATTCAGTTTGCGTCGATGTCGTAGACGACAAACTCCACGAGTGTGAACTTTCTGTGTGAACTATTTGTACAATTTGTTGTTAGCGAAGCGTATGAGTTTTTCTCATGGTGACTCGGCAACTTCACGAATTAGCTACATGGGTCTCCCTCAGGGCTCATGTTTAAGTCCCCTTCTTTACAATTTTTACGTCAGAGACATTGATGAATGTCTCATGCCAAATTGCTCGTTAAGACAGCTTGCAGATGATTGTGTTGTATCCGTTTCGGGGCTAACCGCAGTTGATCTGCAAGGACCGTTGCAAGATACTCTGGAAAATTTGTCTACTTGGGCTTTGTCTTTTCAAAGCCGGCAAAGCCCCCGCTCCAACTGATGGGTAAGGCAATCACTCATAGTATGTCTTCTTAATATCTCGGGTCTGGTTCGACTCGAAATGCACCTTTGGGAAGCACATTGTGTATCTGACACAAAAATGCCAGAAATGGATCAACTTGATAGCATGAAGAATAACCGGAATATGGTGAAGAGCGCATCCCTAAGATCTTATGACGTTGTATCGTACAACCATTTTGTCGGTCCTCGAATACGATAGTTTTTGCTTCCAGTCCGCGGCTAAAACACACATGCTGAAGCTTCAATGGATTCAGTACCGCTGTCTCCGTATCGCCTGAAAGTACTCGCGGAGTACTGCCTTCTGATAGATCGTTGCGCAGAATTATCACTTCGGTTCCTCATTCGCTGTGAGGTTCTCAATCCATTGCTCATTGACAACTTCGAGAAGCTGCTCGAAAAAAAAAACTCTCAATTTCGATTCATGGGTATTTACTACTGGTACATAACGCTGGAGGTAAGCCCTTTTTCTGTAGACAAAAATCGTGTTAACTTCTTAGACTCTAACAGTTCGTCTGGTACTTTTGATCTGTCCATAAAGCAGGAGGTTTATGGAATACCGCTTACCAGACTTCCTTCGTGTGGAGGTCATACCTCGTAAATACGGGTACGCTAGTGAGCAAAGAAGCTTTTTAACAGACGGGTCAAAATGAATGACTCCACTGGTTTCGGTGTTTTTTAAACGTTTTCCATAGCGCCTACATTTAAGCTCAAAGAGCCAAGTACCGTGTATTCTGCTGGGCTAGCAGCTATCACTATTCCCTCGAGCAAATCGCATACCTACCTCCTGACCATTTCTTCATCTTCACCGACAGTCTAAGTTCCTTGGAGGCTGTTCGGCGTATCTTCTGAATAGGATAAGGAAAGCTTTGAGTGCTTTATCAAAACGCTCATTCACAATCACCATTGCTTGGGTCCCTTTTCATTGCTCGATCCCGGGAAGTGAGAAAGCGGACTCTTTGTTAGGCGCTTAGGTGGGCGCTATGGAAGGTGATATTTACGATCGGTAAATCACCTTCGATGAATTTTTCACATTAGTTCGTCAGGAAACCTTGCACAGCTGGCAACCGAAATTGACATATGGGGAGTTGGGTAGATGGCTGTATTCAATTCGCCCGCAGGTGTCGAAGCGTCCATGGTTCAAAAAATTGAATATGGGACGAGACTTCATTCGAACCATGTGTCGTCTAATGTCCAATCACTACACTTTAAATGCACATCTTTTCAGAGTAGGGCTCTCTGAAGGAAACTTAAATTTCTTGAAAACTTGATTTCGGCTCCGTAACGCTTCATGACTAATGTGCTTTCCAGATAAACAAAAGATTTAAAAAATATAGTATGTTAGTGGTGAGCATTTAGGTAAGACTGTTAACATTTAGGTAAGAATTCGCCGATTATCGTCCGAGTACGAACATCCAAAATCAGTCCCCATCGTATTTTTATCGTTTATTTAGTAGTAAATTGTTGTAGTTATTTTACCTTTTTGTGTCAGTTTGTCGCTATTCACTCGAAGTATTTAGTGTTGTGAATTTTATATTGGATGCGCATTAAGTGAACTTGAAAGTTGAATGTGAAAGTGAAACAAACCATTATCGCTATATTTTGAATCGCTCGCAAAACAGTGGTTAAATTTTGGCTGTGTTGTGTCTCCTAGCGGCGACTTTTTCGGCTACCGAACAAGAAATAATAACAAATCGGAGAAGCATACTCTTACCGGTTTTTCGATATAAAGTTGTCTGGTGTCGCGATACATCGAAAAGTCATAAAATGTCCGTTATTTGTCATTCCTGCACTGGTGATGCATCAGAGAGCCACGTGAAATGTCGAGGATTTTGCACCGCTACATTCCATCCTAGTTGCACCGGCATGTCTTCTGACGCCTTTGAGCATGTAATGAAAAATCATCAGGTATTTTGGTTCTGTCCATCATGTACCACACTGATGAAGGACACACGATTTCGTAATACCGTCAAAGCCGCTCATGACGCGGGTCAACAGCAAGCGTTGAATTCGCATGGAGATATTCTGGAAAATCTCAAAACCGAAATTCTCAACGAGCTAAAATCAGAGATTCGGAATAATTTTGCTACCTTGATCAACTCGAACTCACTTACTCCTATGGCTTCCCAGAGAATCGGAGTTGAACGGCGTTTCTCCAAGAAACGACGGCTTCTTAGTGTAAATAATAACACACCCTCGGTTTCCAGACCTACACTTCTTCAAGGATCCGGTAGCTCCGTATCTCCGTCTTTGGAAATCAGAACAGTCCCTAAAAATCAACCGAAATTTTATCTGTATCTGTCGAGAATCGCACCTGACGTCTCGGTGGAGCAAGTAGCCGCCCTTGCCAAAAAACGCTTAGATGCGGATGACGTTCAAGTTACAAGGCTGGTAGCAAAAGGTAGAGACGTTAGTACATTATCCTTCGTCTCATTCAAAGTAGGTATGAATGTTGAACTGAAACCAAGAGCGCTCTCCACATCTACCTGGCCAAAAGGAATTCTGTTTAGGGAATTCTCTGGTGACAGTTCATCGGCGAATTTTTGGCGACCAAAATCATCACCAGCCATTCACGACCCGCTGGAATTCCCGACGGTAGAGGAAGCAAATATGATCGAGTGAATAATATCCATGTCTTCGTTGGAGCACCGGGATGCACACTTGCCTCAAGTATTTCGGAAGTCCCCTATCCTCTCAGCACAGTCGAGCATTTCCCGCCACCGACCAACAGACATCCCGGCCCTGCGAAAACCGGCTTGAATGCACGAATCGTTGCGAAAACCGCATGGGCAAGTCTCGAGCAGATCTGGATAACAATCCAGCTTGGTGACCGTAATCTTTTTCTGTGCGCGCTGTACATTCCTCCTGATAGAACCAGGGACGTTGAGTACGTTAATGCTCATTGTCAATCAATTTTCACAATTATCGAAACGGCCAGCACAATCGACGAAATTATCGTGCTAGGGGACTTCAATTTGCCGCAAATCTCTTGGAAATCTTCGCCTGCCGGTTTTTTATTCCCGGACACTGAACATAGCACTTTCCATGCTGGTGCGGAGACTCTACTCGACAGCTACAGTTCCGCCACATTATTACAAATGAATTCTGTCGTCAATGAAAACAACCGTATTTTGGACCTATGTTTTGCCAGTGATCATGATCTTGCTCCGTCCGTAGTTCAGGCTCCTGCCCCTCTGGTAAAATCGGTTGCTCATCACCCGCCATTGCTTGTGACGATCGCTCATAATGCGGCGCATGATTTCAATGCTTCAGATGTAACTGTTTCATACAATTTCTCAAGAGCCGATAATCGAAGTATCGACGAGTTATTGTCTTCATTAGATTGGGAGAGTATTCTGGAACAAGAGGACGTCGAAACTGCGGCGCGAATTTTCTCAAATATTTTAACTTACGTTATTGATCGACATGTTCCAAAGACTGTGCGAGACAGGAAAACCGACTGTCCCTGGCAAACGACTTCATTACGCAAACTGAAATCAACTAAACGAGCTGCTCTGCGTAAGTTTACAAGGCACCGTACAGTACCGCTTAGAAATCATTACGTCAGGCTCAATTATGAGTACAAGCGAGCCAATCAAAGATGTTTTTTCCAATACGAGCAAGATATTCAGCGTAGGCTACGCTCTCATCTAAAACGTTTTTGGAAATATGTCAATGAACAGCGAAAGGAGTCTGGGTTTCCATCCTCGATGCACCTGGATGACGAAATAGCCACTTCCACCCAAGAAACGTGTCGTCTTTTCGCAGAGAAATTCTCTAGCGTATTTAGCAATGAAGCTGTAAGTGATAATCAAGCCACCCTCGCTGCTAGTAATGAGCCATTGGTTGGACAAACGCTTGGTACATTCGATGTGGACGCGGATGCAATTTCCAGGGCTGCGTCTCAACTGAAATCATCGAACAGTCTCGGTCCAGATGGGATTCCAGCATCGTTCTTGAAGAAACATATCTCCTGCTTATTAGTACCGCTTCAGCGCTTATTTCGTTCGTCTTTATCCAGCGGCGAATTTCCATCCTGCTAGAAACACGCCCACATGTTTCCTGTACTCAAAAAAGGCAGTAAGCGTGACGTTAACAATTACCGAGGCATATCTTCGCTGAGTGCGTTGTCGAAACTCTTCGAGCTGATTATCATGGAACCGTTGCTCTCGCATTGCAAACAACACCTCTGCTCAGATCAGCACGGTTTTACTGCTGGACGTTCAACGACCACCAACCTTTTGTGCCTGACATCGTTTATCACCGATAGCATGATTGAACGGGCTCAGACAGATGTCATTTACACCGACCTATCCGCCGCATTTGATAAGATTGACCATGTCATCGTGATAGCAAAACTTGATAGATTCGGTATTTGCGGCAACCTTCTTCGCTGGTTTAGATCGTATTTGTCAGACCGACAACTGATGGTAGCGATTGGAGACTTCAGATCTGATTGCTTCTTTGCAACATCCGGTATACCACAAGGAAGTCATCTAGGTCCACTGATTTTTCTACTCTACTTCAACGATGCGCATTTGATCATAAAGAGCCCCCGGTTATCGTACGCTGACGACCTAAAAATCTTCCTTTTGATCCAATCAATCGCCGACTGCTACTATCTGCAAGAGCAACTAGATCTCTTCGCCAGTTGGTGCCTGCTAAACCGCTTGACACTGAATCCTACCAAGTGTTCCGTTATCACCTTTTCGCGAAAGAGGCAACCGATCACATTCGCCTACAACCTGCACGGTACGACAATCGGGCGCGTAAATCAAGTGAAGGATCTGGGAGTTATTTTAGACTCGCAATTAACATTCAAGCAGCATGTCTCGTATATCGTCGAGAAAGCTTCAAAGACGCTGGGATTTATTTTCAGAACAGCGAAAAATTTTACCGATATATATTGTCTGAAGTCTCTGTATTGTGCCCTCGTTCGCTCCACACTGGAATATTGTGCAGCAGTCTGGAGCCCGGCCTACAACAATGGCTCTGATAGAGTAGAATCCGTCCAGCGCCGCTTCCTTCGTTTTGCGCTTCGAAAGCTTCCTTGGAGGAATCCGTTCCAGTTGCCGAGCTACGAGAGCAGATGTCGTTTAATAGATCTTGAGCTGCTCCGCACCAGAAGAGATACAGCAAGAGCAATGACGATTGCTGATACGCTTCAAGGTCGAATCGATTGTGAAGCCATCTTGGAGCGAATCAATATTAACGTTCAACAACGCACGCTTCGCAACAGTGTAATGCTTCGGTTGCCTCTACGACGTACCAATTATGGCCTGCAAGGAGGAGTTAGTGGCTTACAACGGATCTTTAATAGAGTGGCACCGTTGTTCGACTTCAACAGTACACGTGATATGCTTCGTCATAAGTTTTCGTCATTCTTTTCTAACAGGTGTCCGTAATACTGTGAAGATGAATGTAGATTATTGTTTGTTATTTTTTGTTCTATTTTTATTTTGTTTTACTTCTATTTGCCGACCTGATTTGTATCTCTGTTTTTGTTTTATATTATTACCAACATCATTGGGGCTATTTTAAGCCTGTTGATGGATAAATAAATAAATAAATAAATCAGTCAGGAGAGTGTCAGTGTGTTTCAGAAGGTGTGTTAGAGAGAGCACCCAAGTTGTAAGCCTCATACTGAATGAGTACCTGCCTGAGCGTGAATGAGCGAGTACAATAAGTACTGCATATCCCCCAGAAGTAATGCTGGGAGGCAGTTCCTGGGGGAAACGATGGGCGGGGCCTTCGTTTACCTTCACTGATCGAGTCCGACACTTCAGTACCTACACTTCCTCGTGCATGAGCATGAAGAGTGGAGACGCTTCTTCTTCTTCTTCTTCTTCTTTTTCTTCTTATTCTTCTTCTTATTGGCATTACATCCCCACACTGGGACAGAGCCGTCTCGCAGCTTAGTGTTCATTAAGCACTTCCACAGTTATTAACTGCGAGGTTTCTAAGGCAAGTTACCATTTTTGCATTCGTATATCATGAGGCTTGTAGGGCCCCTCCTTAGCCGTGTGGTAAGACGCGCGGCTACAAAGCAAGACCATGCTGAGGGCACAGAGAAACAGACGTTTCACTTAGAACAAAATGCAATCAAAATCATCGTCACGGAAGCATTATCGCCCAGTGCTAAATGCAGTGTGTGTGGTCAAACGGCAACCAGATGGCGGTAGTGTGCAAACGTCAAACACAAGCAAATCCGATGGAAGCGCCATCGGTGGCCGATTGACCACCTACAAAATTTTGAATCCACCGTTAAAAAGGTGAACGATGGAACATGTGTTGAGTGAGACGTCTGTTTCTCTGTGCTGAGGGTGTGACCATGCTGAAAAAGTAAGAAGAAAAAGATATCATGAGGCTAACACGATGATACTTTTATGCCCAGGGAAGTCGGGACAATTTCCAATCCGAAAATTGTCTAGAACGGCGCCGGGAATCAAACCCCGCCACCCTCAGCATGGTCTTACTTTGTAGCCGCGCGTCTTACCACACGACTAAGGAGGGCCATGGAGACGCATGGTTGCTCATTATGGTGTTCGTTTCATATGTTCGTGATTTATCCATATAAATGCAAAGGGATTAGGGGAAGGGGGGGGGGCAAAATGCCCTAGCTAAGCAAACACTGATTTATTGTCTTATTTGTAACGCTATTCATGGGTATTTTTACATTATGCAACAGTTAAACAAGATAGCTAGTTGATGCCATTCAAAAATTGTCAAAAATCTCAATCATATTGATAATATTCACATTTCAAAAAAGTGGTGATATTCTGTTGCCGGAAAACTCATGAGGCAAAACGCCTTTTAGCTGACAACTACTAGGGAACAAAGTACCATGCGTCGGCGAATCAGCATTCTGGTATGGATAGTGCGTGGAGACGCAAGTACATTGTAGGTTAGCGCCACTAGGGCGTTTTGCCTCGCCAAAATGTTAGATGTTTCTTCAAAATGTGGACATTTTCGGTTTTTCCGACCTTCCCATACACTATTTTGAAACTTTTTTCGCCTAACCTACATAATTTTAGATCTAGTTTTGTTACGGCCATCTTAATGACGGTAAATATGACGGAAACCACAAAAGGCGTTTTGCATCGGGGGGGCGTTTTGGGACATCTTCCCCTATAGAGAATATTATTCCTTGAAAGTAGTTTTCATTTCATGACTTAATATTGAAAATCGGACCAGTAGTTTAACAGTTGTGATTATTTTTAAAGACGATTTTTTTTTTGAAAACTTCTGTTATTTAAACATTTTTTTTCGAAATAAAAAAACCCTTGTCCAATTATTTTTAGAAAAAAACCATTCTACCAAATATCGCAAAAATCACAGAGATTGTAATCGGTTTATATAGACAGGTATTTGTTGAACATCCATTTTCTCGATTTATTGATCAGGAGCTAATCGAATACAAACTACTCAAATAATGAACTCAACTATAGTCCTATTATTAAGAAAACCGTTGATTACTAGGTAGTGCTCCCACAGTAAGGCAGCGTTCTGTAAAATATTTAAATTACATTTGAAGTACTATCTAAGTCAGCCACTAAAAATCTGCTTAAATCAAACTTAAATCAATGGAGAAATAGATGGTTTAGAGAGGATTTTTTATTTTAACTGAACGCAACAACTTACTGATGAAATAGTTATGTACCCCTTTTCTACATTTTTGTTGCATTTGTTACCTGTATGTGTTCCGTCTCTGGTGCACTAGGAACACTTTTTTTTATCGTACTATGTTTCATCACATAGCTAAAAATTTCCATCTGTCGCATCATATCGAAAGCTTTTGATCAATGATTCAACGTATAGTAATGGGAACCCATTAGCTAAATACAAAAAAGCTTTCCCGGTTTTATTTTACATAGCCTATACTCCCAGCAGACGACGAATGCATATATCCCCATCCCTTGGCGGAGGCGGGTAATCCTGCTTTCAGCACCGCACCATTCTACAGACAGCGGTGCGGTGACTACGTCGGCGACAATCCATTAAAACCACGCGATCCATTATCGTGTCACATCTGACCTCATCCTTGATGAGCGATTTTTCCACGTAGGGTAGGGCTAAGCTAATGATGGCAATGAAGCGGCTTAACAATTTCTTGGAAAGTGTTTGATATTGGCAGATGAAACTCAATTTCTGTCGAATACGTGTCACATTCCGTAACCGATGATGGGAAATATAATTTCGTGTCATTTGACTAATTGCCAAGAACTTTATTCAGAAGTAGCTCTGAATATGAAATCTGATGCGTATTAGAAACTTCAGTCTTATGACCCACAGTTTATATTTAGAGCAACGATAATTTTATAAGGGGCTCTTCTTAGATGCGTGGCTACAAAGCAAAGACTATGCTGAGGGTGGCTGGGTTCGATTCCCGGTACCGGTCTAGACAATTATCGGATTGGGAATTGTCTCGACTTCCCTGGGCATAAAAGTATCATCGTGTTAACCTCATGATATACGAATGCAGAAATGGTAACTTGCCTTAGAAATCTCGCAGTTTTAATAACTGTGGAAGTGCTAAATGAACACTAAGCTGCAATGCCCCAGGGGGATGTAATGCCAATGAAGAAGAAGAAGAAGAAGAGAATTTTATAAAAAGAACTTTCATAAGTGATGGGAAATAATGACATAATTTTTGATAGTTTGTTTTGACGTATCCTAATATATACATGGGTAATGATGATGGTTAGGAATCATCCATAAACGACGTGGTCATATTAATAAAATACCTAAGGGAAAGGTTTTCGTTTCGTCACAAAAGAAAATCTAAAACTGTTCATACAAAAACTATTACAAAAGGAGGGTTTGATTTCTCCGAAATATAACATAGTTCATGCATGGCCTCTCAGTAGTGTATAAAAGCATTTTTCTCCTCAACCTATTTCTTTTCCCCCACAAAGCAAAGCACCTATTGCTTTCTATAATGTCTTCCATAACCATCATCGTACACCGTCGCCGAGAAGTCCTTAGCTTATTCCCTTGAAAGTAATAGTGATAGCTCGTCTCTTTTCGACCGAGTTTTCCTCATGGCACGATGTTTACTCCAGTTTTTCCACTATGTTCGAACGGTCTCCTCAACCACCTATTCCGTTTCTCCTCTGATGGATTGACATCGAGTTGACGTTTGTGAGTGGTACCTTCCTTTCTTGCTTCTGGTATGGAACGTGTGGCTGGCACTTAGTAGTCGATATGTCGGCCGTCAGCATAATCTAGAGCTGCAATATTTGCTTTATATATTTTCCCAACACCAGACAGACATGGGTAGTCCAATAATTCCGAGAAAAAAGATGTACGAAAACAAACAGGAAGAAAAGAAGAATGGAAAAATAGGACCTACATTATTCCTGTGACATATTTGAAGCACGTGTCGAATTGTGCCAATAAAAAGTGTCGTGTAATAATAGGTCAGAGGAAATTACAGGAAATGTTGGGAAATTTTTCGATATACCCTAATTATTAGGTTCTTCCAGATTTGACGAAATATTGGATCGACAGGCAATGCAACTAGCTCCCACTGAACTTGCATTTATAATTATACTAAGAAATTACTCAGTAATTAGAAATAACTTAGTTGTTTTTTGTGCTCCATATCGGAAATTTTAGAAATTACTTTGAAAAATTACAAATCGTTTTAGTCGATTGATATGTTACAAGACATATATAAACGAATTAATTTGAAAACAGTTTCCGCAAAAAAAATATGTTTACTCGCCATTCATTACGATTGACAGGACAAGCACGATTCTGCTCCACTTCGGGAGGAATTCCAACCAGGACATAATCTGATGATGTCCCGAATCGGAACTCTAAATCTTCATTGAAATTCGATTGAATCATTAGCGCCGATTCCGCTGTTCACGCGGTTTTCCCAATCCGTGTGTCAAATTGTGCAGCCTGTCATGGACTTTTCGGTAGTTAGCGTCGTCGTCGCCCAGAATACCAGACGGCAAACGAGTGGAGCCTGGATTGTGTATTCTTAGATTAGTGCCATGCCTGAAGCGGCGTCGTGCGAAGAAGATCGATACGAAAGCAAAGCACCCGTAATAGGATTAGGCTCTGTCACGGAATTCTGGAGTGCGAGTGCGGAAGCTAGCTGAGCGAAGATTGTTCAGAATGGTGAAGTGTGCTTCACTAAGTACTGTCTGTGGTGGTGGTTCGTGTTGTTCATCATCATCAACATCGACGTTAGCTAAGCATGGTGCCGGTCTGACTGCGGTAGCTATCGACAGATTTCTCTTTATTTGTATATGCGGAGCACATTGGCTAAATCTGCACGACACGTGTTGGCCACGCAATTATTCGTACTTTCCTGTAGGAAGAACAACAACTTATTGCGAGATTAAGTTTTATTTTATTAATGAAGCGAATAAGGAATCATCGGTTTGTAGACATAGTAAAGCAAGTTGTCTGCTTTATGAGCACAAAGGTTTCTTTCTTAACTCCCGCCTTCTTTTGTTTGCACTGAAGCCTTGCTTACATAATTTCAACGACACTAATTTCTATCCATTTATACAATACTTATTTCAGTTCATATTAATTTATCCAGTTGGCCTTGCGAGCAAAGACGTAGGATTTCCAATCCGGAGATTGCAAATTCAATTCTTGATCTGACCTAGGATGTTTTCGAGTAGAAACAATTCTTGGTTCCATGGACATTAGTGCTTAAATCCTTGATCTGATATAACCATTAAATAACTATAAATGTTCTCCCTTCCCGGGTAGAGGTGAATGACAAACTAAGAACATAATAATAACTGATTTTGTTATGATATCTTATTTTGTTATTTTTGTGTAATTTGCAAATAGCTTCAAATATCATCTTAACATCTAATTTAGTTATGATAACAAAACTTGTTATTTCTTTGTAATTGCAAAAAACATCAGAATAACAGTTCAATAGCATATTTTACAATCATAACAAGTTTTGCTATCATAACAAAATTTGACATTCGTTACTTATTCGGATTGCCGACAGTTTATAATAAAACTTAATTGATTTTGATTTTCATGATTTGATCATGATTTTTACCATAATATGGTTCGTGGCTTGCGATGATTTTTTATTAATAGATAATAAGATAATAGATAAAGAACTAGTCATTGCAGGCAGAAAAGACTCAACACATACAAACTTTTATACTTACAGATTTTCTTTATTTCATAGTTTTCAACAATTATGTTTTCGATTTTATATGCATACAATATTTTACCTTGCTCTGCTTATAAACCTATAACAAATGATTAATCCACTTGTGTACGGACTTTACACTTCGATAAAAAAATATGAGTACTGCCAGGTAGTTTCAAGCACATGTTTATGCATTGTTCGATTGAGTTGTTTATTTTCATTACCTTGAAGATATCGGTCAGTACGTAAGAATAAATGTTTTCGAACAACTTTTCACACACTAGCTGCTGACCAACAATATAAGTGGTATTGTTTTCGTCACAAAGAATTTCTATGATCCTATAAAAATCGCCGTTCATGTAGATCCACGAATCGTCGTACAAGAAATCTTGACATGTTCTACTGGTGCATAAACTCAAGCCCCTGATATGGGTTTTACTATGAGAACTAAATAAACTCGCGACAACATCAACATCAATTGTAAATGTGTTTTCTGGAATGTACACCATTTTAGCATCAAATTGAGCTACATTACGTGGCTTTGTCCACATTGTGTAAACCCATTCCTGAACACTTGAGTTGATATTCTTATTGGTACGATGACATAATTTGTCAGTATTTGCGTTCAATCTGCACTAAAGGCTTTTTGTTTCCAGTTCGAAAGCCTTGGAGCATTCCATTCCCTATCAATAAAAGAGAAAAAAAATCGTTATAATCATTAAAATAAAACTATTAAAAACCAGTGAGTACCTGCTTCATAAGGAAACAACGAGAAATTATAAAGCGCTCCGAAGTTTCGAACAGCTCCGATCAAATGACTCAGTAAATGAACATTGTATGACATATTGGTTTTCCCGTATAACATTTCGAATCGTTTCAAAAACTCGTTCAGTTTTGCTTCACAGAAGGAAATAGTTGCATCGTTCAATTTTGGATCCAGGAGTTGGTAGATTGATGATGATAACAGCATACAATGATCCAAGTACTGTTGAGGCAAAATATCAATCAACGCTGGATATAAGTAATGGAGAAGGATGGGTTCCCATTCATTGGCTTTGTATTTCTTATGCTCCTTCAGCTGCCTTGGATACCTAGGAAAAGCTGTCGGAGGTTTGAAACTCAAAATGCGTTGCTCAATTTCTCCTAAATTGTTACCAACATAGAAGGGTTGTTTATGATTCTCACTTTCTGTCCATAAACTCCATAACTGTTTTATTACACCGAGCAAAACAGAGTGCATGTAATCAGGCGGGAAGCATTCAATCACGTCGAAATCCGAAAGAAATGTAAACACAGTTTTTCCCATGATTCCAAATTCTTCAACACTAGTGGCCGATACCTTGTCCATTAACTGTCTGGTTTGTGCGTCTTCCCGCTTGGGACATTCGTCCAAGAAAGGATAACATCGCGAATGATTTGCTTTGATCTCTCCTGGATGCAGACAATAAGTGCAACCATACAATCCATTGTATTGTTTCATGTTCTGCACCTTGCATCTTGCTACTGAATCAACATTAACTTGTATTAATGAAACGGAATATGTGAAAGAGCCAATTGTGAGACCACCGTGTTCCAACCGCCGTAACTCGACACACAGATATTTGAATAATAAATTTGTATTGGGCTCGCCTTTTGCAAGCCACACACCTCCGAGAATCAGATTATGCTTTGAAAACCGCAAATATGGGGGCAGATTATTTAATGTAAGAAATACGGGATACAGCGGTTTCTGAGTAGTACTTCGTAAAGTTGCTGCTCCATCGATATTTGCACTCAAAGTTAGGCACGGTCGAGTATCTTGCTGAATTATTTGTTGAGCAACTGCCCCTCGCATAACATCTGCAATTTTATGCTCTTCTATGTAATGCTCGTATTCCTCAATTGTTTTTGAATGTTCAATTACAAGCTCCCGAACTTGATCCTCAATAGGAATTGTAATGAAAAAATCCTTGGTCTTCGATCCGCAAATTGGACATTCTGAATCAGGTTTAGGCGATGTAGGTCCATAATCGAATTGGCAGTTGCTGCAGTAGACTATACGTGGAGAGTTGTAGGGGTTAGTTTGATAATGCGAAATGAACGACTGGAAAGTTTCAGGAAGCAATTTCACTCCAGAGATCATGTTGAGCAGTTTCAACAAATCTTCCACTGCAGTTTGCGTTAAGCTATGCCGTACATAGTAGTTGATAACCATAAACAGCACATCGTCTACAGTTAAGTTTGACTTAGCTGCGAACAATTTTCTGTTGCATGAGGAAATGAACTGAAAAAAAGTAAAACTATATCAAATTATTGAATTTCTTAAATAATCGAATATTATCCTCATTAATATTAAAGTTGTACAAGTTACCAAGCAGTCTTGAAAAACAAATCGAAGTCTTCAAAACCGTAGATTTCATCAAGGCTGTACTGTAATTGTATGATTGTCCTACCTGTAATCGCATGATTGTCCTATATGAATAGGAAACCCATCAAAGATGGGACAACTATGCGGTTACAGGCAGTGTAGCATTGTGCTTAAACACTAAGAATTTAGATTTGGATAAATTGTTAAAGGAATTTAATGAGTCATTCATTCTAGACGCGAATTTAACGTTCGAATTTCTCATTTTTTTGGTACGCCAAATAAATCGGCAGTTTATTAGTTATAAGTACAGATACTCACCTTGGGTAAATTTTCCGCCTCTTCAAACCCTTCACTAGATTGCTCATTTTCTGATAACTCTGATTCAATCTCAAATGAATCATACTCTGACAAATCATCTACATTCGTATCATTTCCGTGTTCATTCGATAAATCCCCTGTGATTGTTTCGACTGGTCCTGTACTTGATTCTCGATTAGCATCCACGAAATGATCTTCATTTACGGAGCGATCCTCACTGAACGCTGATGCAAAAGATCTTACTGCATTACTATTTTTGACTAGCTTTGGCTAAAAAAACATTGATGAACAAACAATAATATACAACAAATTGTAAGTCGTTGGTTTAATTTAAACGTACCTTTTTTACATATTTCTGACCATAAATTCCATCTGCTAAATAAAACTGTCGTCTTTGCCTTGCACTCATAGCGGTATGATTTTTTTTTCGATTCAATATTAGGCCGTTACAAATATTTAATTAACTTTTTGTCCTACTGGTCTCTGAAAGGTCAAGGGGGGGGATAATAAGAAATAAATATTAAAATGAAAAAAATCAAAAAACTCCTCGGATTTGGTTCAATCAAAGGTAATTGCCTATTTCCGGGGATTAAACCACCCGACTTGGACGTTAATTTACAATGTTATGAAAACTCATATGTGAATATGTACGTTATGTGGAAGATATTGATTTGGAAAATGTATTGGAGGTAACCACTTTCCCTTCGATGGGACTCGAACCCATGACCCTACAGTACGCTAGACTGGTGCTTTAACCAACTAAGCTACGAAGGACCTCCGTCGGCCTTCGCAACCTAGCGGCTACTGAACGAGCTCGAGATTCCCAAATTGGACGCATAGTCAAATCACTCGCAATCCATTTATCAAGCCAATACTTCCACATGTGTATTGTACACGTCCACATTAGAGGAGTGTGAGTATTTAGAATGTCTGGCGGCTATACACATTCTTCATCAGCAACGGTACTGATCAAGTGAGGTTGTGTAAGCTATTTGCCAGTCGGTCGTCAAGCTCAGACCCGATCGCATTGGGAATCTCGAGCTCGTTCAGTAGCCGCTAGGTTGCGAAGGCCGACGGAGGTCCTTCGTAGCTTAGTTGGTTAAAGCACCAGTCTAGCGTACTGTAGGGTCATGGGTTCGAGTCCCATTGAAGGGAAAGTGGTTACCTCCAATACATTTTCCAAATCAATATCTTCCACATAACGTACATATTCACATATGAGTTTTCATAACATTGTAAATCCTCGGATTTGTTAAAGAATGTTTTAAAAATCCTCAAAATTATCCGAATTTTATTTTGTTGCCCCCTGAAAATATTATTTTTTGGCAAAAAAATTCCGAGGGGGGGGGAGACAAAATGGATTTTAAATATTTGTATCGGCCTTAAATAATAAATATGAAGATAGTATTTATTTCCCTTCTAGTTTTTTTTGACTCTTCAATCAGAACTCACTATTTCTAGTAGTACATGCGAAAATAATTAGATTTGAATATGAACACGTATGCTTTTGTTTACTATATAGCACATCACATTGTGTTTTCAAATGTATTTTAATAATGTCAAATAATAAAATTTATTGCTTTATTGACTAAGCATTTAAACTTTTTTAAATATATTTTTAAAACTAAAGTTTTTTCAAAACTAATTTCCATTTAGGATATTTTCTTGTTTGCCGGCATACAGCAGCCAACGATAATTATGCACAAACCTCATAGTTTCTCAATGTTAAGTTGTTGGGACCTATATACGCAAAAATAATTTATGCATTTCGGACAATAGACGTTTCGACAATAATTGACCTTTCCCGTCAAACATTTTCATTCGCTCCATCGATTCTTCAATTTATTTAAGGTCAACTTTCCCAAAGAACCCATATTTTTACCTCTCTAATTATTCTTTTTAAAATTATAAGCAAATATAAAAATATAATAGTCATAGACACTGACACATACGCACATAACCTCAATTCATACTTAAGACGATTGGTATACACTATGGGCTTCCAGTCTTTTTAACAAATCAAAAAAAATCTCGTCAAATTTATTCTTGCACTGATAATAACGATATCTGTGGTTTTCACCAACTCGAAAATCACGAAATAGATGGCAATAGTGAGCAAACGTCAAACCCAAACAAAACCGATTCGCAAAAAAGTGAACCCTTGGTCAACTAATGATTATTCAAATTAAGCTGTAAATCAACTCATATGTATAAATATATACATTTATGTTTTCACATTATGAGACACAGTACAACATTTCATCCATATACTATTTTCACATTTTTCCTAAGCTAATCGTGCTAGTGTAATCGTGGAGTGTGGTTTGTTCTTCCGCATATCTGCATTTTTCCTTAAAATTCCGTTGCATTCTTTAGTGAATATGGGCCGCCCACGCAAAACTAAATCCCAGAGGATTGATGCCATGCAAGATCTTGAAAAATTGTAAGATTTTAATTGAAACTCATTATGTTTAAAGATTCTAACCTCAATCATATTGTAGGTGAAAGAGCATCAGTCGCACTAACCAGAAAAGAAGCGCCCCTGTTACAATACCAACAGAACACCGGCGGTGAAGCGAATCGGTAAAACTGATCCTAAAAAACTACTGCTACCAAACAATCCAGAGCAAATTGCTTCAACTTCTGCATTTCATGTACCAATGCTTCAAGTCCACATTTCCGATTTTCCATTGAAACATGCTGCACCAGCTGCTTCTGAACTTCTTCTTCTGAACTTCTGAAATTTCCGTTCATGATCCTCAAATCATCGCTTCTGGCAGCAAATCAATCGTAGTTGGTTCCGTTGGATCCGCATCATCGCATCCTTTGGAATCAAACAATGATGAAACTTCATCCGGTATGGAAGTCGTGTTCCAAGGATTTTGTGAGGATCAGTCGAACGAGAATTCTGATCTCCTCGTCATTAAGAAGCTGCAGGAGGAAATCGATAAAAAGACAAGAGAAATTCGTTTGCTCCAAGAGGAAAATACAAAACGTCAATTCGGCAATAGTAACGGATCATCAATGACCAAGCAAGCTGGTAAACCAATTCCTAAAAAAGTTGGGCTATCCGATCCAATCTCGTCAACTGCTGCGTTCCATGTGTCAAAGCCTCAAGACTACATTTCGGTTTCTCCATTAACTCTGCCCACTGCGACGGCATCTGAAATTTCAATCTACGTTCCTGAAACCATTGCTTCTGGAAGTAGGCCGATCGCAGTTGGACCCCAGGCATCGCATCCTGTTAGACCAGCCAGCACTACTGTCCATAGTAATGACAATTCTATAAGCAGTGAGGAAGCCGTAGGGTTGTGTGACGAACAGTTCAACGAGAATTCCGATGAAGTAATTAGAAAGCTGCAGGAGGAAGTTAAAGAAAAATCGAGCCTTATTCGATTGCTTCAGGAAGAGATTGCGAAACTCCGTTCACTAAATATGCTGCTTCAAGAGTCTTTGATGCAAAAAGGACCGGAAGGAACGTTCAACGAATATCCGGGTTATCCAACTTCAGAGTGGTTGTTTGAGTGTTTCCCAAAATTCGGATGACAGTGACTATCTGTTTACCAAGGAGTTGCTATTTCATTTATTTCCGGAAGGAATTGGCAATGCAACAGCGACTGGCAGAGCTTCAAACAACCCTAAAGGACGCTCCAAGGAAGCATCGGATCCTGAATGCAAAAATCAACCAACCGCTCAGCTAGATCCGGATAAGCTTAAATACATTAGAGGTACGTCCTGAAATGCATTGCTGTACTAGGAATATTTTATTGATTCCTATATCTCTTTATATTTTTAGATCGTCTTTACGAGCGGCGTCGTTTGCTTCAGGACACAGTCGGCGTTGCTTTTGCGAAGGCCAAAATGATAAACAGGCTTGTCGCTACTGTAATTGCAAATAATCCATCATTGCGGAACAAGCAAAAGTGAAATCTTGAGATATGTGATCGTTTTGCTCTATTTGTGGCATTTTTAATGGATTCAAACTTTTTTTTAACTTTGTTGTCACTAACGTAATTTGTTACATTTCAAAAAGATGTAAAGTCAACTGTTTTTTAATATTCATATAGGAAGAATAAATGAGATTTTCCAAAAAATACTGTTAATAACTTGTTTTATTATTTTTCAGTTATTCAAAACGAATAACTCAAGAAGCAATTATCGAATAACTAAATTTGTTCTTTTTTTGATTGTCCAGTTAACAACTAAATTTGTTTTTATTATGTTCTTAATTACTAAATAACAACAAAATAAGTTGTTCGCATTTTACAGGAATTTTGTTATTAGTTTGTTATTGCAATAGTAAAATATGATATTATTTAGTTATTTTCACATACAAAATTAGTTATTAATTTTGCTATTTTAGCACTTATATCAAACAAACTAATATCATATTGTGCTATTCAGTTATTCTCTTTTTAATAACAAGTTTTGCTATTCATTTGTTATTCTCTTCTACCCGGGTTTCTTGTAAGTCATGTACCTTTCCCGTAATTCAATGTATCATCCTTAACCTTCTGTTTGTGCTAAAAAAACTTACGTTGTCTGTGCTCTGGGGTCGAATTGACCCCAAATTGAAATTATTATAACTTTTTTATTGTTTGGCCGATTTTGGATTTTTGGGGCTGTTTCGAAAGATAATTTAATCATCTTTCAGGTCGTATCCAAAGATTGACCATTGGTAGGCAGGTACATCGCGGGGAGGGGTTTTAGTTAACAAGGGTACAAAAACAGTGATGTTTTATGATTATTTTACTTATATCCGAAAATCCTACCCATTTTGAACTGCACCTTTTTTAAGAAGGTTATGCAGGAAGGTGTGTGCTTTGGCATGAGGCGTTGATAAATTTAGAACTTGGCCGCCAGGTGGTGGTATATTTGAATTCATTATTTTAGACTACTTAAGTAATTCCGAAAAATGGAATTTTCCTCACTGTAAATATTCTTATCGCACAAATTTGAAATTTGTAAAAATTACGTCTTTAACAAAGTTCGGTAACGACCTGAAAGATGATTAAATTTTCTTTCGAAACAGCCCCAAAAATCCAAAATTGGCCAAACATTAAAAAAGTCATATCAATTTCAATTTGGGGTCAATTTGACCCCAGAGCACAGACAACGTAAGTTTTTTGAAAAAAGTACACTGTAGCGCATATTTTCAAGATTTTTCAAGCAAATTTGCACCTAGGAGACAGATCTCGGCGAGTTTTACCAAACTACCAAAAATTAGGAGAATCGGTTGAAAACTAAAAAAATGGCAATCATTCAAAGTGGCCTGGGGTCATATTGACCCCAGAGCACAGACAAAAGGTTAAGGAAAATATCTCTTTTTCTACTTTATTCTACTCATAAGAGGCGTGATTCATCTCCTAAAATATTATTTTATTTCTTTTATATATTTCTCTGATGGCCAGCTTCTTGGCTGTTTCCCCTTTTTTTAATTTGGCATAAATGGCACATGAAAATTATATATTATATATAATAAATTATATAAGCTTTAGAACAATAACAGAAAAAAACATGTGATGGTTCCCTTTTCGGTTAAAGACCATGCAGAGTAATCGCACATGTAATATGTGTACGACCCCCAAGCTACTACAGATCTTTTGGGTTCACCAAAACGTCATTGTCATTGTGCATCTTGACTCAAGATTATTTTGGAGCACCTTGGATATTGGATTTCATGACACATATGACACATTCCAGCGTAACGCGACACCATGCGGAGCCGACTTTCAGCGAGAAATTAGGTCTGCATTCGAAAATTAGCTTCGGGGACATATGATTAAACAGGTGTAAAATTATCCTCACTAAATTTCATTTTGAGATTTTTCGCTTTGAATATGATAAATATATTGCGCTGCATTTCGTAACGCGACACCATCGCTGAATTGCACTTTTTCGCATTTTGAAAAGCAAGAAAAGCGCTGAGCGATGGGTTTGAAAAAGCCTCACAATCCATTCGAATAAAAAAATAACTCAAGTTTCACGTGACTCATTAATGGACGACCCCAATGAGTACTACGCAACACCAAACATTTGTAATTTCCACCACTTCGTAACATTTTGGTATGGGAACCCACTGTTTGTAGTATGGACAGTTACCAAATGAAACACCCCGTTACACCCCCAGTTTTGTTACGCTATTCGTGTACAAGCCTTAATTTACTTTGAAGAAACATTTTCTCAATGTCTTCCTCAATAGCTTGTGAAACTGCATCAATGAACCGAAAGCTTTTCATCCAGAAGCACATTGGATTCGCATAACGCAACACCATATTTTCGATTTTGGATCTTAATACATGAAAGGAAAACTCTTGACGAGTACTAATAGAATACGAAATATTACTTTTTCAATGAGTGTACATTTTGTATAGTATCAATTATACGACTATTTTCGTAACGCCATTTCACCATTTCAATGTCACTGTTCTTAACCCTTATGCGGCCAACGAAAAAAACACACGTGGATGGCCGACAGGGTACCCGTGTTCCCATAAATTGATATTCTCATAACTTCAACAATTTTCAACCGATTTGGATAACTTTGACAGTTTTGGAAACAGAAACTCATATACTTTTTGCCCATTGTCAAGGTTTACAGCTTATGCCCATGGTTATGCAAGAAATCTTTGAAGTAAGGCTTAAGAGTCTACACGCGTAACCAAAGGCCATTCAACCAGTTTGAAATATGCTACAAGCTCTTTGCGCTTCTTAGAATTGAAGGTGTTCACAGTATATGCTTCGAGTAATGCAAAAATCCCTGAATTGAGCTCTTAGTCATCCGAGAAATCTCTGGAGTATAGCCTAAAGATCTACTCGCGTAACCAAAGGCCTATTATGCGAATTCAAATGCGGTACATGCTCTTTGTGGTACTTAGCATAGAATGCGTTCACAGTATATGTTCCGAGTCATCCAAGAAATCTCTGCAGTAAGGCTTTAAGGTCTACACTCGTAACCATGGGTCTATGGACTTGTCTCAAAAGTGGTACATGCTCTTTGCGCATCTTGAAATCAAATGTGATCACTACATATGTTCTGCGCTATCGAAGAAATCTCTCGGATAAGTCCTCTGGCGCCTTCATTGCATATGTTCATGGTCATCCAAGAAAACCCTGGAAAAGGCCTTCAGGTTTACACGCGTAACCATAGATCTTTCAGATTTTTTCAAAAGTGTTACATGCCCTTTGTGGTACGTAGAATAGATTGCGTCCATTGCATAGGTTCATGGTCATCCAAGAAAACCCTGGAATAGGCCTTTTAATCTGCATGGGTACCCAGAGATATTTTGGCTTGTTTCAAAAGTGGCATATGCGCTTTGTGGTACATATAATATACCGCTTTCATTGCATATGTTCATGGGTATCCAAGAGAACACTTGAACAATCCTCAAGAACTTCACGCGTAACCAGAGTTCTTTCGGAGTATTTGAATAGTTATACATGCCTTATATGGTACGTAGAATAGGATGCACTCATTTCAAATGTTCATGGTTTTCCAAGAAAACCCTGAAGTAAGGCATTAGGATCTACACTAGAGATATATCAGCTTTTGGGGTCCATGAATAAAATGCGTTCATGGCATATGCTAATGGTCATCCTAGAAATTTATGGAGTAAGACTTCTAGGCTTACACGAATATCTAGAGGGTCTTTAAGGTCACTCCCTACGGAATCCAAGTTTCAAAGTGCTCGTGTTTTCGGGGCCACACCACTCGATACGGAAGCAACGCACAACTGTCATTTTTATTATTTCACGCATGTTGCGACGCAGCAAAGCTAAATCAACAAAAATGACAGTTGTGCGCCGCCTCCGTATCGATTGGTGTGCCCCCGTAAACGCGAGCACTTTGAAACTTGGATTCCGTGAGGAGTATCCTTAATCTAATTTTAATATGGTACATGATCTTTGCGATATTGGCCCGTTTTTTCCCTCACGTTCTCGGCGTGAAGTTGTATCGTTCCAATTTATTTACATTTTGCATTTCCAAAGAATAGACAACTTCATATTAGTGATATGAATGAAGTTTGTATACTACCTGGGACCAAAAACAACAAAACAACAATAACTACTTGGAATGCTAATATATCAAGATGAGGTTTCACATCTTGTTTATTCTTCAATAACTGCCCAGAGCTAATGACAACAACTTGATCTACTTGAAATGCAAACATATACCAATAACCTTCCGTTCGTGGGTTGATCTGCAGATCATTCCTATATGGAGTTCAAAGACTACCTAGTACCATGGCAAAAACAAAAACTACAGCAGACGTTCGATAACTGTCATTTAACTGCAATGCTTTTTAACTGAAATTCGATAGTTGCAACAGTTTTACAGTTATCGGACCGCTAAACTTCAAACCGATGTCAGACTCAATGACAGCTGCATTGCGGTGCACATTTAGATGCACTTTTATTGCATCTGACGTCGATTGACAACCGTTTGACTTCTAGAGTGCGTTGCAGTTATTGAACGGCGTTCGATAACTGAAAAGTAAACATTTTGCAGTTATCGAACGGCTACTGTACTAGGAATGCGTACATTCAGTCAGATGAGGTTGACCCGATTTTGTCACTCCCAGATTTTGTCTACCCCTGATTTTGCCTAACCCGATTTTATCACGTTTTCGATCCAATTTGCCGCAAACAATAAAGATGTTCATGAAATAACTTTCACTGCCTGTGGCTTATTATGAATCATTTATGAGTACCTGTTAATAAGTTTGTAAGTCTCTTCGACAAAAAAATACGGATTCCATTCACGTATTTTGTCTTGCCTTCATTATGGAGCCCACGACAATTAAAATAACTACTATAACATATACCAAGAAGGGGTCTCACAACTTGTTTATTTTAAAATAACTGCCATCGAACTTGACTCTATTTCATAGACTACCTGGAGCTCAAGACAACAACAAGAACTACTTGGAATACAAACATATACCAAGATGGGGTCACAAAACTTGTTTATTCTTCGATAACTGTCTCCATTACGGAGATTGATCTACAGAAGTGGGGTTTGATCCCACGAAACCAGTACGCTAGACAGGTGTTTTCCCTACTAAGCTACGAAGGACCTCCGTCGTCCTCCGCAGCTTAGCGGGTACTGATGAAACCAAATTCACAGCACCGGGCATGTAGCCGAACTCTCGCAATACATTCTCAGAACTAACTCTCTCATATATGTTTTTGTACAATGCCAACCAAGTAGGATGAGTATTTAGTATTATCTGGCTCCTACACACTTGCTTCATCACCAACGGCGCTCGATGAAGTAGGGTTGTGTGAGATTTTGCGAGTTGGTCGTCAGATCCCAACCCGACCACATAAGCGAAGAGAGATCGCCTTTCGAGCTCAGTGCATTGAAAGTTAATTGCCTTTGTTCCGGGTATTGAGCCACCCGTAGTGGAAATTAATTACTATGTCTGAAACTCGATTATGCATATGCACAACATGTGATAGATTAAGTTCGGAAAAGGTATTGGAGGAAAACCGCTACCTTCCGTCCCTCCCAGTTGTTCTTCAATAACTGCATTCATTACGGAGGTTGATTCACCGACCTTGACTCTATAGAGTTCGTAGACTACCTGGAGCCCACGACAACAACAAGAACTACTTGGAATACAAACATATACCAAGAAAGGGTCACGCTACTTGTTTATTCTTCGATAACTGCCTCCATTACGCAGATTGATCCGAAGATCTTGACTGTATGGAGTTCGTAGACTACCTGGAACTCACGACAAAAACAAGAACTACATGGAATACAAACATATACCAAGAAGGGGTCACACAGCTTGTTTGTTTATTAAAAAACTGCCTCCATTACGGAGGTTGATCCACACACCTTGAATCTATGGAGCTCGTAGACTACCTAGAGCCCACAACAACAAGAACTACTTGGAATACAAACAAATACCAAGAAGGGGTCACGCAACTTGTTTATTCTTCAATAACTGCCTCCATAACGGAGGTTGATCCACCGACCTTGAATCTATGGAGTTCGTAGACTACCTGGAACCAATGACAACAAGAACTACTTAGAATACAAACAAATACCATGAAGGCGTCACACAATTTGTTTATTCTTCAATAACTGCCTCCGTTACCAAGGTCGAACCCCATACCTTGACTCTATGGAGTTCGTAGACTACCTGGAGTCCTCGACAACAACAAGAACTACTTGGAATACACACATATACCAAGAAGGGGTCACGCAACTTGTTTATTCTCCGATAACTGCCTCCATTACGGAGATAGATCCGAAGATCTTGACTGTATGGAGTTCGTAGACCACATGGAACTCACGAAAACAACAAGAATCAACATGATCAACGATGGATCAGATGTGTAGCCTGCGGATGATGATCCTTGATAAATTCCGGGAGTACAACTTGCAGACTAACCATCTGTTGATTGATTTAAAAGCAGCGTACGATTCAGTGAAGAGAAATGAGCTGTGGCAGATAATGTCCGAACATGGTTTTCCGGCGAAACTGATTAGACTGATACGTGCAACGCTGGATGGCTCGAAATCAAGTATTAGGATTGCAGACGAAGTGTCAACCTCGTTTGTGACCTTAGACGGATTGAAGCAGAGTGATGCACTTTCAAATTTATTGTTCAATATTGCACTCGAAGGCGCTATTAGGAGATCTGGCGTGCAGAGGAACGGCAGTATCATCACATGGTCGCATATGCTCTTGGGCTTTGCGGACGACATTGACCTTATTGGAATCGATCGTAGAGCAGTAGAGGAGGCTTTTGTCCCACTACTTGGAATACAAACAAATACCAAGAAGGGGTCACGCAACTTGTTTATTCTTCAATAACTGCCTCCATAACGGAGGTTGATCCACCGACCTTGAATCTATGGAGTTCGTAGACTACCTGGAACCAATGACAACAAGAACTACTTAGAATACAAACAAATACCATGAAGGCGTCACACAATTTGTTTATTCTTCAATAACTGCCTCCGTTACCAAGGTCGAACCCCATACCTTGACTCTATGGAGTTCGTAGACTACCTGGAGTCCTCGACAACAACAAGAACTACTTGGAATACACACATATACCAAGAAGGGGTCACGCAACTTGTTTATTCTCCGATAACTGCCTCCATTACGGAGATAGATCCGAAGATCTTGACTGTATGGAGTTCGTAGACCACATGGAACTCACGACAACAACAAGAACTACATGAAATACAAACATATACCAAGAAGGGGTCACACAGCTTGTTTATTCTTCAATAACTGCCTCCATAACGAAGGTTGATCCACCGACCTTGAATCTATGGAGTTCGTAGACTACCTGGAGCCAACGACAACAACAAGAACTACTTGGAATACAAACATATATCAAGAAGGGGTCACAAAACTTGTTTATTTTTCAAACGCTGCCTCCGTTACCGAGGTCGATCCCCAGATCTTGACTCTATGGAGTTCGTAGACTACCTGGAGTCCACGACAACAACAAGAACTACTTGGAATACACACATATACCAAGAAGGGGTCACGCAACTTGTTTATTCTTCAATAACTGCCTCCGTTACTGAGGTTGATCCACAGATCTTGACTCTATGGAGTTCGTAGACTACCTGGAGCTCACGACAACAACAAGAACTACTTAGAATACAAAAATATACCAAGAAGGGGTCACGCAACTTGTTTATTCTTCGTTAACTGCCTCCATTACGGAGATTGATCCGAAGACCTTGACTGTATGGAGTTCGTAGACTACCTAGAATCAATGACAGCAACAAGAACTACTTGAAATGCAAACATGTTTTAAGAAAAGGTTATTGGATGACCCGCAACATATACCTACTGTGAAAGCATTATATGCTAAGCACCATAAAGAGCATGTACCGTTTTTGAATTTACACGATAGACCTTTGGTTACGTTAGCAGACCATAAGATCTTATTCCAGGGATTTTGGATGACTTAGGCCTTACTCCAGGGGTTTTTGGAGACCCAGAATATATACTGTGAACACCGACTATTCTAAGAAGCGCAATGAGCATGTAATATATTTGAAACTTGTTGATAGTCCTTCGGTTACGTGTGTAGACTCTTAAGCCTTACTTCAAAGATTTCTTGTATACCCATGGACAAAAGCTGTAAATCTTGACAATGGGCAAAAAGTATATGAGTTTCTGTTTCCAAAACTCTCAAAACTATCTAAATCGGTTGAAAATTGTTAAAGTTATGAAAATATCAATTTATGGGAACACGGGTACCCTGTCGGCCATCAACGTGGTAAAAAAAAAAACAGATGCCCCTCCCCACGTCCCTCCTCACTGTATCAACGTGATTTTCTCACAGATGCTACATTTTATGGAGTTCTTAGATGTCACCAATGTGGGGAATAAAGTGAGTCTGAAAAATGCATTTGCATTTGTTGGTTACATTGATGGATAGAGTGGAACGTATTTCTTATTTCATGATAAAAATAATGAAATAAACTAAAATATTTTAAAAAATGACATTAATAGAAAAAATGATAACGAATTTGAAATTCAATCGTAGTTGGCATTTAAAATGCCAGCATACTAAGAAGCTAATGAGAAGAAATTTGAAATTCAATCTCAGTAGGCTGACAGGAATTCTAGAAGATTCAACGGTGAAAATAAACGATCATTCAGTGTTATGTTTTTGAGGCGTGAACATGCGAATTATCCTTCGGTGTTCCGCGCTTGTTTTCGTTAGTAAAAGGAAATTCGGAAGACGGATTTGCTTGGCTACGACAACCAAGTTTCAGCTTTCAGCTATAAAAATTCATTGAAATATCACCACTTGAATTTAAAAAGGAACACGGGTACCCCGTCGGCCGCATAAGGGTTCCGCACATACCTAGTATAGTATAGACCTGAGAGAGAGAAGACAGCTCGCTTTATTTACATTCATCCTAATGTCACCGCGATCCAGTCACTGCGAACCGAAAAAGTAAACACTGCGATGTAGCTTCAAATGGTCGTAACCAAAATTATTTATTTCGCAATTTATGTTCGCAACTTTTCTTATATCTGCTACAGTGGATTGAACCCGTAATTATCCATGTGAATGATCCCGTATTATGAGTAATCGGTTTTGTTCCACGTTAGGAAGTTCATAACCATTAAAATCAGCTAATTCGAACAAGTTTTTATTGGAGTGAAAAATGTTGCTTCCGACGTTATAAAATGTTACTTAGATTTGTTGAGTTTCAACAATTTACACACAAATAAAGAAGAAGAAGACATAGTAAATGAACGATCTGTCAGTGAGCTGGCTTCTTTCTCTCAGGTATAGACTCAAAACTAAGCATAAGTGGTGGTCTCTTGAAACTGCTCGGTCCTCCTCGTGAGATATAGTCCAACATTTTTTTCATTATTGTTTATTTTTTACTAATTTTAGTTAACCGCGTTGCTGAATAGTACCACCAGAAGCTGGACGAGCGGATAGGAGATGCCACCGGATCTGGCGACGTCTACGGTTTGTTGGAAAATATCCATGAAGCTGTGACTACAACAGCGCAGGAAGTGTTAGGCATTGCCAACGAAATGGTTGGTTTGATGAGGAGTGCCAGCGAGTGCCAGAGAAAAGAAATGACGAGACAAATTTTGCTAGGAGTCGAATGCTAGTGGCTCGTACCCGTTCCAATAGAGAGCGGTACAGCAAGCGGAGAGCAAGAGCAAAAGAGAAACGAACCTACCACAGAAAAAAAAGGCAACACGAAGAGAGTGTGATAGCTGAAGCGCAGGAGAACATGGATAGAAACGACATGCGGAGGTTTTACGCAACTGTCAATGGCGCGCGGCAGAAGACTGCGCCAGTGCCCGCCATGTGCAATGACCGAGAGGGAAATTTGCTGACAGACAAGACTAAGGTGTCAGCCAGCTGGAAGGAGCACTTAGAAGATTTGTTGAAAGGTGCAAATTAAGGTGTATTAAGGAGCAGGAAGGACATTGTCGGCGACGGTCAAGCTGTGAAACCACAAACGCTGGACGAAGTTAAGAAGGCTCTAAACGAGCTGAAATCTAGTAAAGCCACTGGGTCGCGTATTCTGTTTAACAGACTGAGACCGCTTGAGGAGTCCTTCGTCGGCGAATACCAGGCAGGTTTTCGTGAGGGCCGATCAACGATGGATCAGATGTGTAGCCTGCGGATGATGATCCTTGATAAATTCCGGGAGTACAACTTGCAGACTAACCATCTGTTGATTGATTTAAAAGCAGCGTACGATTCAGTGAAGAGAAATGAGCTGTGGCAGATAATGTCCGAACATGGTTTTCCGGCGAAACTGATTAGACTGATACGTGCAACGCTGGATGGCTCGAAATCAAGTATTAGGATTGCAGACGAAGTGTCAACCTCGTTTGTGACCTTAGACGGATTGAAGCAGAGTGATGCACTTTCAAATTTATTGTTCAATATTGCACTCGAAGGCGCTATTAGGAGATCTGGCGTGCAGAGGAACGGCAGTATCATCACATGGTCGCATATGCTCTTGGGCTTTGCGGACGACATTGACCTTATTGGAATCGATCGTAGAGCAGTAGAGGAGGCTTTTGTCCCACTAAGAGGGAGACGGCGAGAATAGGCCAAACCATTAACTCTACCAAGACAAAGTACATGGTGGCAGGTAGAGATAGAGGAAGTCCTAGTGGTGTTGGTGCTGAGGTAGCGCTAGATGGGGATGTGTTTGAAGTTGTTGAAGAATTTGTTTACCTTGGAGGGCTTGTGACATGTGACAATGACGTTTCCCGTGAAGTGAAAAGACGTATTGCTGCTGCGAATAGGCCCTTTTACGGATTAATAACCAGCTTAGGTCCCGCAACATGCAGACGGAAATGAAATTTGCTCTATACAAAACTCTGATTCTACCAGTAGTCCTTTATAGACATTAAGTATGGACGTTAAAAGATGTGGACCGGAGAACTTTCTGGGTTTTTCGAGCGAAAAGTGTACAATACTCGGAGGGAAACTAGAAAATGGTTTATGGCGCAAACCATTGAATCAAAAAATGAATCATGAGCTGTATCAGGCATACAAAGAAGAAAATATTGTGAATCGTATAAAATACGGCAGACTTCAGTGGACTGGTCACTTGGTGGGAATGTCGGAAGAAAAAATGGCGAAAACAATATTCAACAGAGAACCAGATAGAGGCCGGCGACTTCGTAGAAGACCACGAACACACTGGCTGCACGCGGTGGAATCGGACCTGGGGACCCCAAACGTTCGGGCAACTGGAGGAACATCGCCCAAGACCGACGATTATGGAGCTCTACAATACGCCAGGCATAGGTGTATCGACGCTGTAGTCAACCAGGTAGGTAGTTAACCGTGTAACCAACAACATACACATTTTAAAGTTTAGACAGTTTCCTTTCTAATGGTATATTAAATTCCAAAATTAGACCGTTTTTTGCTGAGAATATTGCATTTGTTTGATATGCATTTTTTCTACAATTTTCTCAGTTTTCATAAGTCTGATGCCTGTGGCGCAATGAGTTTTCAGAGAGCTGGCATTTTGGGAATCTTGATTTGAACTATCTGGCTTTCAAATGGTATACAAGACACGTCATTCAAAGCAAGTCAATTTTTCGATTTTGGCCACCACTTTCCCCACAGTCATTCCAGAGATGGTGGGATCAATTCTCGGTCCAGGTTGGTTTCGGATGGGAAACATTCATGGACTCCCTGCGCCTTAAATATACATCGTGCTTACCAAATAATTAATAACAGTAGAAATGGTAATGAGACCACTAAGGAACGAGTTCGGTGGTCTAGTGGCTACCGCTTCTGCCTTATAAGCAGTACTTTGTATTTCTATCTTAGTTCTTTCTGTGTTTCACGTTCTACCAAAACGATTTCTACTGTTATAACCTTCCACACCATCCCAAAACCTCCCGTGGCACCTATGAGAGGTCGTAGAGTTCTCTGCATCTTTCTTAAGTAGGTGTCCAGCTAACCATCCTTCCCCTTCCTCAGCATTCGCAAGGACGTGGACAGGACAGATCGCGACTATTGGAGGTTGCATTGCTTTTATCTAAGAGATAGTGATTAGTCCCAAATCAATATCTGTGGTAACGGATGAAAGTGATGCTACTCTCGTACAATAGTCTTGGCTTGTATCACCTACGAATTTGTGCGAAATGCTCAATGCTAATGCTAAATGGTAATGAGACCACTAAGATGAAAAGCAGCACAAGTTCCATTCTGTCTGCAAACTAATAACACCACATTCCAAGTAGCTGAGATTGGTGAAGATTATTCCGGTATACTACGGAGTATGACCAACAAAATTCGCTCTGAATTATTACGGCATGATGAACTTAGTCATGATGTTTTAACTATCATATGCTAAATGTAACAGTCGATTAACTGATATACCAGGCAGTAATTAATGGGTCACTGGAGCTGCAGTAGAGCTAACACTTTCTAACTTTCGGACTAAATCTGACTGTAAAATTGTGCTAACTAGAAAGCTTTGTTCCATAACATCTCTGCTATTGAGCCTTTCAAATAAACAAAAGATTAAAAAAAAACATCTCTGCCAGCCTGTGGGGATTAGTTAGCACGCACATTCCCCAACAATCACATTTCCCAACAAGTTTGGTGAGACATTCTGGACCCGAATGGATATAACGCTTTGAAAGCATTTTTTTGGCAAAATCTGTAATTTAAGATGTCGCGAGCTATATGATTCATAGGCGGTAAAAAAGTCACCCAGAGGTCAATAGGAGGGTGATTGAGCATAATTTTTTAAGGAAGCCATTGCTTGTTTCGGGAAATTTTCTGCAGCAAATAAAAAGACTTCAATCCGCAGCCCATAGAGCCTATCACGTTCGATTTGATTCTTAAAAAGTGTGCCTATGTGTCTTGTACATACTCACCAACATGAAGTCGCTCGATACTTCCATAGAAAGTTGTTTTTATCTTGTGAGCAGCCCACGGTGTGTGGAAAGGCAAGAACATTGTAATATCATCGATTTCTCGATTATAGTTTCATTATCCAACTATTAGGTATCATTTTCTATTGGATTTGTTCCAACATTTCGTCATGGAGAAAATCAATTTCGTTTGCTTTATTATCTTGTTTTATTGAACATTCTGACAATGTCCCCAATGTTGTAGGTTTGCTTTCCCCCTCTTACATTTTCTCGTCTACATTGTCGCAACTAAAAACGAACTTCTCTCCCCAAAAGAATAAAATGCTCGTCCTTGTCTGTAACATCTCGCAACCGAACGTCGCTGTCATGTGTATGACGTGAGCAAATTTTTCCCGTGGTCGAATGCCGCCACCGCTGACTGACTGGGTTCTTCACGTTAATTCACGAGACGTGACGATTGTTCTACGCGTGCAGCACACTCATACATCCGTTCAAAAGCTGCACGCAGCACTCACACCGACTCACAATTTGCCCTCGTCGCCCCAAAAGGCTCCCCTACTCTTCTGACGTCGGTCAGTCGGTCTAGCTTTTAGCCTGGGTGATTGGTGGCCCATTCAGGCGAGATCATGAGAAAATTTTCATTGATTTTCTATTTTGAAACTGTTTTGTCCTTATCTGTAGTTCTTTGGCTTCTTCTGTCGTTGGAAGATTTCTCATTCCTGTCTACTATCACAGACTTATGCTTTTCGCTGAAAGAAAAATTTTAGGGAAGAAAAATCTCACCTTACTTCTCCTTATACGATGATGTAAGATCCTTTCTGGTTGATTTGTGCTTCGAAATTTACTACGACACTTTTGATTTCTTGCTATTGAACGCAAAACACTTCCGTTTATCACATTTGCATGTTCACACTAAAATGGCTCTGGGCAATCTTGAATCTGCAACGTAACTTTTCACAAAACTGTTTTCACACTACCGTCACACATTGGACCACCGCATGCTCGTCGCAAGGAACGAACCAAATCCCAGTTACCAAATTTTCACACCCTCTTTTCTTCTTCTCGTATCCTCTTTCCCGTCTGCCCGGCTCCGCCAATGACTTACTTGCCCTATTTGCTTCGTTTTTCTCGTATTCTCTCAGAAGGACAGAAAATCCACACGAGATGCACCCGGAGCCACGCTTGCTATTGAAGAAAATTCGCGATTGCAGATGGATTTTCCTCACTCCATTAAGCTTCTTCGATTTCCTCTTCAGTCGACCCCACTCTCCTTCGGCACCCGTTTGTCACAACAATAACACACTCCAAATACCTAAAGGCAGCTTCGAAGCTTCGTATGAACGCACATTCAATTCAATTTACCCCAAGAAGCTCCCTCCACGTCACGGCCCCGTCACGGTTCTGCCAATATCCTCGGTGAGCCTCAATCAGTATGCTCTAAATAAGTGCAACAACAGCAAAAGCGCCTTCTCCGGGAGAGAGAGAAAGGTTGTAATGGGGCGGTGGTAACGGTGGAAGCGGTAACGTTGGTGGTAACTATCCTTTCACTTTTGGGCCAGCTTGGCGTGGACTCCCCGGAAGAGACACCCCTTGGTGCGGTCACGATCGCTACTGGACTGACGGGAACGCGTTTTTCCGACGCTGGAAAAACCATCGGAATGTGGTGTCGGCTCGTCGCATCGGTCCGCGTGTCGGCACGGCCCGACCAAGAGAAAAGAGAAAGACCAAGAGAAAAGTGTGTGCTTTTGAATGGTGCATGCTTGGCGGATTGCCTAGCTGACAGGCGCACTCGGTGCGGGAAGCATGCTTGATGCTCATTTTTGTTGCACTTGACAAGAGAGGAGAGTTTTGGAGAGCGAATATGTTTAGTGGGAGTAAAGTTCCGAATCTGTGCTTTAAGGATTTTCAGTGCTTTTCCGATTCGTGTAGGATTGTTGTATGCTCCAATAAGGATTGCGATTAGGTGTTGTAGCTGTTTGTCTGGTTTGTTGATGATTATTCTACTACTTTACACAGGAAATCGCTTTTCCCACAAAAAAATGAAATAAAAAATAAAATTCTTAAAGGACAGGGTGAAATTGATTCAAATCTCTATAGTTAAATTGGTGGTCCAAATGGATCAACAAATTACGCAGTTGAATTTGATTCTAATCTTCAATCTGTGGAATGAAGTGAATATAGCAATTACTACTTACCCAAAATTTTAGCAATGCTTTGTAAGGTGGCTAAAACATTTTCAATTTTTTCGAAGGCATGCACCTTCTTATTTGATTCTATTTTATGCAGTGGTGCTCTGGACAAAAATTCATCCAAATCTTTTGTTTATTTGTTTATTTATTGTCGTCAATCATGTTTGTAGACCGTTCCGATACAAATTTAATCTTAGAATATAGTTCACCGCTACTGAATTACCAAACACTTTTTAGAAGTCCATCAATAAATTTGGAATAAGGGGCAAAACATAAGCTCGATTTACGCCCGCTTAAAGTGGTGAACACTGAATTAGATAGAT